>NW_026712114.1:11811114-12454163 GCF_030504385.1 Musca domestica | reverse complement strand
TTGTCCGTCTGCCACACAATCTATTCAGCTCATTTGCAAATAATGGCTCTTTATAGCCGTAGTCGAACTTATCCACAGTCAATTACTTTACTTTACTAGTTGAAAAAGTGAAAGTTTACAAAGAAGCTTTTGGTAGTAGTTAATTAAGCGTGTGTGCGTTTGTGTGTGTTCGTTATGGGTATCTGCTTATGATATTGATAGCCATTATTGTGCAAAAAAAAAGAAAACACATTACAGATTCATAATCAATGAGGTATTTTGTAACATCGTTGGAACTTGTCAGCAGCAGGATAATGAGATTGTCGGTAATGGCTTTAAAATATGGGTAGAAAGGAAGAATATAAGGTCGAGTGTGTGTGTGTGTTTTTTAATGTAAGTTGTTGTTTACTGTATGGAAAATATTTAATTAATAATATGCTTTCTTATGAAAAGAAATTCCTTTTGAATTGGCTGGAATTCCTGAGGAAGCTTTTAAAATTAGCTATAACGAAATGAATGAATTTAAATTATGGGATATGCTTTATGATGGTACCAGGTGAAATGTTCAATTCTAAAACACACAGCACAGTATAAACAAGTAAGCAAAGGCTATATTCGTGCGGGGCCGACCATGTGATACCCTACAACACTACAATATATTAGAAGCTCCCTTATGTCCAAATCCATTTTGGAAGATTTCGCTTTTGAAATTATGTCACGGAGCACTGCCCACATATTACCCTTAGCATTTTGGCCAGGAATATTTGCCCAATATTTACGCACTTCATCGTGCTGTTAGTTGTTGTGGTCCATTTTACAACTAAATATAATCCAATGGTCAACCAAAATGCTAGACTTCTTCCTCTAACTCTCTTCTCAGGCGTTTTTATTGGCTTCAATTGTTTGATCAGGACTTTTTTTCTATTTTTGCTTCATTTGAACCCCTAAATATTTTGCGATCATCTCCAAAAGTAAAAGTTCTCTCTGTATTCCAAATTTACACTCATCTATTTGATTTACTTGTCTACAATATTTGGCTATATTCGTCAACGAAATCAGCATAAAAAAGCCAGAAGTTCGCATTTTATGTACTTCGGATATCACCTGTAAGTAATGTTGGTATTTTTTCACACAAAAATAGTGGTCCTTTCTACCCGCCATCCTAAACTCTACTTTATGCGAGATGTCGTGTCCTTTGGTTTCCATTTGTGACCTTTATAACGGATGCAAAATCAGGAAAATTTTTAGTTGTTGGTCCATTTCAACCCCTAAATATATTGTGGGCATCCTTGAAAACAATAGGCCAAGCCCTTCTGAGTCTTACCCTACCCTTGTGAAAATTTTCGTGATAATCGGACGATATTTGCAATACCTATATAATATATAATATCCCCAACCTGTGTTGTAAGGTGAAAAAGATATTACAAAATATTATAAGTCAAATTGAAAAAATCACATGCGATAAAAAATATGAAAAAATAAAAATATGTCACAAAATACTACACAACTGCGATTTTTTAGATTTTATACTTTTATGTCAAGAGGGCATTCTGAATTGACAAAATTTGCCAAAATCGGTCCAGCCATTCTTGAGATATAAGCATTCTAACTAACATCCCCTTCGTTTGTATATAAGTTAACACCAGACATATTTAAATTCAACATTAGCAACCCAAAGAATTCATCAACCAAAGTATAAGCGTGTCATTTTGCTGACACTGCAGTTCCCACCGAAACACTGACAACAACATCCAACAGGCAGACAGCAACATTCCATCGCCAACACGAGCAGGTGTCCAGTATCATCTGGGTGCATGAATCCAAAGTATAAGTTAGGGTAGTTTTATTTCATTATTCACTTTGTAGTCCGGAACCTTAACCAATAAAGACGTGATTGCTTGCAGTAAGCAGCAATCACAAATTTTTAAAAAAATAAATAAATTAACATTGAATTAATTGGCGCCCGAGAGCAGGGACCTGTTTTTAAACAGGTACTCGAAACCCGAAGAAAGGATTTCCGACAAAAGTCAAGCCTTCAGGTGGCGCCCCAGTAACTTAATTGTGAAAAGGACGTAACGTTATGTTACAGCCCCTAAAGCCCGCGACGCGGATCACTAGATTACGGTAGTTTACAAATAAAAATTTTAAAAAAGTGAAAGTAAAATAAAAACATTGATACAAGAATTGTGAAAAATGAAAAACTATTAAAGAAAATAAAAAAACTCCTGAAAAATTAAAAAACAAAGTAAATTAAATTAAATAAAAAGTGAGAATTTAAAAAAAAAAAATAAAAAAAAAAAAGTATCAAAATAAAGGAAATTTTAAAAAAGTGAAAGTAAAATAAAAACATTGATACAAGAATTGTGAAAAATGAAAAACTATTAAAGAAAATAAAAAAAACTCCTGAAAAATTAAAAAACAAAGTAAATTAAATTAAATAAAAAGTGAGAATTTTAAAAAAAAAAAAAAAAAATAAAAGTATCAAAATAAAGGAAATTTTAAAAAAGTGAAAGTAAAATAAAAACATTGATACAAGAATTGTGAAAAATGAAAAACTATTAAAGAAAATAAAAAACTCCTGAAAAATTAAAAAACAAAGTAAATTAAATTAAATAAAAAGTGAGAAATTAAAAAAAAAATAAAAAAAAGTATCAAAATAAAGGAAATTAAAATGATAATTACAAAATGAAAACTTAAAAAAAAAAAAAAAAAAAAAAAAAAAAAAAAAACTTGTGAAAACTTAAATGCAAAGTAAATTAAATGAAGTGAGAAATAAAGAGAAACAATTGTGAGAAATTATAAAAAAAAGAGATAAAAAATAAAGCAATTTAAATAAGTTTGAATGAATATAAATAAAAATAAAGTTAAGACAGAAATAAAAATTAAAATAAAAAAATTGTTTGAACAATATTAAATATTTTAACAATTTATAAATAAAAGTGAAAAATCGGAC
This sequence comes from Musca domestica, assembly GCF_030504385.1. Taxonomy (NCBI): domain Eukaryota; kingdom Metazoa; phylum Arthropoda; class Insecta; order Diptera; family Muscidae; genus Musca; species Musca domestica. The sequence goes on along the minus strand of NW_026712114.1, from coordinate 12,451,231 downwards.
ACAACAAAACTTTGAAAACTTTGAAAGGACTAAGAAAAACGATCATCTCATCTCATCTGTACTAGAAGGATGCTACTCCAGACTCTAATGATGCTGCTATTATTGTATCCTGGAAACACCCTGGCTGACTTCAGCATCCTCGACTACTCGAACACAAGACTCATTTCAATTCATAATGGAATAGCAAGGAAACAGAACGGGACATTTAAAGTAATTCATTCAATAGATCTTGAACAGTATGAAAACCTCACTCGTGAAACCGAACACATTCTAGACAAATTCGTGAACCTAGACCATCCTCTCCGTCCATTTATGAAGCAACAATTAATTGACATCAATGGACTATTAGACCGTCTGATGCCGCACAGAGAGAAAAGATCGATAGACTTCATAGGAAGTGCTTGGAAGTGGATTGCAGGCAGTCCAGATAGTCATGATTTTCAGATCCTAGAACAGAAAATTGGCAATATTTTGGAAAATAACAATAGACAGCTGATAATAAACCAATTAATTTCGGAAAGAATAACCGAAATAACTAATAAGACGAATGAAATAATAAAAAGGGAAGGGTGGAACGATGAAGTAGTATTCAAAATCGAAAGAAAACTTAATTTTATTGAAAAAGAGTTACAAAACGTAGAGTTTGCAATACAGTGGGCTAAAGCTAATATCGTCAATTCATTTCTGCTTTCTAAAATCGAAATCGATCAAATAAACACTGTTTTTGAAAAATATAATATTCCTACTTATTCGATAGATGAACTATTAACTTTTGGATCCGTAAAAATTGTTACAAATAAACGAGAAATTTTGTACATCCTTAGTATCCCTGTAACTCAAGAAGAAGTTTGTAAAGTATATTTCATAAAACCTATAAAAACTGGAGATGTAATTGATAAAATTGAATACGAAAAAATTTTGGAATGTAATAAAGAATTATTTGGAATAAAAACAGAATGTAAAAGTAATTACGACATAACAATTTGTAATAGAGATAAGCTTATTTCATTAAGAAGTGATAATTGTATAACTAATTTGTTCAAAAGTAGAGTAGGGAAATGCACCCAAATAAACAACGAACACATACCAACAATTGAAGAGATCGGATCGGACTTGCTCTTGCTGAACCAATATCAAGGCGCTATCAGTGTAGACAACGAGCAGATTTTTTTAAACGGGACTTATCTCATCAAACATTTCAACGTCACTATAAGAATCGATGGCCACAGTTACAGTTCAAGAGGAATAAGTGCCAATAAACCTCTTCCCGCCTTTTTGCAACCAAAAGGTCCAAAAGACAAATTAGAAGAAGTAATATCATTGGAGCTGCTTAAACAGTTGAACGTAAAGAACATCGAACGAATACGATCTATGGAAACCAAAGGTACCTTAGCAGTCAGCATCGGTTGTGTTTCTGCAATAATCCTTACAACTATAACAATAATATCACTGAGAAGAAAATATGCAAAAAACTCCGAAAATAATAATCTGAAAATCGAAGATGCCCCAGGAGATGAAATAGAGATTGCGGAAGTAAATTTACCTACAACTTCGAAAGAAACTAAAACATCCAGCATTTACAATATTCATTCATTTTGAACAATCGGGACGATTGTATTTAAGAGGGGAGGAGTTAACACCAGACATATTTAAATTCAACATTAGCAACCCAAAGAATTCATCAACCAAAGTATAAGCGTGTCATTTTGCTGACACTGCAGTTCCCACCGAAACACTGACAACAACATCCAACAGGCAGACAGCAACATTCCATCGCCAACACGAGCAGGTGTCCAGTATCATCTGGGTGCATGAATCCAAAGTATAAGTTAGGGTAGTTTTATTTCATTATTCACTTTGTAGTCCGGAACCTTAACCAATAAAGACGTGATTGCTTGCAGTAAGCAGCAATCACAAATTTTTAAAAAAATAAATAAATTAACATTGAATTAATTTATATACCCTGTATATATTTCGCTACATATAACCGATATATTTACTATCGGCATCTACGTAACGGTCAGAATTGACCTGTTCGTCTATTTGTGATTTCGCCGGGATTTAAAATATTCGCATATTAACATGAACAGACGGACGGACGGACATACATAGCTAGATCGGCTCAGCTCGGCGAGATAGGAAGATCCATGTATACTTTCCTATGTGGGAAACCAATATTTCGAGGTGTTACATAATTTTTGGCCCAATCAAACTTATAATACCCCCAACACATAGTGTTGTAGGGTATAAAAACTCGGAAATCTGAAAATTAAGTTTGATGACATTTTGATGAAAAATTTTTTGTCAAAATGAAAAAAAATGTTGAATTTTGAGTACTTAGAAAGTATAACACGAACTGTTGGAATGAATCCAAAATTTTAAGGTGGAATTTTTCGCTGACGAAGTAGCGAGCATTTTTTGTTTTTTTTTTATATAAGTTAATTAATTTGTTTCACTGTCTTTTTGTAATTTTATTTTTGCAAAGCTTTATGAAACAGAGATGATAGAACAAATACTCATTAAATCTTAAAAATGTTTAATTTTCGCAACATCCACCTTGTCACATAGTATAAATTTTAATATTTTATCATTGAGTTTTGTTTTTTTTTTATGTTTAAAACTGAAAAACTTGCATACTTCGCCAGCATATTAAATTAAGGTTAAATAAAATGTAAAAGTTTTAATCCTCCTGCTGCTGCTGTTGTTGCACGCAACATCCTATCCCATCCCACCCTCGGTAATTTGTAATGAAATATAAAACCACAACTTCATTTGTACAAATCAACATCGTCCTGGGCTCACCCACACGTGCAGGGTAAATGTAATTTTTGCCGTGGTGATATCGAAAAACGAAGGAAAGACAAGGTGTAAGTAAAAAGTTACAAACTTCTGATATCAACCTGAAAGAAAAAAAACGAAAGTTGTTAGAGCAAAAGAAAATGCGAAAGTACAAATTATGAAATATACAGTTACACGACGCGATGGTGATTATTGTAGCAGTAAATGATGCGATATGTGAATAAAATAAAAATCAAAGTACAATACGGATTCTAAAGTTGCTGCCGCAATGGATCTCTACCTGACTGTGGACAATATTTCGCCTGTGATACCTGAGAGTATTTCACTTGCACGTGTTTACAATATTGGCAATATTTTGATCTAAAGTTTTTTTTGCTTCAAAGTTACACGTGTTATGGTTTTTGCTGTGGAAACCAACGGTATTTCCACGGGTAATTATTGGAAGTAAATCGAGTATTATATATCAATAAAATCGATAAAAAGGTACCGTAACTGTATTTGCAGAATTAATTGAATAAGAATATATTTTAAAGACAAAATGTTAAAAAGTATCAGTCGGTTTTGCCGACAGATGTACAGGGTTGCCCATATTCGACGGACCCAACTGGCAACGCCATAACTTTTGACAGAGATGTCATATCGCTTAATGACATACCGCGTTGGAAGCGTCAGCCCAAGCTGATTTTTACCATGAACCATCACACGCCACGCGAGCGCTCTGAAATAGTTGAATTTACATTCAACAGAAGAAGTCAATTGTGAAAACTCAACGTGCTTTTAAAACATTAAAAAATGGGAGAAGTGCGCCTTCTAAGAACACCATTAAGCGTTTATAAGAAAAATTTTCGACTGGTAAGGCTCTTTCTAATCCAAAGAGGCCATATAAAAGTCGACCTAGGTGATCGGCCGAGAATATCGCTGCCGTATGAGCCAGTGTTGAGAGGTCCCCAAGAACATCCCAAAAACGCCGTTCTCAGCAGTTGGGCATGGCTCAGTCCACTTTACAACTGATTATTCGCATTGATTTGCATTTGTTCCCGCACAAAATTCAATTGACGTAAATAATGTTGCCTGCGGACAAGCCTCGTCGATTGGAATGGGCCCAAAGAGTCATCGAAATGGCCGAAGATGACGAGCAATTTTGGAACAAAATTATCATGTCCGATGAAGCCCATTTCACATTGAATGGGACCGTAAATAAGCAAAATCGCCGTTTTTACACCACTGAAAATCCTCAGGAGATTCAAGAAGTGCCTCTTCATGACGAAAAAGTCAGTTTGGTGCGGCGTTAGTGCGAAAACGGTCATTGGACCGTTTTTTTTCCAAACTGAAAATGGCCATGCTGTTACCTTCAATCAGGAGCGTTATCGCGACATGATGACCAATTTTGTGATGCCAATTATTCGTCGAAAGCGTATGAGGCAGTTCTGGTATCAACAAGACGGCGCTCCACCGCACACAAGTCGCATAACAATCGATTTTCTGAAGAATTTGTTTCCGGGCCGTTTGATGTCGAAAAGTGGTGATTTGGACTGGCCACCGCGTTCGCCCGATTTGACGCCGCCTGACTTCTTCTTGTGGGGATATTTGAAGTCAAAGGCTTACGTTAACAAGCCAAGGACCGTAGAAGAGCTTAAGGACAACATTCGTGAAGAAATAGCCGCTATTCCGGCCGAAATGTTGGCAAAAACGATGGAATATGCAGCAAAAAGGACACAATACGTCATCAACGCCAAAGGCGGCCATTTGAGAGATATCATACTCAAAAATTGATGTAAACAAATCTACTTGGAACAAATTAAATGATTATCATTGCCAACCGCCAAATTTTTATATTTTTCTTTGATTTAAACATGGGTCCGTCAAATATGGGCAACCCTGTATACCCTCAGCCAATGTTCGATCATTAAAAAATATATTTTGACTTCTGTTAGACAATTCAAATTGTTGACATTCTATGGAGTAGGTTCCGAAGGAATAGGCCAATATAGTCCATTTCGTATTGCACCTAAAAAAATATGATATAAATATTGCGACGTGCCATGTATGAACTATATCGGCTGCTTCCTTCACTTTAAATGAGGTATGTGCTTATTTTAAGAAAATATTAAAAGTGTGTGCGAGGTGCCACATATAGTCGACCGAAGTATTCCATTTTCATATCTCATCTAATCCAGATAAAAATATGAGTATGGGCAAAATTAAATCTAAAATGTGTATCCAATTTTATGCAAAATCATAAATTCCATATTCATCTCAGGTTTCTGGTTGAGAGGAATATTTGATAGATAGCAAAAATCGCAGACTTGTTTCGCAAGATAGAAGTATTGAAAATTATGACCCTTTATGGGTGAGGTACCTGAAGGGATTCGCAGATACTTATCATCTTCACAACAGATCTTGTATTAGCAAAAATGTCTGTATGTGTGAAATTTGAAAATAGTTTAATGCTTTTTTCGTTTCTTTGAGCATTTTGTTTTCCAAAATCTAGAACCCTATATGGGGCAGGTAGCAAATAAATGGTCCGATCTCTGCCATCTTTATAACAGATCTGTTGTGTTGATGGAAATATTGAGATGTACCAAGACTGGAATGAATTCGGATGTTAACTTCGCTTTTTGTGAGCTTCATGGATATTCCAAATGTTGAGCCTCTGTGGGGGAGGTACCAAAAAAGAGTAGACCGATATATCTCATCTTCACACCAGATCTTGTGTTAGTAGAAATATAGGGATGCGTGAAATATAAGAAGAACCTGATAAAATATAAACGTTTTGGTTATTCAAAACGTTGACCCTTTGTGGGGGAGGTACCAGAAGGAATGGTCCGAGCTCTACCGTGTTTTTATACCCTACACCACATGGTGGTCAGGGTATTATGTCTTTGTGCATTTGTTTGTAACAGGCAAAAGGAAACGAGATAGACCCATAGTTCCTTTTGATGATCTGCATAGAATCACATTCTGAGTCGATTTATGCATGTCCGTCCGTCCGTCTGTCCATGTATTTTTGTAAACAATGTACAGTTCGCATTTATTGCTCTATCCAGATGAAATTTTGCACAAATCATTTGTTTGGCCCAAGGATGAACCTTATTGAAATTGGAGATAATCGGTCAAAATTTAGATATAGCTCCCATATATATCTTCGTCCGATTTGTCTTTTATTGTGCACCAAACGTGTAATATCAGTGCGAATAGTATGGAATTTTGCACGTACGATCAGATTGGACCGGAAAATAAGTATGCCAAATTTGATCGAAATCGGTTCAGATATAGCTATAGCTCAGGGAAATATATCAAATACAGCTCAGAAATATATTTGCCAAATTTTATCGTGATCTGTTCCGATTTGGATATAGCTCTAATATATATCTTTATCTGATTTGAAATTATTTTGCACCAAATGGGCAAAACAAGTCCGAATTTAAAAGATACAAATGCTTCGGCATATTTATTCTTTTGAACTTTAAATTATAATTTTAATCATAACGTATATGATTGAATTCTCCCATAAAAACTTTTAATTGTTATGTGGAGCTCTACTAAATTAGCAAAGTGGTGTAGGGTATCATAAAGTCGGCCCCGCCCGACTTAAAGTCTTTCTTTACTGGTTTAACATATCCTGCGTTGAAAGAAATATTCAGATGTACCAAGTCTAAATGGAATCGGATGTTAATTTCGCGTTTTATGAGCATAATTGATATTCAAAATTTCGACCTTTTGTGAGGGTGGTACCAGAAGGAGTGGACCGATATATTCCATCTCAACACCAAACCTTGGGTTAATATAATATTGTGATCGGACTCTTACATCACATTTTAAAAGAGTTATAATTGTTCAAAATTTTGGCCCGAGGTGTGGTGTGATGTGATGGCTGAGGGTATTAAAATTGAGAAATAATTCTACCACAATCCCCATTTTTATACTCTCCACCATAGTATGGAGGATACATTAAGATTGTCATTCCGTTTGTAACACCTCGAAATATACATTTTAGATCCCACAAAGTATATACATATTCTTGATCAGCATAAAATTCTATGTCGATTTAGCAATGTCCGCTCGTCTATCCGTCTGTGAAAATCACTCTAGCTTCCGAACGAAATGAAGTAGATTGATAAAATTTTACTCAAATGTATATTATGTCTGCAGGACTTTTGGTATTAAAAATGGGCCATGTAGCTCCACATTTTGTTATATTCCCCACATAATAGTACCTCCAAATATTCGGAATTTTGATGATTTTAGCGACATTATTCACTGGAATTGTTTCAAATTTGGCATTTGAAGTTCGTAAAAAATACTACAGCCTATGACAGAAAATTGTCTGTGCAGGTTCACGTCTTCGTATAGCCACCATATGACGGTAACTCCCGATATTCGGAATTTTGATTATTTTAGCGACATTATTCACCAGAATTGTTTCAAATTTGGTATTTGAAGTTCGTAATAGATACTACAGCCTATGGCAGGAAATTATCTGTAATGCACAAGGTATTAAGTTTTTGTTGGGATTTAATAGAAGTGTGTGACGTGTTTGCCTGCATTAATTTTACCCAGCCGATACTTCACTTCAAATTAATCTGCAAATTTGCACATTAATAACATTAAAATAAAATCATCACCATATTGCGTTCTGACTTGCACTTCTACAAGCCGTTTCAATGCCATTCCGTTTTTGTTGTTGTTTTTAATTTAATAAAATACAATAACCTTCAACGCTGATACTGAACTTGAAATTGTGAAAGCGGCGCATAGCTTCTAGGTTAATATTTAGATTAGAGAGAACGATAAGTGGTCTCGATCATCAATTCAATTGCGAATTTATATTATTTAGTTAAAGAACACACAGACTGTTGAAGTCAACCAAACAACAGATGAAAAGATTACCCTCACATTAGTCAATTGGCCGGCAACGCATACACATCACTAAAATGGTCATACGTTCCATTCTAATTTTTGCTCTATTTGTGAGCTTTGCAATATTCAATTCGGCAGAGGGAGCTAAAATTCTTTCCATATTTCCCTATTCGGGGCCATCACAGTATATTTTTATTTCGCCCCTGCTAAAGGCCTTGGCGGAAAGGGGCCATGAAGTCACATCCATATCGACATTTCCCCAAAAGAAACCACTGAAGAATTTCCGTGATGTTGTTGTTATGGAAAATAGCAAAATTTTCGATGGTAAGTTTACTGTTATGCCTTGGATTTTGAAAATAATTTCAAAAGTACTGTTTTCTAGAGATGGTAACCGAGTTGGCGGCCGGTGAGGGTGCAGAAAAATCATTTTTCGAAGAATTTATGGAGCTCAGCAATGTCCCCTTATGTCCCCAATATGATTGAGGTTGGTGGTTTACATATTAAACAAAAACCCGATCCATTGGAAGAAGATTTACAGAAGTTCCTAGACAACTCACCGGAGGGTGTAATATACTTTTCCATGGGCTCGAATGTCAAGAGTAAAGATTTACCCCCACAAACTCTGAAGGACATTTTGAGTACCTTTGCAGAATTGAAAATAAAAGTTTTGTGGAAATTCGAACTGGAAGAATTGCCGAATAAACCGGCCAATGTTGTCATACGCAAATGGTTTAATCAACCCTCCATATTGGCCCATCCCAATGTGAAGCTTTTCATTTCCCATGGCGGATATTTAAGTACCACCGAAACCATATTTCATGGAAAACCCATTCTGGGTGTACCAGTGATGGGGGATCAATTTATGAATGTTAAAAATTCAGTGAAGGCTGGTTTTGCCTTGCGTCTGGATCTAAGGTCTCTTACAAAGGAGAAATTCAAGCAGAACATCCAAGAACTGTGGACAAATCCCAAGTATTCGAATGCTGTTAAGAAATTGTCGAAACGTTTCAGAGATCAACCTTTGACACCCATTGAAACTGCAATCTTTTGGGTGGAATATGTTCTGAGACATGATGGCGCTTCGCATATTCGCAATGCCGGTCAAGATTTGTCATTTTGGCAATATCACAATATTGATGTGTACGTAATCTTATCAAGTTTTATTGTTGTTGTGTTTGTACTGATGGCTGTTTTTATTAGCTTCGTAAAGAAAATTATTTGTGGTAGTTCGAAGAAATCTAAAATAAAGAAAAATTAAACCATTAAAATGTGTTCACTGTTTAGAGAGGCTACGAAATAATTGTCGAAGCACTGCAAATGTTACCTACGTAAAGAAAGACCAAAAATCGTGCGGCGCTAACTTTAGGTGGGGCAAAAGTAAACTTCCAGTGTTTTTTATATGGCCATATGGCTAGAGAGGGTATATATCATTTGAAACGGTCAAAACCTGCTTAGTCGAAATAACTGTTTTAGACCCTAGGTCTCTCCAAATCCGTTTCAGCGCATTTGGAATCGATCTAGCGATATCCCTCCGTCTGTCTAGCTGGTGCGCACGATAACTCTCGAATAGAGTATCAGATTTGGTCCAAACTTGGTAAATCCTAATATTTTTGTTATACTTAGATCGAGTTCAGAGATGGGCAATATCGGTCCACTCCGTCTGGTACCTCCCCCACAAAAGGTCGAAATTTTCAAAAAATATATTTTCTGCACAGAAAGAGAAACGATAATCCGATTTTGCTTCAACTTTGCAAATCCCAATATTTGCATCAGTGCTATGTCAGGTGCGAAAATGGACAATAGCGCAAAAGTAAACTTCCAGTGTTTTTTATACCCTCTCTATCCATATGGCTGAGGGTATATATCATTTGAAACGGTCAAAACCTGCTTAGTCGAAATAACTGTTTTAGACCCTAAGTCTCTCCAAATCCGTTTCAGGGCATTTGGAATCGATCTAGCGATGTCCGTCCGTCTGTCTGGCTGGTGCGCACGATAACTCTCGAATAGAGTATCAGATTTGGTCCAAACTTGGTAAATCCTAATATTTTTGTTATACTTAGATCGAGTTCAGAGATGGGCAATATCGGTCCACTCCGTCTGGTATCTCCCCCACAAAAGGTCGAAATTTTCAAAAAAAATATTTTCTGCACAGAAAGAGAAACGATAATCCGATTTTGCTTCAACTTTGCAAATCCCAATATTTGCATCAGTGCTATGTCAGGTGCGAAAATGGACAATATCGGTCCACTCCATCAAGTACCTGCCCCACAAAGGCTCAAAATTTTGAATAATTACAATTCTTAAAAAATGTGATGTAAGAGTCCTATTGTTTTCAAATCCCAATATTTTCATCAACCCAAAGTCTGGTGGTAAGATGGAATATATCGGTGCACTTCTTCCGGTACCTCCCCCACAAAAGCTTGAAATTTTCAAAAAATATTTTGATAGGCATACGCTCCATTTTAATATATGCTCCATTTGTGAGCTTTATAATGTTCAAGTCTGCAGATGGAGCTAAAATTCATTCCATATTTCCCTATTCGCGGCCATCGCAGTATATTTTCATTTCATCACTCCTAAACCACTAAAGAATTTCCGTGATGTTGATGTTATGGAAAATAGCAAGATTTTCGATGGTAAGTTTACCGATATGCCTTGGAATATCTATGGTTATAAAATCCTAGAAAGGGAAACGATAATCCGATTTTGCTCCAACTTTTCAAATCCTTAAATTTGGGTCAGTGCTAGGTCAGGTGCGAAAATGGACAGTATTTTTTTGCTACTTTCCATCACTTTGGTCAAAACTTCCGGCGATAGGTCCTCACATTCTTGACGGATATTGTCTTTAAGAGGTGAATGAATTTGAGGCTTGCTGATCCAAACCCACGACTTGAGCGGTCAAAACTGGCGATCTTGCAGGTCAGTGCAACAAAACCGGGCGGGCCGACTTTAAGACTATATCCAAATCTGAACTGATCTCGATACAATTTAGCAAATGTATTTCTGAGCTGTATTTGAAATATTTCCCCAAATACTGTTGTTGCAGAGTGCATATTACGGCGGCGGTGGACAAAAATAACAAATCGGATGAACAATATATATGGGAGCTATAGCTATATCTGAACCGATTTCGATCAAATTTGGCATACATTTTTTCAGGCCTAATTTGGGTGTATATGCAAAATTCCATACAATTCGGGCTGATATTACACGTTTGGTGCACAATAAAAACAAATCGGACGAAGATATATATGGGAGCTATATCTAAATTTTGACCGATTATCTCCAATTTCAATAGGGTTCATCCTTGGGCCAAACAAATTATCTGTGCAAAATTTCATCTGGATCGGGCAATAAATGAGACCTGCACTTTGTTTACAAAAATACATGGACGGACAGACGGACGCACATGCATAAATCGACTCAGAATGTGATTCTATGCAGATCATCAAAAGGAACTGTGGGTCTATCTCGTTTCCTTTTGCCTGTTACAAACAAATGCACAAAGACATAATACCCTGACCACCTTGTGGTGTAGGGTATAAATACCCGATGACTCTTGCAGCAAAAACAGCACACCTTACAAGGACTTTGAGCGGATTTAATGGCTCTTTGTGGGTTATACAGTGCCCTAGAAGCGTACATTTAGCTTATTTACGTCAACGCTAAAATGGAAATGGGCATCATCACTCTTGATTATTTTTGATTACAAATCTTCTTCTTCCTCTTGGTGGTGATTGAGGATGGCTTGAGCGCATATTAGACGCGATTGGCGGTCAGCAGCTAACAGCTGATTCACCATCTGGACTTTGTATGGAAAAATCTTCAAATTTTCTATACTAAAATTCTCTATAAAGACCGTCGACGCTGGGATAACATAAAATTTATAGCATTTTCTTATAGTGTACAAAATAGGAAAAATCATACCCAAAATTGTATTTCATTTTAAAAGCTAGAAAATAAAAGCATAAAAAATAACGTTTTGTTACTAAGTTTTATAAAACCTTTATGTTTTGAAATCTAAACAAACAAAGATACGGCCACTTGTCCGTATTCATATGTAGATAATGGTTCTTAATGGCCGATAACTCCATGTCCATTTATGATTGTACTCAGTTGACTTTATACCATCAACACAACTCCCCACTAAAATATCCCCAACTAAAATTGTTCCACGGCGTCATCAATCATTTACTTATCACGCACAAAATTCAATGTTTGGATTTCGTTCACCTAATTTTTCTTTATTTTCGATTTCTTGGATTTTTTCATCGATTTTGAAGCAGCACAAATTATTTTCTTCCCAAATCTAATTAAACTCGCTATTAATGTAAACACAACAACAATACAGCTGGCTAAGAGTAGATACACATCAATATTGTGATATTGCCAATATGACAAATCCTGACCGGCATTACGAATATGGGGAGCTCCATCATGTCTCAGGACATATTCCACCCAAAAGATTGCAGTTTCCATGGGCGTCAATGGCTGATCCCTATAACGTTTCGACAAGGTTTTCACTGCATTCGTATAACGGGGATTCGTCCACAGCTCTTGAATGCTCTGCATAAATTGCTCCTTTGTAAGGGACCTTAGATCCAAACGCAGAGCAAAACCAGCCTTCACGGCGTTTTTAACATTCATAAATTGATCGCCCAACACTGGAATGCCCAGGATGGGTTTACCATGGAATATCGTTTCAGTGGTACTCAAATATCCGCCATGGGAAATGAACAGCTTCACATTGGGATGGGCCAATATGGAGGGTTGATTAAACCATTTGCGTATGACAACATTTGCCGGTTTATTCGGTAATTCTTCCAGTTCGAATTTCCACAAAACTTTAATCTTCAATTCTGCAAATGTACTCAATATGGCCTGTAGGGTATGAGGGGCTAAATCTTTACTCTTCGCATTTGAGCCCATGGAGAAGTAAATTACACCCTCCGGTGAATCGTCCAGGAACTTTTGTAAATCTTCTTCCAAAGGATCAGGTTTTTGTTTAATATGCAAACCACCAACTTCGATCATATTGGGGACATATGGACGTGGTGCTTGCAGTGAGAAGTGATCATTCAATAACACCAAGGAGACATTACGACGCGCCTCATCCAAAGACAGTTTGGCATTGGGAAAATATTTCTTGTAGACTTTCTCTTGACCCGCTATTAAGAAGAAATTTGTACACAAATTATCCACCACATTGGTCAAGATATTGACTGTACGTTGCCACAGCGACATATGACTGTCATACTCCAAACTCATGTGGGGTATGTATGAGGCTGGTGATGGATTGGCTGTGAGTTAATCAATAAAACCAATGGTACCAAATGTGGAGACGCCAATCATGGGAGCTTGAAAATATTCACCCAAACCAAATAACGATTCGGTGCCAAAAATTTCGATAATAATCAAATCAAATTTTTCATTTTTCAATAGTTTCTTTACATCCGCATTTTCCATGACATTGCTGCTGGCTGTTACACCCAAAGAACTGAGTTCCGCAAATTCTTCGAAAAATGATTTTCCTTCAGCCTCGCCGGCCGTAGCCTGGGTAAACATTTCTGAAATAAAGTTTTTTGAAATAATTTTTACAATTCTTAAGCCTCACTGCAAACTTACCATCGAAAATATTGCTATTTTCCATAACAACAACATCACGGAAATTCTTTAACGGTTTCTTTTGAGGAAATGTCGATATGGAAGTGACTTCATGGCCCTTTTCCGCCAAGGCCTTTAGCAGTGGTGAAATAAAAATATACTGCGAGGGCCCCGAGTAGGGGAAGATGGAAAGAATTTTTGCTCCCTCTACAGATTTGAATATTGCGAAGCTCATAAATAGAGCAATAATGAGAATGGAGCGTATGCCCATTTTAGCGATGTGTTCCCGTTGCCGGTAAATGGCCTACTTTGTGGTTAAGTTTTGAGTTAGTTGTTTTTCTGACTTGCCTAACTAATAGTATTCAATTGAATTGACAACCCAGAACGCTTATCACAGTTCTTTGGTCTAATATTAATGTGGACTATTGACCCATTTCGCTATCTTGATTCTAATCAGCTGTAATCTACTTCGTGTGCCTACAATGCAGGTCATTGGTTTATTGAATTAAGAACTGCAGGTTGATAGGTTGTATATAACATCTCGTAACCAATATTATTGATATCGGGAGCATATTACAGCTTATTAGCAGCTCGGGCTTAACAGGGTGATATGAAAAAACTGCAATCAATTTCAGACTGCTGTAATTTCTAAGCTAATCGTCCGATAGCTGTTAAAATTATTCCAGTGACAGCTCATTATATTGTTTACAAGCGTTCAAAAGCATTTTGGTGAGAATTTTTCAGGAAAAAAGTTATTCGTGATGGAATTCAAGCGTGATAGTGTGATTTTTTTATATTCGGCTGGAAAACCACAAATGGCTATCGTTATAGCACTCCAACATTTAAATGTGAATAAATCGGTTGTGTCTCGTACCATCGCTCGTTACCGCGATACTGGTAGCGTAGCCCGACGTCAAGGAAGTGGACGAAAGAAAACAGCAACATCAGCTGAAATGCTTCGAAAAGTAAAGAAGCGACCTGATCGAAACCCGCATCGCAGTGGCCGATGGCTCGTGAACTGAACATATCGCAATATTCCATTCGGCAAATATTGAAACATGAACTCGGAAAAAGGCATTGAAATTCCAAAAATTGGAAGAACTTACGGCGCAACCGAAATAGACTCAAAAGAGCTAAAGAGTTGCTTCGCTTGGCCGAAAGTGGTGAGCTGCCGAATTTGGTTTTCTCCGATGAGATAACATTTGTTGGCCAGCAGTTTGTAAACCAACAAAATGATCGTGTTTACCTGAGTTACCAAAGAGGGCAGCTGAAAATGTGCAACTTCGGTTGGCCACCAGAACATAAGCACCGGCAATGGTGATGGTGTGGACCGCCATAACAGCCGATGGTCGGTCTCCGCTCGTATTAATCAACCGTGGCATCAGTGCCGAATATTATCGCGAAAATATTCTGGAGGGTGTATTAAAGCCTTGGTCACGCAAACATTTTGTCCGCAGACCTTGGACTTTCCAACAGTATTCAGCACCATCGCACTCAGCACTTGTCACCCACGAATGGTTACAAAATGAGGTTCCTCGCTTCATTTCCTGCTAAAAAATGCCAAAGTGTGGAGCACCTCAAGCACGAGCTTCGTCGGTCTCCGCTCGTATTAAACGACCGTGGCATCAGAATAAATGCCGAATATTATCGCGAACATATTCTGGAGGATGTATTAAAGCATTGGGCACGCAAACATTTTGGTCGCAGACCTTGGACTTTCCAACAGTATTCAGCAAAATCGCACTCAGCACGTGTCACCCACGAATGGTTACAAAACGGAGTTCCTCGCTTCATTTCCTGCTAAAAAATGCCAAAGTGTGGAGTACCTCATGCACGAGCTTCGTCGGAAATGGATCAAAATACCGCAGAGCAACATTGTGGCAGCGTGTGACTGTTTAATTTGCTATAAATTGTGCCGTAGGTGACCAATTCGAACATATCTAAACTAATTCTAAATTTTGATGCTATTTCCGAAATTAAAATGTAAAAAAAAGGAAAAATTATGGCGTTTGACTTTGGTGCAGTTTTTTTTATCTCACCCTGTATATGATCTTCACAACAGATCTTGTGTTAGCAAAAATGTTTGTGTGTGTGAAATTTGAAGAGAGCTGTGATATATGAGCTTCATGAATATTCAAATTTTTAACCCTGGGGGAGTTACTAAAAGAAGTGGACCGATATGTTCCATCTTCATAGCAGACCGTGGGTTAATACAAATATTGTGAAGTATGTAATTTGAAGACAATCGGACTATATCACATTTTATAAGAGTAATAATTATTCTAAATTTTGACCCTTTGTATGGTAGGTCCGATTTTGGTATCCGACTTTGCATTGATGCAAATATTAGGATTTGCAAAGTTGTAGCAAAATCGTATTATCCTTTCTCTTCTCTTCTGTTCTTTTCTCTTTTTTTTTGAAAAAGTCGAACTTTTGTGGGGGAGATACCAGAAGGAGTGGACCTATGTAGCCCATCTCCGAACTCGATCTAACTTTGATACTAATGTTACGATGTACCAAGTTTGAACCAAATCGGATACTACTTTTGATTATTATCATGCGTACCAGCCAGCCGGACAGACTGACATCCCTAGATAGACACCAAATTTCGTGATATGGATATGGTTCAAATAGACCTAAGGTCTAAATTCGTTATTTCGATGAGGCTAGTTAAAAATGTAATTCCTTAAAAGTTATTTATTAATATTAGGTTTTGATTATCATCATCATCACCGTGCGTGAGTCTAAAATCTACCATTCTTGCCGATTCATTGCTGTACTTAACTCAATAAAACAATGACCTACAACGAAGACACACGACATAAACTAAAGTTGATTAGAATCATGATAGTGAGCTTGAAATTATAAAATAGGCGGATAGTTTCTAGGTTCATATTAAGATAAGACAAAACAACTGCGATAAGCGTTTTTGGTTATCAATTCAATTGCTAATTTATATTATGTATTATTTAGTTGGGGAACACTCGGTCTAATGATAACGAAAGTCAACAAAACGACTAATTCAAAACTTATCCGCACACAGTAGGCCATTGACCAGCAAGGGGTACACATCACTAAAATGGGCATACGCTCCGTTTTAATTATTGCTCTATTTGTGAGCCTTGGAATATTCGAATCAACGGAGGGAGCTAAAATTCTTTCCATCTTCCCCTACTCGGGGCCATCGCAGTATATTTTTATTTCACCACTGCTAAAGGCCTTGGCGGAAAGGGGCCATGAAGTCACATCCATATCGACATTTCCCCAAAAGAAACCGCTGAAGAATTTTCGTGATATCGCCGTTATGGAAAATAGCAAGATTTTCGATGGTAAGTTTGTAATGAGGACTATGAATTTGAATTTTTATTTCAAAAAACTTGTTCTCTAGAAATGTTAATTGAACTGGCGGACGGTGAGAGTGAAGAAAAATCATATTTCCAAGAATTTGTGGAACTTAGCGCTTTGGGTGTGACGGTCGCAACCAATGTCATGGAAAATGGCGAAGTAAAAAAACTATTGAAAAATGAAAAATTTGATTTGCTAATCATCGAAGTTTTGAGCACAGAATCATTGTTGGGATTGGGAGAATATTTTCAAGCTCCAATGATTGGAGTCTCCACATTTGGCACCATTGGTTTTATTGACTATCTAACAGCCAATCCATCTCCGTCCTCATTTATACCACACATGAGTTTGCAATATGGCAGTCATATGTCGCTGTGGCAACGAACTGTCAATGTCTTGGCCAATGTTGTGGATGATTTATGTTTGAATTATCTCATGTTACCTGGTCACGAGAAAGTCTACAAGAAATATTTCCCCAATGCCAAACTGTCAATGGATGAGGCCCGCCGCAATGTCTCGTTGGTGTTATTGAATGATCACTTTTCGCTGCGAGCACCACGTCCTTATGTTCCCAATATGATTGAGGTTGGTGGTTTGCATATTAAACAAAAACCCGATCCATTGGAAGAAGATTTACAAAAGTTCCTAGACAACTCACCGGAGGGGGTAATATACTTCTCCATGGGCTCGAATGTCAAGAGTAAAGATTTACCCCCACAAACTCTTCAGGCCATATTGGGTACATTTGCAGAATTGAAGATTAAAGTTTTGTGGAAATTTGAATTGGAAGAATTGCCGAATAAACCAGCCAATGTTGTCATACGCAAATGGTTTAATCAACCCTCCATATTGGCCCATCCCAATGTGAAGCTGTTCATTTCCCATGGCGGATATTTGAGTACCACTGAAACGATATTCCATGGTAAACCCATATTGGGTATTCCAGTGTTGGGCGATCAATTTATGAATGTTAAAAACGCCGTGAAAGCTGGTTTTGCTTTGCGTATGGATTTGAAAACCCTCAACAAGGAAGAATTTAAGCAGAAAATCGAAGAGCTGTGGACAAATCCTCGTTATTCGAATGCCGTCAAGACATTGTCGAAACGTTTCAGAGATCAACCTTTGACACCCATGGAAACTGCAATTTTTTGGGTGGAATATGTCCTGAGACATGATGGAGCTCCTCATATTCGTAATGCCGGTCAGGATTTGTCATTTTGGCAATATCACAATATTGATGTATACGTAATCTTAGCAAGTTGTATTGTTGTTGTGTTTACATTAATTGCGAGTTTAATTAGATTTGGAAAGAAGATTATATGTGCTTCTTCAAAATCGACGAAAAAATCCAAGAAATCAAAAATAAAGAAAAATTAAGTGACTGAGTGAGAAAATATGAAAACGGTATGCGATAACTAAGTGGCTGATAAAACGCTGGCATGGTTTTGGTGTAATGGTCTTCAGTGTTGGGATAGTTTAATAGTCTAATATCTATAGAGCGCAATCACAAATAAAGGTTGAGTTATCGACGCTTAAGGCTCTTAATCTATGAATAATATCAATGGCTGCAACGAATCGAATGTGTTGTTTACAAAATTGTAAATGTGATTTCAAACGAGTAATAAAACGATCAAAATTCCCATTCATCCGCCAAAATTTATTGATGCTAAAATCCCTCCGACCAGTAGCTAACAGTTGGATAATACGTTGGGTGATGTTGAAAATCATGGATCTACATTGATAATATTCTGCAGGCGTGAGTACTCCCCATTACTAATTCAAAAACCAGTAAGGAAATATCAAAAGTCGAGCGGGGCCGACTTTATAATAACCTACACCACTATGCATATTTAGTAGAGCTCCCGTAACAAAATAGTTTATTTTAAGTACCACCAAATAATATAGTGCACAATTAACCCAAAGTCGGGACCTATATCCAAATCTGAACTGATCTTGATAAAATTTGATAGAGGTATTTCTGGGCTGTATCTGATACCAAATATCATTATTGTCGAATGCATATTACGAATGTGAGGGACTTAAACACCAAATTGAATGAAGCATATATATTGCAGCTATAGCTGCAATTTCTTTGAACCGATTTTCTTTTGATTTACTTTCTTCTATACTGAATTCGGAGGGATGTATCAAAATACAGGTCATTTGGACTTATATTAGACATTTGGTGCACAATTACTCCGAAATCGGTTGGAGATATATGGGAGCTATATCTAAATCTGATCCAATTATCACCGATTTCAATAGAATTCGTCCTTGAGTCAATTAAATATTTTTTGCAAAATTTCATCTTAATCGGATAATAAATGCGACCTGCATTTTGTTCACAAGGAAGCATGGACTGACGGACGGAAGAACAAACGGACGGACATGCATAAATCGACTCAGAAAGTGATTCTACGATAATCCTCAAAAGTAACAAAAGTAACAAACAAATGCCGACAGACATAATACCATTACCCATCCATCAAATGTGAAAAAAGTTGGGATAATGTCAAAACCTATTTTTACCAAATGATATTTCCAAATTATAAACTTTGGATAATTAAATCTGAAATTGGGACTGGAATCTAAAGTACCGGTTATAAGGGAAATAACGTTACATAAAAATATACCAAATAGTTCGCCTTTTTTCTGCAGAGGAGGCATATATTGGTCATTTTTTTGGAAAATTTAGGAAAGTCAAAAATCTTACGGATTTGTACCATAATTGCACAATACGAGTGGAAAAATGTTTTGGTACAACTCGAAACCTTCTACCACAAATAATACAAAATTTAGTATCAACGGGGGTTTTAGCATCGTTTGGATAGCAGTTTCTTAACGAGGAAAAATAGCCTTTTTTAAAATGCTCATAACTCCTTAAATATTGACATTTCGGGGTTTTTAGCATCGTTTTGATTGCAGTTTCTTAAAGAGGAAAAATAGCTGATGTTAAAATGCTCATAACTCCTTAAATATTGACATTTCGGGGTTTTTGTCATCGTTTTGATTGCACTTTTTTAAAGAGGAAAAATAGCTTATTTTAAAATGCTCATAACTCCTTAAATATTGACATTTCGGGGTTTTTAGCATCGTTTTGATTGCAGTTTCTTAAAGAGGAAAAATAGCTTATTTTAAAATGCTCATAACTCCTTAAATATTGACATTTCGGGGTTTTTAGCATCGTTTTGATTGCAGTTTCTTAAAGAGGAAAAATAGCTTATTTTAAAATGCTCATAACTCCTTAAATATTGACATTTCGGGGTTTTTAGCATCGTTTTGATAGCAGTTTTTAAAGAGGAGAAATAGCTTATTTTAAATGCTCATAACTCCTTAAATATTGACATTTCGGGGTTTTAGCATCGTTTTGATTGCAGTTTCTTAAAGAGGTGAAATAGCTAATTTTAAAATGCTCATAACTCCTTAAATATTGACATTTCGGGGTTTTTAGCATCGTTTTGATTGCAGTTTCTTAAAGAGGAGAAATAGCTAATTTTAAAATGCTCATAACTCCTTAAATATTGACATTCGGGGTTTTTATCATCGTTTTGATTGCAGTTTCTTAAAGAGGAAAAATAGCTTATTTTAAAATGCTCATGCTTAAATATTGACATTTCGGGGTTTTTAGCATCGTTTTGATTGCAGTTTTTTAAAGAGGAGAAATAGCTTATTTAAAATGCTCATAACTCCTTAAATATTGACATTTCGGGTTTTTAGCATCGTTTTGATTGCAGTTTCTTAAAGAGGAAAAATAGCTTATTTTAAAATGCTCATAACTCCTTAAATATTGACATTTCGGGGTTTTTAGCATCGTTTTGATTGCAGTTTCTTAAAGAGGAAAAATAACATATTTTAAAATGCTCATAACTCCTTAAATATTGACATTTCGGGGTTCTTAGCATCGTTTTGATTGCAGTTTTTTAAAGAGGAGAAATAGCTTATTTTAAAATGCTCACAATTCCTTAAATATTGACATTTCGGGGTTTTTAGCATCGTTTTGATTGCAGTTTTTAAAGAGGAGAAATAGCTTATTTTAAAATGCTCATAACTCCTTAAATATTGACATTTCGGGGTTTTTAGCATCGTTTGATTGCAGTTTCTTAAAGAGGAAAAAATAGCTTATTTTAAAATGCTCATAACTCCTTAATATGACATTTCGGGGTTTTTAGCATCGTTTTGATTGCAGTTTTTTAAAGAGGAGAAATAGCTTATTTAAAATGCTCATAACTCCTTAAATATTGACATTTCGGGGTTTTTAGCATCGTTTTGATTGCAGTTTCTTAAAGAGGAAAAACAGCTTATTTTAAAATGCTCATACTCCTTAAATATTGACATTTCGGGGTTTTTAGCATCGTTTTGATTGCAGTTTTTTAAAGAGAGAAATAGCTTATTTTAAAATGCTCATAACTCCTTAAATATTGACATTTCGGGGTTTTTAGCATCGTTTTGATTGCAGTTTCTTAAGAGGAAAAATAGCTTATTTTAAAATGCTCATAACTCCTTAAATATTGACATTTCGGGGTTTTTAGCATCGTTTTGATTGCAGTTTTTTAAAGAGGAGAAATAGCTTATTTTAAAATGCTCATAACTCCTTAAATATTGACATTTCGGGGTTTTTAGCATCGTTTGGATTGTAGTTTCTTAAAGAGGAAAAATAGCTTATTTAAAATGCTCATAACTCCTTAAATATTGACATTTCGGGGTTTTTAGCATCGTTTTGATTGCAGTTTTTAAAGAGGAGAAATAGCTTATTTTAAATGCTCATAACTCCTTAAATATTGACATTTCGGGGTTTTTAGCATCGTTTGATTGCAGTTTCTTAAAGAGGAAAAATAGCTTATTTTAAAATGCTCATAACTCCTTAAATATTGGCATTTCGGGTTTTTAGCGTCGTTTTGATTGCAGTTTTTTAAAGAGGAGAAATAGCTTATTTAAAATGCTCATAACTCCTTAAATATTGACATTTCGGGGTTTTTGGCATCGTTTTGATTGCAGTTTCTTAAAGAGGAAAAATAGCTTATTTTAAAATGCTCATAACTCCTTAAATATTGACATTTCGGGGTTTTAGCATCGTTTTGATTGCAGTTTCTTAAAGAGGAAAAATAGCTTATTTTAAAATGCTCATAACACCTTAAATATTGACATTTCGGGTTTTTAGCATCGTTTTGATTGCAGATTCTTAAAGAGGAAAAATAGCTTATTTAAAATGCTCATAACTCCTTAAATATTGACATTTCGGGGTTTTTAGCATCGTTTTGATTGCAGTTTCTTAAAGAGGAAAAATAGCTTATTTTAAAATGCTCATAACTCCTTAAATACAGACATTTCGGGGTTTTTAGCATCGTTTTGATTGCAGTTTCTTAAAGAGGAAAAATAGCTTATTTTAAAATGCTCATAACTCCTTAAATATTGACATTTCGGGGTTTTTAGCATCGTTTTGATTGCAGTTTCTTAAAGAGGAAAAATAGCTTATTTAAAATGCTCATAACTCCTTAAATATTGACATTTCGGGGTTTTTAGCATCGTTTTGATTGCAGTTTCTTAAGAGGAAAAATAGCTTGTTTTAAAATGCTCATAGCTCCTTAAATATTGACATTTCGGGGTTTTAGCATCGTTTTGATTGCAGTTTCTTAAAGAGGAAAAATAGCTTATTTTAAAATGCCATAACTCCTTAAATATTGACATTTCGGGTTTTTAGCATCGTTTTGATTGCAGTTTCTTAAAGAGGAAAAAGAGCTTATTTTAAAAATGCTCATAACTCCTTAAATATTGACATTTCGGGGTTTTTAGCATCGTTTTGATTGCAGTTCTTAAAGAGGAAAAATAGCTTATTTTAAAATGCTCATAACTCCTTAATATTGACATTTCGGGGTTTTAGCATCGTTTTGATTGCAGTTTCTTAAAGAGGAAAAATAGCTTATTTTAAAATGCTCATAACTCCTTAAATATTGACATTTCGGGGTTTTAGCATCGTTTTGATTGCAGTTTCTAAAGAGGAAAAATAGCTTGTTTTAAATGCTCATAGCTCCTTAAATATTGACATTTCGGGGTTTTAGCATCGTTTTGATTGCAGTTTCTTAAAGAGGAAAAATAGCTTATTTTAAATGCCTCATAACTCCTTAAATATTGACATTTCGGGTTTTTAGCATCGTTTGATTGCAGTTTCTTAAAGAGGAAAAATAGCTTATTTTAAAATGCTCATAACTCCTTAAATATTGACATTTCGGGGTTTTTAGCATCGTTTTGATTGCAGTTTTTTAAAGAGGAAAATAGGTTATTTTAAAATGCTCATAACTCCTTAAATATTGACATTTCGGGGTTTTTAGCATCGTTTTGATTGCAGTTTCTTAAAGAGGAAAAATAGCTTATTTTAAAATGCTCATAACTCCTTAAATATTGACATTTCGGGGTTTTTAGCATCGTTTTGATTGCAGTTTTTTAAAGAGGAAAAATAGGTTATTTTAAAATGCTCATAACTCCTTAAATATTGACATTTCGGGGTTTTAGCATCGTTTTGATTGCAGTTTCTTAAAGAGGAAAAATAGCTTATTTTAAAATGCTCATAACTCCTTAAATATTGACATTTCGGGGTTTTAGCATCGTTTTGATTGCAGTTTCTTAAAGAGGAAAAATAGCTTATTTTAAAAATGCTCATAACTCCTTAATATTGACATTTCGGGTTTTTAGCATCGTTTTGGATTGCAGATTTCTTAAGGAGGAAAAATAGCTTATTTTAAAATGCTCATAACTCCTTAAATATTGACATTTCGGGGTTTTAGCATCGTTTGATTGCAGTTTCTTAAGAGAGAAAAATAGCTTATTTTAAAAATGCTCATAACTCCTTAAATATTGACATTTCGGGGTTTTAGCATCGTTTGATTGCAGTTTCTTAAAGAGGAAAAATGAGCTTATTTTAAAATGCTCATAACTCTTAAATATTGACATTTCGGGGTTTTTAGGCATCGTTTTGATTGCAGTTTTTAAAGAGGAGAAATAGCTTATTTAAAATGCTCATAACTCCTTAAATATTGACATTTCGGGGTTTTTAGCATCGTTTTGATTGCAGTTTCTTAAAGAGGAAAAAGTAGCTTATTTTAAAATGCTCATAACTCCTTAAATATTGACATTTCGGGGTTTTTAGCATCGTTTTGATTGCAGTTTCTTAAAGAGGAAAAATAGCTTATTTAAAATGCTCATAACTCCTTAAATATGACATTTCGGGGTTTTTAGCATCGTTTGATTGCAGTTTTCTTAAAGAGGAAAAATAGCTTATTTTAAAATGCTCATAACTCCTTAAATATTGACATTTCGGGGTTTTTAGCATCGTTTTGATTGCAGTTTCTTAAAGAGGAAAAATAGCTTATTTTAAATTCTCATAACTCCTTAAATATTGACATTTCGGTGTTTTTAGCATCGTTTTGATTGCAGTTTCTTAAAGAGGAAAAATAGCTTATTTTAAAATGCTCATAACTCCTTAAATATTGACATTTCGGGTTTTTAGCATCGTTTTGATTGCAGTTTCTTAAAGAGGAAAAATAGCTTATTTTAAAATGCTCATAACTCCTTAAATATTGACATTTCGGGGTTTTTAGCATCGTTTTGATTGCAGTTTCTTAAAGAGGAAAAATAGCTTATTTTAAAATTCTCATAACTCCTTAAATATTGACATTTCGGGGTTTTTAGCATCGTTTTGATTGCAGTTTCTTAAAGAGGAAAAATAGCTTATTTTAAAATGCTCATACTCCTTAAAGTATTGACATTTCGGGGTTTTTAGCATCGTTTTATTGCAGTTTTTTAAAGAGGAAAAATAGCTTATTTTAAAATGCTCATAACTCCTTAAATATTGACATTTCGGGGTTTTAGCATCGTTTTGATTGCAGTTTCTTAAAGAGGAAAAATAGCTTATTTAAAATGCTCATAACTCCTAAATATTGACATTTCGGGGTTTTTAGCATCGTTTGATTGCAGTTTCTTAAAGAGGAAAAAATGGCTTATTTTAAAATGCTCATAACTCCTTAAATATTGACATTTCGGTGTTTTTAGCGATCGTTTTGATTGCAGTTTCTTAAAGAGGAAAAATAGCTTATTTTAAAATGCTCATAACTCCTTAAATACTGACATTTCGGGGTTTTAGCATCGTTTGATTGCAGTTTTTTAAAGAGGAAAATGGCTTATTTTAAAATGCTCATAACTCCTTAAATATTGACATTTCGGTGTTTTTTAGCGTCGTTGTGATTGCAGTTTCTTAAAGAGGAAAAATAGCTTATTTTAAAATGCTCATAACTCCTTAAATACTGACATTTCGGGGTTTTTAGCATCGTTTTGATTGCAGTTTTTTAAAGAGGAAAAATAGCTTATTTTAAAATGCTCATAACTCCTTAAATATTGACATTTCGGGGTTTTAGCATCGTTTTGATTGCAGTTTCTTAAAGAGGAAAAATAGCTTATTTTAAAATGCTCATAACTCCTTAAATATTGACATTTCGGGTTTTAGCATCGTTTTGATTGCAGTTTCTTAAAGAGGAAAAATAGGCTTATTTTAAAATGCTCATAACTCCTTAAATATTGACATTTCGGGGTTTTTAGCATCGTTTTGATTGCAGTTTTTAAAGAGGAAAATAGCTTATTTTAAAATGCTCATAACTCCTTAAATATTGACATTTCGGGGTTTTAGCATCGTTTTGATTGCAGTTTCTTAAAGAGGAAAAATAGCTTATTTTAAAATGCTCATAACTCCTTAAATATTGACATTTCGGGGTTTTTAGCATCGTTTTGATTGCAGTTTCTTAAAGAGGAAAAATAGCTTATTTTAAAATGCTCATAACTCCTTAAATATTGACATTTCGGGGTTTTTAGCATCGTTTTGATTGCAGTTTCTTAAAGAGGAAAAATAGCTTATTTTAAAATGCTCATAACTCCTTAAATATTGACATTTCGGGGTTTTTAGCATCGTTTTGATTGCAGTTTCTTAAAGAGGAAAAATAGCTTATTTTAAAATGCTCATAACTCCTTAAATATTGACATTTCGGGGTTTTTAGCATCGTTTTGATTGCAGTTTTTTAAAGAGGAAAAATAGCTTATTTTAAAATGCTCATAACTCCTTAAATATTGACATTTCGGGGTTTTTAGCATCGTTTGATTGCAGTTTCTTAAAGAGGAAAAATAGCTTATTTTAAAATGCTCATAACTACTTAAATATTGACATTTCGGGGTTTTTAGCGTCGTTTTGATTGCAGTTTCTTAAAGAGGAAAAATAGCTTATTTTAAAATGCTCATAACTCCTTAAATATTGACATTTCGGTGTTTTTAGCAGTCGTTTGATTGCAGTTCTTAAAGAGGAAAAATAGCTTATTTTAAAATGCTCATAACTCCTTAAATATTGACATTTCGGGGTTTTAGCATCGTTTTGATTGCAGTTTCTTAAAGAGGAAAAATAGCTTATTTTAAAATGCTCATAACTCCTTAAATATTGACATTTCGGGGTTTTTAGCATCGTTTTGATTGCAGTTTCTTAAAGAGGAAAAATAGCTTATTTTAAAATGCTCATAACTCCTTAAATATTGACATTTCGGGGTTTTTAGCATCGTTTGATTGCAGTTTCTTAAAGAGGAAAAATAGGCTTATTTAAAATGCTCATAACTCCTTAAATATTGACATTTCGGGTTTTAGCATCGTTTTGATTGCAGTTTCTTAAAGAGGAAAAATAGCTTATTTTAAAATGCTCATAACTCCTTAAATATTGACATTTCGGGGTTTTTAGCATCGTTTTGATTGCAGTTTCTTAAAGAGGAAAAATAGCTTATTTTAAAATGCTCATAACTCCTTAAATATTGACATTTCGGGGTTTTTAGCATCGTTTTGATTGCAGTTTCTTAAGAGGAAAAAATAGCTTATTTTAAAATGCTCATAACTCCTTAAATATTGACATTTCGGGGTTTTTAAGCATCGTTTTTGATTGCAGTTTTTTTAAAGAGGAAAATAGCTTATTTAAAATGCTCATAACTCCTTAATATTGACATTTCGGGTTTTTTAGCATCGTTTTGATTGCAGTTTCTTAAAGAGGAAAAATAGCTTATTTTAAATGCTCATAACTCCCTTAAATATTGACATTTCGGGGATTTTTAGCATCGTTTTGATTGCAGTTTTTTAAGAGGAAAAATAGCTTATTTTAAATGCTCATAACTCCTTAAATATTGACATTTCGGGGTTTTTAGCATCGTTTTATTGCAGTTTTCTTAAAGAGGAAAAATAGCTTATTTTAAAATGCTCATAACCTCCCTTAAATATTGACATTTCGGGGTTTTAGCATCGTTTTGGGGATTGCAGTTTCTTAAAGAGGAAAAATAGGACTTATTTTAAAATGCTCATAACTCCTTAAATATTGACATTTCGGGGTTTTAGCATCAGTTTTGATTGCAGTTTCTTAACGAGGAAAAATAGCGTATTTTAAAATGCCATAACTCCTTCAAATATTGACATTTCCGGGGTTTTAGCATCGTTTTGATTGCAGTTGCTTTAAAGATTAAAATAGGCTTATTTTAAATGCTCATAACTACGTAAATATGACATTTCGGGTGTTTAGTCATCGTTTGAGTAAGCAGTTTTCTTTAAAGAGGAAAAATAGCTTATTTTAAAAATGCTCTATAAGCTCCTTAAATATTGACATTTCGCGGGTTTTAGCATAGTTTTGAGTTGCAGTTTCTTAAAGAGGAAAAATTAGCTTATTTTAAACATGCTCTAAACTCCTTAAATATTGACATTTCGGGTGTTTTTAGCATCGTTTTGATTGCAGTTTCTTAAAGAGGAAAAATAGCTTATTTTAAAATGCTCATAACTCCTTAAATATTGACATTTCGGGGTTTTAGCATCGTTTTGATTGCAGTTTCTTAAAGAGGAAAAATAGCTTATTTTAAAATGCTCATAACTCCTTAAATATTGACATTTCGGGGTTTTTAGCATCGTTTTGATTGCAGTTTCTTAAAGAGGAAAAATAGCTTATTTTAAAATGCTCATAACTCCTTAAATATTGACATTTCGGGGTTTTTAGCATCGTTTTGATTGCAGTTTCTTAAAGAGGAAAATAGCTTATTTTAAAATGCTCATAACTCCTTAAATATTGACATTTCGGGGTTTTTAGCATCGTTTTGATTGCAGTTTCTTAAAGAGGAAAAATAGCTTATTTTAAAATGCTCATAACTCCTTAAATATTGACATTTCGGGGTTTTAGCATCGTTTTGATTGCAGTTTCTTAAAGAGGAAAATAGCTTATTTTAAAATGCTCATAACTCCTTAAATATTGACATTTCGGG
Organism: Musca domestica; assembly: GCF_030504385.1. NCBI lineage: Eukaryota > Metazoa > Arthropoda > Insecta > Diptera > Muscidae > Musca > Musca domestica. The sequence continues at coordinate 12,423,314 of NW_026712114.1, read as the reverse complement.
GTTTTTAGCATCGTTTTGATTGCAGTTTCTTAAAGAGGAAAAATAGCTTATTTTAAAATGCTCATAACTCCTTAAATATTGACATTTCGGGTTTTTAGCATCGTTTTGATTGCAGTTTCTTAAAGAGGAAAAATAGCTTATTTTAAAATGCTCATAACTCCTTAAATATTGACATTGGGGTTTTTAGCATCGTTTTGATTGCAGTTTTTTAAAGAGGAAAATAGCTTATTTTAAATGCTCATAACTCCTTAAATATTGACATTTCGGGGTTTTTAGCATCGTTTTGATTGCAGTTTCTTAAAGAGGAAAAATAGCTTATTTTAAAATGCTCATAACTCCTTAATATTGACATTTCGGGGTTTTTAGCATCGTTTTGATTGCAGTTTTTTAAGAGGAAAAATAGCTTTTTTAAAATGCTCATAACTCCTTAAATATTGACATTTCGGGGTTTTTAGGCATCGTTTGATTGCAGTTTCTTAAAGAGGAAAAAATAGCTTATTTTAAAATGCTCATAACTCCTTAAATATTGACATTCGGGAGTTTTTAGCATCGTTTTGATTGCAGTTTCTTAAAGAGGAAAAATAGCTTATTTTAAAATGCTCATAACTCCTTAAATATTGACATTTCGGGGTTTTTAGCCTCGTTTGATTGCAGTTTCTTAAAGAGGAAAAATAGCTTATTTTAAAATGCTCATAACTCCTTAAATATTGACATTTCGGGGTTTGTTAGCATCGTTTGATTGCAGTTTCTTAAAGAGGAAAAATAGCTTATTTTAAAATGCTCATAACTCCTTAAATATTGACATTTCAGGGTTTTTTAGCATCGTTCTGATTGCAGTTTCTTAAAGAGGAAAAAATAGCTTATTTTAAATGCTCATAACTCCTTAAATATTGACATTTCGGGGTTTTTTAGCATCGTTTTTGATGCAGTTTTTAAAGAGGAAAAATAGCTTATTTAAAATGCTCATAACTCCTTAAATATTGACATTTCGGGGTTTTTAGCATCGTTTTGATTGCAGTTTTTTAAAGAGGAAAAATAGGTTATTTTAAAATGCTCATAACTCCTTAAATATTGACATTTCGGGGTTTTTAGCATCGTATTTAATGCAGTTTCTTAAAGAGGAAAAATAGATTATTTTAAAATGCTCATAACTCCTTAAATATTGACATTTCGGGGTTTTTAGCATCGTTTTGATTGCAGTTTTTTAAAGAGGAAAAATAGGCTATTTTAAAATGATCATAACTCCTTAAATATTGACATTTCGGGGTTTTTAGCATCGTATTAATGCAGTTTCTTAAAGAGGAAAAATAGATTATTTTAAAATGCTCATAACTCCTTAAATATTGACATTCGGGGTTTTTTAGCATCGTTTTGATTGCAGTTTTTTAAGAGGAAAATAGGTTATTTTAAAATGCTCATAACTCCTTAATATTGACATTTCGGGTTTTTAAGCATCGTTTTGATTGCAGTTTCTTAAAGAGGAAAAATAGCTTATTTTAAAATGCTCATAACTCCTTAAATATTGACATTTCGGGGTTTTTAGCATCGTTTTGATTGCAGTTTTTTTAAGAGGAAAAATAGGTTATTTTAAAATGCTCATAACTCCTTAAATATTGACATTTCGGGTTTTTAAGCATCGTTCTGATTTCAGTTTCTTAAAGAGGAAAAATAGGTTATTTTAAAATGCTCATAACTCCTTAAATATTGACATTTCGGGGTTTTTAGCATCGTTTTGATTGGAGTTTCTTAAAGAGGAAAAATAGATTATTTTAAATTGCTCATAACTCCTTAAATATTGAGATTTCGGGGTTTTTAGCATCGTTTTGATTGCAGTTTTTTAAAGAGGAAAAATAGCTTATTTTAAAATGCTCATAACTCCTTAAATATTGACATTTCGGGGTTTTTAGCATCGTTTTGATTGCAGTTTTTTAAAGAGGAAAAATATGTTGTTTTAAAATGCTCATAACTCCTTAAATATTGACATTTCGGGGTTTTTAGCATCGTTTTGATTGCAGTTTTTTTAAAGAGGAAAAATAGGTTATATTAAAATGCTCATAACTCCTTAAATATTGACATTTCGGGTTTTAAGCATCGTTCTGATTTCAGTTTCTTAAAGAGGAAAAATAGCTTATTTTAAAATTCTCATAACTCCTTAAATATTGACATTTCGGGGTTTTAGCATCGTTTTGACTGCAGTTTTTTAAAGAGGAAAAAATAGGTTATTTTAAAATGCTCATAACTCCTTAAATATTGACATTTCGGGGTTTTAGCATCGTTTTGACTGCAGTTTCTTAAAGAGGAAAAATAGCTTATTTTAAAATGCTCATAACTCCTTAAATATTGACATTTCGGGGTTTTAGCATCGTTTTGATTGCAGTTTTTTAAAGATTAAAAATAGGTTATTTTAAAATGCTCATAACTCCTTAAATATTGACATTTCGGGGTTTTTAGCATCGTATTTAATGCAGTTTCTTAAAGAGGAAAAATAGCTTATTTTAAAATGCTCATAACTCCTTAAATATTGACAATTCGGGGTTTTTAGCATCGTTTTGATTGCAGTTTCTTAAAGAGGAAAAATAGCTTATTTTAAAATGCTCATAACTCCTTAAATATTGACATATCGGGGTTTTTAGCATCGTTTTGATTGCAGTTTCTTAAAGAGGAAAAATAGCTTATTTTAAAATGCTCATAACTCCTTAAATATTGATATTTCGGGGTTTTTTAGCATCGTTTTGATTGCAGTTTCTTAAAGAGGAAAATAGCTTATTTTAAATGCTCATAACTCCTTAAATATTGACATTTCGGGGTTTTTCGCATCGTTTTGATTGCAGGTTTTAAAAGAGGAAAAATAGCTTATTTTAAAATGCTCATAACTCCTTAAATATTGACATTTCGGGGTTTTTAGCATCGTTTTGATTGCAGTTTCTTAAAGAGGAAAAATAGCTTATTTTAAAATGCTCATAACTCCTTAAATATTCACATTTCGGGGTTTTTAGCATCGTTTTGATTGGAGTTTCTTAAAGAGGAAAAATAGATTATTTTAAATTGCTCATAACTCCTTAAATATTGAGATTTCGGGGTTTTTAGCATCGTTTTGATTGCAGTTTTTTAAAGAGGAAAAATAGCTTATTTAAAATGCTCATAACTCCTTAAATATTGACATTTCGGGTTTTTAAGCATCGTTCTGATTTCAGTTTCTTAAAGAGGAAAAATAGCTTATTTTAAATGCTCATAACTCCTTAAATATTGACATTTCGGGGTTTTAGCATCGTTTTGACTGCAGTTTTTTAAAGAGGAAAAAATAGGTTATTTTAAAATGCTCATAACTCCTTAAATATTGACATTTCGGGGTTTTAGCATCGTTTTGACTGCAGTTTCTTAAAGAGGAAAAATAGCTTATTTTAAAATGCTCATAACTCCTTAAATATTGACATTTCGGGGTTTTAGCATCGTTTTGATTGCAGTTTTTTAAAGATTAAAAATAGGTTATTTTAAAATGCTCATAACTCCTTAAATATTGACATTTCGGGGTTTTTAGCATCGTATTTAATGCAGTTTCTTAAAGAGGAAAAATAGCTTATTTTAAAATGCTCATAACTCCTTAAATATTGACAATTCGGGGTTTTTAGCATCGTTTTGATTGCAGTTTCTTAAAGAGGAAAAATAGCTTATTTTAAAATGCTCATAACTCCTTAAATATTGACATATCGGGGTTTTTAGCATCGTTTTGATTGCAGTTTCTTAAAGAGGAAAAATAGCTTATTTTAAAATGCTCATAACTCCTTAAATATTGATATTTCGGGGTTTTTAGCATCGTTTTGATTGCAGTTTCTTAAAGAGGAAAAATAGCTTATTTTAAAATGCTCATAACTCCTTAAATATGACATTTCGGGGTTTTTAGCATCGTTTTGATTGCAGTTTCTTAAAGAGGAAAAATAGCTTATTTTAAAATGCTCATAACTCCTTAAATATTCACATTTCGGGGTTTTTAGCATCGTTTTGATTGCAGTTTCTTAAAGAGGAAAAATAGCTTATTTTAAAATGCTCATAACTCCTTAAATATTGACATTTCGGCGTTTTAAGCATCGTTTTAATTGCAGTTTCTTAAAGAGGAAAAATAGCTTATTTTAAAATGCTCATAACTCCTTAAATATTGACATTTGGGGGTTTTTTGCATCGTTTTGATTGCAGTTTCTTAAAGAGGAAAAATAACTTATTTTGAAATGCTCATAACTCCTTAAATATTGACATTTGGGGGTTTTTAGCATCGTTTTGATTGCAGTTTCTTAAAGAGGAAAATAGTTTATTTTAAAATGCTCATAACTCCTTAAATATTGACATTTGGGGGTTTTTAGCATCGTATTGATTGCAGTTTCTTAAAGAGGAAAAATAGCTTATTTTAAAATGCTCATAACTCCTTAAATATTGACATTTCGGCGTTTTAAGCATCGTTTTAATTGCAGTTTCTTAAAGAGGAAAAATAGCTTATTTTAAAATGCTCATAACTCCTTAAATATTGACATTTGGGGGTTTTTTGCATCGTTTTGATTGCAGTTTCTTATAGAGGAAAAATAACTTATTTTGAAATGCTCATAACTCCTTAAATATTGACATTTGGGGGTTTTTAGCATCGTTTTGATTGCAGTTTCTTAAAGAGGAAAAATAGTTTATTTTAAAATGCTCATAACTCCGTAAATATTGACATTTGGGGGTTTTTAGCATCGTATTGATTGCAGTTTCTTAAAGAGGAAAAATAGTTTATTTTGAAATGCTTATAACTCCTTAAATATTGACATTTCGGGTTTTTTAGCATCGTTTTGATTGCAGATGAAAACTAGAATTGGTTTTGAAAATGTGTACGAAAATTACTAAGCAGTACTAAATTTGGTCTGAAATCCTGGTATTCAGATCTATGTTATTATCTGGGATTAAAATATGGAGACGATATATATATGATATATGGTAATATCTGCATTCGAGATTTCGTGAAGGTCTGGAAACGCGTCACATATTTGTACGAAATTTTGTACCATATAGTATTAAATTTGGTATTGGATGAAGGAATAGGGTTGGAATCCTCATCTTTTAAAATGGGGAATCTGTTAGTATCTGGAAGATATGTAGTTTTGGATATGTAAACTCTAAATGTACGAACAATACAAAATAGTATTATATGTGGTATTGGGAAAAAGCATGGAGAAATTGATAAAGAAGTCGCTGCTCGTTTCTATTGTTACGATATGGAAGTGGTTTTGTAAATATGTACTATAATAATACGAAAAAGTACTGAATGGTACTAAATTTGTTCTTGAATAAACGGATAGAGACAAAATTCTGACATTTGATCTTTAGATAGCGGTTGGAGTATGTGTTTTTTAGTACTAATGGTACTTATTTTGGTATTGGATGAGAGAATAGAGCTGAAACTATGAAATTTGATACAGATGTCATTGTTGGTGTCTGGGGTTTAGATATGACAATGGTTTTGGAATGTGTACGATAATTGTTAGAAAAATACTATGTGGTACTAGGTTGGGTATTTGGGGAAGGAATAGAGCTGGAATCCCGATTTATTCAAATTGGTCACCTTTGGCACGAGTTATGGCCACTGAAACCGTCACACGATGCCCGAATGTTGCTCTGCGGTATTTTGGCCCATTCCTGGCGAAGCGCTTGCTTGAGGTGATCGGCACTTTGGTATTTTTTAGTACCAACCTTGCTTTCCAAAATACTCCAGAGACAATAGTCCAACGGATTGGTATCCGGAGATTTTGATGGCGCTGGGAATGAAGCGATGAACCTCATTTTCTCACCATTCTTGTGTGGCGCGTGCTCAGTGCGATGTTGCTGAGTTCTGTTGGAATGTCCAAGGTCTGCGGCCAAAATGTTTGCGTGCCCAAGGCTTTAATACACCCTCCAGAATATTTTCGTGGAGGGTATATTAATCTCGTCATTCCGTTTGTAACTCCTCGAAATACTCATGTCAGACCCAACAAAGTATATATATATTCTTGATCAGCGTAAAATTCTAAGACGATTTAGCCATGTCCGTCTGTCTGTCTGTTGTAATCACGCTATCTTTCGAACAAATTGAGATGGAAGGCTAAAATTTTTCACACATGTAAATTTTGCCAGTAGGCAGGTTAAGTTCGTAAATAGGCCATGTAGGACCACGTTTTCATATAGCTCCCATATAACGGTACCTCCCGATATTCGGTATTTTGATGATTTTAGCGACATTATTCACCGGAATTGTTTCAAATTTGGTATTAGAACTCCAAATGGATACAACAGCCTAAGGCAGAAAATTATCTGTGCAGGTCCACGTCTTCGTATAGCCCCCATATAACGGGACCCCCCCCCATAATCGGTATTTTGATGATTTTAGCGACTTTATTTAACGGAATCGTTCCAAATTTGGTATTTGAAGTTCGTAATAGATACTGCAGCATAAAACAGAAAATGACCCATGTAGATCCACGTCTTCGTATAGCACCCATATTCCGGTACCCCCCGATATTCGGTATTTTGATGATTTTAGCGACATTATTTAACGGAATCGTTCCAAATTTGGGATTTGAAGTTCGTAATAGACACTGTAGCATAAAACAGAAAATGGACCATGTAGGTTCACGTCTTCGTATAGCCCCCATACACCGTCCCCCCGTTATTCGGTATTTTGGATGATTTTAGCGACATTATTTACCGGGATTGTTTCAAATTTCGCATGTGAAGTTCGTAATGGATACTTCAGCCCGAGCCAGAAAATTGTCTGTGCGGGTCCACGTCTTCGTATTTCGATGATTTTTGCTACATTATTAACAGATTTTTCTTCAAGTTTCGCATTTAAATATTGTAATAACTTATGGCAAAAGTTGCCCATGCAGGTCCACGTTGTGGTATAAGCATTCGGTATTTTCAAGTTTTCAACAGAATTTTTAACGGCCGAACTTATACCTTTTTTACTTGTTTCATCTCACCCTGTATATTCATAATCAACACAAAATTCCAAGTCCATTTAACTATATCCGTCTATATGTCTGTTGAAATCACGATATCACGAAATCGGTATTAAGATTGAATTGTTTTGAAATTTAGTATTTAGGAAGATTTGGTATATGACAATCTTTGAAGTATAAAATTGTCTATAGAGGTTCCCGTTTCGGTATGGCGCACAGATAGTAGCCTCACTTTAACAGCATTATCCAAACGGTATTACTGGTATTCGTAGTTTAAAGTGGAACACGTTTGAATTTAGATACTTTAGGTATCAACATCGTAGACAGTATTGTAAACAATTTACGTTTTACCTCCATTTAAAATATATATTATAGTATATTTAATACATCGTTTATTTTTTTACAAGATTAAATGACTAATTGTTTGACGTTTGCTTTTATTCTCATAAAATCTCCTAATAATAATATTAAAACCATAAATGCAAATCAAAACCGAAGATTACGTGAACCTGAATTGAATAAATTATTTAGGTATTTTGGTATTTATTAACGAGGAACCTGTTGTTTTGGGTCAATGGGATTTTGTTACGTTTTTATTGTTATTATTTATAGATGGTCATTAGCAACAAAACGTGTAACAATTATTGGCGTAACCTTGAACCTGCTGACAAAGGTATTCATTCATTCATCTGAAGTTAAGTCCTGTGCATATTAATGGTCATTAGGGATAATTGCCTATTCGGGATTTGGGAAAATTGTCATTTTTATGACAGATTTGTTGTGGGCATAAATTGTCAGCAAATTTTGTTTATGCTGAACGCACAGGTGGGGGGGTTCATGGCACATTTACGCTTATTGGAAAAGGAGGAGTAAAAGTTTCAGCATCAGCAAATGTGAATGTATTGATGGATACTTATTTTTGTCATAAATTTATATATTCATGGGAATTCGAAATAAAAATTATATAAGGTGTAAATATGGTCACCGGTGTAAAGATGGGTAAAGAGGCAACATATGTTTATGCATACCTTTCATACTTTAATTTTCATTAATTTAATGCCGCTTCGATATACAAGGTCTGATGAAAAAACTGTAACCAACTTCAGAATGCTGTCATTTCTAAGCCACTCGTCCGACAGCTGTAATAATTATTCCAGTAACGGCTCATTATATTGTTTACAAGCGTACAAAAACATTGTGGTGAGAATTTTCCAGAAAAAAAGTTATTCAGGGGGGAATTCAAGCGTGATAGTGTAATTTCTTTATATTTGGTTGGAAAACCACAAGTGGCTACCTTTAGAGCACTCCAGCATTTAAATGTGAATAAATCTTTTGTGTCTCGTACCATCGCTCGTTACCGTGATACTGGTAGCGTAGCCCGAAGTCAAGGAAGTGGACGGAAGAAAAAGGCAACATCAGCAGAAATGGTTCGAAAAGTAAAGAAGCGACTCGATCGAAACCCGCGTCGCAGTGGCCGTGAGCTGAACATATCGCAATATTCCATTCGGAAAATATTGAAAAATGAGCTCGAGGTAAACCCATTGAAATTCCAAAAAGTGCAAGAACTAACACAGCAACAGAAAGAAAATAGACTGAAATAAACTCAAGAGTTGCTTCGCTTAGCCGAAAGTGGTGAACTTCCGAATTTGGTTTTCTCCGATGAGAAAACCTACGTTCTCCAGCAGTTTGTAATCAAACAAAATGATCATGTTTACTTTTCAAAAAGAGGTAAGCTGAAAATGTGCACCTTTGGTTGGCCACCAGAACTCAAGCGCCGGCCATGGGGATGATGTGGGCCTCCATAACAGCCGATGGTCGCTCTCCGCTCGTATTAATCGACCATGGCATTAGAATAAATGTCGAATATTATCGCGAAAATATTCTGCAGGGTGTATTAAAGCCTTGGGCACGCAAACATTTTGGCCGCAGACCTTGGACATTCCAACAGGACTCAGCACCATCGCACTCAGCACGCGCTACCCAAGAATGGTTACAAAATGAGGTTCCTCGCTTCATTTCCAGCGCACAATGAACACAAAAATCTCCGGATACCAATATGTTGGACTATAGTGTCTGGAATATTTTGGAAAGCAAGGTTGGCACTAAAAAATACCAAAGTGCCGATCACCTCAAGCAAGCGCTTCGCCAGGAATGGGCCAAAATACCGCAGAACAACTTTCGGGCAGCTTGTAACGGTTTGAAGGCCATAATTCGTGCCAAAGGTGACCAATTTGAACAAATCTAAACTTATTCTAAAATCTGATGTCATTTTGCTTTCATTCGATAAAATTAAAAAAAAAAAAAAACAAGTAAGCAAAAGCTATAGTCGTGCGGGGCCGACTATGTTATACCCTACAACACTACAATATGTTAGAAGCCCCTTTATGTCCCAATCCATATTGGAAAATTTCGCTTTTGGAATTAGGATTTTGACTTGGGACTTTTGCCCAATATTTATGCACTCCTTCGTCAACGAAAGCAGCATAAAAAGCCAGAAGGTCGCCTTTTGTGTATTTCGGATATCGCCTGTAAGTAACGGCTGCAAAATCAGGAAAATTTTTAGTTGTTGGTCCATTTCAACCTCTAATATATTGTGGACATCTTTGAAAACAATAGGCCTAGCCTTCTGACCCCAACCCTATCCTTGTGAAAATTTTCGTGAGGATCGGACGATATTTGCAATACCTAAATAATATCCCCAACAAAATATTATAAGTCAAATTGAAAAAATCGCATGCGATAAAAAATATTTATTATTATCATTATTAGCATATTTTTCTGGGATTTTTTATGTTAAGAGGGCATTCTGAACTGACAAACTTTGTCAAAATCGGTCCAGCCAATCTTGAGATATAAGCATTCTAACTAACATCCCCTTCCTTTGTATATACACATTGTATATATTTCGCTATATAACCGATATATTTACTGTCGGCATCTACGTAACGGTCAGAATTGGCCTGTTCGCCTATTTGTGATTTCGCCGAGATTAAAAGTATTCGCGGTTAAATGGAAAATTTGACTTTTATTTAACACAAATGTTGTGGCCTATTTCACCCACTAAATATTACCCGATGACCATCAAAATTGGAAGGCTTCTGTCCAGCCCTAAACTCTAGCCCCATGCTAACTTCCGCTTCGATTGGTCTATAATTGCGACCTGTAGAGCAACTGCAAAATCAGGAATTTTTTCAGTTTTTGGTCCATTTCAACCCCTAAATATTATGCGATCATCTCCAAAAGAAATAGGGTTCTATTCTGACCCTAGCCCCACCTCCATTCACCTCCATTCTTTCGTGAAGATCGGGCCATAATTGCGACCTGTAGAGTGATTACAAATTAACATGGACATACGAACAGACGGACGGACGGACATACATAGCTAGATCGACTCAGCTCGGCGAGATAGGAAGATCCATATATACTTTCCTATGTGGGAAACCAATATTTCGTGGTGTTACATAATTTTTGGCCCAATCAAACTTATAATACCCCCAACACATAGTGTTGTAGGGTATTATTAAAATATTAAATATAACAATTAAACCTTTATAAAAATTTTATATAAATCCCACCATGTCGTAGTTATTTATTATTTTTTTTTTTCATATATTTCTTTTCATATTTTTTCTGCCATAAATTTCAAATGCAACTTTTGTCCTTTAACTTTATGTTCAATGTTTATTGGTCATGGATATCACCACATATGGTTTGGGTGTAATAAAAAATTGATATTCTCTTTTAACATTATTTATAGAAATACATTCAATATGTCACTTTTTAATCACCTGACTACCTAAAGGATATTTATGTCCTTCGAATTGAATTAAATGCACATACGTGAAATAGAAATATTATTTATAACTTAATGTTGCATTTTTAGTTATGCTGGGGGGAGTGAATTTTTTGAATTTGTTTTTGTCGCAAAATTTGTAATTTATTAATTTTGCCAAGGGCCAAAATTGTCGTGACATGGTCATTTCTCATAAATTACATTAAAGTGATTATAATGACAAGCTTAAGGTTATTTAGGGCCACTTGTAATATGGTACGTTCTATACACATCATCGTGGTATGGCATGTGTATATATGCGTGTAAGGGTTTGATCGCTTATTGCATTTTTTTAAGGAGCAATATTTATAACATAATATGACTAGCAAGTGCCTGGTACTTCGTCAGTGACAAGTTCACCTTAAAATTTTAGATACGTCCCAAAAAAACCGTGTTAGGCCCTTTTACTACTCAAAAGGCACAATTTGTTTAATTTGAAAAAAATGTTTTGATAAAACTTAATATATCGTACGAAAATTTTTTTTCCAAGATCATTCAAGTTCATTCCTTTTGGAAAAAAATACTAGGGAAATGTTTATTGTGCCCTATACCATTCTATGGAGAGTATATAAGCTTTGTCATTCCGTTTGTAAATCCTCGAAATATTCATAATAGACCCTACAAAGTACACATTCTGGATCAGCGTAAAATTCTAAGACGATCTAGCGGCGTCCGTCTGTCTGTATGTCCGCCAAAGCATTTTGGTGAGAATTTTCCCGAATAAAAGTTATTCGTGATGGAATTCAAGCGTGATAGTGTAATTTCTTTATATTTGGCTGGAAAATCACAAGTGGCTATCGTTAGATCACTCCAGCATTTAAATGTGAATAAATCTTTTGTGTCTCGTACCATCGCTTAAAGTTGACGGAAGAAAAGAGCAACATCAACAGAAATGGTTCAAAAAATAAAGAAGCGACTTGATCGAAACCCGCGTCCCATTGGCCGAAAAATGGCTCGTGAGCTGAACATATCGCAATATTCCATTCGGCAAATATTAAACCAGTAAAGAAAGTCTTAAAGTCGGGCGGGGACGACTTTATGATACCCTACACCACTTTGCTAATTTATTAGAGCTGCGCATAACAACTAAAAGTTTTTATGGAAGAATTCAATCATACACGCTATGATTATAATTATAATTTAAAGTTCAAAGGACTAATTATGCCGAAGCACTTGTATCTTTTAAATTTGGACTTGTATTGCCCATTTGGTGCACAATTAATTTGAAATCGGATAAAAATAAATATGGGAGCTATATCCGAATCTGAAGAGATCTCGATAAAATTTGGCAAAGATATTTCTGAGCTGTATTTGATATATTTCCCTGAATATCGTTGTTACGGAGTGCATATTACGGCTGTGGGTAACAAATATGATAAATCGGATGAACAATATATATGGGAGCTATAGCTATATCTGAACCGATTTCGATCAAATTTGACATACTAGCTTTTAGACTCAATTCGGTCGTAAGTGCCAAATTTCATCCAATTTGGGCAAATATTAGACGTTTGGTGCACAATAAAAGGCAAATCGGACGAAGTTATATATGGGAGCTATATCCAAATATGAACCAATCTCGATAGAATTTGGCAAGGACATTTCTGAGCTGTACTTGATATATTTCCCTGAATATTGTTGTTACAGAGTGCATATTACGGCTGCGGAGGACAAAAATAACAAATCGGATGAACAATATATATATGGGAGCTATAGCTATATCTGAACCGATTTCGATCAAATTTAGCATAATTATTTTCAGGTCCAATCTGATCGTACGTGCAAAATTCCATACTATTCGGACTGATATTACCGGTTTGGTGCACAATAAAGGAAAATCGGATGAACATATATATGGGAGCTATATCTAAATTTTGACCGATTATCTCCAATTTCAATAGGGTTCGTCCTTGGGCCAAACAAATTATTTGTGCAAAATTTCATCTGGATAGGGCAATAAATGCGAATTGTACTTTGTTTACAAAAACACGTGGACAGACGGACATGCATAAATCGACTCAGAATGTGATTCTATGCAGATCATCAAAAGGAACTATGGGTCTATCTCGTTTCCTTTAGCCTGTTACAAACAAATGCACAAAGACATAATACCCTGACCACATTGTGGTGTAGGGTATAAAAATGAGCTCGGGGCAAAGTCATTGAAATTCCAAAAAGTGCAAGAACTTACACCGCAACAGAAATAAAATAGACTGAAAAGAGCTCAAGAGTTGCTTCGCTTAGCCGAAAGTGGTGAACTGCCGAATCTGGTTTTCTCCGATGAGAAAACATTCGTTGTCCAGTAGTTTGTCAACAAACAAACTAATCGTGTTTACTTGCCAAAGAGGTCAGCTGAAAATATGCACCTTCGGTTGGCCACCAGAACTCCGGCCATGGTGATGATGTGAGCCGCCATAACAGCCGATGGTCGCTCTCCGCTGTTATTAATCCACCGTGGCATCAGAATAAATGCCGAATATTATCGCGAAAATATTCTGGAGGGTGTATTAAAGCCTTGAGCTCCCAAACAACAGGACTCAGCACACGCCACCCAAGATTGGTTACAAAACTATTGTGTCTGGAGTATTTTGGAAAGCAAGGTTGGCCGGGAATGGGCCAAAAAACCGCAGAGCAATATTCGGGCGGTGCGTGACGGTTTGATTGGCCATTCAAAGTCCATAATTCGTGCCAAAGGTGACCAATTCGAACAAATCTAAGCTTATTCTAAAATTCGATGCTATTTCCGAAATTTTTTGCTTTCATTCAATTGCCTTCACCCAATACCCAATTTAGTACTACTTAGTACTTTCGAACAACTATAGATCACATTTTCAAAAACAGCCCCTTCTCTCGAAAACAGACACCAACGGTAATGTCCATATATACAGGGTTGCCCATATTCGACGGACCCTTTGGGCCCATTCCAATCAACGAGGCTTGTCCGCAGGCAACATTCTTTGCGTCAATTGAATTTTGTATGGCAACAAATGCAAATCAAGGCGAATAATCCGTTGTAAAGTGGACCGAGCCATACCCAACTGCTGAGAACGGCTTTTTTGGGATGTTCTTGGGGACCTCTCAACACTGGCTCGTACGACAGCGATATTCTCGGCCGATCGCCTTGGTCGACTTTTATATGGCCTCTTCGGATTAGAAAGAGCCTTACCAGTCGAAAAATTTTCGTATAAACGCTTAATGGTGTTCTTAGAAGGCGCACTTCTCACATTTTTTAATGTTTTAAAAGCAGGTTGAGTTTTCACAATTGGCTTCTTGTAAATTTCAGCTATTTCAGAGCGCTTGCGTGGCGTGTATTGGTTCATGGTAAAAATCTGCTTGGACTGACGCTTCAAACGCGGTATGTCATTAAGCGATGTGACATCTCTGTCAAAAGTTATGGCGTTGCCAGATGGGTCCGTCGAATATGGGCAGCACTGTATGGTTCATCCGTTCATAAGGGCCGATGGTCATTTCGCTCAATTGAAACATTTTATCTCTCTTATAAACGAATTTTTAAAATTATTTAGTCCAAATGCTAGTTGTAGTTTCTTTTTCGAACTCCCTACAATTTAAATTTTAACAAAATAACTTAAATAAGTTGTGTTTGTATTTTATTGCGGCAATGCTGGATATTGTCTAAGCGGCTGCAAATTCTAACTTCTCTGCTGTGGACAATGTACAAATATAAAACATTAAATACATACAAACGAACAAATAGTTCCATAACTAACAATGTAACGGTTTTTTTCTTTTTCTGTCTGTGGCTCTTGACATTCTTGCCATACATCCAGCTGTTATGTGGAATTTAAAATTTCTAAGCAAAAAAAGAAAAGAGAGGAAAACACTCTTTCTTTCTGGTATCAATGTTTTGCAGAACACAAAACGGAAAATACTTCCGGGATACAAACTTACAGACTTCGTATAAAAAAAAAAGAAATCGCACTTGGACGTAGCCAAGATCTGGTGAACTCTAGAGAAAGGAAGTCAGCTATAGAAAATTTATGATGTAGGAAAACATATGTTTGTCAGGGCGATACAATGGGATAGAACGATTGTGAAATTATTAAAAATTATGTTAAAATCTAACAATTAAAAAATTATGTTAAAGTCTATTCGAAGAGATGCAGGCCCATAGGCAACTTTTGTTATAGGACATAACAATATTAAAATAGGAAACTTGCAATAAATTCGGTGAATAATGTAGCTAAAATCATCCAAACACCATATATAGGGCGGTGCCGATATGTGGTGGCTATATATGGTGGCATAGACACTTTACCGTCACAGGCTGTGATACCTATTAGGAACTTCAACTGCGAAATTTCAAACAATTTGGGTGAATATTGTACCTAAAATCGTCAAAATACCGAATATAGGTAGGTACCGCTGTATGGGGTCTACAAGATGATATCGACCTGCATAGGCAATTTTCTGTCATAGAATGTAGTTCCTATTACGAACCCCAAATACGAAATTTGACACAAAATCCGATTAATAATGTCCTTATAGTCATGTATAGGGGCTATACGATATCGTGGACCTATAAAGGGTAAGATAAAAAAACTGCAACAAAGTCAAACGCCATAATTTTTACATTTTTTTTAAATTTTATTGAATAAAAGCAAAAAATGTCGGAAATAGCATCAAATTTTAGAATGAGTTTAAATTTGTTCGAATTGGTCACCTTTGAACGATTTGTGGCCTTCAAACGGCCAATGAAACCGTACCACGCTGCCCGAATGTTGGTCTGAGGTATTTTGGCCCATTCCTGGCGAAACGCTTGCTTGAGGTGATCGACACTTTGGTATTTTTAGTGCCAACCTCGCTTTCCAAAATACTCCGGACACAATAGTCCAACGGATTGATATCCGGAGATTTTGGTGGCCATTGTGCGCTGGAAATGAAGCGAGAAATCTCATTTTGTAACCATTCTTGGGTGGCGCGTGCTGAGTCCGATGGTGCTGAGTCTTGTTGGAATGTCCAAGATCTGCGACCAAAATGTTTGCGTGCCCAAGGCTTTAATACATCCTCCAGAATATTATCGTGATAATATTCGGCATTTATTCTGATGCCACGATCGATTAATACGAGCGGAGAACGACCATCGGCTGTTATGGCGGCCCTCACCATCACCATGGCCTCGGTAGACAACGAATGTTTTCTCATCGAAGAAAACCACATTCGGCGGTTCACCACTTTCGGCCAAGCGAAGCAACTCTACACCACAAGGTGGTCAGGGTATAATGTCTTTGTGCATTTGCTTGTAACAGGCAAAAAGAAACGAGATAGACCCATAGTTCCTTTTGATGATCTGCATAGAATCACATTCTGAGTCGATTTATGCATGTCCGTCCGTCTGCCCATGCATTTTTGTAAACAAAGTACAGTTCGCATTTGCGCGATCCGGATGAAATTTTGCACAAATCATTTGTTTGACCCAAGGAAGAAACCCTATTGAAATTGGAGACAGTCGGTCAAAATTTAGATATAGCTCCCATATATATTTTCGTCCGATTTGCCTTTTATTGTGCACCAAACGTGTAATATCAGTCCGAATAGTATGAAATTTTGCACATACAACCATACTAGGCCTGAAAATAAGTATGCCTAATTTTATCGAGATCGGTTCAGATTTGGATATAGCTCCCATATAAAACATCCACCGATTTACGTTTTACTGTGCTCCAAACGTCTAATATATGTCCAAATGGGATGGAATTTGGCACTTACGGCCGAATTGAGTCCAGAAGCTAGTATGTCAAGTTTGGTGAAGATCGGTTCAGATATAGCTATAGCTTCCATATATACTTTTCATCCGATTTGTTATATTTGTTACCCACAGCCGTAATATGCACTCCGTAAAAACGAATTCAGGGAAATATATCAAATACAGCTCAGAAATATCTTTGCCGAATTTTATTGAAATCGGTTCCGATATGGATATAGCTCCCATATTTATCTTTATCCGATTTCAAATTAATTTTGCACCAAATGGGCAATACAAGTCCGAATTTAAAAGATACAAATGCCTCGGCATATATAGTCTTTTGAACTTTAAATTATAATTATTATTATAATTATATATAATTATGATTATAATTATGATTATAATTATAGCGTGTATGTTGAATTCTCCAATTAATACGTTTAATTGTTCTCTACTAAATTAGCAAAGTGGTATAGGGTATCATAAAGTCGGCCCCGCCCGACTTTAAGACTTTCTTTACTGGTTTCTTTCTTGTTGCGGTGTAAGTTCTTGCACTTTTTGGAATTTCAATGGCTCATTTTCCAATATTTGTCGAATGGAACATTGTGATATGTTAAGCTCACGAGCCATTTTTCTGGCACTGCGACGCAGGTTTCGATCAAGTCACTTCTTTAATTTTCGAACCATTTCTGCTGATGTTGCTGTTTCTTTTCGTCCACTTCCTTGACGAGTATCACGGTAACGATCGATGGTACGAGACACAAAAGATTTTTCACATTTAAATGCTGGAGTGCTCTAACGATAGCCACTTGTGGTTTTCCAGCCAAATATAAAGAAATCACACTATCACACTTGAATTCGATACCGAATAACTTTTTTCTGGAAAATGCTAACCTGAATGCTTTTGTACGCTTGTAAACAATATAATGAGCTGTCACTGGAATAATTTTCACAGCTGTCGGACGAGTGGCTTGGAAATGCTAGCAGTCTGAAGTTGCTTGCAGGGTTTTCATCTCAACCTGTATGCGTTATTCATTTCGTATGAACACCCTAGTATTTATATACGCATGTCTATGAAAATGCTTTGCTAAATACTTACTTGTATGATAGTCTTGCGTGCCAGAACACAATATCAACATTCTTTGCCAGCGTGACAAGGTTAAACGTTTACCATGTCCATGTCAACGGAAGTATTTACTACCACAATCGTAAATTCTAAAATTAAATCTAGAATGCAAGTCAAACTATAAATTTAAATTTTTGTTAAATACGATCAAATGTTTAAGAAATTCTAGCAGATTTTTGAGTTATGAATTATGCTGATGACCAAATGCGAAGAGTATAAAAGCAGTTCACAAAGGTTTGAAAAATAAACTTCAAAAAGAGATAAAATAGAATGCTTTTTACGATGTTAGCATATTACAATAAGGAGGTAGAACAGTTTCGTAAAACTACAGAAGTAAAGCCCTCAGGCTATGACCGCTTCTCAGTTATATCTGTTTTAATTCCATGGCAAAACTGGTGAATAGATTTAATACGCGTCTCGCAATGTACGCGTCTTCCAATCATTGAATTTGAAAATATTCTATTTTTATTTATTTATTTTTCAAAACAATAAATATATACACAAACACAACCTTCTTCTAAAACTTGATTCAAATAACAATTCAATTAGTTTATTTCTATCCCGTTCTAATAATTCTAAATGGCTATTTTTGCACTTTTTGTTCGACTTTCATATTAACCCCTTGATACATCTATTCTACATCCTATCTGCGAGCCTCATTCCCAATGTCAGAATTCCTGCTCTATCATTTTGCTCAAAAGAGTGGTTTGAATTTTTACCTTCAAGCAAGAGTTTCCAAAAACCCTGCCTTATCTTATCTCTCTCATTCATACCAACACTGACCCACATGCTAAATTTCATTCTGGACTCTAGCTTTAGCGGTCGCAGCTGGAAGTTGATGAATTAGTCAGTCACTTTTATATAAAGAAGATTTTTCGATGTATCGTCTACGTGACACTTGCTGCACATTCAATTGCACCACCTTTTCCTACCAATTTAAATAGTTCCTTATGGTTGGAGTTACAGCCTGTTTTTTTCGGAAGAAAGGTTTTTTTAATCGTTCTTGTATTTGACGAATGACGTTTTTCTATAATATTAACAAAACAAGTGAAATTGTATGAAGGCCGAGCCGAACTTTCAATACCCTCCACCATTGAGTAAAGAAAACATTTTTATATAAAAGTATCTGAATTGAAACATGTTCCTCTTTAAACTAAAAATACTAGTAAGACCGTTTGGATAAGGCAGTTAAACTTTTCAAAAAAAACCTTAAAGTGGGTGATGTCGTTATGCCATAGCAAAACCTATAGAATATTGTATACTATCGGAATTGTTATTTATTATGAGCCTTAGATACCAAATTTGAAACAATTTCGTGGGTAAATGTGACTAGGACTATCAAAATTCCGAATATCTGTTGGTATCGTTTGATGTGCGCTATAGGAAATTAGATATTAAACATTGTGCTACCGCAGCTAGAACCCAGTAGGAAGTACAAATACTAATTTTTAGGCAAATGTGTGGAAAAAAATGTTGCAAAAACCATCCATATTCCGAATATCGGGAGGTACCGTTATATTGGGGCTATATGAAAACGTGGACCTATACATACAATATTCCACCACCGGAGCTAGAACTCGTTACAAACGACAAATGTCCTATTTTAGACAAATCCTTGGAAAAATGTGGCAAAAATCGTCAGAATACTGAATATCGGGAGGTAGCGTGTTGCGTCAAAGGAGCTGGAACCCATTACGAACTAAAAATACCATTTTTGAGACAAATCCCTGGAAAAATGCCGTGAATACCGAATATCGGGAGGTACATTATATGGGGGCTATACGAAAATGTGGACATATATAAACAATGTTCCGCTAGGCTAAAGCCTATTACGAACTACAAATGCCCATTTTTAGACGAATCCGTAGAACGATATGACTAAAATCATGACAATACCGAATATCGATAGGTATTGTTATATGGGGGCTATATGAAAACGTGGATCCGTTTGGAAAATGTTCCGACAGCGGAGCTGGAACCAATTACGAACTACAAATACCATTTTGTCTTAAAACCCGTGAACAAATCATCAAAATAGCTAATATCGAAAGGTACCGTTATATGGCAGCTACCTCAAAACCTTGACCGATTTATCTCACTATACCCTCAGCCATGTGACAAGAGAGAGTGCCTAGTCGAAATAACGGTTTTAGACCCCAGGTCTCTTTGGAGCAAATCCGTTCAAGGACATTTGGAGTCGCTCTAGCGATATCCGTCCGTCTGTCTGGCTGGTGCGCACGATAACTCTCGAATGGAGTATCCGATTTGACCCAAAGTTGGTACATCGTAATATTTTTATCAAGCTTAGATCGAGTTCGGAGATGGCAATATCAGTTCACTCCTTCTGACACCTCCCCCACAGAAGGTCGATATTTTCAAAAATATGTATTTTCTGCATAGAAAGAGAAACTATAATCCGATATTGCTCCAACTTTGTAAATCCCAATATTTGCATCAGTGCTAGGTCAGGTGCGAAAATGGACAAAATCGGTCCACTCTATCAAGTACCTCTCCCACAAAGGGTAAAAATTTTAAATAATTTCAACTCTTATAAAATGTGAAGTAAGAGTCGGATTATCTTCAAATTTCATACATCTCAATATTTTTATTAACCCAAGATCTGGTGTCTCCTTCTAATACCTCTCCCACAAAAGGTCGAAATTTGAAATATCCATGAAGCTCATAAAACGCGAAATTAACATCGGATTCCATTTAGGCACATCTGAATATTTCGATCATCGGACGATTCCTTCTGGTACCTCCCCGAAAAAAGGGTCAAAGTTTTGAATAATCCAAATGTTTATAAAATCTGAAATAAACATTAGGTTCTCTGTATATTGCAAACATCCCACTGTTTCTACTAGCACAAGATCTATCATGGTTATTTAGGTCCTTTACAAAATTGGCCCATTTATTTGGAACCTTCTTCATAGAGGGTCAACAATTTGAATACTCATAACACAAGTTAAAATATATTTATATAATTAAACATTGGGTGAGGGTATACATCTGTCGGCAAACCCGACTGATACTTTTTAACTTGTTTTTAATACCAACCATCGTAGACATAATACAAACTATTGTGCCAAACTTCGAAGCTCTCCAGTAAATAATATCTCGTGATAGATAGACAGGCTGATAGAGAGACAGACAGACGGTCATCGTTAAATCGACTTAGAATTTTATGCTGATCACCATATGAGGTCCACAACAAATTTTTAGGCATGTTACAAATGGAATGACAACGTTAATATACTTTCCTTTCCAAGGTGGATGGTATAAAAAAACGAACGAAAATGACAGGAACAAAAAATTGATGCCAAAACAGACGGTATGTTTATGATGGGGGAATTTAGATACAAATATTTTTATGTCATCCAAATGCTGCAGGCACAATCTACAGAAACATATTGTTCAAACATTTTTTGGCATTTGTTTCAATTTTGTTTGCAATTTTCCAGAAAAATGGAAATGTTTGGGTTGCCGCAAGCAATACAAAAATAAATACGAACTATTCGCATAAAAGTTTGCTCTGGATTTCTGGATGTTTTTCATCATAAAACCAGTAAAGAAATTCTTAAAGTCGGGCGGTGCCGACTTTATGATGCCCTACACCACTTTGCTAATTTAGTAGAGCTGCGCATAATAATTAAAAGTTTTTTATGGAAGAATTCAATCATACACGCAATGATTATAATTATTATTTAAAGTTCAAAGGACTAAATATGCCGAAGCATTTGTATATTTTAAATTTGGACTTGTATTGCCCATTTGGTGCACAATTAATTTTAAATCGGCTAAAAATATATATAGGAGCTATATCCAAATCGGAACCGATTTCGATAAAATTTGGCATAGATATTTCTGAGCTGTATTTGATATATTTCCCTGAATATCGTTGTTACGGTGTGCATATTACGGCTGTGGGTAACAAATATGACAAATCGGATGAACAATATGTATGGAAGCTATAGCTATATCTGAATCGATCTTCACCAAATTTGACATACTAGCTTCTAGACTCAATTCGGTCGTAAGTGCCAAATTCCATATGTGACGTTTGGTGCACAATAAAAGGTAAGTCGGACGAAGTTATATATGGGAGCTATATCCAAATCTGAACCGATATCGATAAAATTTGGTAAAGATATTTCTGAGCTGTATTTGATATTGTATATATTGTTGTTGCAGAGTGCATATTACGGCTGCGGAGGACAAAAATAACAAATCGGATGAACAATATATATGGGAGCTATAGCTATATCTGAACCGATTTCGATCAAATTTGACATACTTATTTTCAGGCCTAATTTGGTTGTATGTTCAAAATTCCATACTTTCGGACTGATATTAGACGTTTGGAGCACAATAAAAGGCAAATCTGACGAAGATATATATGGGAGCTATATCTAAATTTTGACCGATTATCTCCAATTTCAATAGGGTTCGTCCTTGGACAAAACAAATGATTTGTGCAAAATTTCATCTGGATCGGGCAATAAATGCGACCTGTACTTTGTTTACAAAATTACATGAAAGACGGACGGACGGACATGCATAAATCGACTCATAATGTGATTCTACTTTGATGCGTAAATAAACAAATAATAAACAAACATGCCAGGAACAGCTAAACAAATATGTAAAATCGGCCGAAAATGAGTAAATTTATTTTTGTACCAAATTTAGTTACTCATGCCAAATTTCATGGGAATCGGACATACGTATCGTGTTTTATGCATCAAATACATGAAAACGGCCGAAAATATCTATGGGAGCTATATCCAATCTGAACCTATTTCAATATAATTTAGTAAATTTATGTTTGTTTCAAATTCCGGTACTCATTCCAAATTTGGAGACTATATCTGTAATCGATCAATAGATATATATGTATATAAAATCTAAATTTTTGGGTGGTATCTCCGATTCTGATGCTATATCTCCAGTTCCAAGTGGAATTGCAAAAATGTATACAGCCTATGTTACCTTTAGGCGATGTTGTAGTATACTTGGAAATTTTCAGGAAAATCTGGTCAGCGGTTTTTGAGTCCATAAATTACAAAAATACTAACATTTTCCTCTTTATAACCTACAACACTATGTTTTGGGGGTATTATAAGTTTGATTGGGTCAACAATTTTGTAACACCTCGAAATATTGGTTTCCCATATAGGAAAGTATATATGGATCTTCCTAACTCACCGAGCTGAGTCGATCTAGCTATGCATGTCAGTCCATCTGTCCATGTTAATTTGTAATCACTCTACCGGCCGCAATTATGGCCCGATCTTCAGGAAATTTAGAATGGAGGTGGGTCTAGAGCCAGAATAGAAGCCAATTTTGGAGATGATCGCATAATATTTAGGGGTTGAAATGGACCAAAACTGAATAATTTTCTTATATTGCAGTTGCTCTGCAGGTTGCAATTATAGACCAATCGAATCGGAAATTAACATGGGGCTAGAGCTTAGGGCTGGGCAGAAGCCTTCCAATTTTGATGGATTTGACGGGCAATATTTAGTGGGTGAAATAGACCATAACATTTGCGTTAAATAAAAGACAAAATTTTTCATTAAACCGCGAATATTTTTAATCCCGGCGAAATCACAAACAGACGAACAGGTCCGATCCTCACGAAAACTTTCACAAGGGTAGGGTAAGGCTTAGAAAGGCTAGGAATGTCCGCAATATATTTAGGGGTTGAAATGGACCAACAACTTAAAATGTTCCTGATTTTGCAGCCGTTATAAAGGTCACAAATAGAAATCAAAGGACACAAAAACTTTCGCATAAAGTTATATTTTATGACAGCAGAAGAAATACCAACATTACTTACAGGCTGTAAAATGGACCACACAACTAACAGCACGACGGAGTGCGTAAATATTGGGCAAATGTGCCTGGTCAAAATACTAAGGGTAATATCTGGGCAGCGCTCCGTGACACAATTTCAAAAGCGAAATCTTCCAAACTGGTTTTGGACATAAAGGGGCTTCTAAAATATTGTTGTGTTGTAGGGTATCACATATATTGGAAGGTACCGTTACATGGCGGCTACCTCAAAACCTTCCAAGCTCTACGTTAATTAATGTGGGCTGTATCGCGATATCGACAGATAGATAGAAGACAGATAGACGACCATCGTTAAATCGGCTTAGAATTTTATGCTGATCATAAATCTATACACTATCTGGGGTCTACAACGAAAATTTATGAATGTTACAAACGGAATAACAAAGTTATTATACCTTCCTTTTCATGGTGGATGGTATAAAAATACGAACGAAAACGACAGGAAAAACAATGTGAACCACCAAGCGCTTTGAGGTGTAAATTGATGCCAAAACAGACGGTATGTTTATGATGGGGAATTTAGATACAAATATTTTTGTGTCATCCAAATGCTGCAGGCACAATCTACAGAAACATATTGTTCAAACATTTTTTGGCATTTGTTTCAATTTTGTTTGCAATTTTCAAGAAAAATGGAACTGTTTGAATTGCCGCAAGCAATACAAAAAAACATTTTTTTTTTTGACTCAAATTTAAACTAGTGCTTTTAAATACAAAATATTCGCATAAAAGTTTGCTCTTAACGATATTCTGGATGTTTGGATTATGTTTTTCATCATAAAACCAGTAAAGAAAGTCTTAAAGTCGGGCGGGGCTGACTTTATGATACCCTACACCATTTTGCTAATTTAGTAGAGCTGCGCATAACAATTAAAAGTTTTTGTGGGAGAATTCAATCATACACGCTATGATTATAATTATAATTTAAAGTTCAAATGACTAAATGTGCCGAAGCATTTGTGTCTTTTAAATTCGGACTTGTATTGCCCATTTGGTGCAAAATTAACTTGAAATCGGATAAAAATATATAGGAGCTATATTCAAATCGGAACCGATCTCAATAAAATTTTGCATAGATATTTCTGAGCTGTATTTGATATATTTCCCTGAATACAGTGGGTATGCACTAGTTGGAGTGCATATTACGGTTGTGGGTAACAAATATAACAAATCGGATGAACAATATGTATGGAAGCTATAGCTATATCTGAACCGAAATTCTCCAAATTTGACATACAAGCTTCTAGACTCAATTCGGTCGTAAGTGCCAAATTTCATCTCATTTGGGCAAATATTAGACGTTTGGTGCACAATCAAAAGTAAATCGGACGAAGTTATATATGGGAGCTATATCCAAATCTGAACCGATCCCGATAAAATTTAGCAAATATATTTCTGAGCTGTATTTGATATTTTTCTCCAAATATTGTTGTTACAGAGTGCATATTACGGCTGCGAAGGACAAAAATAACAAATCGGATGAATAATATATATGGGAGCTATAGCTAAATCGGAACCGATTTCGATCAAATTTGGCATACTTATTTTCAGGTCCAATCTGATCGTGCAAAATTCCATACTATTCGGACTATTATTACACGTTTGGTGCACAATAAAAGGCAAATCGGACGAATATATATATATGGGAGCTATATCTAAATTTTGACCGATTATCTCCAATTTCAATAGGGTTCGTCCTTGGGCCAAACAACTGATTTGTGCAAAGTTTAATCTGGATAGGGCAATAAATGCGAATTGTACTTTGTTTACAAAAATACATGGACAGACAGACGGACGGACGGACATGCATAAATCGACTCAGAATGTGATTCTATGCAGATCATCAAAAGGAACTATGGGTCTATCTCGTTTCCTTTTGCCTGTTACAAACAAATGCACAAAGACATGATACCCTGACCACCTTGTGGTGTAGGGTATAAATACCAATGCTTCAAAGCCACCAATTTCCAACTTTCCATGCGGCATTGGTAATTGATTAAGAACTCACTTATTAATATTCATTAGCAGAAAATATCATAAAGTATCGTAAATCTTTTCTTGCGCACCAAAAAATTATCTCCTTTTAAATCTATTGTTTTCGGTAGCAAACATCAATATTTACTTTCACACGTTGTTATCTCTGCGTTGTAGTAAAATCTTTATTTGCATACCAAATATCCAAAACCATATTATAAATATGAGAATGCTTTAATTACTGTGGTTGGTTTATTTACGTTGTTCACATAATGTGTGAATTTTATCAATGCTCTATATTTACAAAATTTAACAAAATTTTTGTTTAATTTATGACATTTGTTTTGGTTTCATCTGTAAATTTTAAATTATTTACGGAAATGGATGCTTAAAAAGGTTAAAATCTAGTCGATGGGATTCGCTGTTGTTCATTAAAGAAAATACTCTGAATATTCTTGCTTTTGGAGAGTAGAGATCAGGGATTTGAGGCAAATTGTATAGGAAACGGAAAACATATAAAATGATGCAAAAATGTGCCTTTCGGAAATACAAATTTAAAACGCCATACCTTATTGGAAGAATTCTGTTTCAGAACAATTAGAGTTGATATCTGCTTTTTTCGGTTGTCTCGCAAGTGCCCGCTGCTATGTCAGCAGAAAATCTTTCTAGTCCACAAAATGCACAATTTTTTCAGTTTGACAAAAATTTTTAATCAAAACTTTATACATAGTACTAAATTTTGAGACTTTCAAGGATTTATATACTAATTACATTTTTTGTACCCTACAGCACATAGTGGAAAGGGTATTATGCCATTTATGATCCGATTGAGATGAAATTTTCCAAACAATATTTGTTTTGCCCAACGTCGACCCCTATTGAAATTGGTGATATTCGGATCAGGTTAAGATATAGTTCCCATATATCTTCAAACAATTTCGGGTTAATTGTGCACCAAATGTATATATGTTTTATCCGAATTGGGATTTAAAGTCCCTCACTCGCGCAATATGCATTCCACGACAATGATCTTTGGTACCAGATATCAGATACAGCTCTGCAATAAATGTATCAAATTTTGTCTAGATCGGTTCAGATTTGGATATAGATCCAATATATATCTTCAAACGATTTCGGGTTAATTGTGCATCAAATGGCCAATATCTGTCAAAAATTCCTAAATTTTGGTATATCCGACCGAATTTAGTCTGGAAGCAAGTACAACAATTGTTTTCAGATATAGCAATAGCTTCTATATACAGAGTGAGATGATAAAACTGCAACCAAATTCATACTGCTGTCATTTCTAAGCCATTCGTCCGACAGCTGTTAAAATTATTCCAGTGACAACTCATTATATTGTTTACAAGTGCACAAAAGAATTTTGGCGAGAATTTTCCAGAAAAAGTTATTCGAGATGGAATTCAAACGTGAGAGTTTGATTTCAGCATTTAAATGTGAATAAATCTTTTGTGTCTCGTACCATCGCTCGTTGCCGTGATACTGGTAGCGTGGCCCGACTTCAAGGAAGTGGACGGAGAAAACAGCAACATCAGCAGAAATGGTTCGAAAATTAAAGAAGCAACTTAATCGAAACCCGCGTCGCAGTGGCCGAAAAATGGCTCGTGCTCTGAACATATCGCAATATTCCATTCGGCAAATATTGAAAAATGAGCTCGGGGTAAAGCCATTAAAATTCAAAAAAGTGCAAGAACATACACCGCAACAGAAAGAAAATATACTCAAAAGAGCTAAAGAGTTGCTTCGCTTGGCCGAAAGTGGTGAACTGCCGAATTTGGGTTTCTCCGTTGATGAAGCATTCGTTGTCCAGCAGTTTGCTCGTATTAATCGACCGTGTCATCAGAATAAATGCCGAATATTATCGCGAAAATATTCTGGAGGGAGTATAAAACCTCAGGCACGCCAACATTCCAACAGGACCCGACACCTTCGGACTCAGCACGCGCCACCCAAGAATGGTTACAAAA
Organism: Musca domestica; assembly: GCF_030504385.1. NCBI lineage: Eukaryota > Metazoa > Arthropoda > Insecta > Diptera > Muscidae > Musca > Musca domestica. Next base: position 12,395,875 of record NW_026712114.1, on the reverse strand, counting down.
TGAGGTTCCTCGCTTCATTTCCAGCGCACAGTGGCCACCAAAATCTCCGGATACCAATCAGTTGGACTATTGTGTCTGGAATATTTTTGAAAGCAAGTTTGGCACCTCAAATACCAAACTGTCGATTACCTCAAGCAAGCGCTTCGCCGGGAATGGGCCACAATACCGCAGAGCAACATTCGGGCAGCGTGTGACGCTTTCATTGGCCGTTTGAAGGCCATAATTCGTGCCAGAGGTGACCAATTCGAACAAATCTAAACTTATTCTAAAATTTGATGCTATTTCCAATACTTTTTCATTTCATTCAATAAAATTTAAAAAAGAAATATATAAAAATTATGGCGTATGACTTTGTTGTTTTTTTTTATCTCACCCACTATTTGTTTCATTCGATTTGGTGTTTAAGTCCCTCACATTCGTAATATGCATTCGACAACAATAATATTTGATACGGGACATCAGATACTGCTCAAAAATACCTCTGCCAAATTTTATCGAGATCGGTTCAGATTTGTATATAGCTCTGATACACATCTTCATCCGATATTACTCCCCATATATGTAATATCAGCCAAACTTGAATAGATTTTTTCACATTCAACCGAATTTTAAAATATTCATAGTTGGTATCATGATACAATAAGGAGGTAGAACATCTTCGAAATACTACAACAATACAGGCCTTAGTCTATGCCCACTTCCTGTCAGTCTCATTTTCCTGAGTGAGTTAAATAACGGAAATTAAATGAAATGCCTGGATTTTCTCTCAAATCTTTTAATTTCATGGCTAAACTGGTTAATCGCTTTAATGCACGACCCGCAATGGACGTGTCTTCCAATCATTGGTTTTGAAAAAAAATTGTTTTCATTTTTCAAAACAATAAATACATACACAAAATTGGCAGAAGTCGAGCACACTTAGAAAAAAGTTGTAATCAGTTCTACCTTACCTTTTTATTGTACCATGGTTGGTATGATTTACTTCACATAAATTCCCAATATATATATATTTTTTGTTACGGGAGCTCTACTCAATACGCATATTGGTGTAGGGTATCATATAGTCAGGCCCGCCCGACTTTTGTCCTTTCCTTACTGGTTTTTAGTTCGGAATCGCAATAAACCAACCTAATTTACATACCAAATTTCAACTTCAGCGATTTCGGCTTGATACCACCATTATAACTAAACACTTTATATATATAGAAAAAAAAAAAATACTTTGGTAAACAAATTTCATATTTCTGACATTGACGTCATTCTATAATTTATTGTCAAATAAAAAATTCCAAACGAAACATGGAAAAAATTCAAGTTTGTATCATTGGTTCGGGTAATTTGTAAGTTAATTATTTATTAACCAGTATAGTTCAATAATTATTCTCCCCTTGTCCCCCGAAGGGGCACTGCTTTGGGCAAAATATTGGCTGAAAACGCTGCCGCTTTAAGCGATGTTGAGGAGCGTGTAAATATGTTTGTCTACGATGAACTTTTCGATGGCATCCGACTCGGTGACTTCATCAATAGCCATCACATAAATGAGAAATATTTGCCACAAATCCAGTTGCCCGACAATTTGGTGGCCTGCACAGATTTGGTGGAGACAGCAAAATATGCCGACATCATTGTTTTCGTAATGCCCAAACAATTTATTGAGGACTTTTGTAAGACTCTGCTGGGTAAAATCAAACCAAATGCCATGGCTATTTCGGTCATCAAGGGGTTTGTGTTAAACGAAGGCGACGACAATGGTGGAGAGGTTGGGAGTGGAAGCGGCATTCAATTGATTTCACAAACCATTATGAAATATTTGAAGGTAAAATACGAAGTATATGCCAAAGGAAATTGTTCAGTTTGTTTTTTTTTTTGGAATTTGCATATTTTGCTTTGGGTTTTATTTTGTTTCAAAGATTCCCTGTGCCGTTTTGATGGGTGTTAATTTGGCCAGTGAATTGACATTGAATCGTTATTGCGAAGCCACTTTGGGTTGCCGGGACATGAAACATTCGAAATTGTTAAAGGACCTCTTCAGTACGCCAAACTTTCGTGTAATTGTCATTGATGATGCTGATGCGGTTGAAGTTTGTGGTTATTTAAAGGTTGGTTCGACTTCTTTTTATCTCCGTTTGCAGAAGTTCAAGTGTACAGGACATGTTTATTTTTATTTCGTTTTTCTTTCTCATGTTTTTTTTCGTTTGTTTTGTCTTTTTAGCATCTAATTGCCTTTGCATCAGGTATTTTGGACGGCCTGCAGACGAATGAAAACACCAAATCTGCCTGCCTCAGATTTGCTCTCATCGAAATGTTACGCTTCATCGATGTCTTCTATCCGGGCTGTAAATTGTCGACTTTATTCGAAAGTTGTGGCATTGCTGATGTGTTGACAGTCTGTGCTGGCAGTCGCAACAGGCGTTTGGGAGAAGCATTTGCTAAATCCGACAGGAGTATTGAACAACTGGAAACAAGTTTAATGGGCGGCGAACAAGTGATGGGTCCTCTAACTGGCAAGGCTATTTATTTGATGCTGCAGCAAAAGGGGCTTCAGGAGAGGTAAGATGATTTGAATGTTTTTTTTTTTTTCTTGTTACTTTTTTCTCTGGAAATGAAGCGAGAAACCTCATTTTGTAACCGTTCTTGGGTGGCGTGTGCTAAGTCCGATGGTGCTGAGTCCTGTTGGAATGTCCAAGGGTCTGCGGCCAAAATGTTTGCGTGCCCAAGGCTTTAATACACCCCCAGAATATTTTCGCTATAATATTCGGCATTTATTCTGATGCCACTGCCGATTAATACGAGCGGAGAGCGACATCGGCTGTTATGGCGGCCCTCACCATCACCATGGCCTGCGCTTGAGTTCTGGTGGCCAACCGAAGCTGCACATTTTCAGCTCACCTCTTTGGCAAGTGAACACGATCATTTTGTTCGTTTACAAACTGCTTGACATCGAATGTTTTCTCATCGGAGGAAACCACTTTCGGCCAAGCGAACCAATTCTTTAGCTCTCTTGAATCTATTTTCTTTCCGTTGCGATGTAAGTTCTTGCACTTTTTTGGAATTTCAATGGCTTTATACCGAGCTCACTTTTTCTACATTTGCCGAATGGAATATTGCGATATGTTCACGAGCCATTTTTCGCCCACTGCGAGTGCTCTAACGATAGCCACTTGTGGTCTACAATACCTTATATCCCCCATATAACAGCATCTTCCGATGCATTCGGTAGTTTGATGATTTTAGCCACGTTTTCCAATTGAATTGTCTGAAAATCCACACATGGAGTTCTTTTAGCCACATTTTTCAACGTAATTGTCTGAAATTCTACACAAGGAGTTCTTTGTGAGTACTTTAGCCCCAGACATTGATTTTTCTATATAGGTCCAGAATATCGTATATTCCCCCATATATCGACACTTTTTTTAAAAATTTCTTAATTCGTTCCAAATGGCGGAGGGTATCCAAAGTTTGGCACGGTCGAACTTACTGTTTTTTTATTTGTTTAATATAATCCTTCTCCGAGTGATACCATGCACTCTATAGCAAACTATAACAGCTGTTAGGCCAAATGTTGAAAGGTGATACGATCTACTTGAAATAAATTCTTTTGTTAAGGGAGCTCTACTAAATATGCATAGTGGTGTAGGGTAACATATAGTCGGCCCCACCCGACATTTAACTTTTCCCATACTGGTTCTTAATTGAGGAAATCGTAATTCTTGTATCTTATTTCATTTGCAGATTCCCTCTGTTTACAATCATTCACAAAATATGTAAACGTGAAGTCAAGCCAGAAGAATTACTTCATTGTATAGCTACCATGCCAAATATTATGTAAGCGGAAAATTATTTCATTTACTTGAGTAATTTTCAATGTTGTGTAAATTCCTGTTACAGATATCATCCGACACAAATATTTCCTCTTTAAATACCAAATGGAATTTTTGAACAGGAGATCATCATATTGGGGGTTCTCTCGTGGGAAAGAAGAACATGTGTATGTAAAATTTAACATAACAAATGCTAAACGTTTTGTAAATTCGTTCATGTTATTAAAATTACTGTTTTGCTGGAAAGACTTGTTTCTTTTAGCCGGTACAAGGCTACATACAAAACACACATGTACTCGTATGTGGAAATCCCCTGTCCCCCTACTACCAAACTGGCAGCATCCAATTAATGTCGCAAATTATCAAAACGAAATCCATCCAGTACTAAACTGCAAAACTTGTAACGTTTTGATGTACGACGGGTCGTATATGTCTTGACGAGAAGAAAAATTCAAATTTTCTCAAGCCATATGTTCGTCGTTCATTCGACAGGCAGTCAATTTTAATGGGGTTTTATGGTTTCTGTTGCCTTTTTTGTTATTATTTTATCAAAATGTAATTTATATGTTAATCGAGATATGCTGTTGAGCCCCCAAACCCAAAATGCCTGAAACTCATAAAAAAATTCTTAGCATAAATATGATAAGAAGGAGGGGAATCGCAGTGAGATAGGGAGAGAGCAGCAAAATATAACAAATTATTTTGCTGAGCATTTGCAACCTGTCAACGTATCCAAATACATTTGACTCCGATGAACTATGTGGTGGGTGTGGGCCTGTGTGTGTGTATGTGTGTGAGATGAAACTTTCCTGCAATCTTCGAAACCCCGAGGGACTTTGCAACGATTTGTTGTGGAGTATTTCTCTTCATCGGGGCCAAATGTTTTTCTCGTAGACAAATCAAAATATAGTGACAGTAGTTGACAACTTCAGTGATTGAGTGATGAAATGAAGATTGCAAACCTTTTAACATTTATATTTTGCTGGCGAATATTTTGAAAATAGAAATATTGGATTTATGTTCAGAATATCTTAATAATTCGGTGTCACAAGTGGAAGTTAATGGGGGAGCATAGATAAAGTGACTAGCATAAGGCTTAATTTGGGGTGAAAATGGAAAAGTTACCTTTATTAAAAAAAAAGCCATAGGTTCGTTGTCTTAGTGAAATGATTACCTATAAAAAATTCTATACAAAATTATATATCAAATAAAGAAATCTAATAAACCAATACGGAAATGCATATTCGTCCAAGAGTAATGCTACTGGGTTTCGGAAATTTTGAAAGTCAAATCAACATTGGAAGGAGGAATGCTAAATTTATGTCGAGAATATCTAAAGAACTCGATGCCAAAACGTGGGAGTAAATGAGAGAGCTTTGGGATGAATGACTAGCATAATTATGCGTTCTAAAATTGTTAAAGAAAATACTAGACAAAAGTAGTAAATTTCATAAAAAAAATCATAAGCCTTGTATACAAGAATTGTAGATTTTTCAAAATATTGTCATGTTTTTATGGAGTTGGACCAAAATGTGTAGTCGGGTCGGGTCATTGGACAATTTTTATACCCAGAATTTATGTAACACCTCGAAATATTGGTTTCCCATATAGGAAAGTATATATGGATCTTCCTAGCTCGCCGACCTGAGTCGATCTAGCTATGTATGTCCGTCCGTCCGTCTGTCCATGTTAATTTGTAATCACGCTACAGGTCGCAATTTTGGCGCGATCCTAACGAAATTTTGCACGAAGGTGGGGTTAGGGTCAGAATAGAAGCCTATTTTGGAGATGATCGCCAAATGTTTAGGGGTTGAAATGGACCAAATACTGAAAATATGTCGGATTTTGTAGTAGTTATACAGGTCGCAATTATAGACCAATCGGGACGGAATTTCGCATGTAGCTAGAGTTTAGGGCGGGGAAGAAGCCTACCAATTTGGGTGGTCATCGGATAATATTTAGCGGGTAAAATAGACCATATCTTTTGTGTTGAAAAAATTCAAAATTTTTCATTAAAGCGCGAATATTTTAAATTTCGGCGAAATCACAAAGCCATGAAAAGGTTACTCATGATCTTTACATTGATGTTAACATCCAACAAATCGGATATATAGCAAAATATGTGCGATTTATATGTCTATCAAAGAAGATATGCTTGAAAGATCTCTTATATGTCGAGAACGGCTGAACTGATTTCGACAGTTCTCATTAATTCAGAATGGCCTCTTGGCAGGAAAGAAAAAACGTCTAAAAAATCGCATAAAAATGTCTCTCTAAAGATGAAAATATTGATTTTGTAAAATTTTCTCATATTTTTTCAATTTTGTCATATTTTTGGCATATTTTCATTTTGAATTAAACATTTGGTAATATTTCTGCAGCTAACAAAACTAAGTAGTTAGGATATCAGGATATCATATACAGATCACATTTATGGCCCGATCCTTACGAAATTTTGCATTGTGATAAGATGAGGGTCAGGTCTTTTTGGAGGTGACCGCCATATATTTAGGGGTTGAAAAAGACCAAAAAACTGCAAAATTGTCAACAGGTCGTAATTATCGCCCGACATTGCAAAAGCCAAGAAGTTTTAATTGGCCATCCCAAAATATTCAATATATGAAATAATTTGCCAACTTTTGTAGACAAAATACGAAAATGTCCATTCTAGTGACTTTTTGGAGAATTCACAAATACAGGAAAGACACACTTCTGACTATTTCGTTAACGCTGATTTCGTTGAAGAATATAGTCAAATGTCTGTATCTCATATAGATGCGTTTCCGACAAAAACCAATAATAAATATTAATCTTTTGCCACTTCTGAGAGATTATAGGTCTTTGGGAAATATTGGTTCCAGATCTAGGCCATTTAAGTACAACATCTACCAATAAATTGGAAATGAGCAAATTAGTTTAAGTTGCTATTATTCGAAAATTAGAGAACGAAACCTGATGGTTTTCTTTTATTATTTGTCACAATATCTTGTGGAATTCTTTCGAGTATCCAACGGTGGGCATCGCTCGACTGTAGCCTTTGCTTACTTGTTTCAAAATATTTTTAATTAAATTTTTTTAAATTAAAAATATTTTTATAGCAAGTAAAAAAGCCGTTATGTTAGTGTATATACTACGACATGGATCTACATAGACAACTTTTGACATAAGCCATTAGAATATTTAAATACGAAACTTGAAATAAAAAAATTCGGTGAATAATTTAGCTAAAATCATCAAAATACCGAGTATATGGTTACTGTGCCAAAACGTAAACCTGCACAGATAATTTCCTGTCATAGGCTGTAGTATCCATTACGAACTTCAAATACCAAATTTGAAACGATTACGGTGAATAATGTCGCAAAAATCATCAATGTACCGAAAATCGCGAGGTACCGTTATATGGGGCCTATTCGAAGACGTAGGCCTGTATAGCCAATTTGTTATCATAGGCTGTAGCATCTATTACGAACTTCAGCTACCAAATTTGAAACCATTCCAGTGAATAATGTCGCAAAAATCATCAACGTACCGAACGAAGACATGGACCTGCATAGAAAATTTTCTGTCATAGGCTATAGTATCCATCACGAACTTCGAATGCCAAATTTGAAACAATTCCGGTGAATAATGTCGCTAAAATCATCGAAGTACCGAATTTCTGTAGGTACCGTTATATGAGGGCTATAGGAAGACGTGGATCTGCACAGACAATTTTCTGTTTTAGGCTGTGGTATCCATTACGAATTTCAAATACCAAATTTGAAACATTTCCGGTGAATAATGCCGCTAAATGCCACAACGTGGACCATTTTCAATACCAAAAGTCCTGCAAACTTAATTTACATTTGAGTAAAATTTGATCAACCTACTTCATTTCGTTCGGAAGCTAGAGTGATATCCACATACGAATAGATAGAAAGACGGACAGACGGACATCGTTAAATCGACATAGAATTTTATGCTGATCAAGGATATATATACTTTCAGGGGTCTAAAATGTATATTTGGAGGTGTTACAAACGGAATGACAAAGTTAATATACCCTCCATATTTTGGTGGATATATGTCTTACAGACCGATATATCCATATTATTATCCATATCAAACATGTTCGGTGTAATAAAAACGCATATGCCAAATTTTATTAATTTATCTTAAATATCGTGTTTGTCTTGAATTCACATAAATTTATTTAATAAATTTTTAAGAATGGCCAACAGGACTTTTTTTAAAGAATTTTCGAAGATCAAGTTTAAAACAGGTTTTGGAGACCCCCAAAGCCTCAATGACATCCTATTATTTCTCATGTCCAAATATCATCAAAGCTATAAAATCCAATGATTTTTTTTTTTTTTTGAAAACTATTTTTTAAAACTCATCCCTCATTTGAGATATTCAAGGACTACACACCAACAGCACACCAATGTAGGAAATTGTAATCTTATATTAGCAGTTTCAGGATTTCATTATAAGATCCTTCTATTATTTCCAAAATTTGCTAACAATCCGGTAGACCTCCCTTAAGGGCCATCTTCTTTGGCATATTCTCTCTAATTTTTTTTTTTTTTTTTGTATCCTACCTTAAAAAAGGTTTTTAAATCATTATGACTTAAATTGGTTTTAGTTACAAAAAAATTTCCTTTTTAATGTTTATATTTTACATTTTCCTCTTGGCGGAAACGTGTAATTCAATACAGGTCTTTGTTCTTCCTAACTAATATTTTCGTCATGAACTCCACTTCGAATTCGTATAAAATGCGTATTCACCTTCTGATAAATAATACTCCGGCTCGTTGTTTACTTAATAAAATCTATTTCCAAGAAATTTAAGACACTCTGTTGAACATAATTTTATGCTGTTATTGGTTATTTCATTATCCTTTCATATTTTTTGTCCCCCGTAGCTAAAAAGGGTAATTTTCAAGTGAGGCAAAAATTTTCTTTTATTCCAAATCAATTTGAAAGTCATTTCATATCTTTTTTTTTCCCTGCTGTTCTACATTACTTTTTTGCTATCCTCTTTACTGGATAATTACATCTTTCTTTGTGTGTGATGAAATTTAATCCTTGTTGCCTGCCTTCCAGCCGTAGAGCATATGTTGCTGCTGGTTGGTGGAGGATGTTAAAAATTAGAATAAATTTCCATTTTTATTGATATAACTTCCACTCAAATTTCGTTGAGATTCGTTTTTTTTTTTTTTTTGAAGTTTCATCCTCGAACATATGTGCCAGCAGAGAGAGAAAGAGAGAAATATGACCTCCTCCATAAGGAGCAAGTGTCAAGTGTTTACACATAATATAATCAACGTATCTTGGCATTTTGGCGTTGTGAGGTGTGCTCGAGTTAGCTTTTGTTAATATCGTAAAAAGGATGTCTGGTTGCCACCACATGTGGCTAGGTGTAAGCAAAATTAAAAAAAAAAACAGCAACAACAAACACTTGTGTGAAATTACATTAAAAATGTTCCTCATATCATTGCATTTTCCATTCGACTTGCAAACAAAACATTTAACTTTTATTCTTTCAAATCATTTTTTATGAACACACGTGTTTCTCACCGTCTAACAGGTCTGCCGTCTGTCCTTCGTATCACTTCAGGTTTACCTTCTCATCAAAGCACAAAGTCAAAGGCACTTCTAATATTAGCTAGAAATCATTTAACAGCTGTTATTATCATTGCCAGCCTGTCTGGGAACCAGCTCAGAACAAAGGTACCAAATATCCTTCAGGGGGGGAAAACTTTCGAATGAATGTATTTGGTAAATTGTTTTCATTAAGTCTTGCCAAACGAAAATTGCTACCATATCAAATTTGTTTTATTTGACATTGCGCATATTTTCCGTTTTTCAACTCTAAGCCCCCTTAGAAAGTTACAAAGAAGTCTTAGACGAAAGCCGAAATTAAAAATAATAAACATTGAAATAAAAATTCATAGAAATTGTTGAAAAGAAATGGAGATGAGACAGGTAAAACGCTCTAGGCGTTTTATCTGTAGCCAAAATTAACATATGTAGGCGACTAGTAAGCGTTAATCGTTTAAGTATTTACATATTTTATTGGTGGTAAGGCTTTAAAGCTTTACAATGCCTTGACCTGGATGTGCGCACTCTGGGCACGGAGAGACTGTCATTAATCCACTTCTTGGCAATAAAGCTGTGCATACCGACGGATCTAAGATGAAAATTGACATGGGGCAGTGGTTTTCCGCAACAGTCTCAACGTTAGGATAACGTCTTCAGCGAATTTTTCGAGAAATTTTTAAGAATAATAACTATGATAAAATATGAAATTATTTCCCAGTTCTCTTCAAAGTTCATGAGATTTCAGGGCCGACTCCTTATCTACCATCTTTATAAAAGATCTTGTGTTGATGGAAATATTGACATGTAGCATGTCTGGAATGGAATCGGATGTTGGTTTCGCTTTTTATAAACTTTATGGATATTCAAAAAGTTGAGCGTTTGTGAGGGAGGTACAATAAGGAGCGGACCGATATTGTCAATTTTCTCACCAGACCTAGCACTGACGCAAATATTATGATATGAAAAGTTGGAGCAAAATCGGATTATCGTTTCTCTTTCTGTGCAAAAAAAAAAAAAATATTTTTTTTTTTGAAAATTTCGACCTTTTGTGGGGGTGGTACCAGAAGGAGTGGACCGATATATTCCATCTTAACACCAGACCTTGGGTTAATATAAATATTGGGATGTGTGAAATTTGAAGACAATAAGACTCCCACATGACATTTTATGAAAATTGTAATTATTCAAAATTTCGACAATATGTGAGGAAGGTACTTCATGGAGTGGACCGATATTTTCCATTTTTACACCTGATCTAGCACTGACTCAAATATTAGGATGTGCAAAGTTGGAGCAAAATCGGACTGTCCGTTCATTTTCTGTGCAAAAAAGATATTTTTTGAAAGTTTCGAACTTTTAAGGGGGAGGTGCCAGAAGGAGTGGACCGATATTGCCCATCTCCGAACTCGATCTAAGTTTGACAAAAATATTACGATGTACCAAGTTTGGACCAAATCGGATACTCCCTTCGAGAGTTATCGTGCGCACCAGCCAGATAGACAGACAGACGGATATCGCTAGATCGACTCCAAGGCCCAAAGAGACCTAAAGCCGTTATTTCGACTAGACACGTTTTGTGGTGTAAGTTTTTGCACTTTTGGAATTTCAATGGCTTTACCCCGAGCTCATTTTTCTATATTTGCCGAATGGAACAGTGCGATATGTTCAGCTATAAATAAATAAATAAATATATATATATATATATATATATATATATATATATATATATATGTATATATATATATATATATATATATATATATATATATATATATATATATATATATATATATATATATATATATATATATATATATATATATATGTATATATACACTGGTGGCCAAAACTAAAACAACTTAAATCGCAAAGACAATAAATGTTCCGTAACTTTTACAAAAATAAACAAATCGTTATTATTTTTCCAGTTTTAAATGAGGTGTTTCATTCACTTTCAAGAAACTAAAAATAAAAATAAAAAAATTATTTTGAACGAAAAATAATATATGGAAAACTAAAATGACCCAATTTTTGATTGGTCAAAACTAAAGCAACTTTTGATTTTTTATTTTAAAATAATTAAATTTTGGCTAGTAGTCGACAGCATAACCATTATTTTTGATAGCAGCTGCACACCTACGACGCATCGAATCTATAACACGCTCAATTTGATCCTTCGGTGTGCTTTCCCAGACACCCCGAATTCTTTAGAAAATGTTGTGCTTATTTATTTCCGAATCTCTCTTGATCTTCCTATCTACGATACTCCAAAGGTTTTCTAAGGAGTTTAGGTCAGGTGATTGTGCCGGCCATAACAAAACATGCATTTTTGACTCCCTCAACCAATATTTGACAAGTTTTGATACAAGTTTGGGATCATTGTCATGCTGAAACACCCAAATCAGCCGAATATTTTACTCAGCGTAGTGGAACAACGCGATGTCCAACATATCTTTGTAAACAAACCGATCCACAACTTCCTTTATTTTATGGATAGGCCCAAGTCCATAGAAAGAAAAACAGCGCCACGCCATTTTTGGCCCTCCCTCATGCTTCTCTGTACCTTTGCAATACTGCGGCTTGAGTCGTTCATTTTTTGGTCTTCTCACCGCAAAATTTTTCACATCTGAACCTTTAATATTAAACGTAGACTCATCGCAGAAATAATATTTTTTCCATTGAGCTTGATTCAACTTAATATTATCGTTTCCGAAAGCCTTTTCGATTTTTTACAAACAGATATAAATGGTTTTTTGATATCTTACGGGCATGCAGACCAGCTGCCACTACTCGTCTACGCACTGATCTCGAGCTTATATCCAATGATTGCTCTCTCACCAATCCAGTTGAACTCTTAAAAACTTGTTTTTTATTTCTCTCACAATTTGTGGATCAGTACGGGCTGAAGCTTTTCACGGCCTTCATCCGTTATGGACTGTTACTACTGATCCAGTTTCAAAAAACCGACTTAGTATACAGAAATAATTTTGAAATCACATAAATATTTATGAAATATTTCTAGGAAATCATTTTCTGTGATATGTTGTTTTGATAGTCACTGATAATTTGCTGTTTTATTCAGGTACTGTATTTGCTTCTAGCCATTTTTAAAATTTTTTTGGGCAGTACTTAAAAAACGAAACGAAAAACACATACTGTTGTAAAAAACTTCTCAAAAAGGATTTATAACAAGCGAAATTGTCGAAGGAAGCAAAAAGCGATAAATATCACAGTAAATACAACTGAAATTGCAGCGGTTATATGAATGTACAACAGAGTTGCTTTTGTTTTGTCCAAGCCAAAATCGGGTTAATTGACTTTACCATACATTATTTTTTATATAAAAATGAATTTTGGTTTTTTGTTTTAGGATTTTAAAAAGTGAATAAAGTACCTAATTTAAAACAAGAAAAACTTTCTTATTTTCTTAATTTTTAAAAAAGTTACAGGGCATTCATTCTCCTTGTAATTTCAGTTGCTTTAGTTGTGGCCACCAGTATATATATATATATATATATATATATATATATATATATATATATATATATATATATATATATATATATATATATATATATATATATATATATATATATATATATATATGTATATATATGGTGTAAGTTTTTGCACTTTTGGAATTTCAATGGCTTTACCCCGAGCTCATTTTTCAATATATATATATATATATATATATATATATATATATATATATATATATATATATATATATATATATATATATTTCGCACTCTTCCATTCGGCAAATATAGAAAAATGAGCTCGGGATAAAGCCATTGAAATTCCAAAAAGTGCAAAAACTTACACCACAACAGAAAGTTCAAAGGGTTAAATATGCTGTAGCACTTGTATCTTTTAAATTCGGACTTGTATAGCCCATTTGGTGCAAAATTAATTTGAAATCAGATAAAGATATATATGGGAACTATATCCAAATCTGAATCGATCTCTACAAAATTTGGCAAAGACATTTCTGAGCTGTATTTGATATATTTCCCTGAATATCGTTGTTACGGAGTACATATTGCGGCTGTAGGTATCAAATACAACAAATTGGATGAACAATGTATATGGGAGCTATAGCTATATCTGAACCGATCTTCACCAAATTTGGAATACTACCTTCTAGACTAAATTCGGTCGTATGTGCCAAATTCCATTCCATTTGGGCAAATATTAGACGTTTGGTGCACTATGAAATGTAAATCGGACGAAAATATATATGGGAGCTATATCTACATTTTTACCGATTACCTCCAATTTCAATAGGGTTCGTCCTTGGGCCAAACAAATGATATGTGCAAAATTTCATCTCAATCGGATAATAAATTCGACCTGCATTTTGTTCACAAGAATACATGGACAGTCGGACGGACGGACTGACATGCATAAATCAACTCAGAAAGTGATTCTATGCAGATCATCCAAAGGAACTATGGGTCTATCTCGTTTCCTTTTGCCTGTTACAAACAAATGCACAAAGACATAATACCCACCTTGTGGTGTAGGGTATAATTATGAGAGATGTAGGTATTGAAAATTGTGACCCTTTGTTAGGAAGGTTAGGAAGTGGTGGGCCGATATCTTTCATCTTCACACCAGATTTTGTGTTTGCAGAAATATTGGGGTGTGTTAAATTTACAGAGAATCGGATGCTTCAAATTTATGTGCGCTTTGGTCGCTAAAAATTTTGATCCTTTGTGGGTGAGGTACCAGAAGGTGTGAGGTAGAAGAAGGAGTGAACCGATGTTGTCCATTTCCGAACTCGATCTAAGTTTGACAATAATATTACGATGTACTAAGTTCGGATCAAATCGGCTACTGCCTTCAAGAGCTATAGTGCGCACCAGCCAGACAGACGGACATCGCTAGACCGACTTCAAATGTTCTAAAACGGATATGGTCCAACGAGACCTATGGGAAGGAACGTTTTGGCCGCATCAAATGATATATACCCTTCCTAGCCGTATGGCTGAGGGTATTAAAAAACAAGTAAGCAAAGGCTATAGTCATGCGGGGCCGACTATGTTATACCCTACAACACTACAATATGTTAGAAGCCTCCTTATGTCCAAATCCATCTTGGAAGGTTTCGCTTTTGAAATTAGGATTTTGACTAGGGACATTTGCCCAATATTTATGCACTCCTTCGGGCTGTTAGTTGTTGTGGTCCATTTTACAGCTAAATATAATCCAATGGTACTCCAAAATGCCAGAATTCTTCCCTGTCCTTAACTCTCTTCACAGGCGTGTCGATTGGCTTCACTTGTGTGATCGGAAAAACATTTCTATTTTTGATTAATTTGAACCCCTAAATATTTTGCAATCATCTCCAAAAGCAAAAAGCCCCTCTGTATCTCTAAATTTAGACTCATCTATATGAGTTGCTTGTCTACGATATTTGGCTATATTCGTCAACGAAATCAGCATAAAAAAGCCAGAAGTTCGTCTTTTGTGTGTTTCGGATATCGCCTGTAAGTAATACTGTTATTTTTTCACACAAAATTAGTGGTCCATTCTACTCGCAGGCCTAAACTCTAACTTTATGCGAGATTTCGTGTCCTTTGGTTTCTATTTGTGACCTTAATTACGGCTGCAAAATCCAGCCGTCCATTTCAACCCCTAATATATTGCGGACATCTTTGAAAACAATAGCCTTTCTGAGCCCAACCCTACCCTTGTGAAAATTTTCGTGAGGATCGGACGATATTTGCAATACTTATATAATATCCCCAACCTGTGTTGTAAGGTGAAAGAATATTACAAAATATTAAAAGTCAAATTGAATAAATCGCATGCGATAAAAAATATGAAAAAGCAAGTAAGCAAAGGCTACAGTCGAGCGGGGCCGACCGTTGAATACCCTACAACACTATAATAAACCATACAGTTTATATAGGCGAGATACTCGAAAGAATTCCACAAGATATTGTGACAAATAATAAAAGAAAACCATCAGGTTCCGTTCTCTAATTTTCGAATAATTGCAACTTAAACTAATTTGCTCATTTCCAATTTATTGGTAGATGTTGCACGTAAATGGTCTTCCTAGATCTGGAACCAATATTTCCCAAAGACCTATAATCTCTCAGAAGTGGCAAAAGATTAACATTTATTATTGGTTTTTGACTGAAACGCATCTATATGAGATACACACATTTGACTATATTCTTCAAAGAAATCAGCGTTAACGAAAAAGTCAGAAGTGCGTCTCTCCTGTATTTGTGAATTCTCCAAAAAGTCACTGGAATGGACATTTTCGTATTATGTCTACAAAAGTTGGCAAACTATTTCACACATTGAAATTCCAAAACTGCTTGGCTTTTGTAATGTCCGGTAACCCTCATTCAAATGTGCGTGAGGATCGGGCGATAATTACGACCTGCTGACAATTTTGCAGTTTTTTTTTGGTCCATTTCAACCCCTAAATATATGGCGATCATCTCCAAAGAGAGTAAGGATCGGGCCATAAATGCGATCTGTATATGATATTCTGATATCCTAACTACTTAGTTTTGTTAGCTGTAGAAATATTACCAAATGTTTAATTCAAAATGAAAATATGCCAAAAATATGACAAAATTGAAAAAATTTTCAAAATCAATATTTTCATCTTTAGAGAGATATTTTTATGCGATTTTTTAGGCGTTTTTTCTTTCTTGCCAAGAGGCCATTCTGAATTAATGAGAACTGTCGAAATCAGTTCAGCCGTTCTCGACATATAAGAGATATTTCAAGCATATCTTTTTTGATAGACATATATTTCGCACATATTTTGCTATATATCCGATTTGTTGGATGTTAACATCAATGTAAAGATCAGAAGTAACCTTGTCATGGCTTTGTGATTTCGCCGGGATTTAAAATATTCGCGGTTTAATGAAAAATTTTGAATTTTTTCAATACAAAAGATATGGTCTATTTTACCCGCTAAATATTATCCGATGACCACCCAAATTCTTCTTCTCCGCCCTAAACTCTAACTACATGCGAAATTCCGCGTCGATTGGTCTATAATTGCGACCTGTATAGCTACTGCAAAATCCGAAATTTTTTCAGTTTTTGGTCCATTTCAACCCCTAAGCATTTGGCGATCATCTCCTAAAGAAATAGGCTTCTATTCTGAACCTAACCCCACCTTCGTGCAAAATTTCGTAAAGATCGGGCCATAATTGCGACCTGTAGAGTGATTACAAATTAACATGGACAGACGGACATACATAGCTAGATCGACTCAGCTCGGCGAGCTAGGAAGATCCATATATACTTTCCTATATGGGAAACCAATATTTCGAGGTGTTACATAAATTCTGGTGTTGTAGGGTATAATTAAAAAATGTCACAAAATATTACAAAATCGATATTTACATCATTATTGGCATATTTTTCTGCGTTTTTTTTTTTTTGATTTTATACTTTTATGTCAAGAGGGCATTCTGAATTGGCAAAATTTGTCAAAATCGGTCCAGCCATTCTTGAGATATAAGCATTCTAATTAACATCCCCTTCTTTTGTATATACACATTGTATATACTTCGCTATATATAACCGATATATTTACTATCGGCATCTACATAACGGTCAGAATTGACCTGTTCGTCTATTTGTGAATTCGCCGGGATTAAAAATATTCGCGGTTTAATGGAAAATTTGACTTTTATTTAACACAAATGTTATGGCCTATTTCACCCACTAAATATTACCCGATGACCATCAGAATTGGAAGGCTTCTGCCCAGTCATAAGCTCTAGCTCCATGCTAACTTCCGCTTTGATTGGTCTATAATTGCGACCTGTAGAGCAACTGTAAAATCAAGAATTTTTTCAGTTTTTGTCCATTTCAACCCCTAAATATTATGCGATCATCTCCAAAAGATATAGGGTTCTATTCTGACCCTAGCCTCATCTCCATTCTAAATTTCGTGAAGATCGGGCCATAATTGCAACCTGTAGAGTGATTACAAATTAACATGGACAGACGGACGGACGGACATACATAGTTAGATCGACTCAGCTCGGCGAGATACGAAGATCCATATATACTTTCCTATGTGGGAAACGAATATTTCGTGGTGTTACATAATTTTTGGCCCAATCAAACTTATAATACCCCCAACACATAGTGTTGTAGGGTATAAAAACATAAAACTTGTAAAAATTTATGGGTTATAACGGTCAAGAACGTATTATTTAGCAATTTTTCTTATTTCCTCACAATTCCTATTTTATTTTAGTTAATAAACTTTTTTTCAAGTGAAAATAAAAATTTTCCTCCGAAAATGCCTCCCACAACAATCAGATTTAATTCGCCAAACAGAAAATCCGATTAAGTTTATGGTCATTTAAATAATTTGGAGGCGATGTCGTCTCTTTCTCCTACGTTGTCGTCTCTTTCTCCTACTCCCCCCTTTGCTCTTGTTTTGACGAATATTGAAAACGTTGGTGCATTGACTTTACAACCCGAAAATATGATGATTAATATTTCCATTGATTAATATAAATTGTACTATCAAGAAGGAGGCGGGAGACCACCTGTAGTCTTTACCTCGGATTTTTTTTTTTTTTTTTTGCATTCAAGGTGAATTGCCAACAACAACAGCAGCGAATTATGGCTAAAACTTTAGCTATTTCTCTAAGACGACCGACCAACATGCCCTCGAGGCTAATAATCTTAACAACAAAAAAAAGTTTTGAGCACAATTTTATGGTTCAGGTCGGTTGTTCGGTTGGCTGGTTGGTTGGTTTGACACGTTATTGCTGCCGGTAAACAAGCGGCGTTGGTGTTGTTTTATGCACCGGCACAGCTTTGCTTTACGCCCAGAAAATATTATTTATGGACATGATAATAACAGCAACAACAACAACAACACCATGAACAACTTTTGCATATATTATAATGTAATTGACATTATTTTTTTTTTCCAAAACTTTTAATCGATTTAATCAAACTTTTGTTGTAACAATATTAAAATATTAATTAATATTAATCATACTATGGGTAAGCGCTTTAAAGTGTGTGTGTTTTACAAAGACAATGAATGTCAGTGGTTTTAAAGCAATTCATGTATAAAAGATACAATTTAATATAAATTTGTTTTATAAAACAATTTTAAAGTTTAATCATTTCCTTTGAAGCTTATGGCCCCCATTTTCTCACTCTTACCATATATTTCCCTCAATTTCTTTAGAAAATATCTAAACAAAACCCTCATCATCATCATCCACCACAACAGCAAAGGAATTAAAGTCAACATTAAATTTATTTCTTGTTTAAACACAACTTCTTGTTCCGCCAAAGACCGGAAACATCCCTGGTCAAATATGCCCACAAAGTAGCTCCACAAAAAGGATGTGTTATCAACATCTGTAAAAAAAGGAAGATTCTTTCAGGGAAACACAATAAACTCACATTCCATTTTATTTTCTTTTCTATGGGACTATGACACACACAGAGGGAGAGAGAGAATGACAGACAGACAAACAAAAAGTTCAATGTCATTTGAAACTGTGACAAGGCATTGTCTCTTCCCATTCTGAGGAATTTTATATAATTTTTTTGTGAGAATTTAAGACACTTCAAGCATGTTGCGTTTTTGCGTCTGTGCTCCACCTGTATGCCCAGGCAATTTTTGTCGCCTTTTAAAGCTTGTCTCGTATGTCCTTTATTTTGGACATAAATTTTAATGGGCGAAAAGTAGTTAAAATGCCTCCAACACGTAGGCAAAGAGCACGTTTGCATAGACTTTAACAACTAATAATTAGAGACATTCCAAATGAAATTAACCTGTGGTTATTATACCCTACAACACTATGTGTTGGGGGTATTATAAGCTTGATTGGGCCAAAGATTATGTAACACCTCGAAATATTGATTTCTCACATGGGAAAGTATATATGGATCTTTCTATCTCGCCGAGCTGAGTCGATCTAGATATGTATGTCCGTCCGTCCGTCTGTCCATGTTAATTTGTAATCACTCTACAGGTCGCAATTATAGTCCGATCCTCACGAAATTGAAAATGGAGGTGGGTTTATGATCAGAATAGAACCCTATTGATTTTGATGATCGCATAATTTTAGGGGTTGAAATGGACCAAAAACTTCCATCCAAAAATTCCAAAAATTCCTGATTTTGCAGTTGCTCTACAGGTCGCAATTATAGGCCAATCGAAGCGGAAGTTAGCATGGTGCTAGAGCTTAGGGGTGGCTAGATGTATTTCAATTTTGATGGTCATCAGGTAATATTTAGTGGGTGAAATATACCATAGCATTTGGGTTAAATAAAAGTCAAATTTTCCATTAAACCGCGAATATTTCTAATCCCGGCGAAATCACAAACAGACGAACAGGTCAATTCTGACCGTTACGTCGATGCCGATAGTTAATATATCGGATATATATAGCGAAATATATACAATCTGTATAAACAAAGGAAGGGGATATTAGCTATAATGCTTATATCTCAAGAATGGCTGGACAGATTTTGACAAATTTTGTCAATTCAGAATGCCCTCCTGACATGAAAGTATAAAATCTAAAAAAATCGCAGAAAAATATGCCAGTAAAGATGTTAATATAGATTTTGTAGTATTTTGTGACTTTTTTCATATTTTTTATCGCATGCGATTTTTTTAATTTGACTTATAATATTTTGTAAAATTTTTCCCCTACAACACAGGTTGCGGATATTATATAAGTATTGCAAATATCGTCCGATCCTCACGAAAATGTTCACAAGGGTAGGGTTGGGCTCAGAAAGGCTATTGTTTTCAAAGATGTCCGCAATATATTAGGGGTTGAAATGGACCAACAACTAAAAATTTTCCTAATTTTGAAGCTGTTATAAAGGTCACGAATAGAAACCGAAGGACACGAAATCTCGCATAAAGTTAGAGTTAAGGCCAGCGGGTAGAATGGACCACTAATTTTGTGTGAAAAAATACCAGCATTACTTACAGGCCATATCCGAAATACACAAAAGACGAACTTCTGGCTTTTTTATGCTGATTTCGTTAACGAATATAGCTAAATATCGTAGACAAGCAAATCATATAGATGAGTCTAAATTTGTAGATACAGAGGGGCTTCTTCCTTGGGGAGATGATTGCAAAATATTTAGAGGTTCAAATTAACCAATAACAGAAATGTTTTTCCGATCACACAATTGATCCAATCGACACGCCTATGAAGAGTGTTAAGGACAGGGAAGAATTCTAGCATTTTGGATGACCATTGGATTATATTTACCTGTAAAATGGACCACAACAACTAACAGCCCGACGGAGTGCATAAATATTGGGCAAATGTCCCTGGTCAAAATGCTAAGGGTAATATCTGGTCAATGCTACATGACATAATTTCAAAAGCGAATTCTTCCAAAATGGAATTGGACGTAAGAGGTCTTCTAACATTTTGTAGTGTTGTAGGGTATCACATAGTCGGCCCCGCACGACTATAGCCTTTGCTTACTTGTTTTAATATTAAAACAGAATTTTGAACGGATTTTTTTTTTTGAAAAGTTCCGTTTTTCATTCAAAGTTTGCAGGCTGAACTTACTATTTTTACTTGTTTTTTTTTTTTTGGATTAGAAATTTCAAATTCTTCTTTTCAATTTTTATACCCTTCACCATTCTATGGAGGGTATATAAACTTAGTTATTCCATTTGTAACTTCTCGAAATACTCATGATAGGCCCTACAAAGTATAAATATTCTAGATCAGCATAAAATTCTAAGCCGATTAAGCGATGTTTGTCTGTCTGCCTGCATGTCTATTGTAATCACGCTATGCAGGGTGAGATGAAAAACAACTGCAACCATCTTCAGACTGCTGTCATTTCTAAGCCACTCTTCCGACAGTTGTTCAAATTATTCCAGTGACAGTTCATTATATTGTTTACAAGCGTACAAAAGCATTTTGGTGAGAATTTTCCAGAAAAAAATTATTCGTGAAGTAATTCAAGGGTGATAGTGTGATTTCTTTATATTTGGCTGGAAAACCACAAATGGCTATTGTTACAGCACTCCAGCATTTAAATGTGAATAGTGGTAGCGTAGCCCGACGTTAAGACGTGGACGGTAGCATCAGAATAAATGCCGAATATTATTGCGAAAATATTCTGGAGGGTGTATTAAAGCTTTGGTACCAATCAGTTGGACTATTGTGTTTGGAGTATTTTGGAAACAAAAAATACCAAAGTGTGAATCACCTCAAACAAGCGCTTTGCCGAGAATGGGCCAAAATACCGCAGAGCAACATTCGGGCAGCGTGTGACGGTTTCATTGGCCGTTTGAAGGCCATAATTCGTGCCAAAGGTGACTAATACGAGCAAATCTAAACTTATTCTAAAATTCGATGCTATTTCCGACAATTTTTGCTTTCATTCAATAAGATTAAAAAAAATTAAGAATTATGGCATTTGACTTTGTTGCAGCTTTTTTTATCTCACTCTGCATTGTACATATTTTGCTATGTACCCGATATCTTGGCTGTCAGCATCACTGCAATGGTCAGAAGTAACCTCTTAATACATTTGTGATTTGGCTGAGATTAAAAATAATTGCGGTTATAGAAGTTATGGTTTATTTTACCCGCTAAATATTGTCCGATGATCATCCAAATTAGTAGGCTTTTGCCCAGCCCTAAACTCTATAAAAGACCACAGAAAACTTCCAGGTCTTCCATAACAGAAGAACTCCAGGTCTTCTATGACAAAAAACCTCCAGGATTTCTATGACAGAAGATCTCTAAGTCTTCTATGTCAGAACACCCCAAGACGACTATGACAGGCGGCGTTCGGGAATTCTGTGACAGAAGACCTCCAAGGGTTTTATAATAAAAAATCTCCAGGATTTCTTTGAAAGAAGTAATCCAGGTCTTCGGTAATATGAGACTCTATGCACTGCATTGATTGGTTTACAATTGTGGCCTTTTGAGCAACATCAAAATCACTCCCTAAATATTTTGCGATCATCTCCTAAAACAATGGGATCTCCAATTTTCTGAGGATCGAGCTATAATTGCGACCTGCAAATTAACATAGACAGACGAAGGGACAAAAATAGCTAGATCGACTTAGCTCGACGAGATGGCAAGACCCATATATAGAATAGAACAATTGGTCCTGCGTCGGGGACTAATTGTTCGAGGTGTTACATAATTTCTAGATCTTAGTTTGATAATAATATTACGAGGATGGCTGAGGTTATAATTATATAGTTTAAAATTATAAAAAATTGACTCCGAACCACTGTTTGGTGATGTTGGGTATTTCAAAAACTATCCTTAAATTTCCCACCTTCTTAAAGCAATGTCTCATAGATTATAGATCTTAAAAAATAATCTTTAACAAGTTGGGGGTGTGGGATACATCATAAATGACCAGCCCGATTATAACCTTTGTTGACTGGTTTTTGTATTCCCTATAAAAGCCATAGGCAAACTTCTACATATTGGTCATGCTATTGACCATGACCCTTGCTAAATTATTTTGAATACCTTGCTAATAAAACCAAATTATTTCCCATATTTCCACATCATAAATAATTCATAGGGCCGACACACAAAATGGTACATATTTCATCTTGGCAGCATTTCACCTTGACTACTTTAAGAATTATAATGAAATTCTATATACGAAAAGAGAAGAAGAACAACAACACAACAAGGAGTAAAATATTCTTCATACACATACACACACACACGCACGCATGCATACACACAAAATACTTCCCTTACGGATTAACACTTTTAATACCTTCCATTAAGTTTTACGAGTCTCCCGCCCATCTAAGGAATAAAAGGGAAAGGGAAAGTCTTCTCCGAAAAAGCTCATATCTAATTACCACATATAGTTTGTTGTGATAGTCCGGCTTTGTGTTCTAAGAACACTATAATATTCTTGAGAAATACACAAAAATTACATACATAGGCACTGTTACATATAGGTATGTCTTTAGACATCTGTATATGAACACGTCTAACAATGTCGTTTATTATTTGAACCATCATAAATCTAATAAGCTACTTCAGATAAAGTTTGTTGCCACATGCCGTCATCGTTGTATTCAAATATAAATAAATAAATAAAAAAACCAAATGAAACTTTTCTTTTTCCAAAATTTCCATTTCCATTGTTAGACAGCAAGGTGTAGGCAGGCGGATAGTGGACCCCTATTACATTTTGAACAAATTGTTTTGCGTTTTTTTGTTTTTCTTCAAGTTTTCTGTTAAGAATCTTTACCACGATAACGAAAAAAAAAATAAAAATACAAAGAAATATGTGTTAATGTGGATTCTTATCAGCCGTAATCAAAAATACCACCGAAAGACAAATAACCGACAAAGGAAAAGCGAAGCCATCCAAGAAAACAAAAACAAAATTGATAAAAATAAAAGTACCCGTGTATATCCAAATGTTTGGATGTAACATGTGCCGGTTTGTTTACGAATGTCGGCATGAAAACAAAGAATCAAAGAGGAGTATATAATTTTTCGCGCATGACTATTGCAATAATGTAAACTATATTTATTTTAACAGAATTATAAGAGAAATGTTCATAACATAGCTGAAAGGTCTGTAAATCATAGCAGAAATATAAGTTAATGACAATGGCCGGTAACTTCAGTTATAATATATTTTTTTGAAAGAGTTATTGCTTGATTAACATGCGAATCTGAATCTGGAATCTTGATTTGTTTCAATTTTGGGGTTAAATGAAAAGAATATTCCATTGTCTGGTAATGTAAACAAACAACATTTGGCTTGCCAGTTCTGAAATGGATTCAAAATAATGGGAAATTTTCCAAAAAAAAAAAAAAAATAATAATACACAAGTAAATAAAATCCGTTAAAAATTCTGTTAAAATCTAAAAAAAAAATATCGAATATAGCCATTATATTAGGGTCTATACGAAAACATTGACCTTCATAGGCAATTACGTCACAGGCCATTACAATATTCAAATATGAAACTTCCAGTGAATAATGTAGCTAACATCATCAAAATACCGACAATAAATAGGTATTCTTATATTGGGGCTTTACGAAGACCTGGATAAGCATCGAATATTTTCTGCCACAGTATGTACTAACTATTAGGAACTTCAAGCACGAAATTTCAAACATTTCCTGTGAATAAACGGACTTTGCAGGTCATAATGGGCTGGTGCTGCGAAAAATTGTATATATAGGTCTACATTTTGATATGGCCCCCCATATAAGGGTACCTCTCAATATTCTGTATTTTGAGGATTTTTGCAAAATTTGTTCACGGATTTGTCTAAAAATTGGTCTTTGTAAGTCATAATAAGATCTAGCTCTCATACTTATACTACTTATTTCGTAAAATAATATTTACCAACCCAAATTTGTAATGCGTGTGTTTTCTGGGAGGTTATTTGTCAGAAGAAAGCAAAACAAAAGACCCTGTACTGAATAGCGGCGATTCGACTGAAAAGCAGATGATAACGAGTTCGAGACTCGGTATAGCCGTGCTGAGAGAAACAAGTAAAAAAGCAGCAAGTTCAGCCGGGTCGAACTTTGAGTATCTTACACCATTTGTAACGGATTTGGAAATTTTCAAAAAAAAAATTAAAATAAAATAAAATCCATTAAAAAATTCTGTTAAAATCTTAAAAATACCGATTATAGCCGTTATATTGGGGTCTATACGAAGATATGGACCTGCATAGACAATTTCGTCATAGGCCATTACAATATTCAAATACGAAACTTTAAAAAAAATCCGGTGAATAATGTAGCTAACATCATCAACATATCGACTATAAATAGGTACCGTTTTTTCGGGGCTTTACAAAGACATGGACCTGTATAAATAACTCTCTGTCAAAGGCTGCACCAAATATGAAACAACTCCGGTGGATGTCGCTAAAATCATCAAAGTACCGAATATAGGGATGTACCTTATATGGGGGATATACAATATCGTGGCAATAGGCAATACTCTTCTAGCGGGTAGAGTACTCAGAAGGAACTCCTTTTGTGGATCTTCAGACAATTTCATTGAAAAAAAAAAATGACAAGTACCTCCCATAGAAAGGCCTACAATTTTTAATAATCATAACTTTTATAAAATCTAAAACAAGAGTCCGATTATCTTCAAAATTCGTACATACCAATATTTCAGTCAACAAAAGATCTGGTATGATGACGAAATACTATTTCTCTTACTCACACTTTCTGGCGCCTACGAAACAACGGGTCAAAATTTTGACCAATTAGGTAGATCACTCATGAAATGCAATTGAAATTCTTTGGAAATTACGCACATCCCAATATTTTCATGATATATATCCGCGAAGATGGGATATATCCGTCCAGTCCTTCCGATACTTCTCTCACTACGGGTCAGAAATTTAAGTAATTACATTTCTCATAAAATTACAAATAAGTATATGATTCCTTCTAAATTTCGCACCATCTAATGCTAATATTAACACAAGATCAGGTGTGGAGATGATATATATCAGCCCACCCCTTCTGGTAACTCCCCCACAAAGGGCCACAGTTTTCAATACTTATATCTTTCAAAACTCGCCCAACCATTGAGCTTCTAGCTTCAAATCTCGATGTTGGACAAAGAAACGAAAATTAAAACCAGTAAAGAAAGTCTTAAAGTCGGGCGGGACCGAGCTGCGCATAACAATTAGAAGTTTTTATGGGAGAATTCAATCATACACCCTATGATCATAATTATAATTTAAAGTTCAAAGGACTAAATATGCCGAAACATTTGTATCTTTTAAATTCGGACTTGTATTGCCTATTTGGTGCACAATTAATTTGAAATCGGATAAAGATATATATGGGAGCTATATCCAAATCGGAACCGATCTCGATAAAATTTGGCAAAGATATTTCTGAGCTGTATTTGATATAGTTCCCAGAAAATCGTGGTTACGGAGTGCATATTACAAATCGGATGAACAATATATATGGGAGCTATAGCTATATCTGAACCGATCTTCACCAAATTAGACTCCATTCGGTCGTATGTGCCAAATTTCATCCCATTTGGGCAAATATTAGACGTTTGGTGTACAATCAAAGGTAAATCGGACGAAGTTATATATGGGAGCTATATCCAAATCTGAACCGATTTCGATAAAATTTAGCAAATGTATTTCTGATCTGTATTTGATATATTTCCCAGATATATTGTTTTTACATAGTGCATATTACGGCTGCGGAGGACAAAAATAACAAATCGGATGAACAATATATATGGGAGCTATAGCTATATCAGCGTGAATTATATGGAATTTTGCATATGCACCCAAATTAGGCATGAAAATAAGTATGCCAAATTAGATCGAAATCGGTTCAGATATAGCTATAGCTCCTATATATATTGTTCATCCCATTTGTTATTTTTGCCCTCCGCAGCCGTAATATGCACTCTGCAACAACAATATTTGGGGAAATATATCAAATACAGCTCAGAAATACATTTGCTAAATTTTATCGAGATCGGTTCAGATTTGGATATAGCTCCCATATATAACTTCGTCGGATTTACCTTTTATTGTGCACCAAACGTCTAATATTTGTCTAAATGGGACGGATTTTGGCACTTATGACCGAATTGAGTCTAGAAGATAGTATGTCAAATTTGGTGAAGATCGGTTCAGATATAGCTATAACTTCCAGATATATTATTCACCCGATTTGTCATATTTGTTACCCACAACCGTAATATACACTCTGTAACAACGATATTCAGGGAAATATATCAAATATAGCTCAGAAATATCTTTGGCAAATTTTATCGAGCTCGTTTCAGATTTGGATATAGCTCCCATATACATCTTTTTCCGATTTCAAATTAATTGTGCACCAAATGGGCAATACAATTCCGAATTTAAAAAATACAAATGCTTCGGCATATTTAGTCCTTTGAACTTTAAATTAAAATTATAATTATATCGTGCACGATTGAATTCTCTCATAAAAAATTTTTAATTGTTATGTAGAGCTCTACTAAATTAGCAAAGTGGTAAATTAGCAAAGAAATTAGCAAAATTAAGACTTTCTTTACTGGTTTTATATTAGAATTAGAAGAGAACTATAGCGGATCCTTTTCCTTTGATATTTGTACAATATTTTAATTTCTAAGATTTTTTTTACTTAAGAGATATATATTCTCTAGAAAACATGCACTGCTTCCTCAAAAATTAACTTATACACCGTCTTAACATTCCTATTCCCTAACATTGCCGTCTCTGTTTTGTTATCATTGCTGTTAGTTAACATCGCCGCACCGAACATTTTTCCAGCACACACATACTTGGAAAATAACTTATCACAGATCTTAAGATTAGTTGGTCGGTAAGCACCAAACGTGACGGTTGCGAATTTTCCACAAAACGGACGGTGGAACATTTCTGTGTTCCTCGATTCATCAATTGGCCAGCCCACCAGCGGCACCGGCAGTGCAATAAAGCCAACGAAAAATTTAATGTTTTGTTTAAGGCAAACATGCTTTGCAAATTAAAAAATCAACAACAATAGGAACAAACCAAAAATCAGATATTGGAGGAAAACATAATAACAATAAACAAAGCAAATGTAAACAACTCTTGGGGTGTTGATGGTTTTCCTGTGGTCGTTCGTTCGATCAGTGGCTCGCCACTGACCATTGAATAAATTCAAAATTAATTGTACGTCAAAAATAATACGTCAAACACCAACTACTACCACTAAAGTAGTAAAATTTTGTGGAGAAGTCATAAAAATATGTATTTTTACTTTTTCTAAGGAAGATAAAGATTATGGGGTATCGCTGCGAAAATCGTTTTGATATGAAAATAAATGGTGTGTGTTTGTGGTCTAATAAAGCCCAATAAATAGCAATCGTCTGCCAGCAAAATCAAAAGATGCAGTGCTGATGATAATTATTATTGGCCCAGTACAAGGTGAAAAACGTGCCAAACAAAAAACCAATCTTAACCATTGGGTAGCCATAATTTTATAATTTAAATAAAAACCGGAAAAATTACTTATATTTTTATGGGCTTTATGTGTAAAAAATAAACAAAAAATATTGAGTGATTTATGTGAAATGTATGTAAAAGATAAACAAATCTCTTAAATTAAATAAAAAAAAAATGTATGTCTAAAGGAAAAACAACTTAACTCAAGTGCGAAAGTCAAACAGCTCCAGCCACAGTAACAACAATTTCTGCTTTTCAAAACGCCAACCAGCATCAAGTGTTTATAAAATAAAACAACAACAAAACATATTTAAATTGTTTAGCCCATTTGCTTTGTTTTCCTCAACAATAACGGAGCTAATTGGCCTCACACATTTTCCACATACATTTGATCAGCACTCAAAGTATTCAATACTCAAATAGTGTTGAATGACCGAGAAATTCTTCCTCTCTCCTGAAAATAAAAGCCAGGTGGTGGTAGAAAACAAATATTGAAAAATGCGGAAAACTATTTGAAAAGAAAATTCAAATTAAATTTATGTGAGAATATGAAAATGCCATAAAATATCCCAAAAAAAATCAATAAAATTCAAATCACTTAACAGATCCTTAAATAAAAAATACAATAACAAGGAAAATACATAGAAAGTTCTGTTTCGATAAGTGGTTAAATCATGAAATTCTAACCAAAAAAAAATTTAAAAAAACGTACACAAGTAAAAGAAAAAAATATAAATTTTAACTTGATATTAAGTGCATGTTCGTTGCCCATTAAAATTAAAATTAGACACAAACGATGTGTAATAAATAAGAATTAAAAAAAAATTTGGCGAATTAAAGGGAAATTTATTAACACGTGTTTGTGAACTTAGAAAAAAATTTAATGGAGGCATTAATTTATGACATGGATATTTATTAAGAAGGTGAGAGTGAAAACATATTTTTAAGTTAAAAAAATTAATGAAATCTGTAAAGAAACTCTTAAATTCGGCGGGGCCGACTTTATGATACCCCACACCACTTTGCATATTTAGTAGGGCTTCACATAACAAACAAAAGTTTTTATGGGGAATTTGTGGGAATTAAATCATACTAATTATGATTATAGTTATAATTTAAAGTCCAATGGAATTAATATATGAGAGGAATATTCTCCTCTAAATCGATTTCTGCTAAATTTGCTGAGGCATTTGTGCTTTTTTCAATACGGGCTTGTATTACCCATTTAGTGCTCAATTAACTTCAAATCGTATAAAGATATATATAGGAACTATATCCAAATCTGAACCGATAAATAAAAAATTTGGCAAAAAAAACTGCAACCAACTTTAGATTGCTGTCACTTCAAAGCCACTCGTCCGACAGTTGTTAA
Source organism: Musca domestica (assembly GCF_030504385.1). NCBI lineage: Eukaryota > Metazoa > Arthropoda > Insecta > Diptera > Muscidae > Musca > Musca domestica. Next base: position 12,366,122 of record NW_026712114.1, on the reverse strand, counting down.
AATTATTCCAGTGACAGCTCACTATATTGTTTACAAGCGTAAAAAAGCATTTTAGTGAGAATTTTCGAGAAAAAAAAGTTATTCGTGATGGAGTTCAAGCGTGATATTGATTTCTTTATATTTGGCTGGAAAATCACAAGTGGCTATCGTTAGGGCACTCCAGTATTTAAATGTGAATAAATCTTTCCTATTTCGTACCATCGCTCGTTACCGTGATACTGGTAGCGCGGCTCGGCGTCAAGGAAGTGGACGGAAGAAAACCGCAAGAATCAGCAGAAATGGTTCGAAAAGTAAAGAAGCGACTTGATCGAAATCCGCGTCGCAGTGGCCGAAAAATGGCTCGTGAGCTGAACATATCGCAATATTCCATTCGGCAAATATTGAAAAATGAGCTCGGCGTGAAGCTATTGAAATTCCAAAAAGTGCAAGAACTTACACTGCAACAGGAAGAAAATAGATTCAAACGAGCGGAAGAGTTGCTTCGCTTGGCCGAAAGTGGTAACTGCCGAATTCGGTTTTCTCCGATAAGAAAACATTCGTTGTCCCGCAGTTTGTAAACAAACAAAATAATCGTGTTTACTTGCCAAAGAGGTCAGCTGAAAATGTCCACCAGAACTCAAGCGCCGGCCATGGTGATGGTGTGGGCCGTCATAACAGCCGATGGTCGCTTACCGCTCGTATTAATCTACAGTGGCATCGGAATAAATGCCGAATATTATCGCGAAAATATTCTGGATGGTGTATTAAACCTTGGGTACGCAAACATTTTGGCCCCAGACCTTGGACATTATAACAGGACTCAGCACCATCGCACTGAGCACGGACCACCCAAGAATGGTTACAAAATGAGGTTCCTCGCTTCATTTCCAGCGCACAATGGCCACCAAAATCTTCGGATACCAATCCGTTGGACTATTGTGTCTGGAGTATTTTGGAAAGCAAGGTCTGCACTAAAAAATATCAAAGTGTCGATTACTATAAATATTCTTCTTAGACCCCATAAAGTGTATATATTCATAATCAGCATAAAATTCTAAGTCGATTTAACGATGTCCGTCTGTCTGTCTGTCTGTCCGTCTGTCTGTTGAAATCACGATACAACCCACATCATTCGACGTAGAGCGTCAAAATTTAGCAGAGCTATTTGCATTGTGTCTAGGATGGTTGGTATTGAAAATGAGATATATCGGTCCACGTTCTGGTATAGTCCCCATATAACGGTACCTCCCGATATTCGGTATTTTGATGATTTATGCCACATTTTTTCACGGATTTGTCTGGAAATTGGTATTTGTAGGTCATAACGGGTCCCTGAGCGTGTGGCAAAACATTGCACGCATAGGTCCACGTTGTGGTATAGCTCCCATATAAAGGTACCTCCCGATATTCGGTATTTTAGTTTTTTTGCCACATTGGTTTCCAGCTCCGGTGGCGAAACATTGCATGTATGGGTCCATGATTTGGTATAGCCCCCATATAACGGTACCTCCCGATATTCGGTAATTTGATAATTTTTGCAACCTTTTTTCATGGATTTGTCTGAAAATTGGTATTTGTTGGTCATAATGGGTTCCAGCTCCGGTGGCGAAACACTGCATGTAAGGGACCATGTTTTGGTATAGCCCCCATATAACAGTACCTCCCGATATTCGGTATTTTTATGGTTTTTGCCACATTTTTTCACTAATTTGTCTAAAAATTGGTATTTGTGGGTCATAATGGGTCCTAGTTTGTGTAGCGAAACATTGTAATTATAGGTCCACGTTTTGGTGTAGCCCCCATATAACGGTACCTCCCGATATTCGGCATTTTAATGGTTTTTGCCACATTTCTTCTAATATTTCTTTTACCCTAAGGTGGAGGGTATTAAAAGTTTGGCCCGGCCGAACTTAATGTTTTTTTACTTGTTCAATAAAAATAAATGGGTTTTGACTTTGTTGCAGTTTTTTCTACCTCACCATGTAATTGACTCTTTGTGGGGAAAGTGGTCAGAGTGGTCTTTGTATGCCATCTTCACACGAGATATTGTTTTAGTAGAAATATTGGGATATGTGTGAAATGTTAAGAGAATCGGATACTCGTTTTGGTTATTGAAATGTAAATGGACCGAAATTCGAAGACAATGGGACTTTTATTTAAAATTTTATAAAAGATATAATTATTTCAAATGTTGACCCTTTGTGGGGGAGGTACTTGATGGAGTGGGCCAATATAGTGATTAGATTTGCAAAGTTTAAATAAAATTGAATGATCCTTTCTCTTTTTTGAGGTAAATTAAGTAAATGTTGACTTTTCGTGTAGAAGGTACCAGATTAATTGGTCAACAATAATGTTACCATGTACCAAGTTTGGACCAAATCGGATATTCCCTTCGATAGTTATCGTGCGCAGCAGCCAGCATGATGGATATACGGAAACCCCTAGATCGACTCCAAATGTCCTGAAACGAATTTAGTCCAAAGAGGCCTAGGGTCTAAATCTGTTATTTGATGAAGCACCTCTATGCTGAGGGCATAGTAATAATGTTGCTCCTAATTTTAAAATAGTTATTGGTATTTTTAAGGTCCTATTCATACATCCATATTAATGGAATACAGTTCATTTACCGGTAAGCAATAAGTTTCGCAATTTCATATAAAATGAAATTTTTCATCGTTGAGAGTATAAAGGGGTTTTCTGAGTCGAATTTTATATTAATTATACCCTACACCACAAGGTAGTCAGGGTATTATGTCTTTGTGCATTTGTTTGTAACAGGCAAAAAGAAACGAGATAGACCCATAGTTCCTTTTGTTGATATGCATAGAATCGCATTCTGAGTCGATTTATGCATGTCCGTCCATCCGTCTGTCCATGTATTTTTGTAAACAAAGTACAGGTCGCATTTATTGCCAATCTAGATGAAATTCTGCACAGACCACTTGCTTGGCCCAAGGATGAACCCTATTGAAATTGGAGATAATCGGTCAAAATTTACATATAGCTCCCATATATATCTTCGTCCGATTTGCCTTTTATTGTGCACCAAACGTGTAATATCAGCTCGAACTGTATCACCAAAATTAGGTCTGAAAATAAGTATGCCAAATTTGATCGAAATCGGTTCAGATATAACTATAGCTCCCATATATATTGTTCATAAGATTTGTTATTTTTGTCCTCCGCAACCGTAATATGCACTCTGCAACAACAATATTTGGGTGAATATATCAAATACAGCTCAGAAATACCTTTGCTGAATTTTATCGAGATCGGTTCAGATTTGGATATAGCTCCCATATATAACTTCGTCCGATTTGCCTTTTATTGTGCACCAAGCGTCTAATATTTGTCTAAATGGGATGGAATTTGGCACTTACGACCGAATTGAGTCTAGAAGCTAGTATGTAAAATTTGGTGAAGATCGGTTCAAATATAGCTATAGCTTCCATATATATTGTTCATCCGATTTGTTGTATTTGTTACCCACAGCCGTAATATGCACTCCGTAACAACGATATTCAGGGAAATATATCAAATACAGCTCAGAAATATCTTTGCCAAATTTTATGGAGATCGGTTCCGATTTGGATATAGCTCCCATATATATTTTTTATCCGATTTCAAATTAATTTTGCAACAAATGGGCAATAAAAGTCCGAATTTAAAAGATACAAATGCTTCGGCATATTTGGTCCTTTGAACTTTAAATTATAATTATAATCATAGCTTGTATGATTGAATTCTCCCATAAAAACTTTTAATTGTTATGTAGAGCTCAACTAAATTAGCAAAGTGGTGTAGGGTATCATAAAGTCGGCCCCGCCCGACTTTAAGACTTTCTTTACTGATTTAATATTGTCAATAACCGAAGCGGTAGCCTTTTAAACGCTGCAAATCAGTAATGCCTCATAAATAAAAACCGTTCAACTATATTAATTCCGAGAAGACATCTTTAATCGTCAAAAAAAGAAAAGGTCTGAAGTATGCAAGTTTTTTCAGAAACATCTACATACATATATGTGTGTGTGTCGTTATCGCAATAATCCTTCAATAAAGATTTGAATTTATTTTGCGGATATTTTAAATAAATTTGTTTTACCAAAACAACATTTAACGATTTTGCAATGCAACTTCAATACTTTCTAGCACCCAGCACCAAACACACAAAAAACTACTGCTGCATTCATTCAATGAAAAATTAATAAAATCAGTTATTCATAACTCCACCATTTGTGCATTTTATATTGCACAATTTTTTTGCCATGGAATACCAACCAATGCCGCAATAAAATGACATTCCTTTGATTTTATATATTTCGCCTTGAAAAAATATGCAAATATTTTAAACAATTTACCAAAATGTGTTTTTGTTTTTTTTTTAATACCATTTATAAATATTTCGATTTAAATGAAAATATTTAAAATAACTGTTACATCGAAGAAATAGTTTCCCTCATGCGTGTGCTTTTATTAAAATAAAGTTATTGAATTTCCTCGAGTACAATTGAAGTGGCTGACTACACTTTTGTTAAAAATCAAAAGTCTTATCACCTGCAAATCAGAGTATTTGTGAGTGCAGCTATTTTTAAAACACAATTATAGAAAATAATACTTCAATGAATATTAAATGTATCTGTCAATATTCATATCTTCAAGATGTTGTAATAATATTTGACAAACACTTCAGATATATTTTTATTTACAATATGAACACAAATTTGTAAATTAATGGAACATGTTTGTCGTAAAAGTGTGAGGAGGGAAAGTCACTTCACATTCACCTTTAAAGTGAATACAGGGTGTCATACACAAATGATGCTTTTAAAGTTAAGGCCGACAAAATTCAACTTGTTTCGATTATTATAAGAAAAAACACAGCAGATTGTAAAAGTAGTAGCTCTACTTTCTACAAGTAAAACAACAGCTAAGTTTGGCCGGGCGGAAATTTTAATACCTTTCACCATTTTGAAGGATCTTGAATAATTTTAAAAAATCCTTCGAAAAAATCCCACTTAACGGAAAGAATTGGGCTATTCGAAGACATGGAACTCCATAGACAATTTTCTGTCATAGGATGTAGTACTCATTAGAACTTCAAACTTTAAATAAGACAAGTAAAAAAGCAGTAAGTTCGGCCGGGCCGAACTTTTAATACCCTCCACCATTTGGAACGAATTAGAAAATTTTCAAAAAAAAAAAAAAAATAAAATAAAATCCATTAAAAATTCTTTTAAAATCTTTAAAATATCTAATGTAGAAAGGTGCCGATATGGGGGGATATACGATATTGTGGACCTATAAAGACAAATCTATGTCTGCGTGTAAAGTACTCACAAGGAACTCTTTGTGTGGATTTTCAAAATACCAAATATCGCGGGGTATCCTTATATGGGAGCTATACGTTATCGTTAACCTATATAGGGAATTCTCTGTCGGGGGGTAAAGTGCTCACAAAGAACCCCTTGTGACCATTCCGTTAAAAAATATGGCTAAAAACATCAAAACACCGAATATCGGGGGTACCGTTATATGAGGGCTATACGATATCGTGGACCTATATAGATAATTCTCTGCCGAGGTATAAAGTACCCACAAGGAACTCCTTGTGTGGAATTTCAGACAATTCCATTTAAAAATGTGGGTACAATTATCAAAACACTGAATATCGGGAGGTACCGTTTTATGGGGGATATACGATATCGTGAACCTATATAGATAATACTCTTCCAGGGGACGAACTTCTCAGAAGGAACTCCTTGTGTGGACTTTCAGACAATTCCATTGAAAAATTTGGCTAAAATCATCAAAATACCGAATACCGTGGGGGTACCGTTATATGGGGGCTATACTATATTGTGGACCTATATAGATAATTCTCTGCCGAGGTATAAAGTACCCACAAGGAACTACTTGTGTGGATTTTCAGACAATTTCATTGAAAAATGTGACTAAAATCATCAAAATACCGAACATCGGGGGGTACCGTTATATGGGGCCATACAATATCGGGCCATTTTCGAACTTGTCCTGCCTGCACACAAAAGACTGATCTGTGCAAAATTTTAGCTTCCCATCTTAATTCATTTTTAATCTAGCGTGATTATAACTGACGGACGAGGAGGCTCTGATCATAACTATCGAAGGAAGTATCCGATTTAGTCTTAAATTAGATCCAGTGCGGAGATTCAATCCTTCTTGTACCTCCTCTACAAAAGGTCGAAATTTTCAAAAAAAAAGTAAAAAAAATCAAAAAAAAAGAAGGAGAAAATATAAAAAAAAAAAAAACAAAACGTTGCTGTGAAAAAGATCTGCCAATAGAACTTGAGTCGAACCTGGAGAGTTTCTAGTGTATAATTCGCATATGCTAATTTGCAATAAGTTCGAAATATATACTACTTTCCAGAGAACGGCCCTTGTAAGCCATCATCCACATCAAATATGCCTGATGAGCCGCTTAACCAACGGCGAAACGCGTCGCATAGTGGTGAGTGTGTGATAGTGTCTATCTGGCTTTCCTTTTCACTGCAAATTTCAGATCATTAAGCTCGTCTCGAAAGAGAAAACAAACACTTAAATCATAAAACATATGATCTTCGCCTTAACAAGGCAAAACTCAATAATACGATTTTGTTCCAACTTTGCAAATCCTAATAGTTGCATCAGTGCTAGGCCAGGTGCGAAAATGGACAATCTCGGTCCACTCCATCAAGTACCTCCCCCACAAAGGGTCAACATTTTGAATAATTATAACTCTTAAAAAATGTGATATGAAAATCTGATTGTCTTCAAATTACATACATCACAATGTCTTTAATAACCCAAGATCTGGTGTGAAGATGGAATGCATCGGAATACTCCTTCCGGTACCACTCCCACAAAGGATCAACATTTTGAATAACAATGAAGCTCATAAAACTCGAAATTATCATCCGATTCCGTTTAGACTTAGCACATCACGATATTTATATCAACACAAGATCTGTTATAAAGATGGCAAAGAGCGGATCATTCTTTCTGATACCTCCCCCACAAAGGGTCAAAGTTTTGAATAACCGAAACTATCATAAAATTCGAAATATGCATCCGATTCTTTTTGTATTTCACAAATTCCATTATTTCCACTAACCCAAAATCTGTTAGGAAGATGGAATGGGAAATTTTGAATAATTATAACTCTTATAAAATGTGATATAAGCGTCCGATTGTCTTCAAATGACATACATCACAATATTTTTTATTAACCCAAGGTCTGAAATGAAGATGGAATATATCGGTCCACTCTTTCCGGTACCTCCCCCACAAAGGGTCAACATTTTGAATAACCATAAAGCTCATAAAACTCGAAATTATCATCCGATTCCATTCAGACTCGGTACATCTCAATATTTCTATCAAATTATCATCCGATTCCATTCAGACTCGGTACATCTCAATATTTCTATCAACACAAGACCTGTTATAAAAATGACAGTCAGCGGACAATTTTTTCTGGTACCTCCCCCTCTTTCACACATCCCATTATTAGAAGGTTACACCAAAACCAGGACCTATATGTACAATTTTCTGCCTGATCAAATATTTAATATCAAATTTCAAACAATTCTACTAAAAATGATTCCTACAATCACAAAAAAATAAACATTGAATATCGGGAGAGCTCGTAACATTGATGCTTCACGACAACGTGGACCTATATTGAGAATTGTCGCTCGTAGAAAATGTGTTACCTGTTACAATTCCCAAATGATCCAAATATCGAAAAGTCGCATTTTATGGGGTCTATACTGTAAATGGATAGTTTTTTTTTTTTTGTGGTCGAAAATTAGACTAAAACTTCAAATCGGTCATTTTAAATACCAAAAATTTATTAATAATTATACTATTAATAATTAATTATTAATGAAAAAATGAAATCCTATAAAATTGAATTATAGTACTAACGATATATTAAATAAAAACAATTAAAAAAGCTGTAAGTTCGGCCGAACCGAAATTCAATACCATCCACCATTTGGAACGAATTTGTCCATTCCGAAAAACAATAAAATCCGTTAAAAATTCTGTTAAAATCTTTTATATATATTGAATGTAGCTGTTATATTAGGGTCTATACGACCTGCAAAAGCGACTTTTGTCATAAACCATTACAATATTGAAATGCGAATCTTGAAAAAAATTCGGTGAATAATGTAGGTAAAATCATCAAAACACCGAATATAGGGAGGTACTATTATATGGGGCTATACCAAAACTTGGATCTGCACAGACAATTTTCTGTCTTAGCCATTACGAACTTCAAATACCGAATTTGAAACAATTCCGTTGAATAATATCGCTAAATTCATCAAAACACCGAATATCGGAAGGTACCGTTATATGGGGACTATTCGAAGGCTTGGACCTGTACAGACAATTTTCTGTTATAAGATGAAGTATCCATTAAGAACTTCAAATACCAAATTTGAAACAATTCCGGTGAATAATGTTGCTAAAATTATCAAAATACCAAATATCGGGAGGTACGTTTATATGAGGGCTATACGAAGACATGGACCGGACACGGTCAATTTTCTGCCATAGGCTGTAGTATCTATTACGAACATCCAATAGCAAATTTAAAACGATTCCTGTGAATAAAGCCGCTAAAATCATAAAAATATCGAAAAAGGGAGATACCATTATATGGGGGCTATACCAAAACGTGGACCTACATAACTTATTTTCAATACCAAAAAAATCCCGCAGACATAATACACATTTGAGTAAAATTTTATCAACCTACTTCATTTCATTCGGAAACTAGAGTGATTTACACAGACGGATAGACGAACGGACATTGCTAGATCGACATAGAATATTATGCTGATCAAGAATATATATGCTTTGTGGGGTCTAAAATGTATATTTCGAGGTGTTACAAACGGAATGACAAACTTAATATGTCCCGCATACTATTGTGGAGGTAAAAAGTAAAAAGCATCCACCATTTCGAAGGATCTTGAATAATTTCAAAAAATCTGTCGAAAAATACCACTTAAATAAAAAATGGTTGTAGCACTCCTTAGAGCTCCAAACTTCTAATATGCAATTTGAAACAATTCCGGTCACAAATGTGGCTAATATCATCAAAATACCGAATATCGGAGGTTACCGTTGTATGGGGACTATACGATGTCGTGGACCTATATAAACAATTTTATTTCAGAGGGTAAAGCACTCAGAAGAAACACCTTGCGTCGATTTTCAGACAATTCCATTTGAAAATGTGGCTAAAATCGTCAAAATATCGAATATCGGAGGTTAACGTTGTATGGGGTCTATACGATATCGTGGACCGATGTAGCCCATCTTCGAACTTGATCTGCTTGCAGACAAAAGACTGATCTGTGATCTGAACAGATGGACAGACGGACGGAGAGGGCTAAATCGTCTTAGAATTTCACGCTGATGAAGAATATAAATACTTAGTTGGGTATACAATTATTATTGCGATGATTTACAAACGGAATGACGAACTTAAAAAATAAATAATAATATAAAGATAAAAATGTTTTTATATAGAATGTTAATCACTGGCATGGATGAGATTCTACAGATTGCAGAGTCGAGCATTTTTGCGATTTTAAGGTAAATAAAATTAATTAGTTTCAATTTGTATTCTGGATAAACACACATCAAAATGCAACAGTATTCAATGGTAAATATTTATTTCAATCAACATTCTTTGCACGCAAAAATAAATAACAAAATCATGAATAATATACATTCCATTTTTAATGCCTTTAGACAAATGGTTTTCAATAGATAGAAATTTTTGAAATATAAAGGAACTATTAGTTACCAAAAACAAAGTATTTTTTGTTCTTCTTAAAAGGTTGAAGTTTAGTCATAACAATTACTTTCCCACCAATACATACGTCTTGCCCGTTGACGAGAACACATCAATCCCACGGAATTGATGTGAAGAATTTGTAAACAAAATATTCCAAAAAAAAAAATATACAAAACATTAAAATAAATAAATCTTGGCAGAAAATAGATAAATAGTTGGAAATCTATCTTATTCGGCTAAGAAATTCGAAAAAATGGTTTTCAATTAATTTGCAATAAAATTAATTGCTAACAAATGAAAACCGGTTCACGTTTTTATACCCTACATCACATACCCTTAGGTCTTTGTGCATTTGCATGTAACATGTAGAAGAAAGCTAAATAGACCCATAGTTACTTTTGAGGATCTGCGTATAAAATCACTTCCTGATCTGATTTATGCAAGTCAGTCAATCCGTCCAGATATATTTGTGAATAAAATGCAGATCGCATTTGTTATCCGATTGCGATGAAATTTTCAAAACAATATTTGTTTGGCCCTATTGAAATTAATGATAATCGGTTCACATTTAGATATAGCTCCCATATATATATTTATCCGATATCAGGATTATTGTGCACCAAATGGGCAATATCAGTCCAAATGACCTCAAATTTGGCAAATTCTGGGTAGAACGAAGTTCACCAACTTTGCAGAAAATCGGTTTAGATATAGTTATAGCTCCCACATTAACAGCTCCCATAATAAAACTGCAACCAACTTCAGACTGCTGTCATTTCCAAGCCACTCGCCCGACAGCTGTTAATATTATTCCAGTGACAGCTCATTATATTGTTTACAAGCGTGCGAAAGCATTTTGGTCAGAATTTTCCAGAAAAAAAAAACTTATTCGTGATTGAATTCAAGCGTGATTTCTTTATATTTGGCTGGAAAACCACAAGTGGTTGTCGTTAGAACACTCCAGCATTTAAATTTGAATAAATCTTGTCTCGTACCATCCCTCGGCACCGTGATATTGGTAGCGTAGCCCGACGTCAAGGAAGTGGGCAGAAGAAAACAACAACATCAGCAGAAATGGTTCGAAAAGTAAAGAAGCGACTTGATCGAACTCCACCTCGCAGTGGCCGAAAAATGGCTCGTGAGCTGAACTTATCGTAATATTCCATTCGGCAAATATTGAAAAATGTGCTCGGTGTAAAGCCATTGAAATTACAAAATGTTCAAGAACTTACACCGCAACAGAAAGAAAAAAAGACTCAAAAGAGCTAAAGAGATGATTCGCTTGGCCGAAAGTGGTGAACTGCCGAATTTAGTTTTCTCCGATGAGAAAACATTTGTTGTCCAGCAGTTTGAAAACAAACAAAATGATCGTGTTTACTTGCCAAAGAGGTCAGCTGAAAATGTGTATCTTCGGTTGGCCACCAGAACTCAAGCGCAGGCCATGGTGATGGTGTGGGCTACCATAACAGCTTATGGTCGCTCTCCGCTCGTATTAATCGATCGTGGCATCAGAATAAATGACGAATATTATAGCAAAAATATTCTGGAGGGTGTATTAAAGACTTGGGGAAACACCAACGCAAACATTTTGGCCGCAGCCCTTGGACATTCAAACAGGACTCTGCACCATCCTACTCAGCACGCGCCACCCGAAAATGGTTGCAAAATGAGGTTTGTCGCTTCATTTCCAGGGCACAATGGCCACCAAAAAAATACCAAAGTGTCGATCACCTCAAGCAAGCGCTTCGCTGAGAATGGGCCGAAATACCGCTGAGCAACAATCGGGTAGCGTGTGACGGTTTCATTGGCCGTTTGAAGACCACAATTCTTGTCAAAGGTGACCAATTCGAACAAATCTAAACTTATTCTAGAACTTGATGCTATTTCCAACATTTTTTGCTTTTATTCAATAAAATTTAAAAAAATGTAAGAAATATGGCGTTTGGCTTTGTTGAGGTTTTTTTATATCACCCTGTGTATACCCATATTTTATTCAATTTGAATGTGGGCTTATTAGTTCACTCCTTCTGTTACCTTGCCGATATATTGTCAAAAATTTATAAATTACATATAAACTGAACGGAGTTCACAATTTAGTTCAAACTTTGCCCATTGCAATGGAGGCAACCTTAAGCAAAGCGACTGATACTTTTTATCATTTTTGAGCAATAAATCTATTAAATGAATATATTATTATCATTCAAACCTTTTTGCTTTTTTATTGTTATTATTTTATGATGGTATTATTTGCTTGATTTAGCATTTCTTTAGACGCAAGCAAATTATACCCAAAAAATTTTTTGCGGTATAGAGTTCATGAATGTGTAGATGTTATAATTTTTATCAAATTTTTTTCACACCTTAGTTGAGCTACCTTCAAAAGTTGTAAAAAATATTTAATAGAAACATTTACGTCATCAAGAGCAATATATATGTATTAAAAGACACAATTAGACATTGTTTTAATTTTTAGACGAAATAATATTTCTTGTGAGAATTATACATATATTGTGCAGAGGAAAGAAGGAAAAAATATCACTTATTTTCGCCAAGAGAAATAACCAGCAAAAAGCAATAAAACAACCATCAATTACCTCAAGGTTGGAAAATAAAAGGTTATACCTAGAGGAAAAATACGTTTTTTCTATAATGACCGAAAAAGCCATGTAGATTATGAATAAAGAGCTAATAATACGTGTCTAATACATGTAAGTACATCTGTATCGGCGTTTAAAAAGTTTACATCGCAAAGTAAACTAAATGGAGGGGCAAGTTTTCCCCTTCACAACTTTTTTTTTTATACTCTCCACCACACATAGTATGGAATGAATATTAAGTTTGTCATTCTGTTTGTAATGAATCGAAAAAATAATTATAGACCTAACAAAGTACAGAATGAGATAAAAAAAAACTGCAACAAAGTCAAACGCCATAATTTTTACATTTTTTTAAATTTTATTGAATGAAAGCGAAAAATGTCGGAAATTGCATCAACTTTTAGAATAAGTTTAGATTTGTTCGAATTGGTCATCTTTGGCACGAATTATGGCCTTCAAACGGCCAATGAAACCGTCACATGCGGCCCGAATGTTGCTCTGCGGTATTTTGGCTCATTTCCGGCGAAGCGCTTGCTTAAGGTGATCGGCACTTTGGTATTTTTTAGTGCAAAACCTGCTTTCCAAAATACTCCAGACACAATAGTCCAACGGATTGGTATCCGGAGATTTTGGCGGCCATTGTGCGCTGAAAATCAATCGAGGAACCTCATTTTCTAACTTAATTTTGTGTGGCGCGTGCTGAGTGCGAGTCCTGTTGGAATGTCCAAGGTATGCGGCAAAAATTTTGCGTGCCCAAGTCTTTAATACACCCTCCAGAATATTTTCGCGATAATATTCGGCATTTATTCTGATGTTACGGTCGACTAATACGATCGGAGAGCGACCTTCGCCTGTTGTGGCGGCTCACACCATCACCCTGGCCAGCGCTTGAGTTCTGGTGACCAACCGAAGGGGCACATTTTCAGCTGACCTCTTTGGCAAGTAAATACGATCGTTGTGTTTGTTTACAAACTGCAGGACAACAATTTTTTTCTCATCGGAAAAAAAGCAATTTCGGCTGTTCACCTCTTTCGGCCAAGCGAAACAAGTCCTTAGCTCTTTTGAGTCTATTTTCTTTCTGTCGCGGTGTAAGTTCTTGCACTTTTTGGAATTTCAATGGCCTTAACCCGAGCTTATTTTTCAATATTTGCTGAATGGAATATTGGGATATGTTCAGCTCCCGAGCCATTTTCCGCCACTGTGACGCGGCCGATCGATCAAGTCGCTTCTTTAATTTTCGAACCATTTCTGCTGATGTTGCTGTTTTCTTCCGTCCACTTCCTTGACGTCGGTCTACGCTACCAGTATCTCGGTAACGAGCGATGGTACGAGACACAAAAGATTTATTCACATTTAAATGCTGGAGTGCTCTAACGATAGCCACATATGGTTTTTCCAGCCAAATATGAAGAAATCACACTATAACCCTTGAATTACATCACGAATAACTTTTTCTCTGGAAAATTCTCACCAAAATGCTTTTGTACGCTTGTAAACAATATAATGAGCTGTCACTGGAATAATTTTAACAGGTGTCGATAAGTGGTGTCGGACAAGAAATGACAGCAGTCTGAAGTTGGTGTCAGTTTTTTCATCTCACCCTGTATATTCTATCAAGAAAAAAAAACGCGAAAATCTTTCCTAATTTGTTTGATCAATTTACCTTTGACTTTTTTTGAAAGTAACACAAAATTTCGTTTTATTTAATTTTATTCCATTAAGACTTTTTGATGTTCGAAATTTTTCTTAGGCCAAATACTACTTTTATGTAAACATTTGTTAACTCCTAAATAAATACTAATTATATAATTGTATCTGAGTCACGTTTCGATTCCACACAATAAATTTGCATACTTTCCAATTTAGATAAATTCAAGTTGACATATCTGATTATAAATCTTTCCATCTAAGTCGATTGCAGATATTGTCTTGCACTAGAGTTTTTTACGGAGAATTATAACCTATACACGTGCTTAGCATATTGGTAGGTGGTTTAAATGTTTATGACAGATGTCATTTCCAAACGACAAATCTTCAAATTATTTATTAAGAATCCTTGAGTAGAACGCGTGTTTTTCTTTTTTAAGTAACACAATGAATAACAATTAGAAGAGGGTGAGCGCAAGGGAGTAGCTTCGTTTAACTCCCACTCATCTGTTTTTTTTTTTTTTTTGTTCTAATCGTCGTCATTCAATTTGTTAAATGTTTTCAAAAACACTAAAACCCACACCAATAAGTAAAAAGCAAATACAGGGCATGGGCGACTAAATGATACCCTACATCACTATAAATGTTCGTATATCTATCTGTACGTAACAAATATACGTTTTAATGTGTTTCACAGCTATAGAGCACTTTATAATTGAAAAGAAATGAAAGTAAAATATGACAGCTATATTATATCCTTCAACATACTATGGAGGGTATATTAAGCCATGCCCGTCTGTGTGTCTGTCTGCCTGTCTGTCTGTTGTAATCACGCTATCTTTCGAACAAATTGAGATAGAAGGCTAAAATTTTGCATGTATATATATGTATATTTTGCCAGTAGGCAAGTTAAGTCGTAAATGGGCCATGTAGGTCCAAGTTATCATATATAACGGTACCTCCCGATATTCAGTATTTTGATGATTTTAGCGACATTATTTAACGGAATTGTTTCAAATTTGTCATTTGAAGTTCGAAATGGATACTACAGCCTAAGACAGAAAATTATCTGTGCAGGTCCACGTCTTCGTGTAGCCCCCATATAACGGTACCTCCCGATATTCGGTATTTTGATGATTTTAGCGACATTATTAAACTCAATTGTTTCAAATTTGGTATTTGAAGTTCGAAATGGATACTACAGCTTAAGACAGTGCAGGTCCACGTCTTCATATAGCTCCCATATAACGGTACCTTCCGATATTCGGTATTTTAGTTATTTATAAAATGGCACGTTGTAAAATGTATAGCATTTTCCGGTAGAAGGATTACTTTTGCGTCACCTTGTATTTATTAGAGCAAAGTATATACCGAACCGAGTTTCATCGAATGGTAAAATTCGTTTGAATATGAAAAAATCTACTCAATTTGGGCTGGAATTAGTCATTTGGTCCACAAAAGAACCTGAAATCTAATGAGCTACATTCAAATCTGAAACGATCTTGACAAAATTTTAAACACTTATTTCTGAGCTATATATGATATCTGGTATTAAGTATTATTTTTGTGTAGTGCGCATGTGTGGGACTTTAATACCAAATTGGGTAAAACATATAAATGGGTGCTTTAGGTATATCTGAACCGATTTTCACTAATATTTGAAGTACTTGTTAATTTGAATTCAGTAGGCATTTTCAAAACTCTGTTAATTTGGGCTGATAATAGCCATTTGGTGCACAATAAACCTGATATCGGATAATGATATATGTGGGAGCTATATCCTAATCTGAACCCATCTCGATAACATTTGACACAAGTAATTTTGAGTTCGATAAGTTATCTGGAAACAAATAGATTCTATATATGAAAGCTATATCTAAATTTGAACCGATTCTTACCAATTTTAATAGCCAAACAAATATTGCTGCGTTTTGTTCACAAACAGACGTGCGGACGGACAGACAAACTGACATGCATAAATCGACTCAGAAAGTGATTCTTTGAAGATCCTCAAAAATATCTTTGTTTCCTTCTCCATGTTACAAACAAATGCACAAAGACATTATACCCTTATCACTATGTCTATATAAAAATTCAGATTCGAGAAGGATAAATATAAGATAGAAAAAAATGATAATTTCAATTTTTGTTTTATGTTTATTGGAGGCATGAAATTCAGATAAAATTCTAAATACTAAATTTTTTACTTGTTTAATTTGTAAATTTTTTGGCCGAAGTAGCTGTTATTTATTGTTCAATAATATTTCGATCAAACATTCAATTAATTTAAAGTTTCGACAATATTTGTGTATAAGGGCCTTTCGTAAAAAAGAGCAACGAATATCTACATATAACTTGTTAAAGGCATATTATGAAAAATTGGATTTTCAAACATTAATCAAATATATATGTATATATATACAGGGTAAGATGAAAAAACTGCGATCAATTTCAGACTGCTGTTATTTCTAAGCCACTCGTCCGACAGCTGTTAAAATTATTCCAGTGACAGCTCATTATATTGTTTAAAAGTTATTCGGGATAGAATTCAATGGCTCGTAAGCTGAATATGTCACAATATTCAATTCGGCAAATATTGAAAAATTAGCTCGGGGTAAAGCCATTGAAATTCAAAAAAAGTGCAAGAACTTACACCGCAACAGAAAAAAAAATAAGCTAAAAAGAGCTCAAGATTTGCTTTACTTGGCCGAAAGTGGTGAACCGCCGAAAGTGGGTTTCTTCGTTGCCAGCAGTTTGTATATAAACAAAATGATCGTGTTTACTTGCCAAAGAGGTCAGCTGAAAATGTGCACCTACGGTTGGCCACCAGAACTCAAGCGCCGGCCATGGTGTTGGTGTGGGCCACCATAACAGCCGATGGTCGCTCTCCGCTCGTATCAATCGACCGCGGCTTCAGAAAAAATGGCGAAAATATTCTGGAGGGTATTAAAGCGAACAGGACTCAGCACCATCGCACTCAGGACGAATCACCCAAAAATGGTTACAAAATGAGGTTTCTCGCTTCATTTCCAGCGCACAATGGCCACCAAAGTCTCCGGATACCAATCCGTTGGACTATTGTGTCTATTTTTCTTTTGGAAAACAAGGTTGGCATCAAAAAATACCAAAGTGTGGATCACCTCAAGCAAGCGCTTCGCAGGGAATGGGCCAAAATACCGCAGAGCAACATTCGGGCAACGTGTGACATTTTTATTGGGCTTAACATTCACATAATTCGTGCCAAAAGTGACCAATTCGAACAAATCTAAATCACATTCTATTTTCGACATTTTTGCTGTCATTCAATGAAATTAAAAAAAAAGAAATGTAAAAATTATTGCCTTTTATCTTGTTGCATTTTTTATCTAACCCTGTATATGGGAGCAATAGCCATTTACCCAAAATATTATCACCCCCACATTATTGAGAATGTTAAGCCCTGAATGTCTGACATCATCAATTAGTAGCTTTGGCTTCATTTTCCATCGAAGAAGTTATAGATACAACTTTGTGCATAAATAAATTAATAAACTTGTCTCGGTTAAATACCAACAAAACGTTCCACATTGTGGCAAGCAATCACTGGCAGTGCCGACATAATTATTCAAAATATGTTACATATTTACGCAACTCACCAAAATCCACTTCCATTTCGGTATTTACAAATTCTCGAAATAGAAATATCAATTTCCTGCCAAAACGAAAAATATTTTAGGCAAACAAACAACAAACGGAATAGCAAAGTAACATTCAAATCGAATATTCGAGGGCCAAAAATAACTGTCATCATGGAGAATAGTTATAATTGGAAATAGAAGAAATGGGGAGGGGATGTTAGGAAAAAATAGATTTGCAATAACTCAGTGGGGGGATGAGAGAAGATGATGAAATGGAGGGGGGGGGGGGTGGGGGGTGTTGCAAAATAAGTGAAGAAGAAAGTACTCCATTAAAAATGTAAATCATTACCTAATGGATGTGGGCACTTGAGCGACAGAGAATGAGAAAGAGATAGAGAGAGAGAGAAAACGGGAACAACTCAAGAAGAGAAATCAATGCCATACAAATTGATTGAAATTGAGATTTACGCAAATGTTGTTTACAATATTTTCTAAATTAACAAAAAGATTCGTTTTTCCTTTTTCCTATATCTACCTGATTGAATTAAGAGGATATTTATTTGACAGTGCACTTATAAATATAAATATATTTCATTGGAGCTTCATGTAATAAATAAACTTCTGTATTTGAAAACAACAAAACAATGATGAGATTCCATGAATTCAATAAAGGTACAATGGACTAAATTCCAGTATTTTTTTTTCGAAAGGAATATTGACATTGTTAATAACAAAGAATTATGTGCAGAGAATGGAAAATACCAAGTACCTTTCCAGATGTTAATTGGAAATAATTGGCATTATTTTTAAAGGATGTTTTGAAAAGAGTGTAAAAAGACGATAGCATATAAGTTAACGGCTCACCCTAATAAACATCAAACTAAATATGCAAACCAACTAGTAAACATTCCCATCATTATGCTGCGCAAGCAGTCCGACAAATCAACAGGAATATGACACCAGGGCAGTCATCCGCCACAAACACGCGCACTAATACCAGCGCTCCGCAAGTGATGACTCAGCGTAATAACGAGCACGACCAGGCTGCAGTATAATATTAGTTTTAAGTTGAAGTATTCATAATTGTAAATCCAACAAGAGAGGTGCATAGCACCGCAACATAAATGTTAGTAACAAAATAAAGAAACACCATAGCAGTGTGAAACAAACTTTAACTTCTAACATTAACTGGCGCCCAACAACTACAAGGATCAACACATCCTAGAACCCAACAACCACAAGGATTAAAACATCCCAACAGCCGGTACGAGAACCGTTCCTGAGTAGGAGTACGAAAAGGATGTTACGTAAGAACTAGCGGACTACCGGGATATAAGGAAAATGATCAAATTATTATTAGTAAGTTATTATAAATTTAACAAAAGTAAAAAAGAAGAAATGTTAAAATAAAATTAAACAAAATAAGGAATAACACAGAAAGTGAAAGTGTGAAATCTAATTTACAAAAATCATATTTGTGCTAGAATACGTTTAACAAAAATAACAAAGTAAGAAGAAAGAAATGTTAGAGTAAGGTAAAACAAAAAATAAAGTGTGACATCTAAATTTACAAAAAAAATCATATTTGTGCGAAATTAACAAATGTAAGAAATATGAAATGTTAGATTAAGTTAAACAAAAAAATAGAGTGTGGCATCCAAATTTAAAGAGTCATATCCGTGCTGAAATAAGTTTAAAGAAATTTTGATAATAGATTTGTGACGAGAACTAGGATTTGGTGTTTCTTTTTCTCCTTTTTTTCGAGCGGCCAATGCCGGAAGATTTAAACAACTTAATAACAAGGGTCGAAGCTATGAGTGTTTCAGGACAGACATCTTCGCCTTCTGGGGCAGCTCCCGTAAGGTTTAATCCCTTTACGGAAAGTCAGACTAATGAGGTGAAACGAATAATAAGTGAGACGGTGGCAAACCTTCTCAAACAGGGGGAGGATGTTACCGCCACTAAAGATGTCGACATAGAAGGATCTGGGGATATCTCAGAAGGAGAGAGAATACCAGACATAGTGAAGACGTTAAGGGAATTCTCGGGCAAGCCAGGAGAATTTAGTTCGTGGAGGAAAGCTGTTGATAGGATCATGAACATTTATGAGTCACAAAGGGGAACAACCAAATACTTCACAATTCTACACACTGTTAGGCATAAAATTGTTGGTGAGGCCGACACGGCTTTGGAGTCTTATCGGACCCCATTAAATTGGAAAGCGATAAGAAAGTGTTTAGTGCTTCATTTTTCAGATAAGAGAGATATTTCGACCTTAGAGTATCAAATGACCGTCCTATCTCAGGGTGGGCAAACCATAACAGATTTTTACCAGAAGGTTTACCACCATTTGTCTTTGATTCTGGACAAGATTGATTGTCTGGATATAGGGAACGAGGCTTTGGATGTATTGACCCAAACATATAGGGACAAGGCTTTGGACACCTTTATTCGAGGACTTAATGGTAATCTTCCAAGCTTAATGAGTGTTACAAACCCGACAAGTTTGCCTCAGGCTCTAAATGCCTGTTTAAAATTAGGTAATCTAGGTGTGCGTATTCAACACGCTACCGAGAAAGGATCTAGACCAAACAGGATCCCCCAAACTAACCCTCCTAGACATTTTTACCCACAGCTGACGATTGGTGATAGGAATTTTCAAGGTGACCAAAGGTACAGAGGCCCTACTCAATATCGTTATCGGAATTTCCGAAGTGGAGAACAACAATACGGAGGGCCGGCGAACTTTTCGAATCGACCTCCAGTAGTGAATAATTTTGGACACCCCCAATACGGAGGATACAGACCCCCACTTCCTCCTAAACCTGCTGTACCAATGGACGTGGATCAATCAATACAGACTAGGCAGGTAAACTATCAGAATAGGCCACAGTTGAGTAATGCTTTTAACAATGTTCAGCCTAACTTTAAGAGAAATAATTCAGGAAATATTCATCAGCCGCAAAAGCAGCAGAGAATGTTTAATGTTGAGGCCCAAATACGTGAGGATGCAGAGCCGGATGAAATGAATGGTTCTGATGAACAGGAATATGAGGTTTCCTATGACGAAGCGTACGAGGAGGATCTAGACGATCAGTTGGCAATTGTAGATGACGTTAATTTTTTAGACTAGCTTCAACGTTGCCATACCTCCCTTTCAGAATGAAAAATGGCAACGAACTTAAATTTCTTATAGACACCGGTTCGAACAAAAATTATATTAATGGCAAATTTATTAGAAACCCTCTAAAGAACCAGAAACCTTTTCATGTTAAGTCCGTAGGCGGCATAGTTAGTATAGAGACCCATAGTTTTATTGACATTTTTAATTGCGGGATCGGAAAGTTAGAATTTTACATCCTTCCTGGTCTAGAGACCTTTGATGGGATAATAGGGAATGATACCCTGAAATCTTTGAATGCAGTGATTTACACTTGGAGATCCTATCTCACAATTCTGGATGGAAAGAAATTTCCTTTGAAAGAGCTGCAAATTGATGAGATTAATAACATGAATCTACGTTTAAATCATCTAAATCCCGAAGATGAAAAAGAAGTCAGGAATATTTTGGATGACCATCCAAACCTTTTTGCAGATCCCAATAAAAAACTCACTTATTCAACAATCGTACAAGCTGAAATTAATACGAGTAGTGATAGTCCAGTTTATTCAAAATCCTATCCGTATCCAATGGCACTGAAATCCGAAATTGACAAACAGATAGAAGAACTATTAAGGGACGGGATAATTCGCCCTTCCAGGTCCGCATATAATGCTCCAGTTTGGATAGTACCAAAAAAACCAGATGCTTCAGGTGTGAAAAAATACCGCATATAATGCTCCAGTTTGGATAGTACCAAAAAAACCAGATGCTTCAGGTGTGAAAAAATACCGCATGGTTATTGACTATAGGAAACTTAATGAGATAACTAGACCTGACAGATACCCCATACCTGAAATTACAGAAATCTTGGCTAACTTAGGCGAACAGAAATACTTTTCCACCATAGATTTAAAGAGCGGATTCCATCAGATTCCACTTAGGGAATCCGATATTGAGAAAACAGCTTTTTCCGTCAAGAATGGAAAGTTCGAGTTCACAAGACTACCATTTGGACTACGTAACGCGTCTGCAATATTCCAAAGAGCTCTAGATGATATTCTTAGAGAGCATATAGGGAAACGGTGCTACGTCTACATTGATGACATTTTGATATTTGGTAGGACTAAAAAGGAACACATTGAAAATTTGAGGATAATATTCCGCACTTTGGAAGACTCTAATCTGAAAGTTCATTTGGACAAGAGTGAATTCTTAAAGGAAGAAATTGACTTCTTAGGGTTCAATGTAAAGGAAGGAGGTTTTTCTGCAAACCCAGACAGACTTAAGGCCATAGTTAATTTCCCTCAACCTAGAACAGTTCATGACTTGCGATCGTTCCTGGGTTTGACCGGACATTATCGGAGATTCATAAGGGGCTATGCTCAAATAGCCAAACCATTAACTTCCATGATGAGAGGCGATATAGGGAAAACCCCGAGAAACCAGTCAAAAAAAATCAGTGTCAATTTGAATTCCGAACAGATTGAAAGTTTCAAACAGCTCAAGAACTGTTTGGTATCGGAGGAAGTCGTTTTGAACTATCCCGACTTTGATAAGCCCTTTGAACTCACTACTGACGCCTCGAAATACGCTTTAGGAGCAGTTTTATCTCAAGGCAATAGACCTATCACATACCTTTCTAGAACTCTCAGTAGGGCAGAAGAGGAATATGCGACAAATGAGAAAGAAATGCTGGCGATAATTTGGGCTTTAAAGGAATTGAATTGTTACTTGTATGGAGCAAGAAGCATAAAGATATTTACCGACCATCAACCTTTGACATTTGCGCTAAGCAACAAGAACACAAATGTGAAGATGAAGAAGTGGAAGGCACAGTTAGAAGAATATAATTACGAGTTAATTTATAAACCAGGTAGCACGAATGTAGTCGCGGACACGCTATCGAGACCACCAGTGACAGATGTTAACTCCCTAACGCCCACGGTTCACAGTGCCGAGGACTCATCGGAAGACCTAATTCCTTCCGCTGAGGTGCCAATAAATACCTTCAAAAATCAGATCATTATTGAGGAATCATCAGCTTCCTCATATGAATTTAACATTGTATTTCCCTCCTACCATAGACATATCATTAAAGAAACCAGTCTAGCGGAATCAGATCTGAAAGTCATATTAAAGAGATACTTAAATCCTACAGTAGTCAACGGCATCAAGACCTCAGAGCCAGTTATGCTTATGATTCAAGCACTGTACCCTCATCACTTCAGAAACATTAAAGTACGATTCGCTCGAACAATGGTTGAAGATGTTACTGATGAGGAGAGACAAAAACAAATCATTATTGAGACTCACAACAGAGCACATAGGAATAATGCCGAGAATAGGAGACAAATTTTAGAGAGCTATTACTTCCCTTCTATGACTAGGAAAATAAAGAATGTGATCAATATCTGTAAAGTATGTAAAGAAAATAAGTATGAGCGACATCCGAACGCTCCCAAACTTAATAAGACACCTATGCCAACTTATCCTGGGCATACAATCCACATAGATATCTTCTCTACAGACAAGTTTCGAGTTTTAACCGCAATAGACAAATTTACAAAATTCGCAGTAACCAGAATGATAAATGGCAAAGGCATTGAAGACATTAGGAAACCATTGAGAGAAATAATTTTCTACTTTGGGGTCCCGAAGTCAATTGTATTTGATAACGAGCGATCTTTCAATTCTCAGACCATTCGGTTTATGTTGGAAGACGAACTTGGCATGGAAATTTTTACGGCACCGCCTTATAAGAGCGAGGTTAATGGGCAAATAGAGAGATTCCATTCGACCTTATCGGAAATTATGCGTTGCAGTAAGTGTGAGCGACCCGATTACTCTTTTGAGGAGCTACTGCAAGATAGCGTTAACAAGTACAATCACACAATACATTCGTCAATTGGAAAGAAACCCGTAGATCTATTTTTTGGACGACCGACGACCTTTGGACCAGAGGACTACGAAAGGACTCGCCTTAACAACTACGAAAGACTCTTGAGGAAACAGGAAAATGATTTGGCAAATCATAATCGTGTTAGGGAAGAACCAAAAGAATATCAAGAAGGTCAGAAAATATTTGTCAAACAGAACAAGAGATTAGGAACCAAATTATCTAAACGTTTCAAAGAAGAAGTTGTAAAGGAGAATAGGCACTCAACTGTCCTGACTCAATCAGGGAGAATAGTCCATAAGAGTCATATCAGAAACTGACTTACTTATTTACCGGGTTTCCAGTTCTTAATTACAGGTTGCCTAGGGGTCACAGAAATATTGGACTACTCTCAATCAGAAGTGGTTCTTATAGAGAGTGGAATAGGAAAAATACAAACAGGGACATTCAAAATTTTGCATGTTATTAACATCAAGGAATATCATGACACTCTAGAGAGGATCAAGGACGACTTGGCCAAAGGAATTCCAGACAACCACCCACTACTCCCCTTCCTACATAATGACATCACTACCCTATCTCACCTTATAAATCGGCTAATGCCTGAAGAGAGATCTAAAAGATCTCTTGATGAGATTGGAACGGCGTGGAAATGGCTGGCAGGTAGTCCAGACCATGATGACCTTATGCTTTTGAAAAACAAAATCAATGAGTTAACAGACAACAGCAATAACCAGTTAATAATCAACAGAGATCTAATAGAAAAAATGCAGGAGATAACGAATGCGACAAATAGTATTTCAAAAATTTTAAAGACTAGTGAGGACTTCCGTAATACCCTCATATTGCAGGCAAAGTACAAAGTTGAAATTTTAAAGGAGGAAATAACGAATATTAATTCGGCCATTCATTTAACAAAATCCAACATTGTAAACACATTTATTTTATCGGAAATAGAAATTAGAAAAATAGAAGAAATATTTAATCAAGATGAAATCCCGTTTCAAAACATTGAACAAGCTTTAAATTTCGCACGAATAAAAATTGTAAACAATAGTACTAATATAATTTACATTATAAGCATTCCCAAAACTGTAAAAGAAATTTGTAATGTCATAACCATAAGACCTGTAAAAAATCAAAATACTGTTTTAAATCTTGATTATAAGAAAATTGTAAAATGTGAAAGAGCAGCATTTGGAATTAAAAGTCCTTGTCAAAAAATAAATGGTATTGAATTATGTCTAGAATCTAATGTAGCCAATATAACAAACAATACATGTATTCCTAAATTAGTAACTAATATCCCACATAATTGTTCAATAGTAAATGCAGATCACATTAATAATTTAGAGGAAATAGAACCTGGATTAATTTTGATAAATAACATAAAAGAAAACATTGTCATAAATGGAAACGAAAAAAATGTAACAGGAACTTATTTAATAAGATTTAGTAATTCTACAATTAGGATAGGCAACAAAAATTTCACCGTCGAAGAAGCTGCTTACTCCAAACCGTTGCCTGCGCTACTAAAACACTCAGCTAGAAACAACTACACCGAAGAAATACTATCTCTACAACTACTAAAAACGTTGCACGTGAAAAGTAATAAAAGGATCGAGCGTCTAAATACTGAATTCAAGACCAGTTTATGTTTTAACATCAGTCTCATATTAGCATTGGTCATCCTCCTGATGGCAGTAAAAATGAGGCAAAGGCGCAAAACTAGTATGAAAATTATAAAAATGACCCCACATGAAGGAATGTCTAGACCTCAAATAGAAATGACTGTGTCAGAAAGCCAATTGGCAGCCGGCACAACAGAATCTGTTATCAAAACAAAACAACTAGCAAACCACAATATTAACTTGAATCAACGCGGCAGTCTTTATAATCTGCCATATTTCTAAACACATCAATCGAGACGCTTGATAATTCGAGAGGGAGGAGTTAACGGCTCACCCTAATAAACATCAAACTAAATATGCAAACCAACTAGTAAACATTCCCATCATTATGCTGCGCAAGCAGTCCGACAAATCAACAGGAATATGACACCAGGGCAGTCATCCGCCACAAACACGCGCACTAATACCAGCGCTCCGCAAGTGATGACTCAGCGTAATAACGAGCACGACCAGGCTGCAGTATAATATTAGTTTTAAGTTGAAGTATTCATAATTGTAAATCCAACAAGAGAGGTGCATAGCACCGCAACATAAATGTTAGTAACAAAATAAAGAAACACCATAGCAGTGTGAAACAAACTTTAACTTCTAACATTAACTTATATCTTGGAATAAAAAGTGTTTTTCAAAATTGTTATCTAGTAGAGGACATTCTTACAAACATTTTGAACATTTTTATTTTATTTAAAGTTCAAAGAACTAAATATGCCAAAGCATTTGTATCTTTTAAATTCGGACTTGTTTTGCTCATTTGGTGCACAATTAATTTAAAATCGGATGAAAAATATATATGGGAGCTATAGCTATATCTGAACCGATTTCGATCAAATTTGGCATACTTATTTTGGGGTCCAATCTGATCGTACGTGCAAAATTCCATACTATTCGGACTGATATTACACGTTTGGTGCACAATAAAAAACAAATCGGACGAAGATATATATGGGAGCTATATCTAAATTTTGACCGATTATCTCCGTTTTCAATAGGGTTCGTCCTTGGGCCAAACAAATTATTTGTGCAAAATTTCATCTGGATCGGGCAATAAATGCAAAAAAATACATGGACAGACGGACGGACGGACGGACGGACATGCATAAATCGACTCAGAATGTGTCAGATGTGCCTATCTCGTTTCCTTTTGTTACAAACAAATCCACAAAGACATAATACCCTGACCACCTTGTGGTGTAGGGTATAATAAATAATGTCAACAATATTACTAATACCACTGTAAGAATTATTCTCGTGGAAAATTTTGACACTCAAAGTGGTTTTTGGTCCTTTTTTTTGAATATTTTTAAAATCTGCCTCTAAAATTACTTTTCACAAATTTCATAAATCTAAGCATAAAAGCATAAAATTTATAAATATTAAGAACATATTTAAGAGTTAGAGCCGAATCTTATATGAGTTCAATCTAACTTCTTCTATTAAATATCATTCAACGAGGATAATTCCAAAGACAAAATTATTTGTCATCAAATTTAGATATAAGTCATAATAAGTAGAAAATCAGTTATGTTCGGCTGGGGCGAACTTTTTATACCCTCCACCAATTTGAAGGAACTTGAAATATTTAAATAAAAACGTCGAAAAATACCGCTTAAATAAAAACCTTTATATGGGGGCTATAGGAAGACGTGGTGCTGGATAAGCAATTTTCAGGCATAGTTTGTAACCCATTACGAACTTCAAATACGAAATTTGACGCAATTACGCTGAATAATGTAATACCGAATACCCCGGGGTAGCGTTATACGATTGCTATAATAAAATATAAACCTATATAGACAATACTCTTTCAGGGGATAAAGTACTCACAGAGAACTCCTTGTGTAGAATTTTAGACAATTCCATTGAAAAATGTGTCTAAAATCATTAAAATATCTAATATAGGCAGGGGATGTACGAAATCGTAGACCTTTATAGACAGTTCTTTTTCAGTGGTAAAAGTAGTTACGAAGAACTCCTTTGAAAAAAATTCCATTGAAAAATGTGGCTAAAACCATGAAGATACTGAATACAGGGGGTAACGTTATATGGGGGCCATTCGATATCGTGGATCGATATAGCCCATCTTTATACTTGACCTGCCTGCACACAAAAGACTGAGCTGTGTAAAATTGTTGCTTCATTTCTTAATTCGTTTTGACTCCAGCGTGATTACGACAGACGGACGGACAGACAGGGCTTAATCACCTTAGAATTTGTTTTCAGCTGTTAACATTATTCCAGTGACAGCTAATTACCAATACATTGAAGAAAAAAACAAAATCAGCAGAAATGGTTCGAAATGTACACAAGCGACTTGATCGAAATCCGCGTCGCAGTAGACGAAAAATGGCTCGTGAGCAAAACATATCACAATATTCCATTCGGCAAATATTGAAAAATGAGCTCGGGTAGATCTAAAGAGTTGCTTCGATTGGCCGAAAATGGTGAACTTACGAATATGGATTTCTCCGATGAGAAAACATTCGATGTCCAGCAGTTTGTAAACAAACAAAATGATCTTGTTTACTTGCCAAAGAGGTCAGCTGAAAATGTGGACCTTCGGTTGGCCAACAGAACTCATGCGCCGACCGTGGTTGCAACATTCGGGTAGCGTCTGACGGTTTCATTGACCGTTTGAAGGCCATAATTCTTACCAAAGGCGACCAATTCGAACAATTCTAAACTTATTCCAAAATTTGATGCTATTTCCGACACTTTTTGCTTTCATTCAAAAAAAAAAAAAAAATTTAAAAAAATGTAAAAATTATCGCGTTTGACTTTGTTGCAGTTTTTTTTATTTCACTCTCTATTTATCCAAAGAATAGGTTGACATAGCCAGATCGATACAAGGTATTGTCAGTTTACATTTTTTCCAGCATCGAATGGAGTGGATAAAGTTTTCCTCCACTTGTTAATCAGGTACCATTACATTCAAGGTATCATGTATCAATATCCATTGTAATGATATAATGATTTCCACTGGAATTATCTTCACTAGATCTTATTCTCTCTATGCCTCTCTCAAAGTCGAAACCTATGTACGTCCATAAAAAGTATTAATCACTCTTTCCCCACTCACGTTACCTTCATTCGCCTCTAGCTTTAGCATGAAAGCAATTTCGAAATTACTTTAAAAATGGCAGCCAGCTTCTTTCTTTTCCTCTACGTTTTTTTTTAATAACAAATCAATTTCGACTGATGTTTATTTTTAAACATGAAAGAGATTATCCGATTGAATTTGTAATAAGATTACATATTATTTGGACCACACATTTTGACCAGATTTCTGTACTTGATGTTGTTGTTGTTAAATAAATAAATAATTACAAATGAATTTGAAATTTTGCACACAAAGAGAAACGAAGGCAAATAATCAATAGGATTGATGGGTATTGATGTATTGTTATCGTTTGACGAAATGTTGGAACGTGTGTTTGAGGGGGGAAGTATGAGTGTTAATGGGATTTTATATAATTTTCTTTTACTGATTTGTTTCATATTTTCGGGAATTTAGGTCAGTGTTAAATAACGGGTATTTTATTGTGTAGAAATATATTGAAAAATTCCCGCGAAGACATAACCAGTAAGGAAGAGTCAAAAGTCGGGCGGGCCGACTATATGATATCCTACATCACTATGTGCATTTAGAAGAACTCCTGTAGCAAAAAAGTATATATTGGGAATTTATGTGAAGTAGATCATACCAACTATGATCCAAATAGCATTGCTGTATAATGCATGATATGACTTTGATAAGGATTATATCAAAAATATTTATTGGAGCAATAGATGTACCGGACCGGGTTTCACTAAACGCCATAATTTGTATTATTATTTTTTTTTTAATTTTTATGAACGAAAGCAAAAAATGTCGGAACTAGCATCAAATTTAAGAATAAGTTTAGATTTGTTCGAATTGGTCACCTTTTGCACAAATTATGGCCTTCAAACGGCCAATGAAACCGTCAGATGCTGCCCGAATGTTGATCTATGGTGTTTTGGCCCATTCCCATATTTTTTAGTTCCAACCTTGCTTTTCAAAAAACTCCAGACACAATAGTACAACGGATTGGTATCCGGAGATTTTGGTGGCAATTGTGCGCTGGAAATGAAGCGAGAAACCTCATTTTGTAACTATTCTTGATTGGCGCGTGCTCAGTCCTTTTGGAATGTCCAAGGTCTGCGGCCAAAATGTTTGCGTGCCCAAGGCTTTAATACACCCTCCAGAATATTTTCGCGATACTATTCGTCATTTATGCTGATGCCACGGTCGATTAATACGAGCGGAGAGCGACATCGGCTGTTATGGCGGCCCTCACCATCACCATGGCCTGCGCTTGAGTTCTGGTGGCCAATCGAAGGTACTCATTTTCAGCTTACCTCTTTGGCAAGTAAACACGATCATTTTGTTTGTTTTCAAACTACTGGACAACGAATGTTTTCTCATCGGAGAAAACCAAATTCGGCTTGGCTTTCGGCCAAGCGAAACAACTCTTTAGCTCTTTTGAGTCTATTTTCTTTCTGTTGCGGTGTAAGTTCTTGCACTTTTTGGAATTTCAATGGCTTTATCCCGAGCTCATTTTTCAATATTTGCCGAATGGAATATTGCGATATATTTAGCTCACGAGCCATTTTTCGGTCACGGTGACGTGGGTTTCGATCAAGTCCCTTCTTTACTCTTCGAACCATTTCTGCTGATGTTGCTGTTTTCTTCCGTCCACTTCCTTGACGTCGGGCTACGATACCAGCAACACGGTAACGAGCGATGGTACGAGGCACAAAAGATTTACTCACAGTTAAATGCTGGAGTTCTCTAACGATAACCACTTGTGGTTTTCCAGCCAAACATAAAGACACTATCACCCTTGAATTCCATCACGAATAACTTTTTTTCTGGAAAATTCTCACCGAAATGTTTTTGTACGCTTGTAAACAATATAATGAGCTGCCACTGGAATAATTTTAACAGCTGTCGGACGAGTGGCTTAGAAATGACAGCAGTCTGAAGTTGGTTGCAATTTTTTAACCTCTTCGTGTATATGGGAGCTATATCAAAATCTGAACCGATCTCGATAATATTTGTAAGAGGTATTTTCGAGCAGTATATCATTTTTGTGGAGTGCATATTGCGCAAGTGAGGGACTGTGACACCAAATCGGATAAAACATATATATGAGAGGTATTGCTATATCTGAACCGATTTTCACTAAATTTTAATTACTTATTTCTCGGACTAATTTCATTCGGAATTGCCAAAATTCAATCCATTTGGGCTGATATAGGCCATTTGGTACACAATTGACACGAAGTCGGTTGAAGATATATGGAAGCTAAATTTTAACCGATTATCACTAATTTCAATTGGGTTCGTTCTTGGACCAAACAAATATTGTTTGGAAAATTTCATCTCAATCGGATAATAAATGCTACCTGCATTTTGTTCACTAAAATACATTGACAGAAAGTAACTATGGCTCTATTTCAAAAGTAACTATGGCTCTATTTCGGTTCCTTCTCAATGCACACACACACGCATACATTATTATCGACAGCTTTACTTGTAATATCCAAAGTCATTTCTTTACTGAGTTATTATGTTTCTTTATTCACCATATTTTTTTCTCTTTACAGATTCAAAAAAAAAAAAAAAAAAAAGAAAAAACTTCAAACGTACCGGTAAGTTTAGTTTTCTTGGAGAAACATCATAATTTAATTGTAAAACATATTAAACTTAAACCAACCACCCTAAGGACATATCCACTTCCGTAGAGTTTTCTTCATGGCATTACGAGTAAATATTATATGGGTTTTATCTTGTTACAAATATAAAAAAAAAATGTAATATATTTTACCATCATAAACATATTTTCAACAAATTTATAAAGTTCAGCTAAAGTTTTTACATTGTATTTTATCTCGCTTGGGATGCTCTTTGTTGCTTTTGGCATTAAAATGTAAAAAAAAACCATAAGCATAACTTAAAGAGTGTTATGACTTTAGGGTACATTATCTAGTTTATGATTTTTTTTCATTTTTTATTTTGTTGAATTCGAAGTATCAACATTGGTACTTTACAATTCTTAACATATGTAATAACAACAAAAACTGGAAAAACAGAAAAAAGTAAGAAGATAACTTCGAATAAGCATAGAGCAATAATATCATAAACATATAAACTGTTAATATTTCAAATGCAGTAAGTGGTGGTAAAGGGAAAAATTCAGCGTCGTCATATATAAAATGAATGTTTAGGATGCTCTCTTGCGAACTTGATATTCTTTGGGAAAGGTCCTTGTTTTTTTTTTTTTTTTTTTTTTTTTTTTTTTTTTTTTTTTTTTTTGACAAAAAAGGCTTAAGACAAATAATTATTTACATCCTGGGAAGTTTAAGGTTTTAATTCTTAAACCCATTAACAAATCTTTTAGACCAACACAAAACAAATGAGGAAGTATCACTTGGCTTACCAACATGCAAGGCATAGTTTGTGCTATTTACAGAGAACAAAAGACAGTGAAGGCAAACAAATCCTCGATGGCTTGGACATTTTTGAAAGCAATTCTATACTCTTGAAAATATTTTTAACAAATTCATCGTGTTTGACAACTTATTCATAAAAAACAAGTTAAATGAAATCTGTCGGTATTGCCGACAGCTGCATACGCTCAACCAATGTTTGGTTATTTAAATATATATATGGACTTGCGTTTTGATTATTCAAACAGTTGACCCTTCATAGAAGAGGTGCGTATCTGACATATGTCTGAAAAATATTAAAACGTATCAGATTTGGATTTTATATCGCTACTTGATTTACTTTACTTTTAATATTTTTATAAGCGCTTGCTTGAGGAGATCGACACTTTGGTAATTTTTAGTGCCGACCTTGCTTTCCAAAATATTCCAGACACAATAGTCCAACGGATTGGTATCCGGAGATTTGGGTGGCCATTGTACCCTCAAAATGAAGCGAGTAACCTTATTCTGCGACCAAAATGTTTGCGTGTCCAAGGCTTTAATACACCGTCCAGAATATTTTCGGGGGTGATATTCTGTATTTATTCTGATGCCCCATTCGATTAATACGAACGGAGAGCTACAATCGTCTGTCATGGTGGCCCACACCATCACCATGGCCGGCGCTTGAGTTCTGGTGGCCGACCGAAGCTGCACATTTGCAAGTTGTTTACTTGCATTTTGTTTGTTTACAAATTGGTGGACAACGAATGTTTTCTCATCGGAGAAAATCAAATTCGGCAGTTCACCACTTTCGGCCAAGCGAAGCAGCTCTTTAGCTATTTTGAGTCTATATTCTTTCTGTGGCGGTGTAAGTTCTTGCACTTTTTGGAATTTCAATGGCTTTGCCCCGTGCTCATTTCGATCAAGTAGCTTCTTTATTTTTCGAACCATTTC
The DNA here is from genome assembly GCF_030504385.1 of Musca domestica. Taxonomy (NCBI): domain Eukaryota; kingdom Metazoa; phylum Arthropoda; class Insecta; order Diptera; family Muscidae; genus Musca; species Musca domestica. The sequence continues at coordinate 12,333,350 of NW_026712114.1, read as the reverse complement.
TGCTGATGTTGTTGTTTCCTTCCGTCCACTTCCTTTCTTTCTGGAGAATTCTCATCACAATGCTTTCATACGCTTTTAAACAATATAATGAGCTGTCACTGAAATAATTTTAATAGCTGTCGGACGAGTGGCTTAGAAGTGACAGCAGTCTGAAGTTGGTTGCAGTTTTTTCATCTCACCCTGTATGAAAAAAATGGAAAAATTTGGTTGAATATGAAAAAAAATCTAACCAATTTGGGCTGATATTACATATATGGTGGACGATAGCCGCAAAATCGAATGAAGAGGTTTATCGATGGTTTATAAAAACCAGAACCGATCTCGATAAAATTTGGTAGAATTATTTTCGAGTTGTATCTGATGTCCGGTATCAAATATCATTGTTGTGGAATGTATATTACGCATGTAAGGGATTTTAGCATCAAATCGGATAAAACATATAGATGGGAGCTATAGCTATATCTGAACCGATTTTCACCAAATTAGAAGTACTTGCTTCTAGACTTAATTCGATCGGATGTGCCACAATTCACTCTATATTGGGCGGATATTAGCCATTTGGTGCACAATAAACCTAAAATCGAATAAAGGTATATCCAAATCTGAACCGTTCTTTATAAAATTTGGCAGATGTATTTCTAAGCTGTATCTGATATCTGGTGCCAAATATCAATGTTGTGGATTGCATATAACGCATGTGAGAGACATAAAACCCCAAATCGGATGAAACATGTACATGGAAGCTATAGTTTTATCAGATCAAAATTTGATGTACTTGCTTCTTTCGGTTGATGTCCCAAAATTCAGGTCATTTGGACTGATACTGGTCATTTGGTGCACAATTAACTCGAAATCGGTTGAAGGCATTACCACTTATGGTGTAGGACGACGAAAGAATCTATGATATTCCGTCAGAAAGATGTTAAGTAAATTTTAAAAAAATATAATATATAACAGCAGGGAAATTTTGGAAAGGAGGGTCTGTCCGCCTGTCTGTTGAAATCACGATACAGCCCACATTATTTGATGTGGAGCGTCAAAATTTAGCAGAACAATTTGTGTCTAGGATGGTTGGTATTGAAAATGAGTTACTCGTACATCGGCCCACGTTTTGGTATAGGCCCCCACATAGCAGTACCTCCCGATATTCGGTATTTTCATGATTTTTACCAAATTTTATCACGGATTTGTCTCAAAATTGGCATTTGTTGGTCATAATGGGTTCTTTCTCCGGTGACGAAAAATTGTATGTATAGGTCCACGTTTTTGTATAGCCCCCACAAAATGGTACCTCCATATATTCGCAATTTTCATGATTTTTACCAAATTTTTTCCCCGAATTTGTCTAAAAATTGGTATTTGTTGGTCATAATGAGTTCTAGCTCCGGTACGAAATCTTGCATGTATAAGTCCACGTATTTGTATAGCCCCATGAAACGGTACCTCCGGATATTCGGTTTATTGATGATTTTAGAAATATTTTTTCACGGATTTATCTAAAAATCGGTATTTGTAGGGTATGGTGGGTTTTAGCTCTGGTGGCGAAACATTGTGTGTTTAGGTCCACGTTTTAGTATAGCCCCCATATAACCGTACCCCCAAATATTCGGTATTTTCATGATTTTTGCCAAATTTTTTTCACAGATTTGTCTAAAATTTTGTATATGTTGGTCAAAATGTGTTCTAGCTCCGGTGGCGATAAATTGTATGTGTAGGTCCACGTTTCGGTATAGCCCCCACATAACGGTACCTCCCGATATTCGGTAATTTGACGATTTTTGCCACATTTTTTCACAGATTTGTCTAAACACTGGTATTTGTGGGTCCTAATGGATTCTAGCTCGTATGGCGAAACATTGTATGCATAGATCCACGTTTTCGTATAGCTCCCAAATAACGGTACCTCCCGATATTCGGTGTTTTAATGATTTCGTTCACATTTTTAACGGATTTATTTAGAAATTGGTATTTGTAGTTCATAATGGGTTCTAACTTGTGTGGCGAAACATTGTATGTATAGGTCTAGGTTTTGGGATAGCCTCCATATAACAGTACCTGCCGATATTCGTTAATGTGATGATTTTTGCCACATTTTTCCGCGATTTTTTTTTAAAATTGGTATTTGTAGTTCATAATGGGTTCTAGCCCGGTGGCAGAACCTTGAATATTTAGTTCCATGTTTTCCTATAGCGCACATATAACGATACCCACCGATATTTGGTATTTTGATAATCCTGGTCACATTTACGCACATAATTGTTTCATATTTGGTATTTTAGAAGATTTGATAGATGACAATCCTTGAAATATAAAATCCATAGTCCATAGAGGTTCCCGTTTTGGTATGGCCCCATATAAAGGGGTATGGCCCCCATATAAGTTTAATTGCATTATCCAAACGGTCTTACTGGTATATGAAGTTGAAAGCGAAACACGCTTGAATTCAGATACTTTTTTATCCAATGCTGAAGCGTATTAAAAGTTCGGCCCGCCGAGCTTAACGTTTTTTACTTGTTTTAGTTTAAGATTTATGTATGAAGTTCCAATACTTTTTAAAGACTTGTTAGGCTACTCGAAATTTTAAGAAAATCATGATGCAGGTTACGATTATAAGATGTGAGAAGTTTCATTAAATCGAATAGTTTCTTTAATTTCCACTACCAAATTTACTAAAAATGTTAACATATGTAAAGCTTACACTTATTTTCGTTAATTCTCACATTCCTTTTTCTCTCACACCTTCTTTTAAGACAGTATTCCTTTGTGGAGAAGGTATCAAGACAATTATCCACTTCATACACCGAATCACACACACACCGAACCACATACATTTTATTTTTTATATCCGGAAAATGATTTTCGTTTTCCACTTCTCGTGTGAGTAATCCTTTTGCGCCACATGTGTCAACATTTTTTCCCTAAAATGTCAATAAGGATAAAAATAACTCGTAATGACATATTATATGGCCTATATATGGAATGGCCATCCATTCATCATTGTCATCGAAAGGCTAAAGGCCTAATAGTCAACAAGTATATGGCATCTTGGACAAAAAACGACACGAGGTTTCCTATGTTTATTCAAATGATGAATGGGTATAAAGGTTTATTCATTGACATTCAAAAAAAAAAAAATATTTTAAACAAATAAAGGAAAATGTCAAATACCATTAATTGTGAAAGATTCAAGCAATGGCTTTTTTAGTTCTTTGTATTTTAAGGTAATCTTATATTTTCATTTCATTTATTAAAAAAAGGAAACTATTTTTATAAACTGTAGCAACTTCTTCTTTCCTTGGGGCCCATAAAAATAGTTTATATTTTAGTTTTCACAACAAAAGTTATTTCCTCTGCCGAGAATTTGTTTTTCAATAACTTTTCAGCAGATAAAAGTTGAGAGACAAACGGCAAATGTTTTACGGGCAATTTATGTTAAGAAATGTAAACGAGTAGCATTAAAAAAATTGGGAAAATAAACTCAATACTCATCAAAAGTTTTCATTTCATTTAGTTTAACCGGATATTAAATAGCCTATGGCAATGTTGGTTGTTTCTTATTTTAGGTTTTTGTTAAAACAACGAAGTATTGTGGATTTCTGATAGCAAGGTTGTGCTAAATAATTTAAATTTTATCCATATTTACAAAAATAACTCACAAGGCCAAAAATAGAATAAATGCGCATCGTTGTTTAAGTTTACGGCGCGAAGTAACACTAGTAGAGGCGAACAATTTTCAAAAATTTCCATATTAAGATTTCTTAAAATACTTACATTCAAAGTAATTAGTGTCGACTAACAATACTAGGATGATTTTGGCTCAAACCTTTAACCCCATAAAGAACAAAGCTTTTTTCAAAAAAAAAAAAAAAAATAAATAAATAAATAAATAAAAACAACACAATAAGCGGCAAAGTATATGGTCAAAACTATACCCGAAACCCGAAATCTTTTAGAATTTGATCTAAAAACGAGTACTTTCTTATCTACTTAACTTTTTCCACAACCCAAACATTACCATGAATTTATTAGAAAAATTGGGTACGAAAAGTACCAAAATGGTCTTAAATTTGAATACTTTGTATCGACAAACGGAATGAGGTAGAATTCTAATATTTGGAATGAGAGGCACTGATGGAGTGCAGTATACAGGATGAGAAGAAAAAACTGCAACCAACTTCAGACTGCTGTCATTTCTAAGTCACACGTCCGACAGCTGGTAACATTATTCCAGTGACAGCCCTTTATATTGTCTACAAGCGTAGACAATATAAACCCGCGTCGAAGTGGCCGAAAATGGCTAGTGAGCTGAACATATCGCAATATTACATTCGGCAAATATTGAAAAATTTGCTCGAGGTAAAGACATTGAAATTCCAAAAAGTACAAGAACTTACACCGCAATAGAAAGAAAATATACTCAAAAGAGCCGAAGTGGCAAACTGCCGAATTTGGTTTCCTCCGATGAGAAAATATTCGTTGTGCAGTTTGTAAAGAAACAAAATGACCTGGTTTACTTGCCAAAGAGGTCAGCTGAAAATGTGCACCATGGCCACCAGAACTCATGCTGGTGTGGCATTAGAATAAATACCGAATATTATCGCGAAAATATTCTGAAGGGTGTATTAAAGCCTTGGGCGCACGCAAACATTTTGGCCGCAGTCCTTGGACATTCCAAAAGGACTCAGCACGCGCCGCTCAAGAATGGTTACAAAATGAAGTTCCTCGCTTCATTTCCAGCGCACAATGGCCACCAAAATCTCCGGATACCAATCCATTGGACTATTGTGTCAGGAGTATTTTCTAAAGCAAGGTTGGCACTAAAAAAATACCAAAGTGGTGATCACCGCAGAGCCACATTCGGGCACGCGCTGACGGTTTTATTTGCCGTTTGAAGGCCATAATTCGTGCCAAAGGTGACAAATTCGAAAAAAATCTAAACTTATTCTAAAATTTGATGCTATTTCCGACATTTTTTACTTTCATTCAATAAAATTTTAAAAATTATGGCATTTGACTTCGTTGCAGTTTTTATACCCTCCACCATACAATGGAGGGTATATTAATTTTGTCATTCCGTTTGTAACTCCTCGAAATACTCATGTCAGACCCAAAAAAGTATATATATTCTTGATCAGCGTAAAATTCTAAGACGATTTAGCCATGTCCGCCATGTAATCACGCTATCAAAATTGATATAGTAGGCTAAAATTATAGCCCCCATATAACGGTACCTCCCTATATTCGGTATTTTGATGATTTTAGCGACATTATTCACCGGAATTGTTTCAAATTTGGCATTTGAAGTTCGTAATGGATACTACAGCCTAAGACAGAAAATTATCTGTGCAGGCTCACGTCTTCGTATAGCTCCCATATAACGGTACCCCCCGATATTCGGTATTTTGATGATTTTAGCTACATTATAAACAGATTTTTCTTCAAGTTTCGCAATTAAATATTGTAATAACTAATGACAAAAGTTGCCTATGCAGGTCCACGTCGGCATTCGGTATTTTTATGATTTTAACAGAATTTTTAACGGATTTTATTTATTTATTTATTTTTTTTTTTTTGGTATTTTGGTATTAAAAATTCGGCCCGGCCGAACTTACAGCTTTTTACTTGTTTTATCTCACCCTGTGTATATGATTTGATGTCTTTTGGAAGAATGGTAGTATTTTATGACAAATAATTTTGTAGGATATTTTTTACTTACTGAGATACCATTAAAAAGGCAGTTTTAACCTTATTTTCAAGAAAGGACCCTAAAGACTTATCCATTCCCATGAGGGTTACAACCAAACATGAGGGTCGACCAAAATGAGCCTCCAATCCTTTTTTGTCTGCAATATTGCCGATTATAAAGGAAAGCTCGCGTTACGCTCAATGGAGATCGTTACCGCACCATGACCAATGATTTTTTGTTTAGAAATATGGATGACACTGATCCGGAGGAGATGTGGTTTCAACAGGATGGAGCTACGTGCCATACGGCAAACGCAACCATCGACTTATTGAAATCAAAATTTGGCGATAAGTTGATTTCGAGAAGTGCACCTGTCAATTGACCTCCAAGGTCGTGCGATTTGACACCTCTCGATTATTTCCTGTGGGGCTACGTGAAGTCACTGGTATATGCTGATAAACCAGCAACAATTGACGCCTTAGAGGCCAGCATTGTTCGTGTTATTCGTGACATACGGCCAGCAGTGCTCGATAAAGTGCCCAAAAATTGGACGTCCAGAATGCACTTCGTCAAGAACAGCCGCGGTGCCCATATGCCCGAAATCATTTTCAAATATTAATGTCACGTATTGATCTTTCGAACAAAAAAAATTGATTAAAATTCAATTTTTTTGTTTTTTTTTTTTTTACAATTTCAAGTTCTATCGGGCTTAAAATAACACCCTGTATTATGTATCTAAAATAAACGGATTCCAAAGACTCTTTTTTCGAAAATTTCAAAAATATTGGGTGTGTATTCCATTTTAGCTCTACTTTCATAATCTGATGATTTTTTTCTGTAATTGGTAAACAAGATCAGTTTTGTCGGAAAGTGCAATCTGCTGCGGTTTTCCCATAAGTTTTGAAAAGATTGTTACTGTGATCAGCAGAGGTAGTACCTTTTTTATTACCCTGAAAAAACTTGTTATTGGCAAATTTCCTTCCTTATACGAAATTCTTTTGCAAAGAGGTATTTAAAAATTATTTCATTAATTATGTTCCTTTTTATCATATAAAAACACATAAAAATTTCCAAAACGTACCTAAATAAAAGCCAGACATTTCTCAAAACTAAAACAAAAACCAATATTAATGCTGTTTACCGAATATTTTAGCCGCTCATTAAAAATAACTCCATTAAATAAACAACATTAAATTTCTGTGGTTTTACTTTGGCTTGCAAAACATTTGGATAAAAAATAAAAAACAAAATGTTTTCTCCAATTTCCTTTAACCTTTCCAACTAAATAAAAATAGAAAACGAAATGGAAAATACAATCCAACTCTTACTTTTTTTTTTTTTTTGAAAATGGCAACGACGGAAAGTAAATAGCAAACAAGAAGCCTACAGCCATGTTCGGTCGTCCCTTTGGCTTTCATAATAGGATGATTTCGCTTTGCTGGGAGGAACAAAAAACAGTGGGAAAAGTAGCACTACCCCAAGGCCAAAACAAAACAAAAAAAAAAAGCCGATAAAAACAAAACCAAAAAGAAAAATAATTGCAAAAGTTCAGTACTTTTTAGAATAACAGCAACAACAACAACGACAAGATTATGTGAATGAGAGCAAATAATGAGCATTTCTTGAGTAAAAGGGGGAGGGCGTTGTCGTTCCCTAGTCTGGTTGGTTATAAGCCATCTGTAATTGCAAAGCAACAAAAATATATCCTTTTGTAAATGTGGCATGAAATAACAGCGAAGGATAACACAAAACAAAAATATGCTCACCCCTCCCCCATCATTGAGTATCTAAGGCTTTCATTAAGCAAAGAAATGCCCTAAAGCTAAATTAAGTTTTCATTGCAAGGATTTATTGCCCCTCGTTATGAAACTGTTAAAATGCCGCACTTAAAAGTTTTGAAAGCGCTTGAAATTATTATTTAGGCAAAATAATAATCGGAGCAATATAAAAATAACAACCCAGACTAAGTAGAGAATACTTTCGCGGAAACCGAAAGAGATTTTGCTATACACACTATCTGCTTCGAAAGTTAAACGTCGTGGAAAATTGTTTCAGTGTTTTTGTTTTTTGTGTTTTTCTGAAAAATCTTAGATTGTCTTTCAGACCACCAAACTTGGTCCGACATTAAAATTTATTTCGAAATAGGAATCCTTCTTTAGATCTGGGCGTATTACCATTCCATGGAGGGCATATTATCTTTGTCATTAAGTTTGTAACTCCTCGACATATTCATAATAGACCCTACAAAGTTTATACAAGGTGAGATAAAAAAAAACTGCAACAAAGTCAAAAGCCATAATTTTTACATTTTGTTAAAAAACAAGTAAAAAACATTAAGTTCGGCCGGGTCAAACTTTTAATACCCTCCACCTTAGGGTAATAGAAACATTAGAAGAAATGTGGCAAAAACCATCAAAATGCCGAATATCGGGAGGTACCGTTATATAGGGGCTATACCAAATCATGGACCTACACATGCAATGTTTCGCCAACGGAGCTAGAACCCATTATGATCTACAACTACCAATTTTTAGACAAATCCATGAAAAAATGTGGCAAAAATAATCAAAATACCAAATATCGGGAGGTACCGTTATATGGGGACTATACCAAAACGTGGACCGATATATCTCATTTTCAAAACCAACCATCCTAGACACAATGCATATTGATCTGCTAAATTTTGGCGCTCTACGTCAAATAATGTGGGCTTTATCGTGATTTTAACAGACAGACAGACGGACAGAAAGCTGATGCTGATTATGAACATATATACTTTATGGGGTCCACGACGAATACTTAAGGATGTTACAAACGGAATGACAAAGTTAATATACCCTCCTTTCCAAGGTGGAGGGTATAAAAATTATTAAATGAAAGCATCATCAAATTTTAGAATAAGTTTAGATTTGCTCGAATTGGTCACCTTTGGCACGAATTATGGCCTACAAACTGCCAATGAAAGCGTCACACGCTGCCCGAATGTTGCTCTTCGGTGTTTTGGCCCATTTGGCCCGGCGAAGCGCTTCCTTGAGGTGATCGACACTTTGGTATTTTTAGTGCAAACCTTGCTTTACAAAATAAGCCAGACACAATAGTGCAACAGATTGGTATCCGGAGATTTTAGTTGCCATTGTGCGCTGGAAATGAAGCGAGGAACCTCATTTTATAACCATTCTTAGGTGGCGCGTTCTGAGTGCGATGGTGCTGAGTCCTGTTGGAATGTTTGAGGTCTGCGGCCAAAATGTTTGCGTTGGTGTTTGCCCAAGGTTTTAATACATCCTCCAGAATATTTTGGCGATAATGTTCGACATTTATTCAGATGCCACGGTCGATTAATAGGAGCTGAGAGTGACCATCGACTGTTATGGCTGCCCACACGATCACCATGGACGGCGCTTGAGTTCTGGTGGCCAACCGAAGGTGCACATTATCAGCTGACCTCTTTGGCAAGCAAACACGATCATTATACCCTCAGCCATGTGGCTACAGAGGGTATATATCATTTGATACGGTCAAAATGTGCCTAGTCGAAATAATGGTTTTAGACCCTAGGTCTGTTTGGACCAAATCCGTTTCAGAACATTTGGAGTCGATCTAGCGATGTCCGTCCGTCTGTCTGTCTGGCTGGTGCGCACGATAACTCTCGAAGGGAGTATCCGATTTGATTCAAATTTGGTACATCGTAATATTTTTGTCAAACTTAGATCGAGTTCGGAGATGAGCAATATCGGCCCACTCCTTCTGGTACCTCCCACACAAAATGCCAAAATTTCCAAAGAAAATAACCCGATTTTGCTCGAACTTTGCGAATCCTCATATTTTCATCAATTCTAGGTCATGTGCGAAAATGGACAATATCGGTCCACTCCATCAGGGACCTCCCCCACAAAGGGTCAAAATTTTGAATAAATGAAGCTCTTATAAAATGTGATGTAATACTTCGATAGTCTTCAAATTCCATACATCCCAATAATTTTATTTGTGCAAGGTCTGGTGCAAAAACGGAATGTATCGGTCCACTCCTTCAAAAAATATTTTTTGCACAAAAAGAGAAACGATTAGCCGATTTTGCTCTAACTTTGCAAATCCTAATATTTGCGTCAGCGCTAGGTCGGGTGCGAAAATCTACAGTATCGGTCCACTCCATCAAGTACCTCCCCCACAAAGGGTCAACATTTTAAATAATTATAACTCTTAAATAATGTGATGTAAGGATTCGAACATCTTCAAAATTTCACACATTTCAATATTTTTATAAACCTAAGATCTGTTATTAACATGGGATGTATCGGACCACTCCTTCTGGTAAATTAACATCAGATTCCATTTAGACTTGGCACATCTCAATATTTCTATCAACACAAGATCTGTTATAAAGGTGGTATAGATTGAACCATTTCTTCTCCCCCATACATAGGGTTCTAGATTTTGAAAAACAAAACTCTCAAATAAAGCGAAATAAATATCCAACTCTCTTCAAATTTCACACACACAAATATTTTTGCTAACACAGGATCTGTTGTGAAGTTGATATATATCTGCCAACCCCTCCTGGGGTCAAAATTTTCAATAATTATATCTGTTATAACTTTCGAAACAATTTAGCAATACTTTACTATTTGCTATTCTCAAATATTTCTCTCAATAAGAAGCCTGATATGAATATAAAATTTATCGGTATTTATGATTTCGCATAAAATTGGACATAAATATGCTTTCCTGTAATTTTGCCCAATATTTCGTTCAATATGTTTTATTTGTATCAGATTAAGTATAAAAGTGGAATATTTCGGTAGACTCTATCTAAATTATTAAAATTCTAAAAATTATTACATATCTCATATATAGTGAAAGAAGTGCTCCATAGAGGGTCAAACGTTTGAATAACTGTAACACTAGTCAAATTATATTTAAAAAATCGAACACAGGCTGAGGGTATATCTCTGTCGGCAATACCGACTGATACTTTTTAACTTGTTTTTTTTTTTTTCTAAGTTTCGCATTTGAATATTGTAATGTCTTATGACAAAAGTTACATATGCAGGTCAATGTCGGGGTATTGACCCTAATATAACAGCTACATTCGGTATTTCTTAGATTTTAACAGAATTTTTAACGGATTTTATTATTATTATTATTATTATTATTATTATTATTATTATTATTATTATTATTATTATTTTTTTTTTTTTTTTTTTGAGAATCGTTCCAAATTGTATTCCGTATATTTCTGTGGCTAATACTTTGTGCAATTGTAACTTATGCCGGTGAACTTATGCCCTTCACAAAAAAAAAATTTTTTTCTTCCGGCAAACTTCACAAAATTCTAAGTCTCAATTTCTCAGTTATTTAAATTCTTACTTCAATTTGGTGATGTATTTGCTTCTTAATTCGATTTTTTGATGAAACTCCCCAAGGCACAAAAAATCAAATCATCATACACATACACACATCTAATCATATCAATGCCAATGTATTTCTTTGTCATAGCCCCCCCCCCCCCCCCCCCTAGGGAAGAAATACGACTGCTGCTGCTACTGATGATGATGTGGTGAAATTTGAGTTGTGATTTCTTTTTTATTGACATACCACAGAATAAAAATATGTCTTTTACATGGATACGCATTCAAATTGTCCATTAGGAAGTACCGGCATGAAAAGGAGGCAGACAGCGTGTCGGGGTGGGTTTTTTTTTGTCAAGGCATACATTGACCTATTTTATATGGGATAACCAGAAAATGAAATGGCAATACGGAAGTGGATGTCTTCGCATAAAATATCCGAAAAATAAATATTGTATATTTTTATTGGCTTGCGGTATTTTTTCTTGGTTTGGTTTGGGAGATGGGATTCGGATAATATGCATATGTTTGGTGTGGTTTATCTATGTTTGTCTTTTGAGGACCAAAGGAAATATCTAGGAAATGTGGGAGTTTGATATTCATCTTACAGCAGTGTGTGGTGGTGGGGAAGGTAGGAATTTATGGAAAATATTTTAGTACGGTTTATAGGCGAATAGTTTGCTGCGGTATTGGTTACTTAAAAGGTTTAAGTGAAGAGTGTTAGAATATATGAAAAAGGTTGAATTGCACCATGAAATAGTTATTTGATTTCAAAGTGGCTGTTAGACCTTTTGCAGTTGGCGTTTAACTGCCTTTAACTGACTTTTGAGTGTTGATTTTACTCATCATAAAATGCTTAACTGTGAATGCGTGTTTGTGAAAAAGAACTAAAAAAAACCAGTAAGGAAAAGTCATAAGTCGGGCGGGGCCGACTATATCATACCCTACATTTTCTAGAATATATTTTCTAGAATATTTTCAGGAATAGTTTCTTAAGAACGAAAGATATGTAGATTTTTAAAGGATATTTCTTCAAGGACCAAATAACCCGGGATTTGAAGTTTTTAAGGATTTTTTTTCAAGGACCAAATAAACTTGGATTTTTAAAGGACATTTTCAAGCTCCAAATGAATGTGATTTTTTTAGAATAAGTTTTCTAGGATCAAATCGACGTGAATTTTTTAAAAAAATGTTTTTTTTTTTTCAAAGGACTAACTCAACGAGGAATTATTTTCAAGGAAGGACCAAATAAATGTGTATTTTTTAAAGAATATATTTTCAAGTACCAAAATATCAACAAACGTGGATTTTTTAAAGAATATTTTTCAAGGACCAAAATAACAACAAACGTCGATTTTTTAAAGAATATTTTTTCAAGGACTAAAATATCAACAAACTTGGATTTTTTAATAAATGTTTTTTTCAAGGACCAAAATATCAACAAACTTGGATTTTTTTAAGAATATTTTTTCAAGGATTAAATATCAACAAACTATGCACATTTAGTAGAGCTCCCGTAAAAAAAGAATTTATTCGAAGTAGAATGTGGATAGGTGGTATCCACATTTGGCTTTAGAGGTGTTATAGTTTGGTTTCAGAGGGAACTAATATTTGGGGGGCATATCCAATTCTGAATCGATTTTCACTAAATCTGACGGAGACATTTTAATCTTTTATACCAAATAACATTGTTATAGAGTGCATGAGAAGGATTATATTAAATTACCAGTAAAGAAAGTCTTAAAGTTGGACGGGGCAGACTTTATGATACCCTACACCACTTTGCTAATTTATTAGAGCTGCGCATAACAATTGAAAGTTTTTTTTTTGGGAGAATTCAATCATACACGCTAAGATTATAATTATAATTTAAAGTTCAAAGGACTAAATATGCCGAAGCATTTGTATCTTTTAAATTCGGACTTGTATTGCCCATTTAGTGCACAATTAATTTGAAATCGGAAAAAGATATATATGGGAGCTATATCCAAATCTGAACCGCTCTCGATAAAATTTAGCAAAGATATTTCTGAGCTGTACTTGATATATTTCCCTGAATATTGTTGTTACGGAGTGCATATTACGGTTGTGGGTAAGAAATATAACAAATCGAATGAACAATATATATGGGAGATATAGCTTTATCTGAACCGATTTCGATCAAATTTGGCATACTTATTTCCAGGCCTAATTTGGGTGCATATTCCATACAATTCAGGCTGATATTACACGTTTGGTGCACAGTAAAAAGCAAATCGGACGAAGATATATATGGCAGCTATATCTAAATTTTGACCGATTATCTCCAATTTCAATAGGGTTCGTCCTTGGACCAAACAAATGATCTGTGCAAAATTTCATCTGGATCGGGCGATAAATGCGACCTGTACTTTGTTTACAAAAATACATGGACAGACGGACGGACGGACATGCATAAATCGACTCAGAATGTGATTCTATGCAGATCATCAAAAAGAACTATAGGTCTATCTCGTTTCCTTTTGCCTGAAAGACATAATACCCTGACCACCTTGTGGTGTAGGGTATAAATATATCGCCATTGCTTATACAATAAACCTGAAATAGGATTAAGGATATATATGGGAGCTGTATCCAAATCTGAGCCGACGTTTATAAAATTTGGCAGAGGTATTTTCGAGCTCTATAAAATAACTGGTACCAAAAATTATTGTTGTCGAATGCATATTACGAATTTGAGGGACATTAACAACAAATCAGATCAAACATATATATGGGTGCTATAGCCATATCTGAACCGATTTTCACCAAATTTAATGTACTTGCTTCTAAACTGTATTCGGTCAGATGTACCAAACTTCGGCGACCTGCTTTTTGTTCACAAGAATACATGGACAGACGGACTGACATGCATAAATCGACTCAGAAAGTGATTTTATTGAGAGATCCTCAAAAGTAACTATGGGATTATCTCGCTTTCTTCACAATTTTACAAATAAATACACCAAGACATAATACCCTTGCCACTATGCGCTGTAGGATATAAAAATCCTCATATATCCGATATCGGGCTTATTGTGTACGTGGTGTAGGGTATCATATAGTCGGCCCGTCCGTCTTTTGACCTTTCATTACTGGTTTTCTATTAAAAAGTCTCCTCCGTTTTTTCTATAGAAAATTTCTCCTTTTCTGTCTGAGAATTTTTTTTTATAGAAAGAGTCTCATCCGTTGTCGGAGAAATTTGTTCTATATGAAAAAGTCTTGTCAGTTGTCTTAGGAATTTTTTCCTATAAAATTTTCTTCTGCAGAAAAAAGTTTCCTCATTGTGCTAAGGAAGTTTCTTCTATAGAAAAATAGTTTCCTCAGTATGTTCAGGAAGTTCTTTCTATATCGAAGAGAGTTTTTTTATTTTCTATAGAAAAAATATAAAGAATTTTTTCTAAAGAAAAAGGTCCCTTAGTGGTCTGAGAAAGAGAAAAAAGTCTCACTGAGGATTTTTTTTTATAAAAAAGTCCTTCAAGCAAAATCTATTTATTTAAATTAACGATTATAGCGTTGAAAAAATTATGTTAAAAAAATTATGTTAAAAAAATCCATGATCATAGCCTTGAAAAAAAATCTTCAATAAATCACGATTATAGCATTAAAAAATTTTTAGTCCATTTTACAGCTAAATATAATCCAATGGTCATCCAAAATGCTAGAATTCTTCCCTGTCTTTAACTCTCTTCACAGGCGTATCTATTGGCTTCAATTGTGTGATCTGAAAAACATTTCTGTTTTTGGTTAATTTAAACCCCTAAATATTTTGCAATTATCTCCAAAAGCAAGAGGCCCCTCTGTATCTCAAACTTTAGACTCATCTATATGATTTGCTTGTCTACGATATTTGGCTATATTCGTCAACGAAATAAGCATGAAAAAGCCAGAAGTTCGCCTTTTGTGTATTTCAGATATCGCCTGTAAGTAAAGCTGGTATTTTTTCACACAAAATTAGTGGTACATTGTACCCGCTGTCCCAAACTCTAATTTTATGCGAGATTTCGCGTCCTTTGGTTTCTATTTGTGACCTTTATAACGGCTGCAAAATCAGGAAAATTTCTAGTTGTTGGTCCATTTCAACCCCCTAATATGTTGCGGACATCTTTGAAAACAATAGGCCTAGCCCTTCTGAGCCCAACCCTACCCTTGTTAAAATTTTCGTGAGGATCGGACGATATTTGCAATATCCCCAACCTGTGTTGTGAGGTGAAAAAATATTGCAAAATATAATAAGTCAAATTGAGAAAATCGCATGCGATAAAAAATATGAAAAAATAAAAAAACATCATTATTGGCATATTTTTTTGGGATTTTTTTAGATTTTATACTTTTCTGAGAGGAGGGCTTTCTGAATTGACAAAATTTGTCAAAATCAGTCCAGCCATTCTTGAGATATAAGCATTCTAACTAACATCCCCTTCCTTTGTACATACACATTGCATATATTTCGCTATATATAACCGATATATTTACTATCGGCATCTACGTAACGGTCAGAATTGACCTGTTCGTCTGTTTGTGATTTCGCCGGGATTAAAAATATTCGCGGTTTAATGGAAAATTTGACTTTTATTTAACACAAATGTTGTGGCCTATTTCACCCACTAAATATTACCCGATGACCATCAAAATTGGAAGGCTTCTGCCCAGCCCTAAGCTCTAGCCCCATGCAAACTTTCATTGGTCTATAATTGCGACCTGTAGAGCAACTGCAAAATCAGGAATTTTTTCAGTTTTTGGTCCATTTCGACCCCTAAATATTATACGATCATCTCTAAAAGAAATAGAGTTCTATTCTGACCCTAGCCCCACCTCCATTCTAAATTTCGTGAAGATCGGACCATAATTGCGACCTGTGTTGAAATCGGAAAAAGATATATATGGGAGCTATATCCAAATCTGAACCGCTCTCGATAAAATTTAGCAAAGATATTTCTGAGCTGTACTTGATATATTTCCCTGAATATTGTTGTTACGGAGTGCATATTACGGTTGTGGGTAAGAAATATAACAAATCGAATGAACAATATATATGGGAGATATAGCTTTATCTGAACCGATTTCGATCAAATTTGGCATACTTATTTCCAGGCCTAATTTGGGTGCATATTCCATACAATTCAGGCTGATATTACACGTTTGGTGCACAATAAAAAGCAAATCGGACGAAGATATATATGGCAGCTATATCTAAATTTTGACCGATTATCTCCAATTTCAATAGGGTTCGTCCTTGGACCAAACAAATGATCTGTGCAAAATTTCATCTGGATCGGGCGATAAATGCGACCTGTACTTTGTTTACAAAAATACATGGACAGACGGACGGACGGACATGCATAAATCGACTCAGAATGTGATTCTATGCAGATCATCAAAAAGAACTATAGGTCTATCTCGTTTCCTTTTGCCTGAAAGACATAATACCCTGACCACCTTGTGGTGTAGGGTATAAATATATCGCCATTGCTTATACAATAAACCTGAAATAGGATTAAGGATATATATGGGAGCTGTATCCAAATCTGAGCCGACGTTTATAAAATTTGGCAGAGGTATTTTCGAGCTCTATAAAATAACTGGTACCAAAAATTATTGTTGTCGAATGCATATTACGAATTTGAGGGACATTAACAACAAATCAGATCAAACATATATATGGGTGCTATAGCCATATCTGAACCGATTTTCACCAAATTTAATGTACTTGCTTCTAAACTGTATTCGGTCAGATGTACCAAACTTCGGCGACCTGCTTTTTGTTCACAAGAATACATGGACAGACGGACTGACATGCATAAATCGACTCAGAAAGTGATTTTATTGAGAGATCCTCAAAAGTAACTATGGGATTATCTCGCTTTCTTCACAATTTTACAAATAAATACACCAAGACATAATACCCTTGCCACTATGCGCTGTAGGATATAAAAATCCTCATATATCCGATATCGGGCTTATTGTGTACGTGGTGTAGGGTATCATATAGTCGGCCCGTCCGTCTTTTGACCTTTCATTACTGGTTTTCTATTAAAAAGTCTCCTCCGTTTTTTCTATAGAAAATTTCTCCTTTTCTGTCTGAGAATTTTTTTTTATAGAAAGAGTCTCATCCGTTGTCGGAGAAATTTGTTCTATATGAAAAAGTCTTGTCAGTTGTCTTAGGAATTTTTTCCTATAAAATTTTCTTCTGCAGAAAAAAGTTTCCTCATTGTGCTAAGGAAGTTTCTTCTATAGAAAAATAGTTTCCTCAGTGTGTTCAGGAAGTTCTTTCTATATCGAAGAGAGTTTTTTTATTTTCTATAGAAAAAATATAAAGAATTTTTTCTAAAGAAAAAGGTCCCTTAGTGGTCTGAGAAAGAGAAAAAAGTCTCACTGAGGATTTTTTTTTTATAAAAAAGTCCTTCAAGCAAAATCTATTTATTTAAATTAACGATTATAGCGTTGAAAAAAAATTATGTTAAAAAAATCCATGATCATAGCCTTGAATAAAAATCTTCAATAAATCACGATTATAGCATTAAAAAATTTTTAGTCCATTTTACAGCTAAATATAATCCAATGGTCATCCAAAATGCTAGAATTCTTCCCTGTCTTTAACTCTCTTCACAGGCGTATCTATTGGCTTCAATTGTGTGATCTGAAAAACATTTCTGTTTTTGGTTAATTTAAACCCCTAAATATTTTGCAATTATCTCCAAAAGCAAGAGGCCCCTCTGTATCTCAAACTTTAGACTCATCTATATGATTTGCTTGTCTACGATATTTGGCTATATTCGTCAACGAAATAAGCATGAAAAAGCCAGAAGTTCGCCTTTTGTGTATTTCAGATATCGCCTGTAAGTAAAGCTGGTATTTTTTCACACAAAATTAGTGGTACATTGTACCCGCTGTCCCAAACTCTAATTTTATGCGAGATTTCGCGTCCTTTGGTTTCTATTTGTGACCTTTATAACGGCTGCAAAATCAGGAAAATTTCTAGTTGTTGGTCCATTTCAACCCCCTAATATGTTGCGGACATCTTTGAAAACAATAGGCCTAGCCCTTCTGAGCCCAACCCTACCCTTGTTAAAATTTTCGTGAGGATCGGACGATATTTGCAATATCCCCAACCTGTGTTGTGAGGTGAAAAAATATTGCAAAATATAATAAGTCAAATTGAGAAAATCGCATGCGATAAAAAATATGAAAAAATAAAAAAACATCATTATTGGCATATTTTTTTGGGATTTTTTTAGATTTTATACTTTTATGAGAGGAGGGCTTTCTGAATTGACAAAATTTGTCAAAATCAGTCCAGCCATTCTTGAGATATAAGCATTCTAACTAACATCCCCTTCCTTTGTACATACACATTGCATATATTTCGCTATATATAACCGATATATTTACTATCGGCATCTACGTAACGGTCAGAATTGACCTGTTCGTCTGTTTGTGATTTCGCCGGGATTAAAAATATTCGCGGTTTAATGGAAAATTTGACTTTTATTTAACACAAATGTTGTGGCCTATTTCACCCACTAAATATTACCCGATGACCATCAAAATTGGAAGGCTACTGCCCAGCCCTAAGCTCTAGCCCCATGCAAAGTTTCATTGGTCTATAATTGCGACCTGTAGAGCAACTGCAAAATCAGGAATTTTTTCAGTTTTTGGTCCATTTCGACCCCTAAATATTATACGATCATCTCTAAAAGAAATAGAGTTCTATTCTGACCCTAGCCCCACCTCCATTTTAAATTTCGTGAAGATCGGACCATAATTGCGACCTGTAGAGTGATTACAAATTAACATGGACAGACGGACAGACGCACGGACGGACATACATAGCTAGATCGACTCAGCTCGGCGAGCTAGGAAGATCCATATATACTTTCCTATGTGGGAAACCAATATTTCGTGGTGTTACATAATTTTTGGCCCAATCAAACTTATAATACCCCCAACACATAGTGTTGTAGGGTATAAAAAACTTTTTAAAAAACAAGTAAGCAAAGGCTACAGTCGAGCGGGGCCGACCGTTGAATACCCTACAACACTGTAATAAACGATACAGTTTATGTAGGCGAGATACTCGAAAGAATTCCACAAGATATTGTGACAAATAATAAAAAAAAAAACATCAGGTTCCGTTCTCTAATTTTCGAATAATAGCAACTTAAACTAATTTGCTCATTTCCAATTTATTGGAAGATGTTGCACGTAAATGGTCTTCCTAGATCTGGAAACAATATTTTTTGTCTATTTCAACCCCTAAATATATGGCGATCATCTCCAAAAAGAATAGGCTTTTATTCTGACCCTCATCTTATCTCCATGCAAAATTTCGTAAGGATCGGGCCATAAATCCGATCTGTATATGATATCCTAACTACTTAGTTTTGTTAGCTGTAGAAATATTACCAAATGTTTAATTCAAAATGAAAATATACCAAAAATATGACAAAATTGAAAAAATATGAGAAAATTTTACAAAATCAATATTTTCATCTTTAGAGAGATATTTTATGCGATTTTTTTAGATGTTTTTTCTTTCCTGCCAAGAGGCCATTCTGAATTAATGAGAACTGTCAAAATCAGTTCAGCCGTTCTCGACATATAAGAGATTTTTCAAGCATATCTTCTTTGATAAACATATATATCGCACATATTTTCTATATATCCGTTTTGTTGGATGTTAACATCAATGTTAAGATCAGAAGTAACCTTGTCATGGCTTTGTGATTTCGCCGGGATTCAAAATATTCGCGGTTTAATGAAAAATTTTGAATTTTTTCAACAAAAAAGATATGGTCTATTTTACCCGCTAAATATTATCCGATGACCACCCAAATGGGTAGGCTTCTTGCCAGCTCTAAACTCTAGCTACATGCAAAATTCCGCGTCGATTGGTCTATAATTGCAACCTATAGAGCAAGTGCAAAATCAGGAATTTTGTCAGTTTTTGGTCCATTTCAACCCCTAAATATTATGCGATCATCACCAAAAGAAATATTCTGACCCTAGCCCCACCTCCATTTTAAATTTCGTGAAGATCGGACCATAACTGCGACCTGTAGAGTGATTACAAATTAACATGGACAGACGGACGGACAGACATACATAGCTAGATCGACTCAGCTCGGCGAGATAGGAAGACCCATATATACTTTCCTATGTGGGAAACCAATATTTCGTGGTGTTACATAATTTTTGGCCCAATCAAACTTATAATACCCCCAACACATAGTGTTGTAGGGTATAAAAAACTTTTTAAAAAATTGACGATTATAGCACTCATATTCAAAGCTTTGAAAATGTATATTATAAAATCCCCGATTATAGACTTCACAATTCTTGTAAATTTTTGTTTAAAAAATGCACGATTATAGCCTTCAGAAACCTTTTATTAAAATTTATTTTATAAGTCCATTATCATAGCCTTGGAGAACCTCTTTATAGAATGCAAGTTATTTCACTATCCTTATAAAAAATTCTCGAATTTATCCAGCCAAGCATTCCCTTAAAACATCTGTGATAGTAGCCTTCTTATCCTTGAAAAAAATCATAAAAAATCTGCTACTAAGATCATCATAACCTTGAGTAAGCATTAAAAATCCACTGTTATATTTTTGCTGGTCTTTGAAATAATGCAGTCCTTTAGTTTACACTAAATTTTTTTTGTAGAATAACAAATACCGGAACATCAATTATTATCTTTTTTTCTTATGCATCCATATTATACCTTATTCTTCATGAATTTTTGATTTTATCAATCTTATGTTGTAAAAAATTTGTTTCACATTAATTGATTTTTTTCCCCCGTAATTCCTTGATTCTCTTTTGTGACCAATATTGTTTTATAATTTGCATTTTTACACCGAATTAAAATACGACTTCATTTCCAACTAGCAGCATCAATTTCTCTTCAACTGAATTTTGAATACAATATTTAAAAGTGTCGTTATCTACCAGTCCCCTCAATAAAGAAATTCTTTCATCTTCCTCATTCGCTCTATACATACACAATTAATTGTTGTGCTTTTAATCAACTGTAGTGTTGTGTTTCTTAAGTAGAAACACACACTCACACACACATAGTGACATATACTATATGCATACATGTCTCCATGTGTGATTTTAAATATAGCATAGCAGCGCTCATCATTATCATCATCGCTGTCTCAATGAACGGAATGAACTATCCAAGAAAGAAAAGGAATTTCAATTTGCCCAGAATGTAGAGTGTTGATGCCACACAAACCTTCAGGTTATGCATATATTTTCATATGTCGGTAGGTGGGTATGTGTGTGTGTGTGTGCGTATATTTGTATAATCATCCATTGTTTACATTAACGGTGGTATAATTGCAACAAGTGTCATTAATCACTCTCCTCTCTCTGTGTGTACATTCTTTCAGCGCAAACTGACATTAAGTGTTTCATTATGTAGTCACACTGTCTGTCTCTCCGTCTTATGGCAGACATATGTATATGACAACATGGCATATTTTGTGTATGTATATGCGTCATATGTGTGTAAGTAGGCAATACTATCATATACACGTTTATAATGTTTTATGTAAAGATGATAAAGGACGTTCGCTTAAGATAAAGTTTAAATGTCTCAAACTGCATTAGATTTATGCAAGTTTTAATGAGGAGATCTATTCAAGGATTTGTTAAAGTAATTTAAAACACATACGTAGCTTTTAAAAAAAATCCAGATGGAATTCATTCAATATAAATATAACAAAATTGAAAAAGAATAGTTTTAGGACCCGTAAGGAAATTTTACATACAAATCCGCAAAACATAAAATCGGAAGTTATGGTTATATGTTGAAATTGTATCGAAATTTGAAATTCATTTAGTCAACATCCCTTATTACACTGTGCTACAATTTTTTTTTTTTTTTTAATAATTACATGAAAACCAAAGTAGAATGTAAGGGAAATGTTAAACTGTGGAAGACAAGCGTATTTACGTTTTGAACGTTCACATCGCAAAGTATCTGAAAGTTTCTTCCTCTTCCACATTTTTTAAAAATTTCGGATTAAGATTCCGCACAGTTATATAAATATAACAACGTTCCCACTTTGGTCCACATCGTCTACTTCCTTTCCTTCCTTCATGTGATAATGTTTAAAAAATGTTGAAATACGCGTGAGGTGCCGGATGTAGTGAAACGAAGTGTTCCACTTCATTTTATTAGAGATTGATTATTGACTCTTTTTAGGGAATATACGGCAAGGGGAGGACCGATATCAATAAAAAATCTGATGTGAAGATGCAATCAATCGGCCCACTCCTAACATGAAGATTATTAACGTTAGTAAACATATTGAGATGTGTGAAATTTAAAAAAAAAATCAGATGCTATTTAACGAGCCTTTTGTTATTCAAAATGTTGACCCCTTTATGGGGGGAGATATCAGAAGGAGTGGGTGGATTTATCCCATCTTCACACCAGATTTTGTATTGAAATATTGTGCAATTTGAATAGAATCGGAGACCTAAATACTATTTTATGAGCATTTTGTTAATCAAAATTTTAACCTTTCGTGGGGAAAGTAGTGAGCTGATAAATCTCATCTTCACACAAAATCTTGTTTCAATAAAAATATTGGGATGAGTAAAATTTGAAAAAAAAAGTCGCATGCTTATTTTGCATTTTTCATGGTTATTTAAATTTTTGACCCTTTGTGGCGAGGTACCGGAAGGACTGACTTAGGGCTAATAAAAATAGGATTTGCAAATTTTGTATAAAATTGAATGAATCTTGTTAAGAAAAATAATTTTCTGTGAAAATGTTGACCTTTTGTAGAAGAAGTACCCGAAGGAGTGGACCGATATGGCCCATCTCCGAACTTGATCTAAGTTTGGCAATCATATTAAGATGAACTAAATTTCTATCAATCGTATACCCCCTTCGACAGTTATTGTGCACACCAGTCAGACGGACGTACACCCCTAGATCGACTCCAAATGTCCTAGGAGCTAGGGATGATCGTTATTTCGATAAAGCACGTTTTGGACGCATCAATCGATATATACTTTCTGTAGCCATATGGCTTATGGTAAAAAAAATCGGACAATAAATGCGACCAGCATTTTGTTTATAGGCGAACAGGCGGGCCAGCGGAAAGGGGGAAAGACAAGCGGTCATAAATAAATCGACTCAGAATGTGATTCTATGAAGATCATCAAAATAAACTATGTGTCTATTTTTTAATTAGTACCAAAGAAATAAATTGATTTTGGCAATTTGACATTGATGATGAATTTTTGTTGATTTTATGTGTTCACAGTTAATAATCTATACAAAAATATTTCAAAAATAAAATCAAAATTATAAAAAGTTTGCAAAATATTATCCTCACAAGTGTTTTCTTTAAACGTGAAGGTGAAGTAAAAGTTGGTGACACAGGAGAAATCTAAGAGACCCGTATCTTCTCTGTAAGTGTAACAAAACCCCAATCAGTTATCCAATTTTGTATTCGGAGATAATAATTACGGCCCAATTAAATTGAAAATTTCTGTCTTCGAACCTTCAAACCTAATTGGCATTTCTTTCTATAATTGTATTTATCTAAATGGTATCCACTCTAAATATTGTATTCCAAAATTGGCAATTGAATGAAAGAAATCTTCACACCAACACTATTCAAGAATAACCCCTGAAATCATTGAAATGAAATTTTCATGAAAAATTTAAAAATTCCTCATGGTTTTTTGGTCTTAGCTCACAACAGTACTCCAAACCACAGCGTATGACTAATGTCTTGACAATAAATATTCATCATACGCTGCATGTGACACACCAAGACAACTTGAGCACAGCAACTCGGAGTGTTGAAAAGAAGGTACAAATTGAGGAAACTAACAGTGTTTCTAAACATTATTAACGTCAAGTGCAATAAAACATTTAAATGGGAGTGTGTGTGGGTTCGTGTGTGCGTTCTAAACAACAAGGACATACTACCGACTATAAATTCAATTTACAACTGCATTTCATGTACATCAATGAATACATTCACACATGTACACACAACTTCGGTGCATGTTCAACACGCAAGACATCAGTGCGATACGCATTACTTCCATATGGCAGATAGATACCATGATTCAATTTGGTGGCAAATAATTCAAAGGATATTTAAAATGTACGCAATGGCAGTGGCAGTACATAGAGGATGGATAGGTGGTTGGTTGTTGAAGTGTAAAAATAGTACAACTAATGCAGATGTTTTTCACACTTTCCACAATGTTTCAAACATTTGCCACAGAGTTCTTACTTAGCTAAAGAGCAGCAAATGTACTAACTAATGTCGTTGTCGGAAAGTGTGGAGAAAAATGTGTTTTATACGTATGACATTTGAAGGAAACCGAGAACAACTTCAAATATTTTAAAGTAGAATAAAAGAAAATCAAAAAAAAAATGCGTATGATTCATTTAGGAATATTTATACCCTACACCACAAGTTGGTCAGGGTATTATGTCTTTGTGCATTTGTTTGTAACAGGCAAAAGGAAACGAGATAGACCCATAGTACCTTTTGATGATCTGCATAGAATCACTTTCTGAGTTGATTTATGCATGTCAGTCCGTCTGTCCGTCCCTCCGTCTGTCCATGTATTTTTGTGAACAAAATTTATCGCATTTATTATCCAATTGAGATGAAATTTTCCAAACAACATTTGTTTGTCCCAAGGACGAACCCTATTGAAATTGGAGATAATGGGTAAAAATTTAGATATAGCTCCCATATATATCTTCGTCCGATTTGCCTTTTATTGTGCACCAAACGTGTAATATCAGCCCGAATAGTATGGAATTTTGCACATAAAACCAAAGTAGGCCTGAAAATCAGTATGCCAAATTTGATCGATATAGCTCTAATTTGGTTCAGATATAGCTCTAGCTCCCATATATATTGTTCATCCGATTTGTTATTTTTCTCCTCCGCAGCCGTAATATGTGTAGCAACAATATTTGGGGAAATATATCAAATGCAGCTCAGGAATACCTTTGCTAAATTTTATCGAGATCGGTTCTGATTTGGATATAGATCCCAAATATAAGTTCGTCCGATTTACCTTTTATCGTGCACCAAACGTCTAATATTTGCCCAAATGGTATGGAATTTGGCACTTACGACTGAATTGACTCTAGAAGCTAGTATGCCAAATTTGGTGAAGATCGGTTCAAATTTGGATATAGCTCCCATATATATCTTTATCTGATTTGAAATTAATTTTGCACCAAATGGGCAACTAAAAGATACAAATGTTTCGGCATATTTAGTCCTTTGAATTTTAAATAATAATTATAATCATAGGCTATATGATTGAATTCTCCCATAAAAACTTTTAATTGTTATGTGGAGCTCAACTAAATTAGCAAAGTGGTGTAGGGTATCATAAAATCGGTCCCGCCCGACATTAGGACTTTCTTTACTGGTTTTCTATACTTTCCATCATCATAAAATATGATAGGATTGAGAAGGTATTGGATATTTGTAAAAGTGTGAATAAAAGCTATATAGGCAGTGGAGAATTTCTTCGTAGATGAAAAACCCAGAAGGATGACCTTATTGTTTGTGAAAATGAAGTATATCATGGAATATACAGGGTGAGATAAAAAATCTGCAACAAAGTCGAACGCCATAATTTTAACATTTTTTTCTAATTTTATTGAATGAAAACAATAAAATGTAGGAAATAGCATCAAATTTTAGAATAAATTTAGATTTGTTCGAATTGGTCACCTTTTGCACGAATTATGGCCTTCGAAACCGTCACACGCCAATGAAACCGTCACACGCTGCCCGAATTTTGCTCTGCGG
The DNA here is from genome assembly GCF_030504385.1 of Musca domestica. Lineage (NCBI taxonomy): Eukaryota > Metazoa > Arthropoda > Insecta > Diptera > Muscidae > Musca > Musca domestica. Next base: position 12,307,470 of record NW_026712114.1, on the reverse strand, counting down.
TATTTTGGCCCATTCCCGGCGAAGCGCTTGCTTGAGGTGATCGACACCTAGGTATTTTTAGTACCAACCTTCCTTTCAAAAATACTCCAGACACAATGGTCCAACGGATTGGAATCCGGAGATTTTGATGGCCATTTTGCGCTGGAAATGAAGCGAAGAACCTCATTTTGTAACCATTCTTGAGTGGCGCGTGCTGAGGGCGATGGTGCTGAGTCCTCTTGGAATGTCCAAGGTCGGCGGCCAAAATGTTTGCGTGCCCAAGGCTTAAAACACTCTCCAGAATATTTTCTCGATAATATTCGGCATTTATTCTGATACCACTGTCGATAAATACGAGCGGAGAGCGAACATCGGCTGTTATGTCTGCCCACACCATCATCATGGCCGGCGCTTCAGTTCAGTGGTCAACTGAAGGTGCACATTTTCAGCTGAACTCTTTGGCAAGTAAACGCGATCATTTTATTTGTTTACAAACTACTGGACAAGGAATGTTTTCTCATGAGAGAAAACCAAATTCGGCAGTTCACCATTTTCGGCCAAGCGAAGCAAATCTTTCGCTCTTTTCAGTCTATTTTCGTTCTATTGCGGTGTAAGTTCTTGCACTTTTTGGAAATTCAATGGCTTTACCCCAATCTCATTTTTTCAATATTTACCGAATGGAATATTTTCCGTCCACTTCCTTGACGTCGGACTACGCTACCAGTATCACGGTAACGACCGATAGTACGGGACACAAAAGATTTATTCACATTTAAATGCTGGAGTGCTCTAACGATAGCCACTTGTGGTTTTATATAAAGAAATCACATTATCACGCTTGAATTCCATCACGAATAACTTTTTTTCTGGAAAATTCTCAGCAAAATGCTTTCGTACGCTTGTAAAAAATATAGTGATCCGTCACTGGAATAATTTTAACAGCTGTCGGACGAGTGGCTTAGAAATGACCGCGGTCTGAAATTAGTCTCACCCTGTATAGTGAAATTCGAGGAAGAAAATTTTTGTTCCTTACATCATATCGAAGAATTTTATGACAAAATTATCCGCCATATAAAGCCTTCATGACAATATTCATGGTCGATTTGGTGTAAAATCAATAATTGTTTACTTTATCGTCTCTCTAATTGCTTGTACATTTAAAAATATATTTGAAAATCTGTTGCCAAAATTTTACAGCACAATCGTTAAAATTAACAAAACATATTTTTAATATTTAGCAATTTACCATTGTGTCACAATCCTTGTTTCTATTGAAACAGTATCCTGGCAGTCATTCAGTCAGTCACCCGTTCGATCCATTAAATACAAACAAAAAAACTCCACAAACAAATTATTTTTAATAAATTCATTTATCGGCAATGACACAATTCGAGCAGAAAATTACACTGCAGAATCTGCAAAATTGCCATGGCGATTCATCCGTCCGTGTGTACCAACGTTCCAACTCATTTGAGGTGCCGTGTCAATGCCATTATAAATGAATTAAAAATGACCATTAAATAATGAATAACTTCAAAATTGATAAAATTCTATTGTTATTATGTGGGAATTACACAAAGAAATGGGAACGCAATGAGGTGATTATTGTGGGGGGTTTCGTGCGAAAGGAAATAATAATGGGAATGGAAATGGAAATGAAAATGAAAATTGAAAATTGTTCTTCGATTTCTTGGAAGGCGGTTGCTTAGATTTGGATGGCAAGAGGATGGGAAGGGAAAATGTTAAAAAAAAATTGACTTACATTTGTTGGTTACAGAGGGTTTATTTGTTAGGCAGTAATACAAACTGGGCAATTCTCAGAAGAAGTGTTAACATAAATATTGAGTTCAAATCATGCTTTCCGAGCAATCCTCTATTGTCTAAAAGGAAATATTTATATAAACATTAGCTCCCGATATTCAGTATTTTGAAATCCTGAAATCATTGAAATGAAATTTTCATGCTCACAACAGTACTCCAAACCACAGCGTATGACTAATGTCTTGACAATAAATATTCATCATACGCTGCATGTGACACACCAAGACAACTTGAGCACAGCAACTCGGAGTGTTGAAAAGAAGGTACAAATTGAGGAAACTAACAGTGTTTCTAAACATTATTAACGTCAAGTGCAATAAAACATTTAAATGGGAGTGTGTGTGGGTTCGTGTGTGCGTTCTAAACAACAAGGACATACTACCGACTATAAATTCAATTTACAACTGCATTTCATGTACATCAATGAATACATTCACACATGTACACACAACTTCGGTGCATGTTCAACACGCAAGACATCAGTGCGATACGCATTACTTCCATATGGCAGATAGATACCATGATTCAATTTGGTGGCAAATAATTCAAAGGATATTTAAAATGTACGCAATGGCAGTGGCAGTACATAGAGGATGGATAGGTGGTTGGTTGTTGAAGTGTAAAAATAGTACAACTAATGCAGATGTTTTTCACACTTTCCACAATGTTTCAAACATTTGCCACAGAGTTCTTACTTAGCTAAAGAGCAGCAAATGTACTAACTAATGTCGTTGTCGGAAAGTGTGGAGAAAAATGTGTTATATACGTATGACATTTGAAGGAAACCGAGAACAACTTCAAATATTTTAAAGTAGAATAAAAGAAAATCAAAAAAAAAAAAATGCGTATGATTCATTTAGGAATATTTATACCCTACACCACAAGTTGGTCAGGGTATTATGTCTTTGTGCATTTGTTTGTAACAGGCAAAAGGAAACGAGATAGACCCATAGTACCTTTTGATGATCTGCATAGAATCACTTTCTGAGTTGATTTATGCATGTCAGTCCGTCTGTCCGTCCCTCCGTCTGTCCATGTATTTTTGTGAACAAAATTTATCGCATTTATTATCCAATTGAGATGAAATTTTCCAAACAACATTTGTTTGTCCCAAGGACGAACCCTATTGAAATTGGAGATAATGGGTAAAAATTTAGATATAGCTCCCATATATATCTTCGTCCGATTTGCCTTTTATTGTGCACCAAACGTGTAATATCAGCCCGAATAGTATGGAATTTTGCACATAAAACCAAAGTAGGCCTGAAAATCAGTATGCCAAATTTGATCGATGTAGCTCTAATTTGGTTCAGATATAGCTCTAGCTCCCATATATATTGTTCATCCGATTTGTTATTTTTCTCCTCCGCAGCCGTAATATGTGTAGCAACAATATTTGGGGAAATATATCAAATGCAGCTCAGGAATACCTTTGCTAAATTTTATCGAGATCGGTTCTGATTTGGATATAGATCCCAAATATAAGTTCGTCCGATTTACCTTTTATCGTGCACCAAACGTCTAATATTTGCCCAAATGGTATGGAATTTGGCACTTACGACTGAATTGACTCTAGAAGCTAGTATGCCAAATTTGGTGAAGATCGGTTCAAATTTGGATATAGCTCCCATATATATCTTTATCTGATTTGAAATTAATTTTGCACCAAATGGGCAACTAAAAGATACAAATGTTTCGGCATATTTAGTCCTTTGAATTTTAAATAATAATTATAATCATAGGCTATATGATTGAATTCTCCCATAAAAACTTTTAATTGTTATGTGGAGCTCAACTAAATTAGCAAAGTGGTGTAGGGTATCATAAAATCGGTCCCGCCCGACATTAGGACTTTCTTTACTGGTTTTCTATACTTTCCATCATCATAAAATATGATAGGATTGAGAAGGAATTGGATATTTGTAAAAGTGTGAATAAAAGCAATATAGGCAGTGGAGAATTTCTTCGTAGATGAAAAACCCAGAAGGATGACCTTATTGTTTGTGAAAATGAAGTATATCATGGAATATACAGGGTGAGATAAAAAATCTGCAACAAAGTCGAACGCCATAATTTTAACATTTTTTTCTAATTTTATTGAATGAAAACAATAAAATGTAGGAAATAGCATCAAATTTTAGAATAAATTTAGATTTGTTCGAATTGGTCACCTTTTGCACGAATTATGGCCTTCGAAACCGTCACACGCCAATGAAACCGTCACACGCTGCCCGAATTTTGCTCTGCGGTATTTTGGCCCATTCCCGGCGAAGCGCTTGCTTGAGGTGATCGACACCTAGGTATTTTTAGTACCAACCTTCCTTTCAAAAATACTCCAGACACAATGGTCCAACGGATTGGAATCCGGAGATTTTGATGGCCATTTTGCGCTGGAAATGAAGCGAAGAACCTCATTTTGTAACCATTCTTGAGTGGCGCGTGCTGAGGGCGATGGTGCTGAGTCCTCTTGGAATGTCCAAGGTCGGCGGCCAAAATGTTTGCGTGCCCAAGGCTTAAAACACTCTCCAGAATATTTTCTCGATAATATTCGGCATTTATTCTGATACCACTGTCGATAAATACGAGCGGAGAGCGAACATCGGCTGTTATGTCTGCCCACACCATCATCATGGCCGGCGCTTCAGTTCAGTGGTCAACTGAAGGTGCACATTTTCAGCTGAACTCTTTGGCAAGTAAACGCGATCATTTTATTTGTTTACAAACTACTGGACAAGGAATGTTTTCTCATGAGAGAAAACCAAATTCGGCAGTTCACCATTTTCGGCCAAGCGAAGCAAATCTTTCGCTCTTTTCAGTCTATTTTCGTTCTATTGCGGTGTAAGTTCTTGCACTTTTTGGAAATTCAATGGCTTTACCCCAATCTCATTTTTTCAATATTTACCGAATGGAATATTTTCCGTCCACTTCCTTGACGTCGGACTACGCTACCAGTATCACGGTAACGACCGATAGTACGGGACACAAAAGATTTATTCACATTTAAATGCTGGAGTGCTCTAACGATAGCCACTTGTGGTTTTATATAAAGAAATCACATTATCACGCTTGAATTCCATCACGAATAACTTTTTTTCTGGAAAATTCTCAGCAAAATGCTTTCGTACGCTTGTAAAAAATATAGTGATCCGTCACTGGAATAATTTTAACAGCTGTCGGACGAGTGGCTTAGAAATGACCGCGGTCTGAAATTAGTCTCACCCTGTATAGTGAAATTCGAGGAAGAAAAATTTTGTTCCTTACATCATATCGAAGAATTTTATGACAAAATTATCCGCCATATAAAGCCTTCATGACAATATTCATGGTCGATTTGGTGTAAAATCAATAATTGTTTACTTTATCGTCTCTCTAATTGCTTGTACATTTAAAAATATATTTGAAAATCTGTTGCCAAAATTTTACAGCACAATCGTTAAAATTAACAAAACATATTTTTAATATTTAGCAATTTACCATTGTGTCACAATCCTTGTTTCTATTGAAACAGTATCCTGGCAGTCATTCAGTCAGTCACCCGTTCGATCCATTAAATACAAACAAAAAAACTCCACAAACAAATTATTTTTAATAAATTCATTTATCGGCAATGACACAATTCGAGCAGAAAATTACACTGCAGAATCTGCAAAATTGCCATGGCGATTCATCCGTCCGTGTGTACCAACGTTCCAACTCATTTGAGGTGCCGTGTCAATGCCATTATAAATGAATTAAAAATGACCATTAAATAATGAATAACTTCAAAATTGATAAAATTCTATTGTTATTATGTGGGAATTACACAAAGAAATGGGAACGCAATGAGGTGATTATTGTGGGGGGTTTCGTGCGAAAGGAAATAATAATGGGAATGGAAATGGAAATGAAAATGAAAATTGAAAATTGTTCTTCGATTTCTTGGAAGGCGGTTGCTTAGATTTGGATGGCAAGAGGATGGGAAGGGAAAATGTTAAAAAAAAATTGACTTACATTTGTTGGTTACAGAGGGTTTATTTGTTAGGCAGTAATACAAACTGGGCAATTCTCAGAAGAAGTGTTAACATAAATATTGAGTTCAAATCATGCTTTCCGAGCAATCCTCTATTGTCTAAAAGGAAATATTTATATAAACATTAGCTCCCGATATTCAGTATTTTGATGATTTTAGCGGCATTATTCACCAGAATTATTTCAAATTAGGTATTTGAAGTTCGTAATGGATACTAAAGCCTAAGACAGAAAATTGTCTGTGCAGGTCCACGTCTTCGTATAACCCCCATATAACTGTAACTCCCGATATTCAGTATTTTGATGATTTTAGCGGCATTATTTACCGGAATTATTTCAAATTAGGTATTTGAAGTTCGTAATGGATACTAAAGCCTAAGACAGAAAATTGTCTGTGCAGGTCCACGTCTTCGTATAACCCCCATATAACTGTAACTCCCGATATTCAGTATTTTGATGATTTTAGCGGCATTATTTACCGGAATTATTTCAAATTAGGTATTTGAAGTTCGTAATGGATACTAAAGCCTAAGACAGAAAATTGTCTGTGCAGGTCCACGTCTTCGTATAACCTCCATATAACTGTAACTCCCGATATTCGGTATTTTGATGATTTTAGCGACATTATTCACCAGTATTATTTCAAATTAGGTATTTGAAGTCTGTGCAGGTCCACGTCTTCGTATAACCCCCATATAACTGTAACTCCCGATATTCAGTATTTTTATGATTTTAGCGGCATTATTTACCGGAATTATATCAAATTAGGTATTTGAAGTTCGTAATGGATACTAAAGCCTAAGACAGAAAATTGTCTGTGCAGGTCCACGTCTTCGTATAACCCCCATATAACTGTAACTCCCGATATTCAGTATTTTGATGATTTTAGCGGCATTATTTACCGGAATTATTTCAAATTAGGTATTTGAAGTTCGTAATGGATACTAAAGCCTAAGACAGAAAATTGTCTGTGCAGGTCCACGTCTTCGTATAACCCCCATATAACTGTAACTCCCGATATTCCGTATTCTGATGATTTTAGCGACATTATTCACCAGAATTATTTCAAATTAGGTATTTGAAGTTCGTAATGGATACTAAAGCCTAAGACAGAAAATTGTCTGTGCAGGTCCACGTCTTCGTATAACCCCCATATAACGGTACCTCCCGATATTCGGTATTTTGATGATTTTTTTAGCGACATTATTCACCGGAATTGTTTCAAATTTGGCATTTGAAGTTCGAAATGGATACTACAGCCTTAAACAGAAAATTGTGTGTGCAAGTCCACGTCTTCGTATATCAGTAGCTCCTTATCAGTACCTCCTTATATTCGGTATGTTGGCGATTTTAGGTACAATACCAACCGAAATTGTTTGAGATGTCGTATTTGAAGTTCGTCACGGAAGCTTCAGCCTGTGACAGAAAATTGTCTATGCAGGTCCAGGTCTTCGTATATCTTCTATATAACAGAACCTTCCTATGTACGGTATTTTGATGATTTTGGCTACATTATTCACCGTTTATTTCAAGTTTCGAATTTGAATATGGTAATGGCTTGTGACAAACAATCCGTATATAGGTACACCTCGTACAGGCCCTAATTTAAGGGCTATATTCGGTATTTTTAAAATGTTAACAGAATTTTTTGCGAAAGTTATCTTTTTCGAAAATTTTCAAATACGTTCTAAATGGTGGAGGGTATTCAAAGTTCGGCCTAGCCGAACTTACTGCTTTTTCACTTGTTTCTATTAATTTTTGTTCCGAATTCCGTTACACATTCCAAATTTCATGAAGATTGGAGATACGTGTTTGGTACATCAAATGTGTGAAATTGGCCAAAAATATATATATTTATATGAGTCATTTAGAAATTCTCAAAAAAAAACTGTTCAGCGGTTTTCGAGTCCACAAAATCACACACAATCAAACTTACCAATATTTTCTTCTTGTATAGATACAGAAGAAGATAATTTGTGAAAAATATTAAACCACTGAAGCCGAAATAATATTTCATTGCTTCGAAACTGTTAGTTTTGGAACACTTTCTGATAACTTCATTATTTATTTTTCTCACACACAGACACTATGAAAATAATCACATTACTCTTCCTGACTTCCAAAACTCATACATATGTTCGTCCCAACATGGTAAAGCGAATTGTGCACGACTTGTGTTAATAATTGAAATACAAATATATATCGAACGACATTGAATGAAATATAAGGAGCTTTGCCAAAACTATTAATATGCAACCTTCGTAGAAGATTTGAATATCGCCAGTCATTTGATAAATAATTAACATTGCAGTGGGTGTATATATTATTGTATTTATATTTTTATTCAGAAGTAATCAATTCCGATTTAAGACGAAGGCTAACAAAATGTTTTATTACTTTTTTTCAGAGGCTACCTCCCAAGTGGCGGAACTTATCTTTGGGATTTCGGCAACATTTCTCTCAGCCATATTATGGAAAAGTTTATAAATATTTCATACTTTGTTCCAATTATCAATATTCCGCATAATCGTATTATTTGGTCATCATAATTTGGTTAGTAACAAAATACTTTTAATTTTGTTTTTGTAAGTAAACAAAATGCTGGAGGAGTATAACAAAAAAAAAAACTTTTTGTTTTAATAAAAACATTATCCACTCCCATCACCATACCGTGAAATATCTCAATTAACACCAACGTAAAAAGAAACTTCGGAGTGGGTGTAACAAAACAAGAGATGAGGGATGTTTGCTTTGGCGTTAATCAAAAACAAATCAATAACCCATTAAATGGACGTTTGCCACAAGCGATGCCTAATTAATTTCAACATTTCCAGGAATTTGCCATAATCAAACAATTCAACCAATTTAAAAATTTAACGTCATTTTAAAATATAATACTGAAATTAGAAGTCCCATATATAGGGACTATACCAAAAAGTGAAGCGCCAAGACCCAGTTTTAAAACACTGGCTCAGTAAGCGTTCCAGTGGACATATTGAAAGGCGACTTTGGTGACTATTTTATTTCACATATTTTTTTATGCCCTCCACCATACTATGGAGGGTATATTAACTTTGTCATTCCGTTTGTAACTCCTCGAAATACTCATGTCAGACCCAACAAAGTATATATATTCTTGATCAGCGTAAAATTCTAAGTCGATTTAGCGATGTCCGTCTGTCTGTCTGTCTGTCCGTCTGTCTGTTGTAATCACGCTATCTTTTGAATGAATTGAGTAGATGGCTAAAATTTTGCACACATGCTTATTTTTCAAGTAGGCAGGTTGAGTTCGTAAATGGGCCATGTAGGTCCACGTTTTCATATAGCCCCCATATAACGGTACCTCCCTATATTCGGTATTTTGATGATTTTAGCGACATTATTCAAATTTGGTATTTGAAGTTCCAAATGGATACTACACCCTAAGATAGAAAATTGTCTGTGCAAGTCAATTTCTTCGTATAGCCCCCATTTAACGGTCCCTCCCGATATTCGGTATTTTGATGATTTTAGCGACCTTTTTCCCGGAAGTAATTTAAAATTTGGTATTTGAAGTTCAAAATAGGTACTACACCCTAAGACAGAAAATTGTTTGTGCAGGTCCATGTCTTCGTATAGCCCCCATATAACGGTACCTCCCTATATTCGGTATTTTGATGATTTTAGCGACATTATTCACCGGAATTGTTTTAAATTTGGTATTTGAAGTTCGTTATGGAAACTACAGTCTGTGACAGAAAATTGTCTGTGCGGGTCCACGTCTTCGTATAGGCCCCATATATCAGTACCTCCCTATATTCGGTATTTTGACGATTTTAGGTACAATACCCACCGAAATTGTTTGAGATGTGGTATTTGAAGTTCGTAAAGGATGCTACAGCCTGTGACAGAAAATTTTCTATGCTGGTCCAGGTCTTCGCACAGCTTAATTTTAACGGCACCTCCTTATATACGATATTTTGATTATTTTAGCTACATTATTCACCGTTTATTTCAAGTTTCGAATTTGAATATGGTAATGGCTTATGACAAACAATGTCTATGTATGTCCACGTCGTATAGACCCCAATATAACAGCTATATTCGGTATTTTTTAAAATTTTAACAGAATTATTTAAGGATTTTATTTTTTGAAAATTTCCAAATTCATCGCAAATGGTGGAGGGTATTAAAAGTTCGGCCCGGCCGAACTTACTGCATTTTAACTTGTTATAAACCAAAATTGATGAATTTTTTTCTCGTACATATTAGGTATACCAATTTCCAAAAATCCGATTAATAGTGTAGCTAAAATCAACAAAATACCGAATATGGGGAGATGCGGTTATATCGGGGCTATACAAAGACTTGGACCTGCATAGACAATTTTCTGTCACAGGCTAGGTACTACAGGAATTTCAAATACGAAATTTCCAACAATTTCGTTGAATATTGTACCTAAAATCGTAAAAATACCAAATAAAGGGAGGTACTGACATATGGGACCCTTTACCTGCATCGACAATTTTCTGGCAGAAACTGTAGTTTCTATAATATAATGCCGCTAAAATCATCAAAATAACGAATATTGGAAGGTACCTTTATATGGAGGTAATATGTAAACGTGGGCTTGAAAACGCAATTTTTGTTACAGACTGTAGTTCCCATTACGAACTCCAAATATGAAGTTTGAACCAACTCCTTAAAATCGTCAAAATATCGAATATCGGGGGTACCGTTGTATGTGGGCTGTACAGGATTTCTTTTGTCGATTCTCAGACAATTCCATTGAAAATTGTGGCTAAAATCATAAAAGTACCGAATAGTGGGGAGACCCTTATATGGTGGCTATACGATTCTGTTGCAGGGGATAAAGTACTTAGAAGGAACTCCTTGTGTTAATTTTAGACAATTCCATTGAAAAATGTGGCTAAATTCATGACAATATCGAATATGGGAAGGTATCGTTATGTGGGGAATATACGATATCATGGACCTATATGGACAATTCTCTTACAGGGGGTAAAGTACTCAGACGGAACTCCTTTTTGGATATTGAGACAATTTCTTAAAAAAATGAAATTTTATAGCCCCCCATTATAACAATATTAAATGAGTTATGACCATTTTAAAGTATACTCGGAAGGAACTCCTGGTGTGGATTTTTAGGCAATTCCATTGAAAAACTGTGGCTACAATCATGGAGGGTATACGATATCGTGAACCAATATAGACAACTCTCTTCCAGAGAGTAAAGATCTCAGAAATAACTTCTTCTGTAGAATTTCAGACAGTTCCATTGAAAAATGTGGCTAAAATCATCATAAAGCGAATATCGAGGGGTACCGTTACATGGGGGTCATACGAAATAGTGGACCGATATAGCCCATCTTGGACCCACCACCTGCCTGCACACATAAGATTGATCTGAGCAAACTGTTACCTTCCTATCTTAATTCGTTTTGACTCTAACGTGATTACAACAGATGGAAAAGCGACGAACGGACATGGCTAAATCTTCTAAGAATTTTACGCTGATCATGAATATATACTTTGTTAGGTTCAAAATTATTATTTCGATGAGTTACAAACGGAATGACGAACTTAATATAGCCTCCATACCATGTATGGTGTATGATGGGTGTATAAAAACAATTGTTTATGTGCCTGAAATGAACAGTGTCCAAAGGACCTTAATTAGAATATTTCAAAAAAAAAAAAAAAAAAAAAAAACAGAAAAGAAAAGAAAAGAAAATCTTAAAGTCGGGCGGGGCCGACTTTATGATACCCTACACCACTTTGCTAATTTAGTAGAGCTCCGTAACAATTAAAAGTTCATACACACTATGATTATAATTTAAAGTTCAAAGTACTGAATATGCCGAAGCATTTCTATCTTTTAAATTCGGACTTGTATTACCCATTTGGTGCACAATTAATTTGAAATCGGATAAAGATATATATGGGAGCTATATCCAAATCGGAACAGATAAAATTTGGCAAAGACATTTCTGAGCTGTATTTGATATATTTCCCTGAATATCGTCCTTACGGAGTGCATATTACGGCTGCGGAGGACAAAAATAACAAATCGGATAAAGAGTATATATGGGAGCTATAGCTATATCTGAACCGATCTTCACCAAATTTGACATACTACCTTCTAAACTCAATTCGGTCGTAAGTGCCACATTTCATTCAATATTAGACGTTTGGTGCACAATCTTAGGTAAATCGGATGAAGTTATATATGGGAGCTATATCTAAATCTGAACCGATCTCGATAAAATTTAGCAAATGTATTTCTGAGCTGTATTTGATATATTTCCCCAAATATTGTTGTTACAGAGTGCATATTACGGCTGCGGAGGACAAACATAACAAATCGGATGAACAATATATATGGGAGCTATAGCTATATCTGAACTGATTTCGATCAAATTTGGCATACTTATTTTCAGGTCCAATCTGATCATACGTACAAAATGCTATTCGGACTGATATTACACGTTTGGTGCACAATAAAAGGCAAATCGGACGAAGATATATATGGGTGCTATATCTAAATTTAGACCGATTATCTCCAATTTCAATAGGGTTCGTCTTTGGGCCAAACAAATGATTTGTGCAAAATTTCAGCTGGATAGGGCAATAAATGCGAACTGTACTTTGTTTACAAAAATACATGGACAGACGGACGGACGGACATGCATAAATCGACTCAGAATGTGATTCTATGCAGATCATCAAAAGGAACTATGGGTCTATCTCGTTTCCTTTTGCCTGTTACAAACAAATGCACAAAGACATAATACCCTGACCACCTTGTGGTATAGGGTATAAAAATCGAAAATGGGGAACCTTGCTCCCTCTGTTTAGGTTGTAAATTGTCAATATGCCAATACAAGCTTTTTATGCCCTCCACCTTACTATACTATATACTAACTTTATCATTCCTTTTGTAACCCCTCGAAATACACAATTTTTCAAATGTGTGTATGTTGTGAGTAGGGAGGTCAAGTTCCTAAATGGGCTACATAGATCCACGATTTTGTATAGCCTCAATATATTCCCAATATTTGGTATTCTGACAATTTAAATCACATTTTCTAAAATTCTTGGAAGAATCTTGGAGTTTGTAAGAAACAAAATTTCCTGTGGAAGAACATTGTCCATAAAGATTCACCTCTTTTTATAGCACACTATAACAGTGCATCCCGTTTCCTAATAGGCACAAATAAAACAAAATGAACGATTATATCTTACATACATCCTTGAAGAAAAAGAGTTTAAAAATTCGCAATCATCCATGTCCTTAAAAAAAAACAGTTTGTTAGAAAATTTACAAATAGAGCCTTAATAATTTTCAAGAAAAAAATATATTTTTTTAAACAAGTAAAAAAACATTAAGTTCGGCCGGTCCAAACTTTTAATACCCTCCACCTTAGAGTAAAGGAAACATTAGAAGACATGTGGCAAAAACCATTAAAATGCCGAATATCGGGAGGTACCGTTATATGGGGGCTATACCAAATCATGGACCTACACATGCAAAGTTTCGGCAAAGGAGCTAGAACCCATTATGACCAACAAATACCAATTTTCAGACAAATACGTGAAAAAATGTGGCAAAAATCATTAAATTACCGAATACCGTTATATGGGGGCTATACCAAAACGTGAAGCTATACATGCAATCTTTCGCCACACGAACTAGGACCCATTATGATCCACAAATACCAATTTTTAGACAAATCAGTGAAGAAATGTGGCAAAAACCATCAAAATACCGAATATCGGGAGGTACCGTTATGTGGGGGCTATACCAAATCATGGACCCATACATGCAATGTTTCGCCATCGGAGCTGGAACCCATTATGACCAACAAATACCAATTTTTAGACAAATCAATAAAAAATGTGTCAAAAACCATCAAAATACCGAATATCGGGAGGTACCTTTATAATGGGGGCTATACCAAAACGAGGACCTATACATGCAATGTTTTGCCACACGTACAGGGACCCGTTATGACCTACAAATACCAATTTTCAAACAAATCCGTGAAAAAATGTGGCATAAATCATCAAAATACCGAATATCGGGAGGTACCGTTATATGGGGGCTATTCTAAATCATGGACCCATACATGCAATGTTTAGCCACCGGAGCTGGAACCCATTATGACCAACAAATACCAATTTTTAGAAAAATCCGTGAAAAAATTTGGCAAAAAAAATTAAAATCCCGAATATCGGGAGGTACCTTTATATGGAGGCTATACGAAAACGAGGACCTATACATGCAATGTTTTGCCACACGCACAGGGACCCGTTATGACCTACAAATACCAATTTTCAGACATATCCGTTAAAAAATGTGGCATAAATGATTTATGCCGAAATCGGGAGGTACCGTTATATGGGGACTATACCTGAACGTGGACCGATTGCTAAATTTTGGCGCTCTACGTCAAATAATGTGGGCTGTATCGTGATTTCAACAGACAGACGGACAGACAGACGGAAATCGTTAAATCGACTTAAAATTGTATGCTGATTATGAATATATATACTTTATGGGGTCTACGACGAATATTTAAGGATGTTACAAACGGAATGACAAAGTTAATATACCCACCTTTCCAAGGTGGAGGGTATAAAAATCCGCATTTATAGTCATTATATCCCTTTCTTTTTCCATTGAAAAATATACCTTTTTCCATTGAAAAATATATCCTTAGTATTCTGTAAAATAATAGGTTTAAAAAAATCACAACAATGACCTTAATATTCTTAGAATTTTTTAATTATTATCATTTTGCGCTATGCCTTAACAAACAACCTTTCTACTCTTTAAACATCCTGTAAAGAATGAAAATTTCCATCAACTTCCGGTTACTCTTTCCCATTCATAGGCAAACATTTGCCATTCATTCTTCGTTCTCCTCTTGTAATATTTTAATTTCGATATCATTATTATTTTTTTCATATTTTTTGTTCTCCTATGAATGGCATTGTGTCTGGGCTGAGAACAATGATGCATAGCTACGACATTTTCGTAATCCTTTTCTTCATTCATACATTCCGTAACGCTTGTTGTCTATTGTGTGTGAGTGTGTGTGTGCGTGTATCTCATTTCACAACCTTCTAGGTTAAGATGAATGTAACAGAATATCCCTGTTAGCTTTGCAGGAGATTATTGACATTAAAAACATTTGGAAGAGATTTAGTCTGTTATTAAATTCACAAGAAAATGATTATGTTTCAATGCCAAGAATATATTCGAAAAACAAAATGAAAAGGCTTAGAAAGGAGAGAAATGCCAACGTTAAGAAGTAATGCTATTATTTAACTATAAAAATGAGGCATTGTCTAGTATTTAATAAAAAAAAATGAAGCAGTCATTCATTAATGGGCTTGATGTTCTAATCCATTCCCACCACAAACCCAGAGTGAAAATACAATTGAATTTGGGGAAAAATTGAGAACATTTTAAGGGAAGGAAACTACTGCAACTAAACTATATCGATGTCTTATATCAGAACTGATTTTTCGGTGGAAAACTGATTTGGAAAAACTGCATCAAAGTCAAACACCATAATTTTTACGTTTTTTCTTTAAGTTTTACTGAATCAGAGCAAACAATGTCGGAAATAGCATCAATTTTAGAATAAGTTTACATTTGTTTACGTTTACATTTGATCACTTTTGGAGTACAAGGTAGCCCATATTCGACGGACCCATGTTTTTTTTTTTTTAATCAAAGAAAAAAAAAATTTGGCGGTTGGCATGTTAATCATTTAATTTGTTCCAAGTGGATCTGTTTACATCAATTTTTGAATATGATATCTCTCAAATGGCCGCCTCTGGCATTGATGGCGTATGGTGCTCTTTTTGCTGCATTTTCCATCGTTTTTACCAACTTTTCGGCCGGAATAGCGGAAATTTCTTCACGAATGTGGTCATTGAGCTCTTCTACGGTCCTTGGCTTGTTAACGTAAACCTTTGACATCAAATATCCCCAGAAGAAGAAGTCAGGCGGCGTCAAATCGGGTGGCGTAAAAACGGCAATTTTGCTTATTTACGGTCCCATTCAATGTGAAATTGCTCGTCATCTTCGGCCATTTTGATGACTCTTTGGGCCCATTCCAATCGACGAGGCTTGTCCGCAGGCAACATTCTTTGCTTCAATTGAATTTTGTACGGGAACAAATGCAAATCAATGCGAACAATCCGTTGTAAAATGGGCCGAGCCATGCCCAACTGTTGAGAACGGCGTTTTTGTGATGTTCTTGGGGACCTCTCAACACTGGCTCGTACGGCAACGATATTCTATGGCCTCTTGGGATTAGAAAGAGCCTTACCAGTCGAAAATTTTTCGTATAAACGCTTAATGGTGTTCTTAGAAGGCGAACTTCTCGCATTTTTTAATGTTTTAAAATGTTTTAAAAGCACGTTGAGTTTTCACAATTGACTTCTTCTGTTGAATGTAAATTTCAACTATTTCAGAGCACTCGCGTGACGTGTATTGGTTCATGGTAAAAATCTGCTTGGACTGACGCTTCAAACGCGGTATGTCATTAAGCGATGTGACATCTCTGTCAAAAGTTATGATGGGTCCGTCGAATATGGGCAACCCTGTATTTTGAAAAGCAAGAAATGAAGCGAGGAACTCATTTTGGGTGGCTCGTGCTGAGTGTGATGGTGCTGAGTCCTATTGGAATGCCCAAGGTCTGCGATCAACATGTTTCCGTGCCTAAGACTTTAATACACCCTCCAGAATAATTTCGTGAAAATATTCAGCATTTGTCTTGATTCCACGGTTGATTATTACGAGCGGAGAGCGACCATCGGCTGTTGTGGCGGCCCACACCATCACCATGGCCGGCGCTTGAGTTCTGTTGTACAGCCGAAGGTGCACATTTTCAGGTGTCCTCTTTGGCAAGTTAATACGATCATTTTGTTTGTTTACAATCTGCTGGACAGCAAATGTTTTCTCATCGGAGAAATCCAATTCGGTTCACCACTTCCAGCCAAATATAAAGAAATCACACTATCACGCTTGAATTCCATCACGAATAACTTTTTTTCTGAAAAATTCTCACCAAAATGCTTTTGTTAGCTTGTAAACAATATAATGAGCTGTCACTGGAATAATTTTAATAGCTGTCGGGCGAGTGGCTTAGAAATGACAGTAGTCTAAAGTTGGTTACAGTTTTTCATCCAATTCTGTACCAACTCCAATTTTAGAATTCCCCGACACAATTCGTTATCATTGCCCTTTGTTATAACGTGTCACCCCTTCGTGTCTTCCATTTGTTCAGAAACCCCAACAGAATGACATTATATTAAGTTCAGATTTAAATTATATTGACGTAAATATCTCACATTGGTGAGCATTCTAAAATGCGTAATAATCATCACATCAAGTGGGATAGACAATGTTCAAAGGTAAGTTTTATTTTGAAATCTCCATACATATCCATTTATAAAAAATTCAGTTTCAATTCAATTCACTCCAACCTTCATACAATGTCAATATCTCTCAAACTTATTGTGTGTGTGTGTGGAATATTGCTTGGCATTGCAAGTTGCACGTTGAAGTAGTCAGCAGAACTTTGGTCGTTTGATTTCTAAAAGTTACCTATGACACTTTTGTTCGAGGACATCTCTTTAAGACAAAATGTGAAAACTTACAAGAGGTTGAGGTAAATATTTGTTGGAAAAGAGGACTTTTTGCACAGTTTGTGAAGTATATGGAAAATATTGATTTATTGAAAAAGAGGTGCTTTCTATTTTTAATTAAAATGTGTATTGGCAATTTTTTTATATAAGTTTTTTTTTATAAGATACAATGAATTTATGAGTAATATATGTTTCCGGCACAAAATAATGTCCCATTTTAATATAAATTATTAAAGAAGCAAATTAAAAAGCAATAAGTTCGGCCAGGTCGAATTTTAATACCCTCCACCATTCGGAACGAATTCGGAAATTTTCAAAAATAAAATAAATAAATAATAGAATCCTTTAAAATTTCTGTTAAAATCATAAAAATGACGAATATAGGGAGGTACAGATATTTAGGCGATATACGGAGTCCTGTGGCTGGATTCTTGTTCTATGAAAATAAGAAATGAAAAACATTTCCTTTATCATATTTATACCCTATACCACAAGGTGGTCAGGGTATTATGTCTTTGTGAATTTGTTTGTAACAGGCAAAAGGAAACGAGATAGACCCATAGTTCCTTTTGATGATCTGCATAGAATCACATTCTGAGTTGATTTATACATGTCCGTCCGACCGTCTGTCCATGTATTTTTGTAAACAAATTACAGATCACATTTATTGCCCTATCCAGATGAAATTTTGCACAAATCATTTGTTTGGCCCAAGAACGAACCCTATTGAAATTGGAGATAATCGGTCAAAATTTAGATATAGCTCCCATAAATATCTTCGTCCGATTTGCCTTTTATTGTGCACCAAACGTGTAATATCAGCCCGAATTGTATGGATGCATTCAAATACACTCAAATTAGGCCTGAAAATAAGTATGCAAAATTGAACGATATCGGTTCAGTTATAGCTATAGCTCCCATATATATTGTTCATCCGATTTGTTATTGTTGTCCTCCGCAGCCGTAATATGCACGATGTAACAACAATATTTGGGGAAATATATCAAATACAGCTCAGAAATACATTTATTTAATTTTGTAGAGATCGGTTCAGATTTGGATATAGCTCCCATATATAACTTCGTCCGATTTACCTTTGATTGTGAACCAAACGTCTAATATTTGCCTTAATTGAATGAAATTTGGCACTTATGACCGAATTGAGTCTAGAAGCTAGTATATCAAATTTGGTGAAGATCGGTTCAGATATAGCTATAGCTCCCATATATACTGTTCATCCGACTTGTCATATATGTTACCCACAGCCGTAATATGCACTCCGTAACAACGATATTCGGGGAAATATATCAAATGCAGCTCAGAAATATCTTTGCCAAATTTTATCGAGATCGGTTCCAATTTGGATATATCTCCCATATATATCTATATCTGATTTCAAATTAATTGTGCACCAAATGGGCAATACAAGTCTGAATTTAAAAGATACAAATGCTTCGGCATAGTTAGTCCTTTGAACTTTAAATTTTAATTATAATCATAGCGTGTATGATTGAATTCTCCCATAAAAACTTTTAATTGTTATGTGGAGCTCTACTAAATTAGCAAAGTGGTGTAGGGTATCATAAAGTCGGCCCCGCCCGGCTTTAAGATTTTCTTTACTGGTTTTCATTTGTCTTCTCTATAAAAGTTTTAATTTCACATTTTTATAGAACAAGAATTGAGGCCCTGGACCTATATAGACAATTTTCAGTCGTAGGCACCTGTAGTACCTTTTACGAATTTCAAATACGAAATTTGAAAGGTGAATGCTGTCGCTGAAATCATCAAAATACCGAATATCGAAAAGTACCGTTATATGGGGCTATACGAACACATTTTCTGTCATAGGTTGTAGTGCCCATTAAGAATTTCAAATACGAAATATGAAAGAGATCAGGTAAATAATGTAGCTCAAACCAATATCGAATATAGGGAGGTACCTTTATGTAGGAGCTATGCGAAGACCTGGACCTGCATATACAATTTTCAGTCGCAAATTGTACTACCTCTTAGGAACTTCAAATACGAAATTTGAAGCGATTCCGGTGAATAATGTCACTAAAGTCATCAAAACACGGGATGTAGCGAGGTACCGTTATATGGGGGCTATACGAAGACAAGGACCTGCATAGACAATTTTCCCTCATACACTGTAGTACCCATTACGAAGTATCATTACGAAATTTGAAATGGTTCCCATGAACACTATCGAAGAACAAAATCATTAAAATACCGAATATAGGGAGGTACAGTTTTGCACAAATCATTTGTTTGGCCCAAGAACGAACCCTATTGAAATTGGAGATAATCGGTCAAAATTTAGATATAGCTCCCATAAATATCTTCGTCCGATTTGCCTTTTATTGTGCACCAAACGTGTAATATCAGCCCGAATTGTATGGATGCATTCATATACACTCAAATTAGGCCTGAAAATAAGTATGCAAAATTGAACGATATCGGTTCAGTTATAGCTATAGCTCCCATATATATTGTTCATCCGATTTGTTATTGTTGTCCTCCGCAGCCGTAATATGCACGCTGTAACAACAATATTTGGGGAAATATATCAAATACAGCTCAGAAATACATTTATTAAATTTTGTAGAGATCGGTTCAGATTTGGATATAGCTCCCATATATAACTTCGTCCGATTTACCTTTGATTGTGAACCAAACGTCTAATATTTGCCTTAATTGAATGAAATTTGGCACTTATGACCGAATTGAGTCTAGAAGCTAGTATATCAAATTTGGTGAAGATCGGTTCAGATATAGCTATAGCTCCCATATATACTGTTCATCCGACTTGTCATATATGTTACCCACAGCCGTAATATGCACTCCGTAACAACGATATTCGGGGAAATATATCAAATGCAGCTCAGAAATATCTTTGCCAAATTTTATCGAGATCGGTTCCAATTTGGATATATCTCCCATATATATCTATATCTGATTTCAAATTAATTGTGCACCAAATGGGCAATACAAGTCTGAATTTAAAAGATACAAATGCTTCGGCATAGTTAGTCCTTTGAACTTTAAATTTTAATTATAATCATAGCGTGTATGATTGAATTCTCCCATAAAAACTTTTAATTGTTATGTGGAGCTCTACTAAATTAGCAAAGTGGTGTAGGGTATCATAAAGTCGGCCCCGCCCGGCTTTAAGATTTTCTTTACTGGTTTTCATTTGTCTTCTCTATAAAAGTTTTAATTTCACATTTTTATAGAACAAGAATTGAGGCCCTGGACCTATATAGACAATTTTCAGTCGTAGGCACCTGTAGTACCTTTTACGAATTTCAAATACGAAATTTGAAAGGTGAATGCTGTCGCTGAAATCATCAAAATACCGAATATCGAAAAGTACCGTTATATGGGGGCTATACGAACACATTTTCTGTCATAGGTTGTAGTGCCCATTAAGAATTTCAAATACGAAATATGAAAGAGATCAGGTAAATAATGTAGCTCAAACCAATATCGAATATAGGGAGGTACCTTTATGTAGGAGCTATGCGAAGACCTGGACCTGCATATACAATTTTCAGTCGCAAATTGTACTACCTCTTAGGAACTTCAAATACGAAATTTGAAGCGATTCCGGTGAATAATGTCACTAAAGTCATCAAAACACGGGATGTAGCGAGGTACCGTTATATGGGGGCTATACGAAGACAAGGACCTGCATAGACAATTTTCCCTCATACACTGTAGTACCCATTACGAAGTATCATTACGAAATTTGAAATGGTTCCCATGAACACTATCGAAGAACAAAATCATTAAAATACCGAATATAGGGAGGTACAGTTGTATGGAGGCTATAACTAAACGTGGACCTATTTAGCCCATTTTCAATATGAAAAGTCTATATGAATATAATTTGTAGGCTCTAAAATGTATATTTCGAGGTGTTACGAACGGAACGACAAATTTTATGTATACTCCATACTGTGGTGGAGGGTATAAAAGTATGTAAATCTTTTGTCCCATTTTCCACAATGAATTGACATACAGAGTGAGATAAGAAAAAACTGCAACAAAGTCAAACGCTATAATTTTTTGGATTTTTTTTTAATTTCATTGAATGAAAGAAAAAATTTCGGAAATAGCATCAAATTTTAGAATAAGTTTAGATTTTTTCGAATTGGTCACCTTTGCCACGAATTATGGCCTTCAAACGGCCAATGAAACCGTCACACGCAGCCCGATTATTGCTCTGCGCTATTTTGGCCCACTCCCTGCGAAGCGCTTGCTTTAGGTGATCGATACTTTTGTATTTTTTAGTGCTAACCTTGCTTTTCAAAATTCTCCAGGCACAATAGTCCAACGGATTGATGCCCGGAGATTTTGGTGGCTATTGTTTGCTGGAAATGAAGCGAGGACCATTCTTGGGTGGTGCGTGCTGAGTCCAAGGTCTGCGGCCAAAATGTTTGCAAGGTTTTAATACACCCTGCAGAATATTTTCGCAATAATATTCTGATGCCATGGTCGATTAATACGAGCGAAGAGCGACCATCGGCTGTTATAGCGGCCCCCACCATCACCATGGCCGGCGCTTGAGTTCTGGTGCCAACCGAAGGTGCACATTTTCAGCTTACCTCTTTGGCAAGTAAACACGATCATTTTGTATGTTTACAAACGCTAGACAACGAATGTTTTCTCATGGGAAAAAACCAAATTCGGCAGTTCACCATTTTCGGCCAAGCGAAGCAACAATTTAGCTCTTTTGAGCCTATTTTCTTTCTGTTGCGGTGTAAGTTCTTGCACTTTTTGGAATTTCAATTGCTTTACACCGAGCTCATGTTTCAATATTTGCCAAATGGAATATTGCAATATGTTCAGCTCACGAGCTATCGGCCACTGTGATGCGGGTTTCGATCAAATCGCTTCTTTACTTTTCGAACAATTTCTCCTGATGTTGCTGTTTTCTTCCGTCCACTCCCTTGACGTCGGGCTACTGTAACGAGCGATGGTACGAGACACAAAAGATTTATTAACATTTAAATGCTGAAGTGCTCTAACAATAGCACCTTGTTGTTTTCGGGTCAAATATAAATAAATTACACAATCACTCTTGAATTCCATCACGAATAACTTTTTTCTGGAAAATTGTCACCAAAAATCTTTTGTACGCTTGCGAATAATATAATGACCTGTCACTGGAATAATTTAAACAGCTGTCGGACGAGTGGCTTAGAAATGACAGCAGTTTGAAGTTTGTTCATCTCACTCTTTAAGTAAAAGTGGACCTATATAGCCCCTTTCTCAATACCAAAAGTGCTGCAGGCGCAACACATATTTAAGTAAAAGTTTTATCAACCTAATTTTATTTCAAACTTCCACATTTTAATATGTCATGCTATGATGAATTTATTATTGCTGATCCGACCCATTTCTACAATACTAATTTTGAAATATTGGAAAGTCACCTTTCAACTTCCAAGAAAAATCTCCGAACTATATTTTTATTGCTATTGTTAACAAACAAATTCCTAGACCTACGCGAACACAAAACCCAGAAGTTAATATATACATTCAATCAAAGCTTTGGCAGTCATTTAAATTACATTTTCTTAACGACAAAAATTCCCTCCATTTTTCTCAGAACTTTAGCAAATCTCAACACAAAATTCATACCTTTTCCGTTTTTAAATTCCGAACAAAAATAAAACGCCTTTGATGTCAAAGCATTTTAACATCTCTCCTCTTCGTTTTCTTCGCTCCGCCACTTGCTGAAATGTGTCTCACCTCTAACCCTATTTTGGCGTCACATTTGACAAGGGAAAAACTTTTCGTTGACATGTTGTTAGGTTATGGGAATAACAAAAGGCAAATAATTTTTCAGCGTAACCCTCTTTCATCATTCGTTTGCGATAAAAATTTATGCCAGTTAATGAATGCAAGAAAAAAACGTAGAAGAAAAGTTTTAAATTCTATTGTTACGTTGTTGTCGTCGTCGTCCTTCCCATTATCGTTGTACGTCCTGACAGTTAATGATGGATGCATGAATAGGGAATATGTGGTAATATATGTGGAGAACATTGTTGTTGTTCGAAATAATTTGTAATTTTTATGTTTTAAAAATATTTAAGAGATAAGACATGGACTGCAAAATTTTGAACAGCAGTATACAATATACATATGAATGGCTCAAGAGTATTCCGTACCCACAACCACAGCTCATACACACATGCATATTTTTTTATTGTTATATTTCGGGACCATAAAATTTAGTTTTGGGTTATCATTCTTTTTAACAATGAAGAAAATGTAAAATTAAAGTATTATTTAGAATGTAAAACCAGTCGCCAATGTTAAGAAACTTACAGGGTAACTAACCGAATATAGACGGAGGGATTGGTAAAATTATTAAATATAAAGGGTGTGATGAAAAAACTTCAACCAATTTCAGACTGCTGGCATTTCTAAGCCACTAGTCCGACAGCTGTGAAAATTATTATAGTGAAATCACATTTTATTGTTTACAAGCGTACAAAAGAATTTTGATGAGAATTTTCCAGAAAAAAAAGTTATTCGTGATGGAATTCAGCACCGATTTTAGAAAATTGTTCAAAACCCCAGTTTAATTTGGCTCTTTTATTCTGACAGAGATCAACATGCCAAAGCTCTTGATATGTACACATCTATACACAGAAATTTACAGGGTGAGATAAAAAACTGCAACAAAGTCAAACGTCACAATTTTTACATTTTTTTAAATGTTATTGAATGAAAGCAAAAAACGTCGGAAATAGCATCAAATTTTATAATAAGTTTAGATTTGTTCCAATTTGTCACCTTTGGCACGAATTACGGCCTTCAAACGGCCAATGAAACCGTCACACGCTGCCCGAATGTTGCTCTGCGGTTTTTTGGCCCATTCCCGGCGAAGCGTTTCCTTGCTTGATTGCTTTCTAAAATACTCCAGACATAATAGTCCAAAGGAGAGCGACCATCGGCTGTTATGTCGGCTCACACCATCATCATGGCCGTTGCTTGAGTTCTGGTGGCCAACCGAAGGTGCAAACTTTTAGCTATCCTCTTTGGCAAGTAAACACGATCATTTTGTTGGTTAACAAACTGCTGGACAACGAAGTTTTTTTCATCAGCAGTTCACCACTTTCGGCCAAGCGAAGCTCTTTTGAGTCTATTTTCTTTCTGTTGCTGTGTAAGTTCTTGCATTTTTTTTTTTTTTTTGGAATCTTAATGGCTTTACCCCGAGCTGGAAAATTGCCATATTTTCAACTTACGAGCCATTTTTCGGCCACTGCAACGCGGGTTTCGACCAAGTCGCTTCTTTACTTTTCGAACCATTTCTGCTGATATTGCTATTTTCTTGCGTCCACTTCCTTGACGTCGGGCTACGCTACCACGGTAGCGAGCGATGCGATGGTACCAGACACAAAAGATGTATTCATATTTAAATGCTGGAGTGCTCTAACGATAGCCACTTGTGGTTTTCCAGCCAAATATGAAGCAATCACACTATCAGGCTTGAAGTCCATCACTAATAACTTTTTTTCTGGAAAATTCTCACTAAAATGCTTTTGTACGCTTGTAAACAATATAATGAGCTGTCACTGGAATAATTTTAATAGCAGTCGGACGAGTGGCTTAGAAATGACAGCAGTCTGAAATTGATTGCAGTTTTTCATCTCACCCTGTATGTTAAGATTCCAATAGATTTGGGAGACCATATACAGGGTTGCCCATATTCGACGGACCTTTGGGCCCATTCCAATCGACGAGGCTTGTCCGCAGGCAACATTCTTTGTGTCAATTGAATTTTGTACGAGAACAAATGCAAATCAATACGAATAATCCGTTGTAAAGTGGACCGAGCCATGCCCCACTGCTGAGAACGGCGTTTTTGGGATGTTCTTGGGGACCTCTCAACACTGGCTCGTACGGCAGCGATATTCTCGGCCGCGGCCGATCGCCTTGGTCGACTTTTGTATGGCCTCTTTGGATTAGAAAGAGCCTTACCAGTCGAAAATTTTTCGTATAAACGCTTAATGGTGTTCTTAGATGGCGCACTTCTCACATTTTTTTATGTTTTAAAAGCACGTTGAGTTTTCACAATTGACTTCTTCTGTTGAATGTAAATTTCAACTATTTCAGAGAGCTCGCGTGGCGTGTATTGGTTCATGGTAAAAATCTGCTTGGACTGACGCTTCAAACGCGGTATGTCATTAAGCGATGTGACATCTCTGTCAAAAGTTATGGCGTTGCCAGATGGGTCCGTCGAATATGGGCAACCCTGTATACGCCAAATCTTTAGTATACCTTTACTGAAGACAACAGAGATTCATATGAATCACCTTCCTACTTACCCAGTTTATATGTTCCATATGTTCTGAATAACCCCTCATATCTCCTCTGGATACAAAAAAAGTCTGTTTCTAAACTTTGTCTGACATCTTATGACTGAACATTTCACATTCAAATTCGAGTGCATTCAATCTACTTGAAATGCAATTCTTCCGAATACTTTATTGTGAAGAATTCTGTGGTGTTTCAACAGCACACTGAACGCACGCACACACAAACAGACAGACATAATTTCATTCACCTACCATTTCTCACCTCATCTCATCTCTCTCGGATCTCGTATAACTTGATTTCGTTAACCTTATCCAATTGAATGAATAAGATGAATGAATGAAATCGTGTCATATGGCCACATTTTCTTCTTCTGCTTTTTTTTTGTGGAATATCAGAGGCAACAACACATCATCTCTGTTTTAGAGGTGGGAGAGAGGGAGAAATGGTATGAAGAGAGCAAAACTGAATTTGAATACCTCCTTTTGAAATGCAATCATCTGATAATTGCATTATAAAGGTTAAACTCACTTTTGAGTATTGAAATGAACCGAGACGAATTGAACACAGGGCGAACAATGTGAGCCGAGCAGAAAAACTGAAAAATTACAAACCTAAAGTAAGATGACTCTCCTCATCTTTCAAGAGGCATCTGGATTTACTGCGTGTTTGGGTCAGGTTGGTGTTGCTATTGCGATTGTTGTTGATGTTATTGTTGTTGTTGTTTACAACTTTGATTTCAATTTCAAGAGAGCATTGTTCTGCAATTTGTATTGTGTTTTTTATTTTTTTTTCTTTCTTCTTCTTCAAGGTAGTTGTGTTTGTGCGTTTCAATTCGAAACAATAAAAGTAATATTTATTATTTATAAGAACACAGCGTGACAATTAGATAATTGAAAGAAATCCATTTCCAAGAATCATTCAATAAATTAGAAAAAACCATGTTAAAATACTCTTCAGAGGCCAAAAATAGCCATAATTGTGTAGCTCAGCCATTCCAAAGAAGCCAAACAATCAATTTCACAAAAAGAAGGTGTTTTGTGTCACGTTCGGGATGAAGAGAGAAACAAGTTCGTGACTTCGATAAAAATCATTTAAATGTCCATTAATTATTTACATACACCGTAAGAACTGAGATTTTTTTCTTAAATAAAAAAGCAAATTAATCTCGTTATATTGCATCCGTTGGTTTGTCGACGTATGTATACTGTTATATCCGGTGATTTTATAGGAATATTTATGAAAAAAAAAAATAATTAAATACAGTGTGAGATGAAAAAACTGCAACCAACTTCAGACTGCTGTCAATTCTAAACCACTCGTCCGCAAGCTGATGAAATTATTCCAGTGATAGCTCATTATGTTGTTCAGAAGCGTACAAAATAATTTTGGTGAGAATTTTCCAGAAGAAGTCATTCGTAATAAGGAAGTGGACGAAAGAAAACATCAACATCAGCAGAAATGGTTCGAAAAGTAAAGAAGCGACTTGATCGAAACCCGCTTTGCAGTGGCCGAAAACTGGCTCGTGAGCTGAACATATCACAATATTCCATTCGGCAAATATTTAAAAATTAACTAAAAATTAACTAAAGTCATTGAAATTCCAAAAAGCGCAATAACTTACACCACAACAGAAAGAAAATAGACTCGAAAGAGCTAAAGAGTTGCTTCGCTCGGCGGAAAGTGGTGAACTACCGAATTTGGTTTTCTCCGATGAGAAAACATTCGTTGTCTAGCAGTTTTTTTTAACAAATGAAATGATCGTGTTTACTTGACAAAGAGGTCAGCTGAAAATGCGCACTTTCGGTTGGCCACCAGAACTCAAGCGCCGGCCATGGCGATGGTGTGAGCCGCCATAACAGCCACAGCTACTGCCAATACCAACTTAACTAACATTTAGCATAGCCAAAACTATTTACATCTCTCCATCCTAAACACCAACAGTGATCCAAAATAAGTACCATTTAGTACTTCTAATACAGATCTCAGCACCAGACACCAAAAGAGTACACATATCCGAAACCACCCATAGTACATAATACATGTCCGAAACCACCTCCATATCTTAACCACAGACACCAAAAGAAACCTCAACATCGGACTTCGAGATTCAAGCTCTATTCCTTTACCCAATACCAAATTCAGTATAATCTACAACTTTTCGTATAATATTATTACTTATTTTCTAAACGGTTATATTTCTCAATCCAAGACACCAGCAGTTATCGTAATATAAATTTTCACGGTTTGAGATTTATCCCTTCACTCAATACCCAATTTAGTACTAAATACTTTTCGTAAAAATATAATACACATTTCCAAAACCACCTCTGTATCTCATTTTCAGATACCAAAAGAGACTGCTGTATCAAATTTTATGATTCCAGAATTTACCACCATTTACAACCATTTAGTACTTTTCGAACAATTAGTATGCATGTGCAAAACCACCACCAGATACCAAAAGGGACCTCAACATCAAATTTTAAGATTTCAGCTCTATCGCTTTACCGAACATCCAAATTGGTATCACTTAGTACTTTTCGACCCTTGTAGTACACATTTCCAAAACAACCTCCAGATTCAAATTTCAAATAACAACAGAGACTTCAATGTCAAATTTGGGGATTACAGTCTTATCCCTTCAACGAATACCACATTTAACATTATTTAGTACTTCTCGTGCAAATACGGGGCACATTTCAAAAACCACACCTGTCTCCTAACACAGATACCAACAAATACCTAAATATTAAACTTCGGGATCCCAGCTCTATATCTTCAATCAATACCAATTTAGTAATATTTAGTACTTTTCGTAATTATGGTAAACATTTCCAAAACCACTTCCATATCTCAATTTCAGATATCAAAATTGACATCCATATCAAATTTGAGGTTTCCAGCCATATCCCTTCACCCAATACCATATCTAGTACTGACATCAACAGTGACATCCATAAAAAATTGAGGATTTCAGCCCTATCGCTTCACTCAATACCAAATTAAGTAGCATTTAGCCCTTTTCGAACAAATATAGAAGTATTTTCAAAACAATCTTCATATCTCAACCTCAGATGCCAACAGTGGCCTTAATATTATATGTCAGAATTTCAGCTCTATTGCTTTACCCAATACCAAATTTAGTACCACTTAGTACTTTTCGAACATTTATAGGACGTATTTTCGAACAACAGCCAAATTTGGTAAGGGGGAATCAAATTTAGTACAATTATAGTGCGGATATCCAAAAGTAGCTCCCTCCCACCCACAGACACCAACACTGACATCCATATTAAATTTCAGGATTTCAACTTTATTCCATCACCCAATTTAGTACCATTTAAAGAGTTGCTTCGCTTGACCGAATGTGGTGAACTGCCGAATTTGGTTTTCTCCGATGAGAAAACATTCATTGTCCAGCAGTTTGCAAGCGAACAAAATGATCGTGTTTACTTGCCAAAGAGGTCAGCTAAAAATGTGCACCTTCGGTTGGCCACCAAAATTCAAGCGCCGGCCATGGTGATGGTGTGGCCATAACAGCCGATGGTGACTGTCCGCTCGTATTAATCGACCGTAACATCAGAATAAATGCGAAAATATTCTGGAGGGTGTATTAAATTCCTGGGTATCGCGCCACCCAAGAATGGTTACAATATGAGGTTTCTCGCTTCATTTCCAGCGCGCAATGACCACCAAAATCTCCAGATACCAATCCGTTGGACTATTGTGTCTGGAGTATTTTGGAAAGCAAGGTTGCCACTAAAAAGTGCCAAAATGTCGATCACCTCAAGCAAGCGCTTTGCCGGGAATAGGCCAAAATACCGCAGAGCAACATTCGGGCAGCGCGTGATGGTTTCATTGGCCATTTGGAAGCCATAATTAATGCCAATTCGAGCAAATCTAAACTTATTCTAAAATTTTATGCTATTTTCGACATTTTTTGCTTTCAATAAAATTTAATAAAAAGTAAAAATTATGTCATTTGACTTTGTTGCAGTTATTTTTATCTCATCCAATATAGTTCAATCCTGTCACAATATTTATATCATATTTATTTAGTTCCGATATGAAATAGACAATATTCGTTTATTCCTTCGGAACCCACGCCATAGAGGTCAACAGTTTAAATAATAATAACAGAAGTCAAACTATTTTCGAACAATAGAACATTGGCTGGGGGCATACATCTGTCGGCAAAAGCGACTGATACTTTTTAACTTGTTTATTTTATATAACAAACTCTAGCATTGAAAAGACATTTTCTAAATAATTTAATCAATACTAAGTTTATTCTTCTTATTTTTTCAGATTTATAACTGCAAAAGTATTAAGATTTAAAGGTAAGTTCATATTCTTAATAATTTTGCATTATAATATGAAATTATTTCATTAGTCCGATTCATGAGTTATTCCAGCTATCGGCTAACTTCAATACTCTTTGATATTATGCTCTCATAATTACGATATGGATATAATTACTCCCACATATACGAGTATGCATACAAAAATTAAGGAGAATCTGAATGAAGTCAATCCACAACCCATAAGCGTGTATTTGCAAAACAATTAATCTATTTTAAAAATTCATAATGACACGCTTATGACGTATGAAAAAAGTTCTGTAAACACTTTGCATTATTCATTATGAATACATATGATATGCGTATGTATATCTTCATTATGAATATTGTTAATTAATAAACAAACATATTGGCAAGTGTCAATGTTATGTGATTAATGGCTACTTCTTGCGTTTTAATTTTAAAACAATGTGATTAATAATCTAAAAGTCATTTGAGGTGACATTGCTAAAATGGCATTAACGTATGCTCGTGTTACATTTTAATGAACGTCAATTGTGGATATTAACTAATACAATTTTTTTATAAGGAAACAGGATCAATGTTGGAGGAGCAGAAAAAGCATTTAAACAGTACAGCCCTTCCAAATTTCTAAAAGAGAATATGGTTAGGTCACCATTCAATGACAATTACATTTTCTCGTTTACAAAATTCAATAAAAAAAACGAATCTACGATGGGCTAAGCTTTACATACAGAAGCTGACAGGAATATATTTTGCGAATCTGGGATTTTGCGAATTCGTACTAAACGGGGTTTTAAAGATACTAAAATACATATATATACAGGGTGAAATAAAACTAGTTAAAAAGTAGTAAGTTCGGACGGGCCAAACTTTGAATACCCTCCACCATTTGGAACGAATTTGGAAATTTTCAGAAAATAAAATCATTAAAACATTATGTTAAAATTCTAAAAATACCAAATATAGCCGTTATATAGAGGTGTATACGACATGGGCCTACATAGGCATTGTTTGTCATAAGCCATTACCATATTCAAATTCGAAACTTGAAATAAACGGTGAATAATGTAGCTAACATCATCAAAATATCGTATATAGGGAGGTACCGTTATATCGGAGCTGTGCGAAGACCTGGACCTTCAGAGACAATTTTCTTTCACAGGCTGTAGCATCCATTACGAACTTCAAATACCACATCTCAAACAATTTCGGTGGTTATTGCACCTAAAATCGTCAAAATGCCGAATATAGGGATGTACTGATATATGGGGCCTATACGAAGACCTGGACTTGCACAGACAATTTTCGGTCTTAGGGTGTGGTATCCACTTCGAACATCAAATACCAAATTTGAAGCAATTCCGGTGAATAGTGTCGCTAAAATCATCAAAATACCGAATATCGGGAGGTATTGTTATAGGGGGGGCTATATGAAAACGTGGACCATTCACGAACTTAACCTGCCTACTGGAAAACTAAATATGTGTGCAAAATTTTAGCCATCTATCTCAAATCATTCGAAAGATAGCGTGATTACAACAGACAGACGGACAGACAGACAGACAGACTGACAGACAGAATTAGAATTGGACACCTGTGGCACGAATTATGACCTTCAAACGGTCAATGAAACCGTCACACGCTGCTCGATGGTGGCTCTGTGGTATTTTGACCCATTCCCTGTCGAAGCCAACCTTGTTTCCAAAATACTTCAGACACAATAGTCCAACGGATTGGTATCCGGAGATTTTGGGTGCCATGGTGCGCTGGAAATGAAGTGAGGAACCTCATTTTGTAACCATTCTTGGGTAACGCGTGCTGAGTGCGATGGTGCAGAGTCCTGTTGGAATGTCCAAGATCTTCGGCCAAAATGTTTGTGTGCCCAAGGCTTTAATACACCTTTCAGAATATTTTCGCTATAATATTCGGCATTTATTCTGATGCCACGGTCGATTAATACGAGCAGAGAGCGACCATCGGCTTTTATGGCGGCCCACACCATCACCATGGCCATCGCTTGAGTTCTGGTGGCCATCCGAAGGTGAACAATTTCAGCTGACCTCTTTGGTAAGTTGTTTACAACCTGCTGGACAACGAAATTGCTGCAGTTCACCAGTTACGGCCAAGCGAAGCAACTCTTTAGCCATTTTGAGTCTATTTTCTTTCTGTTGCGGTGTAAGTTCTTGCACTTTTTGGAATTCCAATGGCTTTGCCCCGAGCTTATTTTTCAATATTTTCCGAATGGAATATTGCGATATGTTCAGCTCACGAGCCATTTTTCGGCCACTGCGACGCGGATTTCGATCAAGTCGCTTCTTTACTTTTCGAACCATTTCTGCTGATTCTTGCGGTTTTCTTCCGTCCACTTCCTTGACGCCGAGCCGCGCTACCAGTATCACTGTAACGAGCGATGATACGAAATAGAAAAGATTTATTCACATTTAAATGCTGGAGTGCCCTAACGATAGCCACTTGTGATTTTCCAGCCAAATATA
The DNA here is from genome assembly GCF_030504385.1 of Musca domestica. Lineage (NCBI taxonomy): Eukaryota > Metazoa > Arthropoda > Insecta > Diptera > Muscidae > Musca > Musca domestica. The sequence goes on along the minus strand of NW_026712114.1, from coordinate 12,274,838 downwards.
AATAAATCAATATCACGCTTGAACTCCATCACGAATAACCTTTTTTCTGGAAAACCTCTCACCAAAATGCTTTTGTACGCTTGTAAACAATATAATGAGCTGTCACTGGAAAAATCATAACAGCTGTCGGACAAGTGGCTTAGAAATGACAGCAGTCTCAAGTTGGTTGAAGTTTTTTCATCTCACCCTGCATGTATTCATAGGATGTGGTTCCACCAACATACTGTTACATTCTAGGTTTTTTCCAATTATTCAAGGAAGCTAATAAATTAAGGAAATAAAAGAATTTTATATCCCTCATTAATTCAACATGTTTTTTACAATCCATCAGTTAATCAAATAAATCACTCTTCATATCTCCTATACATATTATGTTGTTTAATTGTTTTTTTTTTTATTACAAAATTGACATTCAATATTTAACGACAGTGACATCCGACCGTCATTAATCATTCTAATGTTATCGTTGAATTGACGCACATTGTAATTAAGTAAATTAAATGTAGTGGAAACCGAAACCCCATTTAAAAAATGTCAAAGATTTCATTGGGCTATCTGAGCGTATGAACAACATTGACCATACTCATAATCTCACTCATACGCCTTCAAGCAACCTCAAACATAATATGTACATATATCGTCAACATTTCCTGTTTCCTCCTTCCTCTAATTTTGTACCACTTTTCTGGGTCAACAATAATCTATTTCAATTAATTATTTTTATGACACATCCCAACCACAGTAACAAAATAATGTTTAATCTTTTGCACATGCACTGCCAGTGGGTGTACTAGTCAAGTTGTCGCAAGTCAAATTATAATTCGAGTCCACTTGAAACAAAGCATAATAAACGAATTGCAATTCTTCAACGATGACATTAACTACCGCTGCTGCTGCTGTTGGTGTCGGTGGTGCTGAAAAATAGATTGTCATCCATTCACTTGTTCTTCTTCTGGTTTTAGTGGAGATCTCGACCGGGGCGAAAACATGAAGACATGAAAATGTTGTTGTCATTGTACGATTACATTACCACGAGTGATTTATGTGACACGGGTTGTCATAAACTTTTAGTGGCTGTAATAAAACTAGTAGCTGGTATTAAGTCTGTGACAATCACATTAAAATTTGTTAAATGTTTTCGTTATATTTTTGTCAGAAAATTCGAGGCTTTTTAAATATTTTTTTTCCTTTAGATTCGTCCTGAATCAAAAAAAAAAGAAAAACACAATGACCGCACATTGCTTGCACATATCAGTTCTAAGTCTATGTCTAATTATAAAGGTATATTTATACAAACCATATTTAAACCCTGAGGTATGGTTTTATTATTTACAAAAATCAGTGAATTTTCCTAAAAAATCACAATTTGACAGGGAGTCCTTATAAAATCGTCAATAAAATTAATCATTTATACAAAATGTTTCCTTCATTTTTCATATATACAGGGTGAGATGAAAAAACTACAACCATCTTCAGACTGCTGTCATTTCTAAGCCACTCGTCCGACAGCTGCTAAAGTTATTCCAGTGACAGCTCATTATATTGTTTACAAGCGTACAAAAGCATTTTGCTGAGAATTTTCTAGAAAAAAGGTTATTCGTGATGGAATTTAAGCGTGATAGTGTAATTTCTTTATATTTGGCTGGAGAACCACAAGTGGCTATCGTTAGAACACTCCAGCATTTAAATGTGAATACATCTTTTGTATGTCGTACCATCACTCGTTACCATGATACTGGAAGCGTAACCCGACGTCAAGGAATTGGACATGGACAGAAGAAAACAGCAACATCAGCAGAAATGGTTCGAAAAGTTAAGAAGCGACTTGATCCAAACCCGCTTCGCAATGGCTGAAAAATGGCTCGTGAGCTGAACATATCGCAATATTTTATTCGGCAAATATTGAAAAATGAAATGAAATAAAGCTATTGAAATTCCAAAAAGTTCAAGAAATTACACCTCACAGAAAGAAAATAGACCCAAAAGAACTAAAGAGTTGCTTCGCTTGGCCGAAAGTGGTGAACTGCCGAATTTGGTTTTCTCCGATGAAAAAACATTCGTTGTCCACCAGTTTGTAAACAAACAAAATGATCGTGTTTACTTGCCAAAGAGGTCAGCTGAAAATGTGCACCTTCGGTTGGCTACCAGAACTCATGCGCCGGCCATGGTGATGGTGTGAGGCGCCATATCAGCCGATGATCGCTCTCCGCTAGTATTAATCGACTGTGGCATCAGAATAAATGCCGGATATTATGGTGAAAATATTCTGGAGAGTACAGTAAAGCCTTGGGCATGCAAACATTTTGGCCGCCGACCTTGGACATTCCAACGGGAATCCGCACCATCGCACTCAGCACGCGCCACCCAAGAATGATTACAAAATGAGGTTCCTCGCTTCATTTCCAGCGCACAATGGCCACCAAAATCTCCGGATACCAATCCGTTGGACTATTGTGTCTGGAGTATTTTGGAAAGCAAGGTTGGCACTAGGAATATCAAAGTGTCGTTCACCTCAAGCAAGCGCTTCGCCGGGAATGGGCCAAAATACGTGTGACGGTCTCATTGGAAGTTTGATGGCCATAATTCGTGCCAAAGGTGATCAATTCGAAAAAATCTAAACATATTCTAAGATTTGATGCTATTTCCCACATTTTTTATTTCATTATATAAAATTTGTTGCAGTTTTTTTATCTCACCCTGTATATCATCTTCAGAATAGATAGAATGAATGGAATCGAATATTAATTTGGCGTTTTATGAGCTTCATTGATATTCAAAACTTTGACCCGATGGACCGATATATTCCATCTCAACGCCACATCTTGGTTTTATAAAAATATTGGGATGTGTGAAATTTTAACACAATCGGATTCTTACATAAAATTTTATAAGAGTTATATTTATTCAAAATGTTTACACTTTGTGGGGAGGCACGTGATGGAGTGGACTGATATTATCCATTTACCTACCTGACTTAGATCTGACGCAAATATTAGGATTTGCAAAGCAGAAAAAAAAAAAAAAAAAAAAAAAAAAATATATATATATATATATATATATATATATATATATATATATATATATATATATATATATATATATATATATATTGTATGTATTCCATATTGGCACCCAAAAAAAAATATTGGGATGTGTGACATTTGAATCGGTCTCTTACATCACATAATCTTATAATCGTTATAATTTTTCAAAATGTTGACCCTTTATGGGGGACCTACTTGATGGAGTGGACCGATATTGTCCATTTTCGCACCTGACCTAGCACTGATGCAGATATTAAGATTTGCAAAGTTTGAGCATAATCGGATTATCCTTCATCTTTCTGTGCAGAAAATATATATTTTTTTTAATAGAGGTGATGGAGGTACTAGAAGGAGTGGATCGATATTACCCATCTTCGTACTCGATCTAAGTTTGATAATAATATTACGATGTTCCTAGTTTGGACAAAATCCGATACTGCCCACCAGCAAGACAGATGGACGGACGATCATCGCTAGATCGACTCCAAATGTCCTGAAACGGATTTGGTCCAAGGATAGAGACCAAGGGTCTAAAACCGTAATTTCGACGAGGCACATTTTGACCGTTTCAAATGATATATACCCTCTCTAGACATATGGCTGGGGGTATAAAAAAGACGAAGTGAACACACTTTTGGGTGCAAACTTTCTATATCATAGTAATTATATTAAACGAATAGCATGCTGGCCCACTTATACGTCAAAAAAACAATTGTAGAATAAAGCCATTTACTGTCAGTAAAAATTCATGGACTATTCAATGCACTTATTACCCTATTAATATATTACTCAGATATTTTTAGATGGAGTCCTAGGGAAAACATGTTCGATGTATAAATATATATAAAAGATATGTTGCACGTACCTAATAGCCATTACATTTTTCTAATTACACACCTTCGCATTACACATCGTCTATTGTTTATTGAATGTCATGTTCGACACGTCACTCTTTATAGTATGTGGGCATACTAAATGATTAATTACCACTTCTGGGTAATTACGATAAAAAGCAGTTATATTACAGGATATCCATCAATAGCAGATGACCACTAAGGCTAAAACAATTGACAAATGAGTATATCTAATCTGTCGCATAAATGACTTTGCCAATAGGAAGATTATATACGATGTTGTTTAACTGAGAATGGCAGAATAGAAAATGTAATTCGTGTACAAAAATGTTTGACTTTTCAACTTAGAAAGTGAGTCATTCGATCGTTAATTAAAAGCTGTTGTGGTTTTGATCCTTTGGTTTTTAATTTTTTATGGTCAGAAATGTTAGACTTTTCAATGGAAAAGCATTGTTTTTTTTATAATTGGAGTAACATATACAATAAATTAAACTTGTTATCAAATAATTTATTTATAAAATTTAGTTCGAATTAAAATGACAAATAAAGCCCTAATTGCATTAAAAATGCAATCCCTCTGCTTAGTTATCATAATCTTCTTTTAGTTAGGTCATCATTGGCTTAAGCCATTTGACAGACAACTTTTTCCAGAAACAACACTCAATTGCGACCGTAGGTAAATTGTTTTTAATATTGAATGAGTTGTTTCAAACAAGTTTGTTGTCTTTTCATTTGAACTTGAGTTAAGAAGTAAGGTCTTACTGCAAATGTGTATGTGTGTGTGTGTGTGCGAACACTTGCAACATAACATACTTAGTGGTCGTTTGTCTGTTGCATGTGATGCGATAAGAAATTAATTAAAAATTGAAGATTTTTCTTTCTCAAATTAATATTTTTCTTCTTTTTGATACATCAACACTTGATTCAAAGGAACCAAGTAAATTAAATAAAAGGCGGCCATAGTGAATGGAGATGATGATGTAATGTGGTACCACATTAATTGTTATTATTTTTCTGCATGGATGTAGTTCAAGGATATTTTTGTGAAGAAAAGATGGTGCTTTATAGCTATACTGGAGTTTAAACAAAGGCTTCACAGCGATAATTAAAATGAAAATATGGATAGATATGTAACAAAATGGTCAATATATAATAAAAAGTAGCAACACCGCAAAATAATCGTACGATGTCACATAAGGTATATTCTTAATCAGCATAGAATTCTTAGACGACTTAGACAATGTTGAAATCCATATAGAGATCACTTTTTCTCATGCATAGCTTTGTAATTCAATTTTTTAATTATGTCTACGATAATTGGTATTGAAAATAGATGATATCCTATTATCTTAAACCTACCTCCCGATTTTCGCTATTTTGAGGATTTCAGTCACAATATAAAGTATTTTGGTACAAATTTCAGTACCAGATCTACTTCGTGCCAATTATAACTAGTGGTAGCACTCAAATACTCCACGAGTAAAATTGTCGAGCAATGTTTCAACTTTCAAAGAAAAACCTACAAACAACGTACAAGAATTTCAGCTCAACGATTACAATATTTTGTACCTTTAGTACGGGCTCAAATTATTTTACCTTGTTTCATGTCCTGCACCAACTTTCACCATCATGGACACATCCACGATTCTGAATCAAAACGTATAAAATGTTTCCTCCAAATATTAAATTCTTACCACATACAGGGTGAGATGAAAAACCGCAACCAAGATCCAGTGCTGTCATTTCTAAGCCACTCCTTTGACAGCTGTCAAAATTATTCTAGTGACAGCTCATTATATTGTTACATGCGTACAAAGCATTTTTGTACGAATTTTTCCAGAAAAAAAGTAATTCGTGATGGAATTCAAGCGTGGTTGTTAGATTTCTTTATATTTGGCGGGAAAACGACAAGTGGCTATCGTTAGAGTACTCCAGCATTTAAATGTGACTAAATCTTTTGTGTCTCGTAACATCGCTCGTTACCGTGTTACTTGTAGCGTAGCCCGACGTCAAGGAAGTGGACGGAAGAAAACAGCAACATCAGTAGAAATGGTTCGAAAAGTAAAGAAGCGACTTGATCGAAACTCGCGTCGCAGTGGCCGAAAAATGGCTCGTGAGCTGAACACATTGCACTATTCCATTTAGAAACTACTGAAAAATGAGCTCAGGGTAAAGCCATCGAAAAGAAAATAGATTTAAAAGAACTAAAGAGTTGATTCGCTTGGCCGAAAGTGGTGAACTGCCGAATTCGGGTTTCTCCGATAAGAAAACATTCGTTGTCCAGCAGTTTGTAAACAAACAAAATGATCGTTGTTACTTGCCAAAGAGGTCAGCTGAAAATGTGCACTTCCGGTTGACCACCAGAACTCAAGCGCCGGCCATGGTGATGATGTAGGCCGCCATAACAGCCGATGGTCGCTCTCCGCTCGCATTAGTCGACCGTGGCATCAGAATAAATGCCGACTATTATCGCGAAAATATTCTGGAGGGTGTATTAAAGCCTTAAAGCCATCGCACTCAGCACGCGCCACCCATGAATGGTACCAAAATGAGGTTCCTCGCTTCATTTCCAGCGCCCAATGGCCACCAAAATCTCCGGATCTCCAATACGATGGGCTATTGTATCTGGAGTATTTCGAAAAGCAAGGTTAGCACTAAACAAGTAAAAAAGCAGTAAGTTCGACCGGGCCGAACTTTGAATACCCTCCACCATTTGGAACAATTAGAAATTTTTCAAAAAAATAAAATCCATTGAAAATCCTGTTAAAATCTTTAAAATACCTAATATCGGAAGGGGCCGATATATGGGGGACAAATCTATGTCTGGGGTTAAAGTGCTCACAAAGAACTCCTTGTGTGGATTTTCAGACAATACAATTGGAAAGTATAGCTGAAATCATCCAAATACCGAATATCGGGGGGTACCGTTATATGGGGGATATACGATATCGTTAACGTATATAGAGAACTCTCTGTCAGGGGGTAAAGTGCTCACAAAGCACTGCTTGTGTGGATTATCAGAAAATTTCGTTGAAAATGTGGCTAAAATCATCAAAATACCGAATATCGGAGGGTACCGTTATATGAGGGAAATACGATATCGTCGACCTATATAGATAATTCTCTTCCAAGATATAAAGTACCCACAAGGAACTCCTTGTGTGGATTTTCAGACAATGCCGTTGAAAAATGTGGGTAAAATCCTCAAAATACCGAATATCGGGGAGTACCGTTATATGGGGGCTATACGATATCGTGGACCAATATAGCCCATCTTCGGACTTGACCTGCCTGCAGACAAAAGAGAGATCTGTGCAAAATTTTATCTTCCTATTTTAATTCGTTTAGACTGTAGCGTGATTATAACAGACGGACAAACAACATGGACGGACATGGCTAAATCGTCTTAGAATTTTACGCTGATCTAGAATATATATACTTTTACTTTTATACTTCTGAGTCTAAAATTATTATTTCGATGAGTTACAAACGGAATGACGAACTTAATGTACCTTCTATATTATGAATGGTGGAGGGTATAAAAATACCAAATTGTCGATCAGCTCAAGTAAGCGCATCGCCGGGAATGGACCAAAATACCGCAAAGCAACCTTCGGGCAGCGTGTGAAAGTTTCCTTCGCCGTTTGAAGGCCATAATTGGTGGCAAAGATGACCAATTCGAACAAATCTATACTTATTCTACAATTTGATGCTATTTCCGACATTTTTTTGCTTTTATTCAACAAAATTAAAAAAAAATGTAAAAATTAAAAACTCATAAAACGCGAAATAAGAATCCGATTCCATTCAGACTTGACACATTTCAATATTTCTATCAACACAAGATTTGTTATAAAGCTGGTAGAGATCTGACCATTTCTTCTGGTACCCACACTCCACCCCCCAACGGGTCATTATTTAGAATAACCAAAATGCTCATAAAATCCGAAATAAGAGTCAGGTTCTCTTCATATTTCACACATCCCATTATTTCTAGTAACACGAGATCTGCTGTGAAAATTGGATGTATCGGTCCACTCCCCACCAGAGACGAGAAAAAAGTCATAAAAGAAATTAGATTCTTACAAAGTTCGTTTTTTAGATTTGAGGGGTCAAAGTTATTTTTTTCGTGTCGCAAAGTGAAATGAACTTCATATTCAAATCTTGAAGGATTCGACATCGAGCGAATCTTAACTAGTTTCATAAAATATAATGATGGAACAAAATTAATTGTTCTTTTTCCACTGACCTCGCCAAAGCCAAACTAAATAAAAAAGAAAAACGTTTTTTATTTCCAAAATGTTCTATAATTCAAAAGCCTGGCTGTTATCTAATCTATCCATAAAACTTCCTTCAAAATTAAAAACCGTTTTCTCAATGAGGCTATTTACAAAATCTGGACCCTGCGATAAGTACCGAAAATCTTAAGCCGATTATTTTCGTACATTAACTCACTCCCACCGCAAAATTGTCTTCACAACTTTTGAGGGTCTTCTTAACTTTACCCCACGCATAATCATTCATTTTTCAGTGCAATTAATAATTATGAAAAATCTTAGCTTAGACGCATGCATCCGTTAATGTTTTGATTCCGCATGAGTAATGCAATTACCCCACAGCATTTTCACTCGCAGTAATTACACATAAACTCAAGTTCTCAGCGTTTTTTTGAAAAACCAAAACAAAGCGCAATAAATTCTATGGCTGACTTTGCATTCAGCATCAGCGATAATCATAATCTCACATTTATGTTAGCATTTATTGCGTAACGCAACCCCAATTATTCACCAACGAAGCAAATTTGAATGCTCTCTCTTCCCCTAACCCAACTAAATTGAATTCTCCTGTTATTCTGCAGAAATGGCCAAAATGCGTAAACGAACAACAACTTTGCCATGACACTAAAGGGCAATTCAAAAAGTTTAGAGTTTTTTTTTTTCAATGTCTTGTTACCCAATCCGTTCTCCCTACCCCGAAAAACATGAGTTTTCAATTCGAAAATGCAACCAAAACCCCAACGACCATAGTTTAGGGAAACATTTAAAACTTTTTAGCAAATTTCGAATTTCCCCATTAATTTGTAATGCCAAAACAGATTTGCTGCGTTCTGTTCTCTATTCTCTTTTGAGTGTGTGTGTGTGTGTGGGTGTGTGTGTGTAGTTGAGCCATCCGACAAACAATGTTTTAACTCACTTAATAAAATTAAAAAAAAAATAAAATTTAGTTTAGTTTGTGTTCTGAGGAACTATCCCGGAGCACATCAGAGGGTAATAGTTTAGCAGATTGTGTAGAGTTGTTGTTGTATTTGGGAAATTACGGTAATTGTGTGTGAAACAAATGTAGGTTTTGTAAATAAATAAAGTTCGTGGAACGTGAACAAATAAATATATGGTAGTGAAGCAGTGTAGAAATGGGTTTCCTCACATACTATGCCACATACAATATATCCTTTTTTCAAATCAGGATCATGTAAAAGCACAGTTTCCGAAGGTAGCTAAATTACATTCTGAATGCTTAAATCGGGTGAAATATAAGGATTGATCTGATTTTGGATTGAATTATAAAATCTACCGTAGCACATTAATATTATAGCGTTTTGTGTAGCTACAATGGTAGAATGGTCTAACTTTTTCATACCCTCCACCATTCTATTTAGCTATGTCATTGCTTTTGTAACTCCTCGAAATATTCATGTATTCGAAATATATATATTTGTACTGTATATATACAGAGTGAGATGAAACAAGTTAAAAGCAGTAAGTTCGGCCAGGCCGAACTTTTAATACCCTCCACCATTTGCAACGAATTTGGAAATGTTCAAAAAATAAAATCCTTAAAAAAATCTGTTAAAATTTTAAATACCGAATATAGGGAGGTACCGTTATATGGGGGCTATACGAAGACGTGGACTTGCACAGACAATTTTCTGTCTTAGGGTGTAGCATCCATTACGAACTTCAAATACGACATCTCAAACATTTTCGGTGGGTATTGTACCTAAACTCATCATACATGGGGCCTATACGAAGACCTGGACCAGCATAGACAATTTTCTGTCACCGACAGTAGTTCCCATTATGAACTCTAAATACATAATGTGAAACAATTCCGGTAAATAATGACGATAAAATCATCAAAATGCTGAATATTGAGAGGTACCATTATATGGGGGCTATATGAAGACGTGGACCTGCACGGACAATTTTCTATCATAGACTGTTGTATCCATGACGAACTTCAAATACCAAATTTGAAACAATTCCGGTTAATAATGTCGCTAAAATCATCAAAATACCGAATATCGGGAGATACCGTTCTATGGGGACTATATGAAAACGTAGACCTATTGACCTGCCTACTAAAAAAAGTAAGCATGTGTGCAAAATGTTAGCCTTCTATCTTAAATCGTTCGAAAGATAGCGTGATTATAACAGACGGACGGACAGACTTAGATCGACTTAGAATTTTAAGCTGATCAAAAATATAGGGTTGCCCATATTCGACGGACCTTTGGGCCCATTCCAATCGACGAGGCTTGTCCGCAGGCAACATTCTTTGCGTCAATTGAATTTTGTACGGGACGCTTCAAACGCGGTATGTCATTAAGCGATGTGACATCTCTGTCAAAAGTTATGGCGTTGCCAGATAAGACCGTCGAATATCGGCAACCCTGTATATATATATACTTTGTTGGATCTGACGTGAGTATTTCGAGGAGTTACAAAGGGAATGAAAAAGTTAATATACCCTCCATAGTATGGTGGAGGGTATAAAAAGTGCAAGAACTTACACCGTATTAATCGGCCGTGGCATCAGAATAAATGCCAAATAGTATCGTGAAAATATTCTGGAGGGTGTATTAAAGCCTGGGGCACGCAAACATTTTCGCCGCAGACCTTGGACATTTCAACAGGACTCAGCACCATCGCACTCAGCACTCGCCACCCAAGAATGGTTTAAAAATGAGGTTTCTTGCTTCATTTCCAACGCACAATGGCTACAAATATCTCCGGATACCAATCCATTGGACTATTGTGTCTGCAGCATTTTGGAAAGAAAGGTTGGCACTAAATAATACCAAATAGAGGATCACTTCAAGCAAGCCGGGAACGGTTAAAATACATTCTGATTTTTATTTATTCTGATGCCACGGTCGATTACTAAGAGCGGAGAGTGACAATCGGCTGTTATGACGGCCCACACCATCACCATGACCGCCGCTTGAGTTCTGGTGGCCAACCGAAGGTGCCCATTTTCAGCTGACCTCTTTGGCAAGTAACAACGATCATTTTGTTTGCTTACAAACGCTGAACAACGAATGTTTTCTCATTGGAGAAACCCGAATTCGGCAGTGCACCACTTTCGGCCAAGCGATGCAACTCTCTAGCTCTTTTGTGTCTTTTTTCTTTCTGTTGCAGTGTAAGTTCTTGCATTTTTTGGATATGTTCAGCCCACGAGCCATTTTTCGGCCACTGCGACGCGGGTTTCGATCAAGTCGCTTCTTTACTTTTCGAACAATTTCTGCTGTTGTTGCTGTTTTCTTTCGTCCATTTCCTTGACGTCGGGCTACGACGCTACCAGCATCATGGTAATGGGCTATGTTACGAGACACAAAAGATTTATTCACATTTAAATGCTGGAGTGCTCTAACTATAGCCACTTGTGGTTTTCCAGCCAAATATAAAGAAATCACAATACCACGCTTGAATTCCATCACGAAAAACTTTTTTTCTGGTAAATTCTCACCAAAATGCTTTTATTCGCTTGTAAACAGTGTTTGGCTTGCTTGTTTGGGATACCATAGTATTTTGTTGTTGCAAAATCGTCAGGCAAAATCCCATTATTGTTGTTTTTATAAAAACAACGTTTGTTTATGAGTGGATAACGATGGTAATGTTTACCAGGGGGTAAGGCAGGGAATACCAAGGTTTCGGAAAGAGCCACCAATCCTCATCAGTTCCCTTGTTTTCTTTTCTGGGATATTCTCCCCAGAAGTTATTTTAAAAAATAACTTCTATGACAAAAAACATTTTTTACCCAAGTGACGAGATCCTAAGCTCAATAGAAGAGGAACCAAAGAATTAAATAAAACTAAAATTCTTTTGGAAAGTCTTCTAAATCTTACAACCGCACTTATAAAACAACCGCACTTCTAAACAATATAATGAGCTGTCACTGGAATAATTTTAACAGCTGTCGAACGAGGGGCTTAAAAATGACAGCAGTCTGAAGTTGGTTGCAGTTTTTTCATCTCCTCCTCTATATATGTATTTTTTCATATTTATTATTTTATAAATTTATTTTATTAGTTCCTAACTCTTAGTTGAATGCATAATATTAATATATCTAACTAAATAATAAATATTTCAAGATTTTACCAAAATAATGCGCTCTAATCCTCATTAATTCCTCTTGTGGCAAAATATACAAAAATTTAATTCCCCCTTCTCTACCCCACCCACCCGAAAATAGGAGAATAACAAATTAATGGCAAATAAAGCAATCCATAAAAATCAGTGAAATTAACAACATTGTTATACAAATTGAATAAGAAGCAGATAATAATGAACTCCACCGCCTACCATCATCACCACCACCACTACCAACACCGACACCAGACCAATGCTGCCAGTTAAGAATTTAACCGCATAAAATAAAAGTTTTTCCACTGATAAGCCGTAAAATTAGACACTGAACGAAGAACGACCACATAAACTACAGCAATAAAAAAAACAACAGCAATTCTATAAACAGTCAGTCAATATATCCATCAAATAGACAAACGTCGACAGCAAGAGATTTATGCGTGTGCGTTAAAAATACAGTAGGGAATATTTGTGAATACTGAATGGGAGGAGAGGAAGTTGGTAGTATCCATTCCTGTTCTCTCTACAGTGCCTCAATAAATTTAGGAAATTATGGCACTCGTCATTCTTAATCCAGAAACAATGCAAGTCCGTCCAGAAAAACTTCGAAATTCCCCACTGTGCCATGGCCAAAAATTTGCCATCATTCGCACTGTTGAAAGATACTTCAAGTGTTCTTTTGGAACAAATCAAAAGCCAACAAAATAAATATTCGTTTTTTATATCCCTATTATCCGGGTGCCTCGCTCACATCAACACCATATACACAATGCCACATATGAGGGGATGTGTGAGGAGGGTGTCTGTGTGTGCATGTGTGTGTGTGTGCGCCCACTTTTTTGTTGTTGGTGTTTTCGTTTAAAGCATATTTCAGTGTTGTTGAATATTTTTCTGGATGGTACTCAGAAATTGTTTTTACGGCCACAACAGCCAAAACCATGAATGAGCCAGCTAAATTCCCACATAAATTCTTCATTCCGAAACTCGTGTTGACTGTTAGTGGATTTGACGTTTTTATTTTGGTTTTTTTCTCTTTTTGATTTCATTCCTCCCCCCTCAAAAACACACACATGAATTTATGCAGTACTTATTTGGTGATGGATTCGGGATTTATGTTCCAGAAAAAAGGGACTTGTGTTTTGGAATGAGGGAAAAAAGTGTGTTGTTATAAAAATAGATGGAGGGGATTATATTTTTTTGGTTTGTAGATCAGCTGGGCGAGATAAGATGGGCAAAAGTAAGTGCGTACGCACGGGCAAATAACGTGCAAATAGGGAACTAATATCAGTTGATTGCAACCGGTCGTATCTAGTAGCCTGAGGCTCTATGAAGTAGAATTCCGTTCCCTACACCACAAGGTGGTCAGGGTATTATGTCTTTGTGCATTTGTTTGTAACAGGAAACGAGATAGACCCATGATTACTTTTGAGGATCTCCATAGAATCACTTTCTGAGTTGATTTATGCATGTCCGTCCGTCCGTCCGCCTGTCCGTCCGTCTGTCCATGTATTTTTGTAAACAAAGTACAGTGCGCATTTATTGCCCTATCCAGAAGAAATTTTGCACAAATCATATGTTTGGCCCAAGGACGAACCCTATTGAAATTGGAGATAATCGGTCAAAATTTAGACATAGCTCCCATATGTATCTTCGTCCGATTTGCTTTTTATTGTGCACCAAACGTGAAATATCAGCCCGAATAGTATGGAATTCTGCACATACAACGAAGTTAGCCCTGAAAATAAGTATGCCAAATTTGATCGAAATCGGTTCAGATATAGCTATAGCTCCCATATATATTGTTCATCCGATTTGTTATTTTTGTCCTCCGCAGCCGGAATATGCACTCTGTAACAACAATATTTGGGGAAATATATCAAATACAGCTTTGAAATACATTTACTAAATTTTATCGAGATCGGTTCAGATTTGGATATAGCTCCCATATATAACTTCGTCCAATTTAATTTTTATTGTGCACCAAACGTCTAATATTTGCCCAAATTGGATGAAATTTGGCACTTACGACCGAATTGAGTCTTGAAGCTAGTATGTCAAATTTAGTGAAGATCGGTTCAGATATAGCTATAGCTCCCATATATACTGTTCATCCGATTTGTTGAATTTTCTACCCACAGCCGTAATATGTACTCCATAACAACGATATTCAGGGAAATATATCAAATACAGCTCAGAAATATCTTTGCCAAATTTTATCGAGATCAGTTCCGATTTGGATATAGCACCCTTATATATTTTTATCCGAATTCAAATTAATTGTGCACCAAATGGGCAATACAAGATACAAATGCTTCGGCATATTTAGTCCTTTGAACTTTAAATTATAATTATAACCATAGCGTGTATGATTGAATTCTCCCATAAAATCTTTTAATTGTTATGTGGAGCTCTACAAAATTAGCAAAGTGGTGTAGGGTATCATAATGTCGGCCCCGCCCGACTTTAGGACTTTCTTTACTATTTTTTTTTTTTTTTTTTGATATTTTGCTCTAAAAACATAGAAATTATGGATGGGTCATATAAAACTAATTAAGTCATATATTTTCGGAATATTTAGCAGCCCTTTTAATGCTACAGAAAGAGACAATACATTGATGCTGATATGAATTTTGATGGCAGTATTCACAAATATAAAATATGCCAACGGGCAGGAAAGCCGTTTTTAGAACCTCAGGCTTATGACTAGAGAGTATATATTTTTTGCTACTACCAAAACGTGGTTTTAGACCCTTGGTCTCCTGGGTCCAAATCCATTTTAGGACATTTGGAGTCGATCTAACGATATCCGTCCGTCCGTCTGTCGGGCTGGCTGTTGCACACAATAACTCTCGAAGAGAGTATCCGATTTGGTCCAAACTTGGTACATCATAATATTATTATCAAACTTAGATCGAGTTCGTAGATGGACAATATCGGCCCACTCCTTCTGGTACCTCCCCCACAAAAGGCCGAAATTGTCAAAGAAAATATTTTACTGCACAGAAAGAGAAAAGATTCTCCGATTTTGCCTCAACTTTGCAAATCTCAATATTTGCATCAGTGCGAAAATCTACAATATCGGTCCACTCCATCAAGTACCACATAGGTGCAGAATGTTAAATAATTATAACTCTTATAAAATGTTATGTAAGAGTCCGATTGTCTTTAAATTACTCACATCATTATATCTTTATTAACCCAAGATCTGGTGTGAAGATGGAATATATCGGTCCACTCCTTCTGGTGCCTCCCCCCACAAAAGGGTCAATTTTTTCAATACCCATAAAGATCATAAAACGCGAAATTGACATCCGGTACATTTCAATATTTCTATCAACACAACATCTGCTATTAAGGTGGTAGAGATCGGACCATTCCTTTTGGTACCTTCCCACAAAAGGTCATAGTTTTGCATAACCATTATTTCCATAATTCCCATTATTTCTAATAACACAAAATCTGCTGCCAAGATGGGGTATATCGGTCAACTCCTTCTGTTACTTTCCGCACCAAGGGTCAAAATTTTGAAGATCCATGAAGTTCATAAAACGTGAAATTTAAATCCAATTCCATTCAGAATTGGTACATCTCAATATTTCCATCAACACAAGATCTGCTATTAAGGTGTTAGAGATCGGACTAATTGTTCTGATACCTCCCCCACATGGGGTTCAAGATTTTGAAAAACAAAAGAAACGAAGCAAAGTAAGCATTCAACTCTCTTCAAATATTATAAATGCAAACATTTTTGCTAACACAAGATCTGATGTGAAAATGATAATTTATATCTGTGAACCCCTTCTGGTACCTCACCTACAAAGGGTCACAATTTTCAATACTTCTATCTGTAATAACTTCCGAAATAAGTCAGCAATGGATTGGACAAGCGTCCTATATTTGTACGAAAAGTATAAAATGTTACTAAATTTTATATTGGGTGAATGGATAGGGCTAGAATTCTCAAATTTGATATTGAGGTCTGTAATGGCATCTGGAATTGAGATATGGAAGTGGTTTTGGATATGTGTGCTACGTTGATGATTATAGATATTTATATTTCTTAATAGAAACAACTGTTTGAGCTTAAGATCAATCTTTTTATACCCTCCGCCTTAGTAAGGAGGGTATATAAAGTTTGTCATTCCGTTTGAACCACCTCGAAATATACATTTTAGACCCCACAAAGTATATGCATTCTTGATCAGCATAAAATTCTATGTCGAATTAGCGACATCCGCCCGTCTATCCGTCTGTGGAAATCACCCTAGCTTCCGAACGAAATGAAGTAGGTTGATAAAATGTTACTCAAATGTGCATTATGTCTGCAGGACTTTTGGTATTGAAAATAGGTCATGTAGGTCCACCTTGTGGTATAGCCCCATATAATTCGGTATTTTGGTTATTTAAGCGACAATATAGACCGGAAATGTTTCAAATTTGGTATTTGAAGTTCGTAATGAATACTACAGCCTAAGACAGAAAATCGTATGTGCAGGTACATGTCTTCGTATATCCGCCATATAACAGTATCTCCCGATATTAGGTATTTTGATAGCGACATTATTCACCGGAATTGTTTCAAATTTGGTCTTTAAAGTTCGTAATGGATACTACAGCCTATGACAGAAAATTATCTGTGCAGGTCCACGTCTTCGTATAGCCCCAATATAACGGTACCTCCCTATATTCGGAATTGTGATAATTTCAGCTACATTATTAATAGAATTTTTTTATTCAAGTTTCACATTTGCATATTGTAATGGTTTCTGACAAAAGTTGCCTATGCATGTCTATGTCGTCGTATAGACCCTAATATAAGGGCTGCATTCGGTATTTTTAAGATTTTAAAAGGATTTTTAACGGATTTTATTTTTTTTGAAAATTGCCAAAATCGTCCCAAATGGTGGAGGGTATTCAAAGATCGACCCGGCCGAACTTACTGCTTTTATACTTGTTGGTTTTTAATTTGCAAATAATTAGACTAATAAACTTAAACATACCATAGTGTGACTACTACCGTCAAGTGTTATTGTTATGCAATAATAACACTTGACGGTAGTAGTCACACTGAACATAAAATCAGTTTTTGTAAAAAAAAAAACACTAAAGAAAGTCTTAAAGTCGGGCGGGCCGAATTTATGATACCCTACACCACTTTGCTAATTTAGTAGAGCTCCGCATAACAATTAAATGTATTAATGGGAGAATTTAATATACACGCTATAAATATAATTACAATCATAATTATAATTATATATAATTAATTAATTATAATAATTTAATTATAATTTAAAGTTCAAAGGACTATATATGCCGAAGCATTTGTATCTTTTAAATTCGGACTTTTATTGCCCATTTGGTGCACAATTAATTTGAAATCGGATAAAGATATATATGGGAGCTATATCCAAATCGGAACCGATTTCAATAAAATTTGGCAATGATATTTCTGAGCTGTATTTGATATATTTCCCTGAATATCGTTGTTACGGAGTGCATATCACGGCTGTGGGTAACAAATATAACAAATCGTATGAACAGTATATATGTGAGCTATAACTATATCTGAAACGATCTTCACCAAATTTGACATACTAGCTTCTAGACTCAGTTCGGTCGTAAGTGCCAAATTCCATCCAATTTGGACATATATTAGACGTTTGGTGCACAATAAAACGTAAATCGGTCGAAATTTTATATGGGAGCTATATCCAAATCTGAACCGATCTCGATAAAATTTGGCATACTTATTTTCAGACCTAATTTGGTTGTATGTGCAAAATTTCATACTATTTGGGCCGATATTACACGATCGGTGCACAAAAAAAGCAAATCGGACGAAGATATATATGGGAGCTATATCTAAATTTTGACCGATTAACTCCAATTTCAATACGGTTCGTCCTTGGGCAAACAGATGATTTGTGCAAAATTTCATCCGGATAGGGCAAAAAATGCGAACTGTACTTTGTTTACAAAAATTCATGGACAGACGGACGGACGGACATTCATAAATCGACTCAGAATGTGATTCTATGCAGATCATCAAAAGGAACTATGGGTCTATCTCGTTTCCTTTTGCCTGTTACAAACAAATGCACAAAGACATAATACAAAAACAACATCAGATAACCACTTAGTATAGCCCCAAAGTAACGATGATTTCCAAACGAAATGGCAATAATTAGACATTCTTCGTGGATTTCACTCTAGAATGTTGATATTGTTTTTTGACTACTTGGCAGAGATGCTCACATTTTGATACGAACTTTGGTGAAGCCAATCAATTTATTTATCACATTTACCATGTTCAAGGGCATTAAAAATTTGCAAAGGTTTAAGCTCTTTTCGGCTTCATTAAATTATTTCTTTCATTTCGATTGCTATTTTTAACATGCCTCGCAATAACTTATATTAATGACCATAAAATTGTGACTTTATTTTCCAAACTGGTTGTTGTCGTAATGAACTTTTTTTGTCGTTGTTCTCTTCGATAATCCCAGGCAATTAAGGAAAGGAAAGCCTTATTAATACGGGCTTTTTCCAAGAGACACCCCTCAAAATATTCGATAATGCACCAATTTCATTGAATATTAATTAATAAAAAGCTAATTAAGCTTCAGTCTCAGTCTTTCTCAAGATTTTCTCGATTTCTTAATTTCGCTTCGTTTTTCGTTGCCTGCTAACAGAGAAGATTTTACTACCAACAAAAGCCTTACTTTAATTTGATTAAGCATTTATTTTTTTATCTGATTTTCTCAATTAAAATTCTTCGCCAACTGGATGAAATTCAATTAAGGCCAGTAAACAGTGGGCATGGACCAAGTCACCAACTGGCTGGCTGGCTGGCTGGCTGGTTGACTGGCTAGTTGCCAAGCCATGGCAAAGTAAATTTCATTGACCAAAAGAAGAACATGATGCAGCAGACGGACGACGACGACGCCGACAATGTTTGAAGAGTTTTACGATATAAATATTACTTTTTTCATGTTTTTCATATCAATATCAAATTAATTTATATTTAAGTTTACTGCTAACGCTTATGGAACTTTTGCTTTAAGGGGTCTGACGATCATTGATGGCAATTTAAAGTTTCAAAGTAATCAAAAAGAAATATACTTTTTGATGGGCTAAAAGGAATGTAACAAAAATAAATGTTAAGAAGACTGAGAGGGTGGGATGCAGAAAAATAACTTTCTTTAGCAAATTTTTTATTAGCCTTGTGGTCAATTTATATTATTATTCTTTATGACTTTATATTCTTAACACCAAAAGCGAAACGAGGGTGTGAGAGAGAGAGAGAGAGAGAGAGAGAGAGAGAGAGAGAGGGAGACAGAGAAAGTGTCATTAATCAAATCGTAATGCTTGATTGAAAATATCGTCAATTGATTATTTCACTTTATGGTTTTTTTGCAATAAATGAAAACGTTCTTTTCAT
Organism: Musca domestica; assembly: GCF_030504385.1. Taxonomy (NCBI): domain Eukaryota; kingdom Metazoa; phylum Arthropoda; class Insecta; order Diptera; family Muscidae; genus Musca; species Musca domestica. The sequence continues at coordinate 12,255,136 of NW_026712114.1, read as the reverse complement.
TTATGTCCTTTTGGATGAAAATTCGTGTATTTTAAATTATTTTCGAACAACAATTAATGACCTTTCACACAAGTAATTTTGTTGGGCCTACGTTTTTCTTTTTTTTTTTTTCATTGATTGATTGCTATCATTAGGAAGAGTTTATCGACCTCTTCGTTTGCGAAACGAAGATTAGAAAAAGAAAAACGGTAAACACTAATGCTTTGGGTCAGCCCAAGCTTTCTATGAAATTGAAAATTTCAAATTAAACGCCATCGATACAGACCAACAAAGTACTCAGAAAAAAAAACCTTTTTACGAAAGGTTGTAAACAATTTGAAATCTCATAAAATTATCTGTATCATTCCATGGTGGTTTTTATGAGGTCTTCTCTACATTGATAATAGCATATGATTACTTTTATCCATAGACGGCATCATAAAGTGTATTTTATCTGCAGAGGGCCTCATTGAAGGTCTTACATTAAGAATGGCGACAAATTGGACCAACTACCTCTATGGCCTCATATGAGGAATTCCACTTTTAAACGGCCTTTTGTGAGGCCTTCTATTTATAGATTGTCTAAGGGTCTCATATACATACAGGGTTGCCCATATTCGACGGACCCATGTTTTTTTTTTTTTAAATCAAAGAAAAAATTAAAAATTTGGCGGTTGGCAATGTTAATCATTTCAATTGTTCCAAGTTAGATTTGTTTACATAAATTTTTGAATATGATATCTCCCAAATGGCCGCCTCTGGCGTTGATGACGTATTGTGCCCTTTTTGCTGCATTTTCCATCGTTTTTGCCAACATTTCGGCCGGAATAGCGGCTATTTCTTCACGAATGTTACCCTTGAGCTCTTCTACGGTCCTTGGCTTGTTAACGTAAACCTTTGACTTCAAATATCCCCACAAGAAGAAGTCAGGCGGCGTCAAATCGGGCGAACGCGGTGGCCAGTCCAAATCACAACTTTTCGACAACGAACAGCCCGGAAACAAATTCTTCAGAAAATCGATTGTTATGCGACTTTTGTGCGGTGGAGCGCCGTCTTGTTGAAACCAGAACTGCCTCATACGCTTTCGACGAATAATTGGCATCACAAAATTGGTCATCATGTCGCGATAACGCTCCTGATTGATGATAACAGCATGGCCATTTTAATTTTGGAAGAAAAACGGCCCAATGACCGTTTTCGCACTAACGCCGCACCAAACTATGAATTTTTCGTTATGAATTGGCACTTCTTGAATCTCTTGAGGATTTTCAGTGGCGTAAAAACGGCAATTTTGCCCATTTACGGTCCCATTCAATGTGAAATGGGCTTCATCGGACATAATAATTTTGTTCCAAAATTGCTCGTCATCTTCGGCCATTCCGATGACTCTTTGGGCCTATTCCAATCGACGAGGCTTGTCCGCAGGCAACATTCTTTCCGTCAATTGAATTTTGTACGGGAACAAATGCAAATCAATGCGAATAATCCATTGTAAAGTGGACCGAGCCATGCCCAACTGCTGAGAACGGCGTTTTTGTGATGTTCTTGGGGATGTTCTCAACACTGGCTCGTACGGCAGCGATATTCTCGGCCGATCGCCTTGTCGACTTTTATATGGCCTCTTCGGATTAGAAAGAGCCTTACCAGTCGAAAATGTTTCGTATAAACGCTTAATGGTGTTCTTAGAAGGCGCACTTCTCACATTTTTTAATGTTTTAAAAGCACGTTGAGTTTTCACAATTGACTTCTTCTGGTGAATGTAAATTTCAACTATTTCAGAGCGCTCGCGTTGCGTGTATTGGTTCATGGTAAAAATCTGCTTAGACTGACGCTTCAAACGCGGTATGTCATTAAGCGATGCGACATATCTGTCAAAAGTTATGGCGTTGGCAGATGGGTCCGTCGAATATGGGCAACCCTGTATATACGGACTCATTATGGGTCTTATGTTTACAGACGGCCTCATATTAGGTATATTATAGCAGACCTCATTTGAAGAAGTGTTCTGTTAACAAACACCCTCATATGAGATGTTCTATATATAAGCGACCTCATCTTCTATTAATAGACGGGTTAATATGACATCTTCTATATATAGACGTCCTATATTTATAGACGGCCTCATATGAGGATTTATATTTATAGATGACCTATGAAGTCTTTTATTAATAGGCGGTCTATGAAGTCTTCGATTTATAGTAGGTTTCAAATGAGGTCTTCCATTTATGGAGAGTCTATGAAGTCTTCTACTTGTATAAAGCCTTATATGAGGTCTTCTATTTATAGACGACCTATTAAGTCTTCAATCAATAGAGGACATACGAAGTCTTATATTTTTAGATGACCTCATATGAGGTCTTCCATTTATAGGTTACCTATGAAGTTTTCGAATTATAGAAGACACATAAAGTCTTCTATTTATAGACGATGTCATATGAGGTCCTCTTTGTAAAGAGGTTCTTATATTTATAGACGGCCTCATTTGAAGTTTTCTATTTATAGACGATTTCGTATGAAGTCTTCTACTCATAAAAAGGCAACCTATGAAGTCTTCTGTTAATATATGAAGTTTTTCATTTATAGACGGTCTATGAACTTTTCTATACCCAATAGAAGCCTTATGACTACCTTTATAAAAATCAAATGCCGTTTGATGATATCTGCATCACCTGAGAACGGCTGGACCGATTTGGATTTTTATACCCTCCACCATAGTATGAAGGCATATGCATCGAAATATACATTTTAGACCCCACAGGGTGCAACAAAGTCAAACGCCATAATTTTTTTTTTTTTTTTTTTTTTAATGATGAATGAAACCAAAAATGTCGGAAATAGCATCAAATTTTAGTATAAGTTTAGATTTGTTCGAATTGGTCACCTTTGATACGAATTATGGCTGCCCGAATGTTGCTCTGCGGTATTTTGGGCCCATTCCCGACAAAGCGCTTGTTTGAGGTGATCGACACTTTGGTATTTTTTAGTGCCAACCTTACTTTTCAAAAAACTCTAGACACAATAGTCCAACGCATTGGAATCCGGAGATTTTGGTGGCCATTGTGCGCTGCAAATGAAGCGAGGAATTTCATTTTGTAACCATTCTGAGTGCGATGGTGCTGAGTCCTGTTGGAATGTCTAAGGTCGGGGTCCAAAATGTTTGCATGTCCAAGGCTTTAATACATCCTCCAGAATATTTTCGAGATAACATTCAGCATTTATTCTGATGCCACGGTCGATTAAAACGAGCTGAGAGCGACCATCGGCTGTTATGGCGGCCCACACCATCACCATGGCCGATAATTGAGTTCTTGTGGTCAGCCGAAGGTGCACATTTTCAGCTGACCTCTTTGGCAAGTAATCACGATCATTTTGTTTGTTCACAAACTGCTAGCCAACGAATGTTTTCTTATCGGAGAAACCCAAATTCGCCAGTTCATCACTTTCGGCCAAGCGAATCAGCTCTTTAGCTATTTTGAATCTATTTTCTTTCTGTTGCGGTGTAAGTTCTTGCACTTTTTGGAATTTCAATGGCTTTACCCCGAGCTCATTTTTCAACACTTGCCGAATGGAATATTGCGATATGTTTAGCTCACGAGCCATTTTTCGGCCACTGCGACACGGGTTTTGATCAAGTCGATTCTTCTTTTCGAACCATTTCCGCTGATGTTGCTGTTTTCTTGCGTCCACTTCCTTGACGTCGGGCTACGCTACCAGTATCACGGTAACGGGCGATGGTAGGAGACACAAAAGATTTATTCACATTTAAATGCTGAGGTGCTCTAGCGATAGCCACTTGTGGTTTTCCAGCCAAATAAAAAGAAATCACACTATCGCGCTTGAATTCCATCACGAAAAACTTTTTTTTGTAAAATTCTCATCAAAATGCTTTTGTAAGCTTCTAAACAATATAATGAGCTGTCTCTGGAATAATTTTAACAACTGTCGGACGAGTGGTTTAAAAATGACAGCAGTCTAAAGTTTGTTGCAGATTTTTCATCTCACCTTGTGTATACATATATTCTGGAACAGCGTAAAATTCTAAGATGAATTACGTCTCTGTCAGCCTGTTGTAATCACACTACCTTTCGATCGAATTAAGATAGAAGCCTAACATTTTCAATTTGAATTTTGCCAGTAGGCCTATTAAGTTCGTAAACGGGGCCATGTCGATCCACGCTTTTATATAGGCCCCATGTCAAGGTACCTCCCGATATTCGGTATTTTGATATATTTAGCGAAATCATTCACCCAAATTGCATCAAATTTCGTATTCGAGGTTTGTAATGGGTACTACAACGTATGACAATTTCGAATGAAGTTCCACGTCTTCGTGTAGCCCCATATGATGATTCTAGCGAAATCGTTTACCCCAATTGTTTAAAATTTCGTATTCAAAATTTGTAATGGGTACTATTAGCTTATGCCTAACAGTCTCGTATGCAGGGCATATAGCCCTCATATAATGGTATCTCTCAATATTCTGTATTTTAATGATTTTAGCGACATCGTTCAACCGAATTGTTTTAAATTTCCTATTCAAAGTGTGTAATGGGTACTACAGCATATGACACAATATTGTCGGTACATGTCCACGTCTTCAAATAGCCCCCATATAAAGGTACGATCCGATATTCGGTATTTTGACGATTTTAGCGACATCATTCACCCGAATTGCATCAAATTTGGTATTTGAGGTTTGTAATGGGTAATACAGCCTATGGCAAACAATTTCGTATGAAAGTTTAAGTCCTCGTATAGGCCCCATATACCCTCCCTTTATTGGGTATTTTGACGATTTTAGCGACATTATTAGCCGGAATTATTTTAAATTTCGTATTTGAAGATTTTAATGAGTACTGCAGCCTATTGCAAAAAATTACTTTTGCAGGTCCACATTTTCGGGTAGCCCCCGTATTAAGGTTCGGCCCGGCCGAATTTAGCTGCTTTTTTAATCTAATTTTTTATAGTTCTGCGGGGATTGTTGCGGATATAAAGTCGCCTCACCAAAAATCATCCACATAGGCCTTTGCTATGCTGTAGCCCCCATTGCTCATATAGGTACAACAATAATTGGGTAAAAAGGCACGTAAATGTATGAATTTCCTGAAATTTTTACATAACACAGAATAAGAAAGACACGATGAAAAAATGTTGAAGAATTAGCTGAAAAATTGAATTCTGCACCGCCATTAGGTAGAAAAATTAATACTATTCGTATTATGTTCTCCTTTTTCAACATTTACGATTACTTTAGTTATTATTTAATAAAATAATTGCACATATGATCCCAACAAACTACTTTTACTTGACCGTGCAACCTTTTCTTGGATACTTTCAATCTTCACAGTTCAACGGCTTTTGCCACACACAATTTTCCTTGTGATTTTTCTTAATTAAAAATTTTGCAACATCTGGACACAATTCAATTATTAACGCAAACATTCGTATAATAAGCAACTGGAGTAAATTTTAATTTGAAACATTGACCAAAAACTTGATTAATAAAATTCAGATATTTTTTTCTTTTAAATGAAAAAAATATTACATTCTACTTTTTTTGCATTTTATTACATTTTATTTTTATGAAATTCAAAATTGCAAACAATTTAAAAGAAATTCAAGTTCATATAAGATCTATTAAATCTAAATTACGACTCAAAAATTTAAATTGATGAAAAATGTTCAACGGGAAAATTTATTATGACTCCTGGGGTCGATGTGTTTTGTTATTTTTACGATTATTTAGGCTGCAAACAAGCACCAGGCAACAGAATTCTCAGAATTTTTGTTGAGTTTATTAAATTTTATTTGAGTTTCGATTTGAAGAGCATACACAGACATACAAATTTAAAAAGGTGAAATATTTCATACAGGTTTTTGCAAACGTTTGTGTATATTAAATAAGCTATGCTTGACAATAAATTGGAATCATTTTCACAAACTGTAAATACTTGTTCTGGACTAGGGAAGATATCTTCTATTAAGTAAATATCACTTGTAGAGTGTTGTATTCTAGAAATTTGTAAATTTTATATTATTTAATAAATTCTGTTGATTTTAGTTTTAATATATTTAATAAGGATATTGCATTTTTTATTCGAGATTATCTAATGATCTCAAGTCCACGGTAAAAAAAGAGAGCCAGGCGAATACAGGCGAAACCCTGAAGATATACGACATTGGATGATGATGGATGATGGAGCTGGAGGGATTTCACTTTCTTTGAGCGTTTTCTTTTTCAAAAATCTTGAAAGCTATGTGCGGAAGGTACTAGAAAAAATGGTTGGATCTCTACCATCTTTATAACAGATGTTGTGTTGATGGAAATATTGAGATGTACCAAGTCTGTATGGAATTGGAAGTTAGTTTCACGTTTTATGAGCTTAATGGATATTCAAAATTCTGACCCTTTGTGGGGGAGGTACCAGAAGGAGTGACCGATATATCGCATCTTCACAGTAGATCTTATGTTAATAGAAATAATGGGATGTGTGAAATATGAAGAAATTCGGATGCTCATCGTTGTGGTTATTGACAAAATTTAAAGCTTTGTGGAGGAGGTACCAGAAGGAGTGGGCCGACATATTCGATATTCACACCAGACCTTGGGTTAATAAAAATATTGTGATGTGTGTAATTTGATTCGGGCTGTTACATTGTATTAATAATTTTTATAAGAGTAGAGTGGACCGATATTGTCCATTTTTCCACCTGACCTAGCAAGGATTTGGAAAGTTGGAGCAAAATCAGAATATCCTTTCTCTTCTGTGTGGTAAAACATTTTTTTTTTTTTTTTTTTTTTTGAAAATTTCGACCTTTTGTGGGGGAGGTACCAGAAGGAGTGGACCGATATTGACCATCTCAGAACTCGATCAAAGTTTGATAATAATATTACGATATACCAAGTTTGGAACCAATCGGATACTTCTAAAGACTACATATTCTGAAATACTGAAATACTAAATGTTCTGAAACGTATTCGATCCAAAGAGGAATAGATTCTAAAACCGTTATTTCGATGAGGCACGTTTTGGCCGTATATAGCCATATGGCTGAGGGTATAAAAAATAAACGTTTAAGGACTTTCAGTGATATTACGTTTATTTTAAAGGACCATGTGTCTCATAAGGACCGCTAGAACTGTACACTCCTGGATCCTTGCAAAACTACTGTTGATATTAGGGATATATACTTGTATCTTTTAAGGTTATCTTTTTAGGACTGTAAGTGGATATACGTAAATCCTTTAAGGATTATTTGGGATATATAAGTGATACTTTTAAGGACTTTTTAGGGAAATTCACGTAGATACTTCGTGATCCGTATATATCTCCAAAAAGTCCTTATATTCATCGCTAAACAAATGTAAGTAATATAATTATAGATCACTAGCTGGCCCGGTCCGCGTTGCCGGCCCGTACTTTTAGTCTTTAATGCGTATTTTTTAAAGCATAATAAATCACAGATCTGACTTATGTAAGCGGCACAATTTTCATTATAAGTAATGACTCCATGACTAAATAGAAATTAATTTTTGTGTTATATTCCTTTATGATAAAGAATATCTATAATAGCCCAATGTGAAAATTCAGCTCAATTTTTATTGTTGTAAAAAGCTTAACATTTTCATTCAAATGATCTATAATTTCGAATTTGTATTTCCAACGTTTAAAATCCCGCATTTAGTTTTGTTCATTTCATACTTGAAGGCAGAATTTTGTCAGAATAGCCAAAACAAAAACTCTTTTGGGCATAAATTTTTTGTCATTTAAATTGTGCGATGGAGATCCAATAAAGACCACATTTTTCATCGCAGTGTAATTCAATGACGATTAAATCATTAAATCATGTTTCTGCCACAATTTCCGACTGAATAAGTCCCAGATTGACATTTCGGAGTTTACTTCATATAGACGTACATCCCAAATCTACGTTCCCAACCAATATTCTCTTTGGGTGTTACAAATTCAATAGAATACCAAATTTTCTTTTGTGACCACACATTGGTTGGGAAAGTGGACTTGGGCGTATACTAATGTGGGGACTATACTTAAATAAATGCATATGTGTATAATTATCTGTAAGATGGTTTTCTACCTCAGGGTTTTTTATCCAATGTAGCCTCAAGACTAAGATGGGCCCATTTCCGAAAAATAAAAATTTTAAGGGCCAAAAAATGGAAAAAGTGGCCAAGACCCCGAAAATACCTTAAATCATATGATGGTGATACTAAAACGTGATCATTTCTTGCAAGGATGTTTTTTTTAAATTATCAACATAAGGTAAAATTAGTACGAAAAATATGGTTAAAATGTAGAATATACTTGAAATCGGGTTGTTCCGTTATCGGGGGTTATGACCCATATCATAACCTGCCAAAGCGACTAAAGGTATCTTGAATGTTTGGAAAAATTTTCTGGAAGGAATTCGCTCTACTATTTTGCGTCCTTTATAGTCGGTATTTCACGGATTGCAGTCCCAATGTATTTTGCATTTTGAGTTCTCATTGGACGAATTATTGTCATATGAAAGAAACAGGTCCACTATTTGAAGTGAACCCCATAACGCTTTTTCGGTCATTTTTGTTTGTATAAATGTGTTTGCATCTTCCAGCTGAAGGTCCTGGAGTTGAAAGCTAGAAGCCAACTTTATACATGAAAGATCGCCATTTAACATCGTATTACACACTCATTTCATTTTTAATATTATTCATTCAGAATTGAAAACAATAAGAAATGTACACTTCAATATAGAAAAAAGAAAGGATTGATAAAAGACAAATAATCTTCAACTGATTCGCTGATTTTTTACGGCAAATTTTTAACAATTATTATATATTCTATAACTACTATTATTTTGAAATTCGATTTCATTGAAAAATTTTCGATTTTTCCCGATTTTAGAATTTTCATATCTTATTCTCTTCTGAAATGATATTATTCGTATAACCCAATAAATACATAAAATCTATAAAAAAAAAAAAAAACAGTTTTATCCGTTGTCGCTTTATACTACCCAAAAATACTACACATCATATTAGAATTCCAATAAAAAAACACTACAAATGTACATTCGAAAATAGTAAGTCAAAATGGAAAAAAATCATTCAAAATAAAACATTACTATTGTACATTTTAAAAGTCAAAATGAAAATGTTCAAAATATCACATTTTTACGCGATTTTTTTGGATTTTATGCTTTTCTGCCAAGAGGCAATTCCGAATTTTTTCTGAATCTTTAAAATCAGACAGGCGGTCTTTATCTTATAAGCGTAGTAACTAACATAACTTTCTTTTACATATAGAGAGACAGATTTAAAAGTAGGAGCGTTCCTCAGCCCCTAAATAAATACTTACGGATGGATGGAAAGCCAACAGTAACTCGTGTAAGAATTCTCAAACCGATATCTTCATTAATTTGGCAAATATAAGGATTTTAGATAAATCGAAATAGTGGGCGTAAAAGTAGGCGTGGTCAGTATTTTCTTCTTTAAAAACCTAACTCGGGGTATGACGAATGTTTGTACAAAAAAATTATTCAAATCGGTGCACCAGGTTCTAAACTGATTACGTTACCAACGAACAACAATTGATTTTTATATATATAGATATATACTTGGACCTTTTAAAAAATACAAGGCATTTATACGCCGATCTTTGATATTCTAGTGGGAAAGTATACATAGATCTCTTAAGGATTTTTTAGAATCCTTGTATCCTTGTTAGTAATCATTTGTTGTATCTTGCGATTAAAGTTAGGCATTTTTTCGTGGATCTTTCTAGGATATATCTTTCTAGGAAATATATTCATGGACCTTTCCAATGGACACACATTGATGTTTTCAGGACTATCACGGCTACATTAATGTGTATCAATGCTTAAGGGACTATTGAGGCTACATACCTAATTTTTTTCATAACCATCAGAAGTATACACTATATCCCTCTCTACAAAAACTCCGCCTAATATAAAAAGCATGCTTCCTAAATGTGATTACCATAAAAAATTTCAAAATTTTACAAAACATTATTGCACCAAATTAGTAGCTTTTAGTACTTTTCGTACGCTTAACGCTCAAGTTTCCTAAAACCCTTTGGAATACAGGGTTGCCCATATTCGACGAACCCATCTGGCAACGCCATAACTTTTGACAGAGATGTCACATCGCTTAATGACGTACCGCGTTTGAAGCGTCAGTCCAAGCTGATTTTTACCATGAACCAATACATGCCACGCGAGCGGTCTGAAATAGTTGAAGAACAGAAGAAGTCAATTGTGAAAACTCAACGTGCTTTTAAAACATTAAAAAATGTGAGAAGTGCGCCTTCCATTAAGCGTTTATACGAAAAATTTTCAACTGGTAAGGCTCTTTCTAATCCGAAGAGGCCATATAAAAGTCGACCAAGGCGATCGGCCGATAATATCGCTGCCGTACGAGCCAGTGTTGAGAGGTCCCCAAGAACATCCCAAAAACGCCGTTCTCAGCAGTTGGGCATGGCTCGGTCCACTTTACAACGGACTATTCGCATTGATTTGCATTTGTTTCCGTACAAAATTCAATTGACGCAAAGAATGTTGCCTGCGGACAAGCCTCGTCGATTGGAATGGGCCCAAAGGGCCCAAAGGTCCGTCGAATATGGGCAACCCTGTATATGCGAGGGACTTAAACACCGAAACGGATGAAACATATATATGGGATCTGTAGCTATATCTGAACCAATTTCCTCCACATTTAATGTACTTGCTTCTAGACTGAATTCGGTTGGATTTGGCACATCCATTCATGACTTTTGGACTGATATTGGTATATTGGTAGAGGGATATCTGGGCTGCATATATATGGGACATATATCCAAATTAGAAAAGATTTTGATAACATATCTCAGAGGTATATCTGGGCCGTGTCTGATAACTGGTACCAATTCATTGTTGTCGAGTGCATATTACGAATGTGAGGGACTTAAACACCAAATCAGATAAAACATTTATATGGAAGCTATAGCTATATCTAAACCGATTTTCACTAAATTTAGTGTACTTGCTTCTAGACTGAATTCCGTTGGATATGCCGAAATTCAGGCCACTTGTGCTGATATTAACCATTTGCTGCACAATTAACCCGAAATCGGTTGAGGATATATATGGAAACTATATCCAAATCTGAACCAATCTTGATAAAATTTGATGCACTTATTTGATATATGGTACCACAGATCATTGTTGTGGAATACATATTACGCTTGTGAGGCATTTTAAACCACAAATCGGATGAAACATACATATGGGAGCTATGGCTATATCTGAACTGATTTACAAATTTAAATCACAGTAAACCTGATATCGGATAAAGATATATATGGGAGCTATATCCTAATCTGAACAGATCGGGATAAAATTTGACAAAGGTATTTTCGAGCAATATCTGATGTGCGTTACCAAATATGATTCTTCTGGAGGGCATATTACGCATGTGGGGGACTTAAAACACCAAATCGGATAAAACATGTATATGGGAGCTATAGCTATATCTAAAACGATTTTCTCAAAATTTGATCAACTTGCTGCTAAAATGAATTCGATGGGATGTACGAAATACAGGTCATTTGGACTTATAATGGCCATTTGGTATTCAATTAACCCGAAATCGGTTAAAGATATATATAATACCCTTACCACTATGTGGTGTAGGTTATAAAAATAGTTTAAACATAAAAACCTTGGTATTGACGACACCTTTCATATTTAGTTTGCAGAAACAAAATCGGTTCATGCATTCCACAGAACATCAATTACCAACAAAATGCAACTTATTTCACATATACAGATGGATAAATATTTAAATATGACGAATAAAATCTCAGTTCCCTTATTAACTATTTATTTGATAACTTAGTTCGCCATAACGCAAAGGTTTTCCTCCTACAAAATTCATATTATCCAAAATGGAATACCTCTCTGATATGTGAAGGCTACGGTGCTGCTAAATAAATCCATGTTCTTCATTCTAATTAGATAGCATTCCTGAAATATTCTCCATTCGATTTTCAGTTAAATCACCTCCAACACATCACACCATCAGAATTTCGGATCACTTACTTTCAAGAACTCCTTTGTATTCCAATCAGTTGTCCTGGCCTCCTTGCTCTTGTATTTCAGTTATGGCAAAATTAAAATTTCAACTGAATTGCCAATTTCAGTATTTACATGGAATTTTATGAATATAATTGCTCTACTGCAACTCGGTTATGCTTTCATTAAATGCATTCCAGCATTCCGAACATTTTTCTGCTCATTTAAGTTGCCAGGGAACTTACTCCATTGTACAGCTTCTTCTTGCTATCTATCCATCGTGTGATGGTGCAACATACTTGAATGCCCATAATATTTTCCATTAAATAAATACAGAAGAAATTTTTACATTTTGCCAGCCGAGTGTAGGCATCTGAAATTTGAATTTCATCCTTGACCAACATCCGTTTGCCAGGACAACAAAACGACAACAACAAAAACACATCAGACCATAATAACGAGCCAAACTGTCAGATGAACAACTTTTTCAATATTTTTCCATGCAAAAGAAATGAACAAAACTGCACAAAAACATCTTTCTCTCTACTTTTGTTAAATAATGGACAACAACTGCAAAAAGTTGTTGATGTATTTCCTCCTTACTTTGGGAACTTAGAGGAAATTATCCTGCCCACACAACGTCTTCTGGTCATCCGTTTTGCCATTAAATTTATTTATCATCTGCTAAGTGCAATGGTCGCTGTAGGACCGACTGCCGCCGCTGCTCCCCTCCGCAAACATAAGTTGTGGCAATCATTTTCCCCCTCAATCTAGTCTGTTTGTACAGCAGCAATAGCAGTTCCTATTTCCGAAAGGCGGCGAGAGTATGTAGAAATGCAAACAATGGCCTGCCTGTCTGATAGAAACTGCATCCCTCCCGCCCACATTTAGAGTGATGGACTGACTGCATTTGCCTGTTGTACAGCGAATGTTGGTAGATCTTAGACAAGCCAAGATATTTTTCAAGGACTTGGTAAACATTGTTATAACATACTTGTCAAGCATTCACATAAGGAGGACTTTGGCACAATTCATCTCTATGTGAGTGGGAGCGTTAACCCCCTTCCACATTTTACTTTCACCATGATACCATGTTGTTCTTTTCTTGGCGTTTTCTTTGGTTTCTTGAGGAACTAAATCAGAAAAGTTTATTCAAGAAAAACAAGATTTTTGTCATTGCCAAACTGTAAAGTGTTTATGTTTATAGAAGAATCACAATCAACGATGGTTTAAGGATGCTACTTTTCACAAATGCAATGCCATGAATGGGGCATTGAATGTGATTTCGATATACTACACCATAAACGAGGGGTATATTGAATTTGTCCTTCCGTGTGAAAACCTTGAAGTTTTAAGCGATGCACATAGGGTAAGTGTGCCTAAGTTCGGCATGTCCCAGTAGTCCACAGTTTTGAAATTTAAACTTAAATAACTAAGAATAGAATTGACCAAATAATGAAATAATTGCAAAAAAAACGTCAACAGTGTTCTCTGCTCTCTTTCTGTAAAAAAAAACAATTAGCTCCGTTCATTTATTACGAGAGAATAACGGTTTTCGTCAGTGAGTGTCTTTCAACGCGTGCGATAGTGTTTGTTAGTAAAAAAATAGTGATGGCGTCAACTTAGTAATCGATTTAAGTAAATTTAATTTAATACTTTTGGAAATAGAAATATTTTATAATAGTAAATAGGAGTCCAAAGATCATTTTATAACTTAAAAACATACAAATCAAGCATTTTTCTGTTAAATTATTTAATGCCGACATTAGAAACAGAAAAAAAGAGATTTTGAATCGGCAGCGGTTGCCGATTACTACAAAAATATCATTTTTGACCAATTTCACCAAAACTTGAGAAAAGTATTAAAAAATAATCCAAAAACTACTCAAATAAAAAAATAGTTTTGAGTCGGCAGTTGCTTTTATATGTGTTTTTTGACCAACTTTTCTAAATTAAGTAGGTTTCTTAAATCAGCTATTTGACGTTTTAGATAGCGGTGGCATTTTTGAACAAAAATGTTGGATATCTAAAGGAAAAAGATCAATTCACAAATTCCAAATATAAGAAAGATACTTTTTTATTTAATCTCATTTTTATTTTAATTGTAAATTCATACGTTACAGAAGGTAATGATAATTAAATAAAACACTATTTAAAAACTAAATTAATTTCAAATTCTGAATTAAACTATGAATTTGTAATATATAGCATTGTTTTATACTATTTGAAAAAGAAATATACAAAATAATACTTTTTTACTAAAATACCATATGCCGACTACTGGCAAATAGACATGCCGAGCATTGGAAAATGGTGCCGACTACTGACAAAAAACTACTATTTTAGTAAAATTGTAAATTTTGCAAATTTAATAAAAAAAATTCAATTTTTGTTTATTATTTCGAGAAGTAGACAAAATTTGGATTCTGAGTAACTTTATTTTTTAGCAATTGGAAGATTTCACTCAGAATGTTGAAAGATTGAAAAATCGAAAATCCTAAAAGTGCCGACTACTGGTACACTTACCCTATTCGTGGTCACAGCAACACTTTAAATTGATTTAAAGATATATGTCTATCTCTCTCTGTTGAAATCAAGATAGAGTCCTGATTATGCAATTGCTGGTATGGTATCTTGGATGATTGATATTGGAAATTCCGTTACTTTAGGGGTTTTGACAATAATTTCAAACTAATACAGCTGCAATTTTATATTTCTATATAATTTTATTTAATAAAAGCCAAAAATGTCGGAAAAGCATCAAATTTTAGAATAAGTTTAGATTTGTTCGAATTGGTCACCTTTGGCACGAATTATGGCCTTCAAACGGCCAATGAAATCGTCACACGCTGTCCGAATGTTGCTCTGCGGTATTTTGACCCATTCCCGGCGAAGCACTTGCTAGAGATGATCGACACTTTGGTATTGTTTAGTGGCAACATTGCTTTCCAAAATACTTCAGACTAGTCCAACGGATTGGTATCCGGAGATTTTGGTGGCCATTGTGCGCTGGAAATGAAGCGAGGAACCTCACATTGTAACCATACTTGGGTGGCGCGCGCTGAGTGCGATGGTGCTGAGTTCTTTTGGAATGTCCAAGGTCTGCGGCCAAAATGTTTTGCGTGCCTAAGGCTTTAATACACCCTTCATAATATTTTAACGATAATATCACCATGACCGGCGCTTGAGCTCTGGTGGCCAACCGATGGTGCACATTTTCAGCTGACCTCTTTGGCAAGTAAACACGATTGATTACAAACTGATAACGAATGTTTTCTCATCGGAGAAAACCAAATTCGGCAGTTCACCACTTTCGGCCAAGCGAAGCAACTCTTTAGCTCTTTTGAGTCTATTTTCTTTCTGTTGCGGTGTAAGTTCTTGCACTTTTTGGAATTTCAATGCCTTTACCCCGAGCTCATTTTTCAATATTTGCCGAATGGAATATTGCGATATGTTCAGCTCACGAGCCATTTTTCGGCCAATGTGACGCGAGCTTCGATCAAGTCGTTTCTTTACTTTTCGAACTATTTCTGCTGATGTTGCTGTTTTCTTCCGTACACTTCCTTGACGTCGGGCTACGTTACCAGTATCACGGAACGAATTTGGCAATTATCGAAAAAAATATAATCCATTAAAAATTCTTTTAAAATAAAACAAATGTTGTTCGAGCTTCAAGTCTTTGTTGTTGTATTTTTTTCATATTCTAATATTTCGATTCGAAAATTCGATGAATTTTATCTTCAGGAAAAAGTTCTACAATGACAAAGAACTCAAGCTCGAACAACACTTGTTTTATTAAAATACAAAAAGGTCGAATGAAAGAAAAACATTAATTCTGTTAGAATCTTAAAAACACCGTGTGAAGCCGTTACAGTAGGGTCTATATGACGACGTGGACCTGCATAGGCAAATTTTTTCATAAGCCATTACAATATTCAAATGCGAAACTTGAAAAAATACCGAATATAGGGAGGTACCATGATATGGGAACTATACGAAGACGTGGTCCTGTACAGACAATTTTCTGTCTTAGGATGTAGTATCCATTACGAACTTCAAATACCAAATTTAAAACAATTCCGGTGAATAATGTCCCTCAAATCATCAAAATACCGAATATAGGGAGGTGCCGTTATATGAGGGGGCAATACGAAGACGTGGACCTAAACAGACAATTTTCTGTCATAGACTATAGTATCCATTACGAACTTCAAATACCAACATTGAAACAATTCCAGTGAGTGATATCGCTAAAATCGTCAAAATACCGAATATCGGGAGGTACCATTATTTGGGGGCTATACCAAAACCTGGACCTACATAACCCATTTTCAATATATATATACCTTGTGCGGTCTAAAATGTACATTTTAGGTGTTACAAACGAAATTATAAACTTAATATACCCTCCATACTATGGTGGAGGGTAATAAAAAAAATGTTAAAAAGTTAATAACTTCCCTGATGATTTGACCCATGATATATCTTCTTTGGTAGATGATAATAAAACCTTCGGGCCATTTCAACGTAGAATTCCATTTCCAATTTTTAATTGTATTTTCTACTTTTGGGTGAATTGAATTCCTAGAAAATATCAATTGCAATGAATCACTCTTCACTGGTAATTTCATGCAGTTCTTCTAATTATTGTGGTTGTTGTTGCTGCTGCTGTTATTTCAAAATGCATTTCCATCCACTGCGTACAAAGGATTATGATAGCAATTACTGGGAATACTTCTTGGAAATATTTTTTGCTTTTTTTGTTAAATTTAGCCAGAGTGTAATTAAGTTCGAAATTCTGCTTTGAAATGCATAGCCAGGACTGGAGTTCATTCTAAGTGTATGCAAATTAAGCAGAATTTTAACTAGTTTGAGATATCCTCTTAAAATATGCACAAACAATGCGCTGAAGCAATAGACTATGCCGGGCAATTGAAAATAAAATCCTATGACATTCGAAATTTTTGGATTTTTTATGCAGGGGAATAAAAGGATAAAGTTGTTAAGTGGCCATATTAAAAAGTGAATAATAAGATATTTGTGAAGACTTCCTTAAATAACAGAAAATGCGTTCTAAAATAGCCTCCATTTTTTGTAGATGGAGTAATAATAACAATTTCTCCCAAGTCATAAGAAATGTAAATCCACTTCCTCAATTAGCCTCAAGGCATAACATAAATACCATAAGCTATGAATAATACAAAAACACAACATCTCATCCCCAATAAAACTCCAACAAAAGAGAAAAGAAAATATTTACATTTGTTTGTTAATACCCCTCTGATCCATACACATACACAAAGTTTATTTTTACATGAACCAAGAATGAATGCCTTTAAATCCGGATACCTTGAAGCCATTCAGTCAGTCACTCAGTCAGCCAGCCTACCTGAACAGGTGAACAATTTGAAATTGAATTTCTTCAAATTGAAAAGTTAGATAATATAACCTTTTTTTCTTTTGTACAACAATAATAACAACAAACAGATTACAAGTTTCTCCATCAACTTTTATAAATGTCAAAATCAGGAACATATGTTGTCAATAACGCTGAAGTTGGATCTAACTTTACAATATGTTTGTGTAGATAAGATTTGGGTAAAGGAGTGGAGTGTTTTGTGAAGGATATGGTATCCTTGTTGCATATTGTCTTTATTATCACAATGTAAAAATGGAGTGTAAATCTAAAATACGGCGAAGAAAGAAAGGCCAAAGAGGATTAACATTTATATGCAAAGAAGAACTGTTAAAATTGTAATTTGAGGTAGTAACAACAAAAAAAAAAAACATTTTGCAACTTCATTTGAATATGAATCCTTTATATTCTCGAAATCCGGCATTTCATGAATTGATTTAAAATGTGTCTGAAACCATAAAAGAAGCCTGTTCCAAGGGAAAGAAAGAGAGAGAGAAAGATGCGCCTGACGAATAGGCAGTAGGCTAAAATGAGTAATTAAAGTTTAACGAAGTACCAACAATGAGGTCCACATTTTCATACCACTCCTAAAATCAGACAGCAGGCAAGAGAATGCAAATAAAACTTGCGATATAGAAAGTTTTATTCGGAGTTCCGGTAGATAGGGTTGTCCATATTCGACGGACCCATCTGGCAACGCCATAGCTTTTGACAGAGATGTCACATCGCTTAATGACATACCGCATTTGAAGCGCCAGTCCAAGCTGATTTTTACCATGAACCAATACACGCCACGCGAGCGCTCTGAAATAGTTGAAATTTACATTCAGAAACAGAAGAAGTCAATTGTGAAAACTCCACGTGCTTTTAAAACATTAAAAAATGTGAGAAGTGCGCCTTCTAAGAACACCATTAAGCGTTTATACGAAAAATTTTCGACTGGTAAGGCTCTTTCTAATCCGAAGAGGCCATATAAAAGTCGACCAAGGCGATCGGCCGAGAATATCGCTGCCGTACGAGCCAGTGTTGAGAGGTCCCCAAGAACATCCCAAAAACGCCGTTCTCAGCATTTGGGCATGGCTCGGTCCACTTTACAACGGATTATTCGCATTGATTTGCATTTGTTCCCGTTCAAAATTCAATTGACGCAAAGAATGTTGCCTGCGGACAAGCCTCGTCGATTGGAATGGGCCCAAAGGTCCGTCGAATATGGGCATACAATAAATTTAGGACGCCAACCACCGCCATATCTCACACACAGATACCATCAGTAACCTAAATATCGAATTTCAGAATTATTTCTCTATCCCTTCATCCAATACCATATTTTGTACACTTCGTACATATATAGTACACATCTCTAAAACCACCATCGTATACTACACATTTTCAATTGGTACCCTTTTAGTGCGAAGACAAGCTTACGCCTCAAAACTGGCCCTCATGCAAAATGTCAATATTCTAGGTTAAGCTCTTCGTCTGGGCTCTGATTTAAGATCCGTTAGTCAGTTATTTTGTAACTCCTTTATGTGCCGCCACAGGAGGTAGAATCCATTATGACCTACAAATACCAATTTTTAGACAAATCCGTGGGAAAATGTGGCAAAAATCATCAAAATATCGAATATCGGGAGGTACCGTTATATGGGGGCTTTACCAAAATGTGGACCCATATATATATATACTATGTTTCGCCACCGGAGCTAGAACCTATTACGAATTACAAATACCAATTTTTAGACCAATCCCTGAAAAATGTGGCGAAAATCTTCAAAATACTAAATATCGGAAGGTGCAGTTATATGGGGACTATAAAAATATAAAAAACAAACTAGTAAGCAAAGGCTATAGTCGTGCGGGGCCGACTATGTTATACCCTACAACACTACAATATGTTAGAAGCCCCCTTATGTCCAAATCCATATTTGAAGATTTCTCTTTTGAAATTAGGATTTTGACCAGGGACATTTGTCCAACATTTATGCACTCCGCCGGGCTGTTAGTTGTTTGTAGTCCACTTTACAGCTAAATATAATCCAATGGTCATCCAAAATGCTACAACTCTTCCCTGTCCTTAACTCTCTTCATAGGCGTGTCGATTGGCTTCAATTGTGTGATCGGAAAAACATTTCTGTTTTTGGTTAATTTGAACCCCTTGGTTCTGTTGTGACCTTTATAAGGGCTGCAAAATCAGGAAAAATGTTAGTTGTTGGTCCATTTCAACCCCCTAAAATATTGCGGACATATTTGAAAATTGAGCCCATCTCAACTTTTGTGAAAATTTTCGTGAGGATCGGACGATATTTGCAATACTTATATAATATCCCCAACCTGTGTTGTAAGGTGAAAAAATATTACAAAATATTATAAGTCAAATTGAAAAAATCGCATGCGATAAAAAATATGAAAAAATAAAAATATGTCACAAAATACTACAAAATCTATATTAACATCATTATTGGCATATTTTTCTGCGATTTTTTTAGATTTTATACTTTTATGTCAAGAGGGCATTCTGAATTGACAAATTTTGTCAAAATCGGTCCAGCGATTCTTAAGATATAAGCATTTTAACTAACATCCCCTTCTTTTGTATATACACACTGTATAACCGATATATTTACTATCGACATCTACATAACGGTTAGAATTGACCTATTCGTCTATTTGTGATTTTTTCGGGATTAAAAATATTCGCGGTTTAATGGAAAATTTGACTTTTATTTAGCACAAATGTTGTGGCCTATTTCACCCACTAATTATTACCCGATGACCATCAAAATTGGAAGGCTTCTGCCCAGCCCTAAGCTCTAGCCCCATGCTAACTTCCGCTTCGATTGGTTTATAACTGCGACCTGTAAAGCAACTGCCAAATCAGGATTTTTCAGTTTTTGGTCCATTTCAACCCCTAAATATTATGCGATCATCTCCAGAAGAAATAGGGTTCTATTCTGACCCTAGCCCCACCTCCATTCTAAATTTCGTGAAGATCGGGCCATAATTGTGACCTGTAGAGTGATTACAAATTAACATGGACAGACGGACGGACGGACATACATAGCTAGATCGACTCAGCTCGGCGAGATAGGAAGATCCATATATACTTTCCTATGTGGGAAACCAATACCCCCAACACATAGTGTTGTAGGGTATAAATATAAATTTGAATTTTATGCTGATCATGAGTATAAATGCTTTATGGAATCTACGACGAATATTTAGGGATGTTACAAACGGAATGACAAAGTAATATACCCTTCTTTTCAAGGTGGAGGGTATAAAAATCGGAGTTTTAAAATGAAATTGTTATTTTTTAGAGACTTTGTCTGGATATTGTGAAATTTAGAACAGATATCATAAAATTAACAAGAATTTCAAAATGTAAAAAAATTACACTAATGCATTACATGGTCTATATATGTAATACATTCAGATGAGCGATTAAATGCCATTGACTGTTTGCCAGTTAACCAGCCTGACTGTCATTTGATGTTTAAAAACCTCAACCGCCCAACCTTTCCAAATCACACCGTTACACACAGTGTGTTTGCATTTTTATTGCCTCTCCAACATTTCCGTTTCCTTTGGTCGATGTTAGTGTTATCGTTCGACGTAAATCGCATTTTGTTAAATGTCAGTTAAACATGTAACGGTGACATTTATGCTTAGTTAACTAACGTCAATTCCCGCACCATTTTCCCCCCATGTAAATTTGCTGGTTAAATCATTTTATTGCATTTGGCAAATTTTCTGATTGGCATTTCCAGATAAAAGGTTGAAATTAGAACCACAATTCGTTGCGAAGTCACGAAAGATGTGAAAAAAAACGAACGGCAAACGAATTGCCATGTCACGTGTGTTTAGTGTAATTTGTCATAACTCACAATGACAAATTAAACGATAAATATTTATTGTCTAGTCATTTTTTATCATTTGCCAAGGAATATTGTTATAGAAGACATAAGAAATTTCCCCTGAAAATAGCTGGGGAGGGGAGAAGAAAAAAAACATTTTTTTTTTCACTTATTGCTCACTCTCCTCATTTCAGATCCTCTTTGGCCTGAAATAAGGGATTACAATTTATTAAACTGTCCTTTTGACATATTTCTTCATCTCCTTATCTCAAGTTTCAATTGAGTTGGTCAGTAGGTATTACAACTTCTCATTGTCTGTCATTTTTGATTTCAATTATCAACAACATGATTCCATTTTGAAATTTTACATCCTCTTTGGCATTTTCATTCGTTCTCATCTTAATCCTGAGAGTAAATAATTTGAGACAACTATTAACGTCATTAGCAAATCCATTTGTGTCCTTTCAGAATAGAATCACGTTACATCTAATGTGTTAACAAGAAAGCAACAACAGCAACAAATCTCATCAGATGATGTCATTTATCACAGACTACTTGATTGGCCGGGAGGGAGAGAGGGAGAGAGAGAGAGAGCCTTATAGCCATACCGCAACCCTTAACCCCCTGACAACGACAACGACAACGACAACAACAACAAGCTGTTGTCATCTCGTTAACCCTTTATTCAAGTTTATTGGACAATTTGACAAACTAAAAGTGGCGCCACACGTTCTGAAATCTACATTGTTGTCCTACTGCAGCTATTGTTTTTGTGTTTGTGCCTTTAGAATGCTAATGGAATTAAAAAGCAGGTCAACGACTAAATAGCTTAGCCGTCTGGTAAATTAGGATTTTGTCATAGTATTTTTTTTTTGAAAACATTTAAAAACTTTTCCAAAAATAAATTGTTTTTGTAATTTGAGAACATATATAATTTGTTGCAAAAGTTTTGTTATTAATTAAATAAATATGTATGAAACTTTATTTTAATAACAATGGGTTTTATGAACTTTAGGTTACATATCATTTGATACGGCCAATACGTGCCTCATCGAAATAACTGTTTTAGACCCTAGGTCTTTTTGGACCAAATCTGTTTCAGGACATTTGTAGTCGATCTAGGTGTGTAAAATATTTTTACTCAAATTTGAAAGTTAATATATAATATGTAAAGGTATTTTAATGTTCAGTCAATGCTAGTTTTATACCCTCCACCATACATAGTATGGGGGGTATATTAATTTCGTCATTACGTTTGTAACACATCGAAATAAACATTTTAGACCCAACAAAGTATATATATTCTTGATCAGCGTAAAATTCTAAGACGATTTAGACCTGTCCGTCCGTCTGTTGTAATCACGCTACAGTGTAAACGAATTAAGATAGGAAGCTAAAATTTTGCACAGATCTCTCTTTTGTCTGCAGGCAGGTCAAGTTCGAAGATGGGCTATATCGGTCCACGATATCGTATAGCCCCCAGATAACGGTAACCACCGATATTCGGTATTTTGAAGATGTTAGCCACATTTTTCAACGGAATTGTCTGAAAATCCACAGTACTTTACACCCAGACATAGATTTGTCTTAATAGGTCCACAATATCATATAAACCCCCATATATTGACACCTTCCTATATTAGATATCGTAAAGATTAAAAAAAATAATTTTTTTTGAAAATTTTCTAATTCGTTCCAAAAGGTGGAGGGTATTCAAAGT
This sequence comes from Musca domestica, assembly GCF_030504385.1. Classification (NCBI taxonomy): domain Eukaryota; kingdom Metazoa; phylum Arthropoda; class Insecta; order Diptera; family Muscidae; genus Musca; species Musca domestica. The sequence continues at coordinate 12,232,098 of NW_026712114.1, read as the reverse complement.
TCGGCTCGGCCGAACTTAGTGCTTTTTTACTTGTTCTGTTTAGATTTTACAACACCGAATTCAAAATATTTTTTTTTTACATGATCGATTTTATTCCGAACTCAAAACCTGTAAAATCTGGAAGTTCCGTGGTGAGAAATAAATCTATTCATAAGTAACTAAACATAAAAAACAGTAAGGAAAAAATCAAAAGTCAGACCGGGCCGACTATATGATCCCGAAATTCATTCAATTTGGGTTTATATTAGTCATTATTTGTACAATAAACCTGAAATTAGATTAAGGATATACCTGGGAGCTATATCCAAATAATAGCCGTTCTCGATGGAAATGTATTTCCGAGCTTTATAAGATATCTGGTACCAAATATCATTGTTGTCGAATGCATATTACTTGATTCTAGACTGAATACGGTCGCATGTACCAAAACTCAGGACTTTTTGACAGATATTGGCCATTTGGTGCACAATTAACCCGAAATCGGTTGAAGATATACACTCTGCAACCGAGCTCACTTTTATACCCTACACCACAAGGTGGTCAGGGTATTATGTATTTGTGCATTTGTTTGTAACAGGCTAAAGGAAACGAGTTAGACCCATAGTTCCTCTTGATGATCTGCATAGAATCACATTCTGAGTCGATTTATGCATGTCCGTCCGTCTGTCCGTCTGTCCATGTATTTTTGTAAACAAAGTACAGGTCGCATTTATTGCCCGATCCAGATGAAATTTTGCACAGATCATTTGTTTGGCCCAAGGACGAACCCTATTGAAATTAAAGATAATCGGTCAAAATTTAGACATAGCTCCCATAAAAATCTTCCTCCGATTTTCATTTTATTGTGCACCAAACGTGTAATATCAGCCCGAATTGTATGGAATTCTGCATACACACCCAAATTATGCCTGAAAATAAGTATGCCAAATTTGATCGAAATGGGATGAAATTTGGCACTTACGACCGAACTGAGTCTAGAAGCTTGTATGTCAAATTTGGTGAAGATCGGTTCAGATATAGCTATAGCTCCCATATATATTGTTCATCCGATTTGTTATATTTGTTACCCACAACCGTAATATGCACTCGGCAACAACAATATTTGGGGAAATATATCAAATACAGCTCAGAAATACATTTGCTAAATTTTATTGAGATCGGTTCCGATTTGGTATAGCTCCTATATATATATATTTATCCGATTTCAAATTAATTATGCACCAAATAGGCAATACAATTTCGAATTTAAAAGATACAAATGCTTCGGCATATTTAACCCTTTGAACTTTTAATTATAATTATAATCATAGCTTGTATGATTGAATTCTCCCATAAAAACTTTTAATTGTTATGAGGAGCTCCACTAAATTAGCAGAGTGGTGTAGGGTATTATAAAATCGGCCCCGCCCGACTTTAAGGCTTTCTTTACTGGTTCAATATTTTCCGAATGAAATATTGCGATATGTTCAGCTCACGAGCCATTTGTTGTCCACTGCGACGCGGGTCTCGATCAAGTCGCTTTTTAGTTTTCGAACCATTTCTGTTGATGTTGCTGTTTTCGTCCACCCACCTCCTTGATGTCGGGCGACGCTACCAGTATCACGGTAACGAGCGATGGTACGACACACTAAAGATTTATTCACAATTAAATGCCGGAGTGCTCTAGTGATAGTCACTTGTGGTTTTCCGGCCAAATATAAAGCAATCACACTATCACGCTTGAATTTCATCACGAATAGCATTCAATACTATATAATAAGGTGCGAAAAAAAATAAATTTGGTATACTCATATTGAAATTCAGACACTGATTTTGTAGCATACAACGGTTACAGAATGTGGCTGTTGTTCATAGGAGGACATTCTAAGGGGATGCACGTTTATACACGGCCTTATAGCTCGTCGGAAGGGGGGGTTCGGTAACCTTAGATGCTCCATTACCACTTAGCTACATAATGATATATAAAAAAAAATACGTGCATACTGATTTGCATTGATCATACATTCAAAATTTTAATAATTTTCCGAAAACATAAAAAGTTCGATCTGGTCACCTTTTTGTTAATTCTCTTTTAAACATATGATTTGCAATTACAAACAGTTCAATGACTTACTTTGTTTTTTGATGTTGTCCTCCCTCGTTGAAAGTACTTTCGCTGAGTTCGATGACGGTGGCTTTGGCGCTGGCTGAGAGTGTGTACACGAATAAAGGCAAAGAGTAATTGAAAGAGTTACGGTCACTTACTCTTCAAATATGATCAGAGATTTGCAATATCGTATGTGGATGCTATGAGAAATATTTAAGAGATTTAATAATGCAACTTAACAGTGATGATTCTAACAGCTCTCTAGATTCAGCAATATCTTGCACAATTGAATTTAGCTATGTTATTAACAGTGAAACATTTAACATCTGTCCATCAACATTACCCAAGAATGATATTAGCAGTAAATGCATTCGGTTGCGTTTTTAATGATCATTACGTAATTATGTACAAACGTCTGTATATTTGGGCAATGTTCTGTACAAATGCAATGATAACCAATGATTTTTTTTCCACTTTTAGTGCAAATTTTTGGAAATAACTATTAGAATAACAACAACTGAATATAGAAATAACACTCGAAATGATAACAGAATTAATGCAATAAAAACTATATGAAATTAACACTAGAAATTGAATGTTTAAATTATATTATTTCACTTATTTACTGAATTCATTTCGCTGTATTAGAATCAAAAATAATCCTTAAAACTAATTTCTGCAACAATTCATCCACGTTTTTTTTTCGTTTTTTTTTGATGTTTGAGAATTTGCTTACTCACAGCATTTTTGGCACTTTTACTTTATTTTATTCCGCTTTGACGAGCATAATCACCAAAATATAGAGCAGAGGCGGAAAACCTTGGATTATTGGTAGAATTTTGGCGAATGAGTGAACAATTTCTTGTAATTTTATAATCCGGGATATAATTTTCAGAACTTTTCTTCACACAGGAATTTCTTAATTTCGTACAGTAGAACTGACTGGCAGACTTGTGTTTCACTTGGTGGTTTTCTACTAGTATATCGCAACTGGTAAATCATCAGATCGACAAACAAAATATGTTGTGACTTATATCGTAAGCAATTTCAACCTAACGGGGACATTAAATTATTAAATGAGAGTGAGTTTCTATCGTAAAGAAACAAAGAAACAAATAATTACCAATTAAATGAAGGAGAAGAAATTTTAATAAAATCCAAGATCCCAATCAACGGAAAAAATATCTCCATTTGAGAATAAAGACTTCGTAATTCTAATTTCCATCAAAATTTCTAAATAAATTGATAATTATTGTAAAGGTACACCTTAATTACACAAAACGCATACTTACAAGATATAATTGAATTTAAAGCAAGAAATATTTTAAACAGATCAAAAATTCACCTTATTTGAAGGTTATACTTCACTTCAGAAAAACTTATGGGAACTTTTCGGTGTGATCGGGTTGATTCTAGCTAACCAAATGGACGAGACAGTACCTTGTATTAAAGAATATGGCGGAAAGATTCTTTTGGGCTAACGTTTTCTTTCCAGCCATTGGTAAAACAATACATGTAATAATTGGGGAAAAACGTCAACTTCATGATAAATAGCCTTCTGCCTTTCAATAATTTCACGAACAGAGGTCGCCCAAGTATGCTGATTAAAGATTAAATACAAATGTAAATTCGAGTCTTCAAGGAGAAATGTATGTACTTTATAGACAACGCAAGCGCTATTACAAATCCCCCCAGCCAAAATCAGACTTTGGGGGTTGACAATTGTTACCAACAAAGATGATACCGCTTGCGATCGGACTACTATTGCCTTATATCCTTAGCATGATACACTCCTATGAAATTACCCTGAAGATCCTCCAGTTCATAATTTGAGTTCCCCAATTTCCGACGAATTCGAGACTTTAAAAATGTTGGAGCTAACTTAGAATTGTACCCGTGTGCAAAATTGCTTTGTTTGAAGTTCCTACGGAATACCTCTTGTCCTACATCATAAGACACATTTTTAGATCTAAGATTATATGCTCTTTGATTACGGGCGAATTGGTTTTGCGTGATTCGTTTTGATCTGTCCCCCATTATGGCTAATGAATCAGACTTATCAAATCTCACAGTTCTATCCTCCAGCATATTCAACTGTCTTAACAGAGGGTATGTTGAACCATTTGTCACCATATGTTGACCAAAAACTAAGTAGTATGGTGAGGTTCCAATTGCAGAGTGGAAAGTGGATCTCAGTGCACATGCAATACTACTTAACATCTGATCCCAGTTCTTCTGATTAGAATCAATATATGATTTAATTGCCGCGAGGATTGACCTATTGACACGTTCTGACGCGTTTGCTTGAGGCGCATGTACAGCAGTGAACATGTGATTGACGTTAAATCGTGTAAGAAGTGACTTAAATTGCTGCGATCTGAACTGGGACCCATTGTCAGAAACTATTGTTTCTGGCACCCCATATGTATAAAACAAGCTGTTTTCCATATAATCCACAACAATATCTGAAGAGAACTTTTTAACAGGTTTTAGGAATGGAAATTTAGTGAAATGGTCAAGCGCCACAAATATACCAATATTGCCTGATTTTGACCTTGGGTAAGGGCCTAAAAAATCAATATAAAGTTTTTGAAAGAACCTGTTAGCATTGCTGCTAAGCATTCCTGTTCGGTTACTGAGTAGTTACGTTGGGCTTGATTGAGTTTCTTTGACATAAATGCAATAGGAAACTCCTCACCCTCCGTATCCTTCTGAACCAATACACCTCCTATACCAGTTCTACTAGCATCACAGTGTATAAAAAACGGCTGTGAGAAATCTGGGCTATGAAGAACTGGAGCGGTGCTCAAACAGGTCTTTAAGGCTTCAAAGGACATTTGTGCGTCATCGTTCCAGACAAATTTACGTTTGGTTTTGGTAAGATCAGTAAGAGGCGTGGCTATCGAAGCGTAGTCCCGGATGAACTTCCTGTACCAACCGGTCATACCTAGAAACCTTCGAACTTGTTTCACTGTTTTGGGTATGGGAAAATCAGTAATAGCCGATATCTTTTCAGGATCAGTTCTAATAACTCCTCCTCCAATTAAGTAGCCAAGGTACCTGACTTCAGAAACACAGAATTTGCTCTTCTCCACATTAATTGTGAGTCCTGATTCGTCGATTTTACCTGCAACAAGCCGTAGAACTTCTAGATGCCTTTCGAACGATTCAGAAATGATCAGCAAATCATCAAGATAAACAAACACCTCCGTCCTAAGAGCCGGTGGAATGACCTTGTCCATCAGACGTGACATAGTCTGAGGCGCATTACAAAGGCCAAAAGGCATCACCGTGTAATGGTATAACGGTCTCCCAGGAACGGTGAAGGCTGTTTTCTCTTTTGATTGCTGATCTAGAGGAATCTGCCAAAAGGCATCCTTCAGATCTAAGGCTGTTATATACTCGGCTTTCGGTAATCGACTTAAAATACCTTCAATGTGCGGCAGAGGATAAGCATCCCCAACCGTCACAGAGTTCAATTTTCTGCTGTCGAGGCAAAGCCTATTCTTCCCTGGCTTCCTATGAAGGACCACTGGGGACGACCAAGCACTATTGGATTCTTCAATAACGCCAAGCTCAAGCATCCTGTCCAATTCAGCATATATGAGTTTTTCCACCGCAGGAGAAACAGGGAAATGCCTCTGTTTAATTGGCTTTGCGGAGCCCGTGTCAATAGAGTGCTGCAATACGTTGGTCTTTCCCAGTCCTTGTTTTGAAAATGAAGGAAACAAAGAGATAACTCGACTTAATAGCTGCTCCTGCTCTGCTGAAAGCTTAAGCTGTGGCACAATTTCTGAAATCTCTTGATTCGATAAATTGTCAGAAGTATAATCATTATGTAGAAGACCAGGTGGAAGAAGGTCAAAGAGATTCCAGAAATCCACTCCAAGAAATAAATCCCTATCTAGACTGGGTATTATAAAGATAGTTATATCCTTTTCAGAACCCTTAAACCATATTTTAGTTTTGACAAAACCTGCTACACTTTGGTTATTGCCATCTGCGGTCTTAACAAACGATTTTAGCTTTTTAAACGGCTTTCCTGACTCTAAAAAGTTTTTTGCAGTTTTACTACCAATACAGCTCAGAGAAGCACCCGTATCCATCAAACCCAACATCTTTTCTCCAAAGAGGACTACCTCAGCGTAAGGTCTAATATCCGTTGGTTTATCTAAAACAGAGCAGATAATCTTCTTTTTGACACTCTTAACATTCCTCCAGAAATCTCTTATTCGACGAGCTGATCTAGATGGGCTAGACTTTTCGTTAAAAATCCTATCTCGAGCCTCAAAGTATTCTTTCACACGTATGTGTAACGGCCTAAAAGTGTATTGTTTTGATTCAGAATTAACATCTGTATCGCTTTTATCGCAGTTGGTTGACGAAGTAATATTGTCACATTTTGGAAAATTATCATGAAATTTAGTGTTTGGTCTTTTTAAAATCTTTATTCCGTCTCCGGTTTTCGCTTCGGGGCACTGTTTTGTGCACCCGGACGGCAGTTTTTTGAATTGCATGTCTTGCAATTGGGCTTGTATGTGTCAGCTGCTCCACAGCCATAACAGAATACTGTCCTGTCGGACAAGCAGTCCTGATACCTATGACCAGACTGATGGCAATTCCAGCAACGAAAGCTAAGAGCTGAAATTTGTTCATTTTCAGAACCTAACAACTCTGCATCCTCCTCATCTACAACCCCCTCCAAGCCGAAAACTTTTTTCGTAACTAATGTAGGTTTTGTTACATCACCTCGATGTTTCCGGCGGATATCCTGCAGGAAAAATTCCCTCCTTCTGCAGATATCCCTGAGTTCTTGAATGGATGTTATTCGGATATTCAGAATCTCATGCTGTATCTCAGGCAAGAGATTACGTCTGAGGACTTCTACAAGCATGTCGTTCGAAAGAGGCTCTTTTAGTCTATCTGTAAGCTCAACAACAGCATCGTAAAAATTATCGAAGCTTTCTCCTTGCTTCTGCTTGCGATCTCTAATCAGCTCCCTTATATCAACGTCCGATCTGGAATCGCTGTACTGTTGTCTCAGAGCCCTACATAAAGCATTCCAGGATACAGTGTCAACTGAGCGGTGGTACCTCCAGAACCAATCAGCAGCCTTTGATTCAAAAAGTGAACTGGCATTTCTACAAAGCAAGTCAAAATCCCCTTGCAATGTTTGGAGAGTTAATGCTTCTACCCTGTAAATAAAATTTTCTACGCTAAGACCGCTCGTATTACCAGAAAACTTAATTCTCCAATTTGCTATTATATGGAGAACCTTATCAGGTCTCGAGGATAGGTCTGACGAAGACGAATTATTCGAAGCAGTTGGGAGAACACGGCTGGTATTCAAGGGGGCATTAGTGTGGGAATTGTTAAGCGAAATGCCAAACATCTCACGAAAAGTGCGCTCTTCCACTGCCGGGAGAGTCTGCATTTGCCTCGGTGAGGCTTGTTGTGTTGCTGCCGGAGCAGTGGTTGCAGCACTTTGACTGTTCAAATTCATTCTAGAGAACCTAGACTCAATGTTGTTTTGTACGATCAAGGAAATTCGGTCGCCTAAACTTGCTAGTAGCTGGGCTTGTTGAGCCGAAACTATGGAACTTATCATCTCCTGAAGTTCCCCTGGTCGTATATTCACAGAATTATCTGACACATTGGTCCCTGAAGGATTAACTGCAGCAACAGCAGACTGTTCGGTATTTGATCGATTAGTAGCTGGCTGAACAGATGTCGCTCTTGATTGAGCTCTTGTGGTGATTCCAGACGCACTGGGGGTCGGTGGCTCACAGAGCAATCTGGAATTGCACACCGGACAATATGGTCGTGTCTTTTCACACTTCGCTATGCAAGTTTTATGGAACTTATGCCCACAATTTGTCCTTATCAACTGTGTCTTCGAAGTGATAGAAGAGGCACATGCTTCACAAGTCGGATATGTAGAATCTCCAGAAATTCCCGCAGCTAGGTCCTCGCTACTAGGTTCAACTGACATTGTGTATACTTCAATTTGACACTGTAATAATTAAAGTCTATGATATAACAAACAATCTTTAAACCAAATGTCCAATAAGGTGGAAATTTGCCAAATTTAATGAAGGAAAAAAAATAAAATAAATAATAGGTTTAGGTTTCACAGGGATCAGACCTGTTTCAAAGATATTTCACTTCCAAAACAAAAATGAAACCACTATGCAATAAATATTCCTAAAAAATACATAAGTCCGTAAAAAGCACTTACGTATGTTTTTAAAATAGAAATTACTTTTGGTAAATATATAACCCTTTAAATAGCAAAAATATCATATAACCAGTTAAAGAAAAAAATCAAATTTTCGAAGCACACGAATTTGCAATGATATTCAATGAAATTTCAATGTCCTACAGGGTTCACAAATTTCCCCCTTGCTAATTATGAAGTTTTTTTTTTTTTTTTTTTTTTTTTTTTAAATTCCATAAAAAATGACAATAACTTTGAAATACAAATTATCCATTAATATTAAAGCTAAATATAAATTTAAATTAAAATGTTTATAAAGCACGTTAAAACCAATATTATTTCAACTTTGTTTTTGATATCTGTTTGAATACTCTATCGTAGAAAAGGTTTGTTAGTAAACACATCATTTGACCCAAAATAAATAGAAATTAAAAGAAAGATAGTTCAGGGAAGTTTCAAACCCCGGTAAGGAGAATCTACTCCAAATTTTCCAGGAAAATGAACTAGACTCCTAATTTTATTGTTACAAAGCCTCGAGGTTAGATCTAGCCAAAATTGACATTCAGAAACTAAATTCCATCGAGTTTTGAGGTGCAATAAAATCAGAGAGGAGAAGATGAGAATATAAAAATTAGTGGTCATTACTGGATTAATATATCTTTACCATAAATGAATTCCGACTAATTGCAGCATAAAACGATTATATACAGAGGTAATAGATTACAGGAAAAATAAATTTTATGTGAAGCCGAACAAATATAGTAATATTCCAGGTGTTAAATCGAAAGATAATATTCTCGTTCGGGCCCCACGTTGGACGCCATTTTTCTATATAATGTAGCATACAACGGTTACAGAATGTGGCTGTTGTTCATAGGAGGACATTCTAAGGGGATGCACGTTTATACACGGCCTTATAGCTCGTCGGAAGGGGGGGTTCGGTAACCTTAGATGCTCCATTACCACTTAGCTACATAATGATATATAAAAAAAAATACGTGCATACTGATTTGCATTGATCATACATTCAAAATTTTAATAATTTTCCGAAAACATAAAAAGTTCGATCTGGTCACCTTTTTGTTAATTCTCTTTTAAACATATGATTTGCAATTACAAACAGTTCAATGACTTACTTTGTTTTTTGATGTTGTCCTCCCTCGTTGAAAGTACTTTCGCTGAGTTCGATGACGGTGGCTTTGGCGCTGGCTGAGAGTGTGTACACGAATAAAGGCAAAGAGTAATTGAAAGAGTTACGGTCACTTACTCTTCAAATATGATCAGAGATTTGCAATATCGTATGTGGATGCTATGAGAAATATTTAAGAGATTTAATAATGCAACTTAACAGTGATGATTCTAACAGCTCTCTAGATTCAGCAATATCTTGCACAATTGAATTTAGCTATGTTATTAACAGTGAAACATTTAACATCTGTCCATCAACATTACCCAAGAATGATATTAGCAGTAAATGCATTCGGTTGCGTTTTTAATGATCATTACGTAATTATGTACAAACGTCTGTATATTTGGGCAATGTTCTGTACAAATGCAATGATAACCAATGATTTTTTTTCCACTTTTAGTGCAAATTTTTGGAAATAACTATTAGAATAACAACAACTGAATATAGAAATAACACTCGAAATGATAACAGAATTAATGCAATAAAAACTATATGAAATTAACACTAGAAATTGAATGTTTAAATTATATTATTTCACTTATTTACTGAATTCATTTCGCTGTATTAGAATCAAAAATAATCCTTAAAACTAATTTCTGCAACAATTCATCCACGTTTTTTTTTCGTTTTTTTTTGATGTTTGAGAATTTGCTTACTCACAGCATTTTTGGCACTTTTACTTTATTTTATTCCGCTTTGACGAGCATAATCACCAAAATATAGAGCAGAGGCGGAAAACCTTGGATTATTGGTAGAATTTTGGCGAATGAGTGAACAATTTCTTGTAATTTTATAATCCGGGATATAATTTTCAGAACTTTTCTTCACACAGGAATTTCTTAATTTCGTACAGTAGAACTGACTGGCAGACTTGTGTTTCACTTGGTGGTTTTCTACTAGTATATCGCAACTGGTAAATCATCAGATCGACAAACAAAATATGTTGTGACTTATATCGTAAGCAATTTCAACCTAACGGGGACATTAAATTATTAAATGAGAGTGAGTTTCTATCGTAAAGAAACAAAGAAACAAATAATTACCAATTAAATGAAGGAGAAGAAATTTTAATAAAATCCAAGATCCCAATCAACGGAAAAAATATCTCCATTTGAGAATAAAGACTTCGTAATTCTAATTTCCATCAAAATTTCTAAATAAATTGATAATTATTGTAAAGGTACACCTTAATTACACAAAACGCATACTTACAAGATATAATTGAATTTAAAGCAAGAAATATTTTAAACAGATCAAAAATTCACCTTATTTGAAGGTTATACTTCACTTCAGAAAAACTTATGGGAACTTTTCGGTGTGATCGGGTTGATTCTAGCTAACCAAATGGACGAGACAGTACCTTGTATTAAAGAATATGGCGGAAAGATTCTTTTGGGCTAACGTTTTCTTTCCAGCCATTGGTAAAACAATACATGTAATAATTGGGGAAAAACGTCAACTTCATGATAAATAGCCTTCTGCCTTTCAATAATTTCACGAACAGAGGTCGCCCAAGTATGCTGATTAAAGATTAAATACAAATGTAAATTCGAGTCTTCAAGGAGAAATGTATGTACTTTATAGACAACGCAAGCGCTATTACAATTTTCTTCAAGAGATCTGTATATACGAATATGAAATATTAATATTCCTCCCAAAGGGAACCCATGTAGTCCAAACTTCGTTATGATGTTCGCATTTTCTATTCGTTAAATTTAAATTATATCAAATTTCTTGCTAAATAACCTTAATCAAAAACGTGCCTTTGTATTGTAAACATCTGCTATACCCCTCCTAATTGTTGTTCTTTGGATAATATAACTTTCTTATTTTTTTTTTCTTTTTCTTATTTCATTACAGCAAATTAGGAACAACACCAAAAATAGAAAATATGGAAGCATTTAAAAAACATCTGCACGAACATTGTTACTACCAGGCCTGCAAGGCAGTTGTTCCAAAATAAAAAAAAACAAGCAGTCGTTGTGGCCTTAGGTCTCTGAAGTTAAGTGGTGACAACAACACTTTCGCAGCTGACACTGGCACTGACACATTGGATGCAGCTCAACAGCAGCACCACAAAACATTAGCAACTAAATCAATGTTAATCTCCAAGTGCCAGCATCACTAACGACAAATAACACAACAAGAACAACAGCAATAAACAGGAATCTATTTGGTGAGTGGTCCCAGTCGTCATCTCGTCGTCCTCGTCATCATCATCATCATCATCAATGGCAGATGTTGTAGTAACGGTAAAATAGATTTAAAAGCAATTTACGCCAGCAACGACAACGTCTATATTAGCCAACATCATTGGAAAAAATTGCTGGAACAACTTCCGTGCAGAGGAGGCAGAAGCGAGAGGTTAGCAAAACATAAATCTCACTCTCACTCCCTGCGTATAAACGTTTCCATTACCATTGACTAATATGCTAGATCTTAACATTCCCACGGTGAATACAATCTCCGCCACCATTTCACCCTATGATGCTGAAATATTTCAACAGAATCGTCATCACATTGCCGAGACAGCAGCAGCTAAAATGTTAGCAACAATGTTCTTCGATACTCCCCCGACCACACTGCCTCTACCACAGGCTGAGAGTGGAATTAATCTAACACAACAGCTGACGGACACTCTGCTGGACCCCATGGCAACGGCAACGGCAACTGGTGGCACGACCTCATCGGCCTCATCCCAGTTATATCCCTTGGTAAATGTTGCTAGCAATTTCGTTTACGATTGGTGCAATCAATCGTTGTATCCACAGTCATCCTCTGCAGCAGCTTATTTCGCCTCCAGTGACGGTAATTCAAATAGTCCAAGTGGTTACAACTGTTCGCTGCTCTCGAGCACAAATGGCTGGAATACATCGAGTAATGATACATATATGTAAGTTATGACATTGATATTACTGTTGTAGTTGTTGTTGTTGTGGAAAATTTGTTCGAGTCTTAAAGTTCGGAGAATGCAATTCAAGATATGAGAAATATTTTAAATTCTAAACGATAAAATATAGAACATAGCAGCGTATACGTAATACATTTATCTGTAAGTCATAACTCATACGCACACAAGCAAATGAATGCAACAGGGCTATATGGAAATAAATTCTGAATTCGTAATGACAATACAAACCCTTTGGACGAGTAGAAAGATCAGGACGTTGCCATAGACGAATTAAAGGGTCAAAAGACTCTAGAGACCACCATTAGTGCAAGAGAGTCTTTTAAGGGTCCATAAAACAGAAATTGTGAACGGTCTGGGATTCATAGTAAATAAGTTGTAGATCCAGGAAATCATCATAGACTTTTCATAGAATGGACGGGCGTGTACATTTTCTGCTGATAGTCCTGGTAGTAATTGTAGGCGAACTGCAATTCAGGAAGATCTTATAGATAAGCTGAAGATAGTAAGTCTTAAGAGACTAGCCGAAGGCATAAGGAGTCTTAATGTACAAATTAAAGGGACTGATAGTCTTTAAAAGAACTGAGGCAGACATAGGAGAATACATAGGTTGTCCGTATTAGTCAGCTAAAGAAACAGAGAGTCTGAGATGGTTGGTCAGTGTCTACGGCCAAGGACAAACAGGGAAATTCACCCGGTGGCAATACACAAGCTGAAGGGCAGTCTTTTTTTTAAAGAAACGCTGAGGACCAGTCGGTCTTTATAGACCCTTGGACCCAGCCGGTCTTTATAGAGCCCCTAGGAGGTCCCAAGTGCAAACAGGGAGGTCCCAAGGACAAACAGGGAAGTTCAGCCGGTGGCAATAGACAAGCTGAAGGGCAGTATTTTTTTAAAGAAGGGTCTATAGACCCGCTAAAGCCAGCTGTTTTCCATATACCCGCTGAGGACCAGCCAGTCTTTATAGAACCCCTGGGGGATAGCCGAGAGACCAACCGGCCTTTATATACCTGTGAAAATTAGCCAACCTCCATTTGAAGTTCTTCGAGACCACACATAGGTCTTCTCGGTGAACACTAAATACTGGTCTTCTGAGAGAAGATCATCTACTGGTCTTCTAAGAGAAGACCATCTACAGGTCTTCTACCTACTGTTTTTCTACAAAAAGGCCACCTACTGATCTTCTACGATATGACCATCTACTGGTGTTCTACGAGAAGACCGCCTACTAGTCTCCTTCTCGGTGAACACAAAATACTGGTCTTCTAAGAGAAGACCACCTACTGATCTTCTACGACATGACCACCTACTGGTCTTATATGAGAAGACCACTTACTGATCTTCTATGAGAAAACCACCTACTGGTGTTCTATGAGAAAAAGACAACTTTGGGTCTTTTATGAGCAGAAGGCCACTTTCGAGTTATCTATGAAAAGACCTCTTCTGGACTTTTAGGACTTTGTTTTTGTTGTTGCTTGTTTTCCAACAAAACTGTTATCCGTTCCATTACTAATTACAAACGTTTAATTATAACATCATCCGACATCATTACTTCTACAATTAATTACAACACAGTTAATTGCTTCGACGTTTCTAACATGTTGTACATGCATGTATGAGTGTAGGTGCGAGAGGGCGAATAAGTGTGTCACTGCATGTTTTGCGCCATTAAATGTCACTAAAATAATAGCTTTCCATAAGATTTCCCTGTTACTTTTTTTTTTTTTTTTTAAAAATTTGCATATGGCGAAGAATTCAAGGGAAAAAATAAAAACACAGGTATTTTTTAATTAAGAGTCAGACGTTGATTGTTGGCTGGGTGTGAGTTGGAGATGGCGGCGGGAGGAAGCGAATACAAACCTTGTTTTAACCACCAGGTTACGAGGGTGGTGGGGAAATTTTTTGTGAAAATATTCAAAAATATGGACAGAAGCATTAAGCCATATTCCATTTCAAGAATTTTAATAACTGATACTTTTAAAATTTCCTATTAAGGCTTGCAGGAACTTATCAAGAATATTCTAAAAATTAAATTTTCCATTATTGATGGAATATTGAATAGATAGGAATCCATTTTGTATTCACTTTACAACCAAATTTCCAAACCTTCTTCAACCATCCACCATATTCGCGAGGAGGAAAACACAGCAAAACAATGCCGTTCCATCTTGGTAGGCGTTATAGTGCAGTGAAAACAGATTAACCTTGTCACAGGTTGTGAATATTTTTTTTCTCTGAGCTCTTGGAGCAGAAAGGAAGGAAGGAATTTATTCCGCTAATTGTGTTGCCATTTCGTGAATTTTCATTTTCCAACAGATGCGAATGGTGAATTTGTCAAGAAATGTTGTTACCTTAATCTTTAATGCTACTCTTTCCACATCAGTCAATATAGACGTTGAGCCAAGGGATGGAGAAATATTTGGAAGGGAAAAAATTAAAGGCTATTATTGTTCTTTTGGGAAGGAAAATCAATGATAGTGTTCAGTGAACAAATAAATGTCATATTGGCAAGGAGCATTAAGTACTATGTTGAGGAGATGTTAAATCATTTTTAATAAGCTTTTTAATTAATCAGTGCAATATTTTATTAGTTAAATACGAAAAAAAACTAAGACTATCTGAGAAATTTGCGAGTAAGTCAAACGACATATTTTTTACATTTTTATACCCTACAACACTTTGTGTTGGGGTATTATAAGTTTGATTGGGCCAAAAATGATGTAACACCACGAAGTATTGACTTCCCACATAGGAAAGTATATATGGATCTTCCTATCTCGCCGAGCTGAGTCGATCTAGCTATGTATATCCGTCCGTCCGTCTGTCCGTCTGTCCATGTTAATTTGTAATCACTCTACAGGTCACAATTATGGCCCGATCTTCACGAAATTTAGAATGGAGGTGGGGTTAAGGTCAGAATAGAACCCTATTTCTTTTGGAGATGATCGCATAATATTTAGGGGTTGGAATGGACCAGCAACTCAAAATGTTCCTGATTTTGCATCCATTATAAAGATCACAAATAGAAACCGAAGGACGCGAAATCTCGCATGAAGTTATAGTTTAGTATAGCGGGTAGAATGGACCACAACTTTTGTGTAAAAAAATACCAACATTACTTACAGGCGATATCCAAAATATATAGCCAAATATCGTATATAGCCAAATATCGAATATAGCCAAATATCGTAGAAAAGCAATTCATATGGATGAGTCTAAATTTGGAGACAAAGAGGGGCCTCTTGCTTTTGGAGATGATCGCAAAATATTAGGGGGTTCAAATGAACCAAAAACAGAAAAAAAAAAGAAAGAATGATCACACAATTGAAGCCAATCGACACGACTGAGAATAAAGGTAAGCAGAGGGAAGAATTCTGGCATTTTGGATGACCATTGGATTATATTTAGCCGTTAAATGGACCACAAAAACTAACAGCACCAGAGAGTGCATAAATATTGGGAAAATGTCCCTGGTCAAAATCCTAAGGGTAATATCTGGGCAGTGCTTCATGACATAATTTCAAAAGCGAAATCTTCCAAAATGGATTTGGACAAAAGGGGGCTTCTCACATATTGTAGTGTTGTAGGGTATCACATAGTCGGCCCCGCACGACTATAGCCTTTGCTTACTTGTTTTTTGTAATTTTATTGAATAAAAGCAAAAAATGTCGGAAATATTTAAGAAAAAGTTTAGATTTGTTCGAATTGGTCACCTTTGGCACGAATTATGGCCTTCAAAAGGCCAATGGACCCGTCACATTCCCGGCAAAGCGCTTGCTTGAGGTGATCGGCGCTTTGGTATTTTTAGTGCCAACCTTGCTTTCCAGAATACTCCAGACACAATAGTCCAACGGATCGGTATCTGGAGATTTTTGTGGTCATTTTGCGCTGGTAATAAAGCGAATAACCCCATGTTGTAAACATTCTTGGGTGCTGAGTCCTGTTGGAATGTCCAAGGTCTGCGGTCAAAATGTTTGCGTGCCCAAACGCTTAATACGACCTCTAGAATATTTTCGCGATAATATTCGGCATTTATTCTGATGCCACGGTCGATTAATACGAGTGGAGAGCGACCATCGGCTGTTATGGCGGCCCACATCATCACCATGGCCGCCACTTGAGTACTGGTGGCCAACCGAAGCTGCGCATTTTCCGCTGACCTCTTTGGCAAGTAAACTCGATCATTTTCTTTGTTTACAAACTGCTGGACAACGAATTTTTTCTTATCGGAGAAAACCAAATTCGGCAGTTCACCACTTTTGGCTCAGCGCAGCAACTCTTTAGCTCTTTTGAGTCTATTTTCTTTCTGTTGCGGTGTAAGTTTTTGCAATTTTTAAAATTTCAATGACTTTATCCCGAGCTCATTTTTCAATATTTGCGGGAATGGAATATTGCGATATGTTCAGCTCACGAGCCATTTTTCGGCCACTGCGACGCGGGTCTCGATCAAGTCGCTTCTTTACTTTTCGAACAATTTCTGCTGATGTTGCTGTTTTCTTCCGTCCACTTCCTTGACGTAGGGGCTACGCTACCTGTATCACGGAAACGAGTGATAGTACGAGACGTGGTCGGAAGAGTAATGAAACAGTAATTGGAATAATTTAGAACATTTAAATATTTTTCGAATAGAAGGCCAACTGGCATTTGAAAAATTTGAAAGATTTTTCGAAAAGAAGACCAAAGCCGAAGACCAAAAGAATAGAAGAGTAAGTGTTCTTCGAACAGAATAAGATATGACCTTCGAATAAAAGATAAAATGGTGTAAGAATACAATACCAATACCAAATACCAAATGGTTTTCACAGGGAGGGCCAACTGGTCTTCGAAAACAATACCAAATGATCTTCGGATACGAAAGAGTTAAGTCTCTTTAGTATTCCAAGGCCAAATGGTCTTCAAAAAGAAGATTAAATGATCTTCGAACATGATCTTTGAATAGAAGACCCAATAGTCTTCGAGTAGTAGGTCAAATTTTCTTCGAATAGAAGACCAAACGGTCTTCGAGTTGGAAGATTAAATGGTCTTCGAATATAAGATATTCAAAGCCAACGGGTCTTCGAAGATCCTCGAGTAGAGGATGAAATCGTCTTCCAACAGAAGACCTAATGGTCTTCTAAGAAAAGACCATTCATAAAATGGACGGGCGTGTACATTTTCTGCTGACAGCCCTGGTAGTAATTATAGGCGAACTGTAATCCAGGACTTTATAGATGAGCTGAAGGCTAGTGAGCCTTAAGAGACTAGCCGAAAGCATAGGTAGCCTAAATGGACAAGTTGATAGTCTGCAAACGAGCTGAGGTGCGCATAGGAGAATACATAGAAGACATGAAGACCAGGGAGCTTGTATAGGGAAACTGAAGAGCCAGGATGTCCGTATTAGTTAGCTAAAGGAAGAGAGAGTCTGTAAGAAGAGTTGGTTGGTCAGTGTCAAGGGCAAACGGGGAGTTGCCGAGGATAAACAGAGAAGTTCAGCCTGTGTCAATAGCTGAAGGCCAGAATCTCTGATTGCCAGTGGTCTTTATAGACCCATTAAACATTAGCCGACCTCCATTTGAAGTTCTTCGAGACCACATATAGGTCTACTCGGAGAAAACCAAATACTGGTCATCTTGGTAAACACCATATACTGGTCTTCTATGAGAAAACCACATACTGGTCTTCCATGAGAAGACCACCTACAGGACTTCTAGGAGGAGACTATATTTTGGTCTTCTCGAAGAAGACCACCTACAGGACTTCTAGGAGGAGACTATATTTTGGTCTTCTCGGAGAAGACCACTTACTGGCTTATAAGAAAATTACTTACATAGGAGAATACATAGAAGACATGAAGACCAGGGGGCTTGTATAGAGAATCTGAAGAGCCAGGGTGTCCGTATTAGTTAGCTAAAGGAAGAGAGAGTCTGTAAAGATGAGTTGGTTGGTCAGTGTCAAGGGCAAACAGGGAGGTCCTGAGGACAAACGGGGAAGCTTACGCCGGTGTCAATAGCTGAAGGCCAGAATCTCTGATTGCCAGTGGTCTTTATAGACCTATTAAAGATCAGCCGACCTCCATTTGAAGTTCTTCGAGACCACATATAGGCCTACTCGGAGAAGACCAAATACTGGTCATGTTGGTAAACACCAAATACTGGTGTTCTAAAAAAGACCATCTACTGGTCTTTTAAGAGAAGACCACCCACAGGACTTCTAGGAGGAGACTATATTTTGGTCTCCTCGGAGATGACCACCTACAGGACTTCTAGGAGGAGACTATATTTTGGTCTTCTCGGAGAAGACCACTTACTGGCTTATAAGAAAATTACCTACATAGGAGAATACATAGAAGACATGAAGACCAGGGGGCTTGTATAGAGAATCTGAAGAGCCAGGGTGTCCGTATTAGTTAGCTAAAGGAAGAGAGAGTCTGTAAAGATGAGTTGGTTGGTCAGTGTCAAGGGCAAACAGGGAGGTCCTGAGGACAAACAGGGAAGCTTACGCCGGTGTCAATAGCTGAAGGCCAGAATCTCTGATTGCCAGTGGTCTTTATAGACCTATTAAAGATCAGCCGACCTCCATTTGAAGTTCTTCGAGACCACATATAGGTCTACTCGGAGAAGACCAAATACTGGTCATGTTGGTAAACACCAAATACTGGTGTTCTAAAAAAGACCATCTACTGGTCTTTTAAGAGAAGACCACCCACAGGACTTCTAGGAGGAGACTATATTTTGGTCTCCTCGGAGATGACCACCTACAGGACTTCTAGGAGGAGACTATATTTTGGTCTTCTCGGAGAAGACCACCTACTGGCTTATAAGAAAAATACCTACTGATCTTCTGTGCGAAGAACACCACCTATTGGTCTTCTGAGGGAGGTCCGCGTTAGGCTCTTTCATGAGCAGACCACCTTTTGTTTTCCTATAAAAAGACCATTTTTCTATGAGAATAGCCCGTTCTGTTTTCCATGAGAATGCCTCGTTCACTTTGAAACCAAGATCTTGAATTCAAAACTGTATACAGGGTTGCCCATATTCGACGGACCTTTGGGCCCATTCCAATCGACAAGGCTTGTCCGCAGGCAACATTCTTTGCGTCAATTGAATTTTGTACGGGAACAAATGCAAATCAATGCGAATAATCCGTTGTAAAGTGGACCGAGCCATGCCCAACTGCTGAGAACGGAGTTTTTGGGATGTTCTTGGGGACCTCTCAACACTGGCTCGTCGACTTTTCGACTTTTATATGGCCTCTTCGGATTCGAAAGAGTCTTACCAGTCGAAAATTTTTCGTATAAACGCTCAATGGTGTTCTTAGAAGGCGTACTTCTCACATTTTTTTATGTTTTAAAAGCACGTTGAGTTTTCACAATTTACTTCTTCTGTTGAATGTAAATTTCAACTATTTCAGAGCGCTCGCGTGGCGTGTATTGGTTCATGGTAAAAATCTGCTTGGACTGACGCTTCAAACGCGGTATGTCATTAAGCGATGTGACATCTCTGTCAAAAGTTATGGCGTTGCCAGATGGGTCCGTCGAATATGGCAACCCTGTATAATCACCTTCCCAAGAAGTGTTTTGTGGCATTATTTTCATTTAAAGTCTTATGAAAAAAACAATCTGTATTCGCAGAAAATTATTAGTATATTTTTCATATCCTCCATATCTGTCCATATGTATATCTCTCAAGTATTTCGTTATACCTCTCCTCCATTCACACATTTCCATTGTACTGAAGAATTTATTTTGTTATTTCACATTCCATACAAAATGAGATTATTTCCATGTCATTTAATTCGTTTACCACATGTTCAACATCAGATTTTGTTCGTCACCCATACACACGCACACACACACACATTTACCCTCAAGAGAATAATAAGTAATAATTTCACTTAATCTGAGCACTTTTAAATATTCATTTGTGTGACTGTTTAATTCAACGACAATTTCACGTTTAAGTCCAACGAATTAACATACACATCAGCAACAAGAACAACAACAGCACTGAGTGATTCCTGCCCTGATGTCACAGTAGGATTTGCAATCACTTTTCCAGGAAGTGGAATAATAAAGAAATTCTATGTTTCAACGTGGATAAGGAAAACAGCTTTGTTGCTTTAGGATTTACTTTTTGCGTTTGTTTCGTTGAAATCAGAATAATCAAGAGCTAACACTCTTTATGAGCAGAAAAAAAGATATATATGTGTATTTTCAAAGAAACCACAAGGTGAACTAAAAAAAATTGGATGGAGGAGGAGTTGAATACGCTTCAGGTCTGGAAAAAAAGAATGTTTAATTTTTAAGGGATATTTTTTGTTTAATGTTACTTCTGTACAGGACTTCAGTAAGAATACTTTCTGGTCTTATACAAAAATTATTACTGGTCATCTCGTTCAGGGATTTCGAATGGCTTATACGAAAATATACAGTACCTATACAGAAAACATACAATACCCTCCACCATTTGGAATCAATTTGGAGATAAAAATTCTTAAAAAATTGTTAACATTTTAAAAATACCGAATATAGCCGTTATATTGGTGTCTATACGACGTGGACCTACATAGGCATTTGCCATAAGTCATTACCATATTCAAATTCGAAACTTGAAATAAACGGTAAATAATGTAGCAAAAATCATCATAACCATTCTGCCATAGGCTGTAGCATTTATTACGAACTTCAAATACGCGTCTCAAACAATTTCGGTGGGTATTGTACCTAAAGTCGTCAAGATACCGAATATAGGGAGGTAGTGGTATGTGGGGCTTACACGAAGACCTGGACCTGCATACACAATTTTCTGTCACAGACTGTAGTTCCCATTACGAACCCTAAATACGTAATTTGAAACAATTCCGGGGAATAATAACGCTAAAATCATCAAAATACCGAATATATAGGGAGGTACCGTTATATGGGGGCTATACGAAGACGTGGACCTGCACAGACAGTTTTCTAAGGCTGTAGTATGCATTTCGAACTTCAAATACCAAATTTTAAACAAATCCGGTTAATAATGTCGCTTATATCATCAAAATACCGAATATCGGGTGGTACCGTTATATGGAGGCTATATGAAAACGTGGACCTACATGACCCATTTACGAACTTAACCTGCATACTGAAAAATAAACATGTGTGCAAAATTTTAGCCTTCTATCTCAATTACGCTGATCAAGAATATATATACTTTGTTGGGTCTGACATGAGTATTTCGAGGAGTTATAAACGGAATGACAAAGTTAATATACCCTCCATAGTATGGTGGAGGGTATAAAAATGTCGAAAATAGCATAAAATTTTAGAATTTAGAATAGAATTGTTCGTCACCTTTGGCACGAATTATGGCCTTCAAACGGCCAATGAAACCATCACACGCTGCCCGAAAGTTTCTCTATAGTATTTTGGCCCATTCCTATTTTTAGTGCCAACCTTACTTTCCAAAATACTCCAGACACAACAGTACAACGGATTGTTATCCGGAGATTTTGGTGGCCATTGTGTGCTAGAAATTAAGCGAGGAACCTCATTTTGTAACCATACCATAACCATGGGTGGCGAGTGCTGAGTCCTGGTAGAATGTCCAAGGTCTGAGGTCAGAATGTTTGCGTGTCTAAGGCTTTAATACACCCTCCAGAATATTTTCGCCATAATATTCGGCATTTATTCTGATGCCACGGCCGATTAATATGAGCGGAGAGCGACCATCGGCTGTTATGGCGGCCCACACCATCACCATGGCCGGCGCTTGAGTTCCGGTGGCCAACCGAAGGTGCAAATTTTCAGCTGATCTCTTTGGCAAGTAAACACGATCATTTTATTTGTTTTCAAACTGCTGGACAACGAATGTTTTCTCATCGGATAAAACCAAATTCGGCAGTTCACCACCTTCGGCCAATCGAAGCAACTCTTCAGCTCTCTTGAGTCTATTTTCTTTCTGTTGTCGTGTAAGTTTTTGCACTTTTTGGAATTTCAATGGCTTTACCCCGAGCTTATTTTTCAATATTTGCCGAATGGAATATTGCGATATGCTCAGCACACGAGGGTTTCGATCAAGTCGCTTCTTTACTTTTTGAATCATTTCTGCTGATGTTGCTGTTTTCTTCCGTCCACTTCCTTGACGTCGGGCTACGCTACCAGTATCACGCTAATGAGCGATGGTACAAGTCACAAAAGATTTATTCACATTTAAATACTGGAGTGCTCTAACGATAGCCACTTGTGGTTTTCCAGCCAAATATAAAGAAATCACACTATCACGCTTGAATTCCATCACGAATAACCTTATTTCTGGAAAATTCCCACCGAAAAGCTTTTGTACGCTTGTAAACAATATAATGAGCTATCACTGGAATAATTTTAAAAGCTGTCAGACTAGTGGCTTGGAAATGACAGCAGCCTGAAGTTGGTTGCAGTTTTTTCATTTCACCATGTATGTGTATCTTGAGAGAAACCACAAGGTGAAGGAAATAAAAGTGAGTCGAGGCGGGCCTCCTAAACGCCTCTCATACCACCCAAACAACAACATTTAATTTATAATCAAAATAAAATATTATTGTGTCACATGGACGTTCGTTTTTGTTTGTGGTTTACGCCAAACGCTCTTCATTTTTCCCCGCTGCTGATGGTTTACAAAATGAAATTCCATCAAACTCCATTAGCCGGAAAAAGTGCACGAATATTGTGGAATAATTATTTTGTGAGTGTTTTTATTTGATTATTTTTTAATGTAACGACCTGAACGGCAGGAACGGAGGACACGCATCCATCGAAACCACAAAAACCACTGAATCTCACTAAATATCCTTCTGTATGAGTATGTACCACGAAACTGTAAACACATCAAAGTGTTGTTGTTGTTTTTTGATTTCAGTTTTTATACCCTACAACACTATGTGTTGGGGGTATTATAAGTTTGATTGGGCCAAAAATTATGTAACACCACGAAATATTGATTTCCCACATAGGAAAGTATATATGGATCTTCCTATCTCGCCGAGCTGAGTCGATCTAGCTATGTATGTCCGTCCGTCCGTCTGTCCGTCTGTCCATGTTAATTTGTAATCACTCTACAGGTCGCAATTATGGTCCGATCTTCACGAAATTTAAAATGGAGGTGGGGCTAGGGTCAGAATAGAACCCTATTTCTTTTGATGATGATCGCATAATAATTAGGGGTTGAAATGGACCAAAAACTGAAAAAATTCCTGATTTTGCACTTGCTCTATAGGTCGCAATTATAGACCAATCGATGCGGAATTTCGCATGTAGCTAGAGTTTAGGGCTGGCAAGAAGCCTACCCATTTGGGTGGTCATCGGATAATATTTAGCGGGTAAAATAGACCATATTTTTTTTGTTGAAAAAATTCAAAATTTTTCATTAAACCGCGAATATTTTAAATCCCGGCGAAATCACAAAGCCATGACAAGGTTACTTCTGATCTTTACATTGATGTTAACATCCAACAAATCGGATATATAGCAAAATATGTGCGATATATATGTCTATCAAAGAAGATATGCTTGAAAAATCTCTTATATGTCGAGAACGGCTGAACTGATTTCAACAGTTCTCATTAATTCAGACTGGCCTCTTGGCAGGAAACATAAAACGTCTAAAAAAATCGCATAAAAATATCTCTCTAAAGATGAAAATATTGATTTTGTAAAATTTTCTCATATTTTTTCAATTTTGTCATATTTTTGGCATATTTTAATTTTGAATTAAACATTTGGTAATATTTCTACAGCTAACAAAACTAAGTAGTTAAGATATCAGGATATCATATACAGATCGCATTTATGGCCCGATCCTTACGAAATTTAGCATGGAGATAAGGTGAGGGTCAGAATAAAAGCCTATTCTTTTTGGAGATGATCGCCATATATTTAGGGGTTGAAATGGACCAAAAAACTGCAAAATTGTCAGCAGGTCGTAATTGTGGGGGTTACCGGACATTGCAAGAGCCAAGCAGTTTTGGATGGCCATCCAAAAATATTCAATGTGTGAAGGAGTTTGCCAACTTTTATAGACAAAATACGAAAATGTCCATTCCAGTGACTTTTTGGAGAATTCACAAATACAGGAAAGACACACTTCTGACTATTTCGTTAACGCTGATTTCGTTACAGAATATAGTCAAATGTCTGTATCTCATATAGATGCGTTTCAGTCAAAAACCAATAATAAATGTTAATCTTTTGCCACTTCTGAGAGATTATAGGTCTTTGGGAAATATTGGTTCCAGATCTTGGAAGACCATTTAAGTGCAACATCTTCCAATAAATTGGAAATGAGCAAATTAGTTTAAGTTGCTATTATTCAAAAATTAGAGAACGAAACCTGATGGTTTTCTTTTATTATTTGTCACAATATCTTGTGGAATTCTTTCGAGTATCTCGCCTATATAAGCTGTATCGTTTATTATAGTGTTGTAGGGTATTCAACGGTCGGCCCCGCTCGACTGTAGCCTTTGCTTACTTGTTTTTTTTTATTTTTGTGCCCTGTTACGACTTTGGCGAAAGCCACGCCAACACATTCCCTTTGGAGCTCATTAAAAAATATCAAATACCACTGGTTTTGTGGTTGCGATTTTTTTTCATGCCATTAAAAAACTGTTGACATTTGAGACAGATTGGCTGCAGTGCAGAAAGTAATAAACTATTGTAGGTGGTTTTTGGTTGCTATCATTTATGAGTAGAAGAAGAGCAATATAGTCGATCTGGAGAGAGTGTCTTTAACTAACAGAGGAGATCCTTATAGCTGTCTAGCTAAGGATCGTTTAAAAGACGAAGATCGTTCATATAGACGAGCTAAAGGTCGTCTTCCATAGACGAGCTAAATATCGTCTCTATAAACGGAGCTAAAGGTCTCTTTAGACGAGCTAAAAAGGTCGTCTCTAAAGATGAGCTATAATGGTCGTCTCTATAGACGAGGTAAAGGTCGTCTTTATAGAGGAGCTGTGAAGGTCGTCTTTATAGACGTACTGTGAACCCTATAGACGGGCTATAATGGTCGTCTCTATAGACGAGCTATAAAGGTCGTCTCTATAGACGAGCTATAAAGGTCTCTCTATAGACGAGCTATAAAGGTCTTCTCTATAGACGAGCTATAAAGGCCGTCTCTATAGACGAGCTATAAAGGCCGTCTCTATAGACGAGCTATAAAGGTCGTCTCTGTAGACGAGCTAAGGGTCGTCTCTATACGCGAGCTAAAGGTCGGCTATATAGATGAGCTATAAAGGTCGTCTCTATAGACGAGCTAAAAAGGCCGTATCTATAGACGAGCTAAAATGGTCGTCTCTATATACGAGCTAAAAAGGTCGTCTTTATAGACCAGCTGTGAAGGTAGTCTTTATAGACGGGCTATAAAGGTCGTCTCTATAGACGAGCTACAAAGGTCGTCTCTATAGATGAGCTATAAAGGTCGTCTCTATAGACGCGCTATAAAGGTCGTCTCTATAGACGAGCTATAGAGGTCGTCTCTATAGACGAGCTATAGAGGTCGTCTCTATAGACGAGCTATAAAGGTCGCCTCTATAGACGAGCTATAAAGGTCGTCTCTATAGACGAGCTATAAAGGTCGCCTCTATAGACGAGCTATAAAGGTCGTCTCTGTAGACGAGCTAAGGGTCGTCTCTATAGACGAGCTAAGGGTCGTCTCTATAGACGAGCTAAGGGTCGTCTCTATAGACGAGCTAAGGGTCGTCTCTATAGACGAGCCTGTAGACCAAGAAGTCTTCATAGACAAGTTGCTGCCCAATGAGTCTTCATAGACGAGTTGGTGCCCAATGAGTTTTCATAGACGAGTTGGTGCCCAACGAGTCTTCATAGACGAGTTGGTGCCCAATGAGTCTTCATAGACGAGTTGGTGCCCAATGAGTCTTCATAGACGAGTTGGTGCCCAATGAGTTTTCATAGACGAGTTGCTGCCCAATGAGTTTTCATAGACGAGTTGCTGCCCAATGAGTCTTCATAGACGAGTTGGTGCCAAATGAGTCCCCATAGACGAGTTGGTGGCCAAGGAGTCTCCATAGACGAGTTGGTGGCCAAGGAGTCTCCATAGACGAGTTGGTGGCCAAGGAGTCTCCATAGACGAGTTGGTGGCCAAGGAGTCTCCATAGACGAGTTGGTGGCCTAGGAGTCTTCGTAGACGAGTTGGTGGCCTAGGAGTCTCCATAGACGAGTTGGTGGCCTAGGAGTCTTCGTAGACGAGTTGGTGGCCTAGGAGACTTCGTAGACGAGTTGGTGGCCTAGGAGTCTTCGTAGACGAGTTGGTGGCCTAGGAGTCTTCGTAGACGAGTTGCTGCCCAAGGAGTCTCCATAGACGAGTTGCTGCCCAAGGAGTCTCCATAGACGAGTTGCTGCCCAAGGAGTCTCCATAGACGAGTTGGTGTCCAATGAGTCTCCATAGACGAGTTGGTGGCCAAGGAGTCTCCAAAGACGAGTTGGTGCCCAGTGAGTCTTCATGGACGATTTGCTGGCCAAGGAGTCTTCATAGACGAGTTGCTGTCCAAGGAGTCTTCATAGACGAGTTGCTGCCCAAGGAGTCTTCATAGACGAGTTGCTGCCCAAGGAGTCTTCATAGACGAGTTGCTGCCCAAGGAGTCTTCATAGACGAGTTGCTGCCCAATGAGTCTTCATAGGCGAGTTGTTGTCCAAGGAGTCTTCATAGACGAGTTGGTGGCCAATGAGTCTTCATAGACGAATTGCTGCCCAATGAATCTTCATAGACGAGTTGCTGCCCAATGAGTCTTCATAGGCGAGTTGTTGTCCAATGAGTCTTCATAGGCCAGTTGTTGTCCAATGAGTCTTCATAGGCGAGTTGTTGCCCAATGAGTCTTCATAGGCGAGCACAGACATAGGTTATTTAAATGACGAGGATAAATCCATAGACGAACTAGCACATCTACCTTCAGATCGTTGCACACCTGCTCCCTGCCCCTCCTGCTTCCTTGCCTTCTAGGCTCAACTCTATGTCCTACCATTCCACTCGTCTCTGAGTCCTCGTCCGTGTAGATTCTCCCGTCAGCACAGACTTACTCGCCCTCCAGTTAATCTGAACAGACCAGAGAACAAATTTGCAAATATTTTCTTGGGAGTGGAACCTGGCTTGGCATATCTCCTTAACTTTTCGGCCCGACTCCCTTGCCCTTTAATTTATCATCAATGATTCTCTGGCAGCGTGTTACCCTATGTAGACTACCAAGCCTTTCTTCTCTACTATATACCCCCTTAAATTTTCCTGACAACAAAAAAGGAAGTTTTTCCTTATCCTTTTGTTGTGTTATTTATTCCTGTATTTCCAACTAACTTCAATTCCAAACTAAATCCTCCAATGAATCATATACATTATTCTTTTAGTTAACTTTTAAAGAGAAACATAAATATTTAAGAAGATTATTGACAGAAATGGCGACTTTCATCTGAAGTTCATTCGGTGTTATGTTTTTTTTTTTTGAGAGAGAGAGAGAAGGTTTCATTATAACTTTATCTTTTGAGTTAGGTCATTGTGTAAATATAAAGGCGACTATTCGAGGTATCGTTCGCAATTGAAATGAATAATTTATTAAGCTGGATAACATTTTGTAATTTTTTTTTTGGTTTGTGATATTGGCCCTGTGGAAGAATTATGCAAAAGAAGGAATAAACAATTTACCTTTTCTTTGCTTTATTCAATTTCTTCACACACCAGAAGTACGAAATGGATTATCTTCTCTTTTGCAAGGACTTTGAAGTAATTCTTTGTGTAATTTTATTTGTGCATACTTTTGTGTTTTGCATTTCATGTTTTGTCGCTACATGTGTCTCCTCTTTGTGCACTGCCATAATACATTGTTGTTTATTTGCGAGTCTATTTTTTTATTCTTCTTTGTACTTGCAGTGACATTTCCTTCATATTGCCATGGTGGCGCCAGGTCCTGTGGAGCATCCTGTACGGTGTTATGGTCATTGTGGCGACTGGTGGCAACTTAATCGTTGTATGGATTGTCATAACAACAAAACGGATGAGAACTGTAACCAATTACTTTATAGGTAAGTTATTTGAATGTGTGTGTGTGTGTGGGTTGGGGGGATGCGAGTAGTTCATCAAATTTTCAATCTTGTATTTCAGGCAATTTAGATATGTATGTCATATTCCTGGTAAATATTCGTTACTTTTTCGTTTGAACTTTCTGTCACCCTCAAGTTTCTAATTGCTTTAGGAATTTATGGATAATTGTTTTCCTCTCTCTCTCCCCCTCTTTTTCTAATGTTTCTAAATTCAACTCAATGGATATCTTTTGTGGTATATCCTTTGAACTTGTTTTTTTTTTCTTCGATTTGACCATCAATCATCAATTGTTGTCGTTCAAACTTATACGGAAAATCTATTTTTATTATTTCGTTTACATTTTCTTTGACTATATTCTAAATTTTCAAAGGGAAGACTGTTTTCGTGGGATTAATAGAGCCAGCAATGTGGATTTTTTAAACAATATTTTCACAGGACTCTCAAAGCCACAAACGTGGATTTTTTAAACAATATTTTCACAGGACTCTCATAGCCATAAAAGTGGATTTTTATACCCTACAACACTATGTGTTGGGGGTATTATAAGTTTGATTGGGCCAAAAATTATGTAACACCACGAAATATTGATTTCCCACATAGGAAAGTATATATGGATCTTCCTATCTCGCCGAGCTGAGTCGATCTAGCTATGTATGTCCGTCCGTCCGTCTGTCCGTCTGTCCGTCTGTCCATGTTAATTTGTAATCACTCTACAGGTCGCAATTATGGTCCGATCTTCACGAAATTTAAAATGGAGGTGGGGCTAGGGTCAGAATAGAACCCTATTTCTTTTGATGATGATCGCATAATAATTAGGGGTTGAAATGGACCAAAAACTGAAAAAATTCCTGATTTTGCACTTGCTCTATAGGTCGCAATTATAGACCAATCGATGCGGAATTTCGCATGTAGCTAGAGTTTAGGGCTGGCAAGAAGCCTACCCATTTGGGTGGTCATCGGATAATATTTAGCGGGTAAAATAGACCATATCTTTTTTGTTGAAAAATTCAAAATTTTTCATTAAACCGCGAATATTTTAAATCCCGGCGAAATCACAAAGCCATGACAAGGTTACTTCTGATCTTTACATTGATGTTAACATCCAACAAATCGGATATATAGCAAAATATGTGCGATATATATGTCTATCAAAGAAGATATGCTTGAAAAATCTCTTATATGTCGAGAACGGCTGAACTGATTTCAACAGTTCTCATTAATTCAGAATGGCCTCTTGGCAGGAAACATAAAACGTCTAAAAAAATCGCATAAAAATATCTCTCTAAAGATGAAAATATTGATTTTGTAAAATTTTCTCATATTTTTTCAATTTTGTCATATTTTTGGCATATTTTAATTTTGAATTAAACATTTGGTAATATTTCTACAGCTAACAAAACTAAGTAGTTAAGATATCAGGATATCATATACAGATCGCATTTATGGCCCGATCCTTACGAAATTTAGCATGGAGATAAGATGAGGGTCAGAATAAAAGCCTATTCTTTTTGGAGATGATCGCCATATATTTAGGGGTTGAAATGGACCAAAAAACTGCAAAATTGTCAGCAGGTCGTAATTGTGGGGGTTACCGGACATTGCAAGAGCCAAGCAGTTTTGGATGGCCATCCAAAAATATTCAATGTGTGAAGGAGTTTGCCAACTTTTATAGACAAAATACGAAAATGTCCATTCCAGTGACTTTTTGGAGAATTCACAAATACAGGAAAGACACACTTCTGACTATTTCGTTAACGCTGATTTCGTTACAGAATATAGTCAAATGTCTGTATCTCATATAGATGCGTTTCAGTCAAAAACCAATAATAAATGTTAATCTTTTGCCACTTCTGAGAGATTATAGGTCTTTGGGAAATATTGGTTCCAGATCTTGGAAGACCATTTAAGTGCAACATCTTCCAATAAATTGGAAATGAGCAAATTAGTTTAAGTTGCTATTATTCAAAAATTAGAGAACGAAACCTGATGGTTTTCTTTTATTATTTGTCACAATATCTTGTGGAATTCTTTCGAGTATCTCGCCTATATAAGCTGTATCGTTTATTATAGTGTTGTAGGGTATTCAACGGTCGGCCCCGCTCGGCTGTAGCCTTTGCTTACTTGTTAAAGAATATTTTCACAAGACTCTCAAAGCCCTAAATGTGGATTTTTTAAAGAATATTTTCATAAACGTGGATTTGTTAAAGAATATTTTCACAGGACTCTCAAAGCCATAAACGTGGATTTTTTTAACGAATATTTACACAGGACTCTCAAAGCCATGAACGTGGATTTTTAAAGAATATTTTCACAGGACTCTCAAAACCATAAACGCGGATTTTTTAAAGAACATTTTCACAGGACTCTCGTAGCTATAAACGGGTATTTTTTAAAGAATATTTTCACAGGACTCTCAAAGCCATAAGCGTGGATTTTTGAAAGAATATTTTCACACGACCCTCAAAGCCATAAACGTGGATTTTTTAAAGAATATTTTCACACGACCCTCAAAGCCATAAACGTGGATTTTTGAAAGAATATTTTCACACGACCCCCAAAGCCATAAACGTGGATTTTTTAAAGAATATTTTCACAGGACTCTCAAAGCCATAAACGTGGATTTTTTAAAGAATATTTTCACAGGACTCTCAAAGCCATAAACGTGGATTTTTTTAAACAATATTTTCACAGGACTCTCAAAGCCATAAACATGGAATTTTATAGAAAACTTTCATATGGCTCTCAAAGCCAAAAAGGTGGATTTTTTATAGAAAACTTTCGTATAACTCTCAAAGCCAAAAACGTGGATTTTTTAAATAATATTTTCACAGGACTCTCAAAACCATAAACGTGGATTTTTTAAAGAATATTTTCACAGGACTCTTAAAGCCAATAAGTTGGATTTTTTAAAAAATATTTTCACAGGACTCTCAAAGCCATAAACGTCGATTTTTAAAGAATATTTACAAAGACCTATCAAGGGCATCAATGTGGAATTTTTAAAGAATATTTTCACTGGACTTTCAAAGTTATAAACGTGGATTTTTTAAAGAATATTTTTACAGGACTCTCAAAGCCATAAACGTGGATTTTTTAAAGAATATTTTCACTGGACTTTGAAAGCCATAAACGAGGATTTTTTAAGGCCATTAACTCTCTCAAGGCCATTAACGAGGATTTTTTAAAGAATATTTTCACTGGCATCTCAAAGCCTTAAACGTTGATTTTTTTAAAGAATATTTTCACAGGACTCTTAAAACCATAAACGTGGATATTTTAAGGAATATTTTCACAGGACTCTTAAAGCCATAAACGTGGATTTTTAAACAATATTTTCACAGGACTCTCAAATCCATAAACGTGGAATTTTAAACAATATTTTCACAGGACTCTCAAAGCCATAAACATGGATTTTATAAACAATATTTTCACAAGACTCTCAAAGCCATAAACGTGGATTTTTTAGAAAACATTTTCACAGGACTCTCAAAGCCATAAACGTGGATTTTTTAGAAAACATTTTCACAGGACTCTCAAAGCCATAAACGTGGATTTTTTAAATAATATTTTTAAAGACCTGTTTAGGGCATCGACGTGGATTTTTTAAAAAATATTTTCACAGGACTCTTAAAGCGATAAATGTGGATTTTTTAAAGAATATTTTCACAGGACTCTTAAAGCGATAAACGTGGATTTTTTAAAGAATATTTTCAAAGGACTCTCAAAGTCATAAACTTTTCACAGGACTCTAAAAATTTTTTCACTGGACTCCTAAAGCCATAAACTTGGATTTTTTCAAAAATATTTTTACAGAACACTCAAAGCCATAAATGTGGATTTTTTTCGAAAATAGGAATATTTGTCAAGGACTTGAATTTTTAAAGAAATTTTCACGAATATTTGTCAAGGACGAGGATTTTTTAAGAAAAAAATTTCACGTTTAATTTCAGGAATATATTTCAAGGACGTGGATTTTGAAAGAAATTTTTCACGAATATTTATCAAGGACTAGGATTTTTTAAGAATATTTTCAGGAATGTTTGTCATGGACGTGGATTTTATTATATTTTTCAGGAGTATTTATCAAGGACCAACAAAGTAGATTTTTAAGAACATTTTTATAGGAACAAAGCAACATGGATGGCTTTTTGAGCATATTTTCGAAAAACATCAATGTGGATATTTTTATAATATTTTTCAAGGATCGCCAATAACGAGTTTTGGTTTTTTTTTAAAGATCAACGTGGATTTTAGCACACATTTTAAGGACCATTTTCAAAGACAATAAACGTTGTTCCTTAGAAATCTTTTTCCAGGATCGATGTAGATTTTTAGGAATATTTCACAGCCGAGCTATATACGTGGATTTTATAGGAATATTTTTAAAGGATTTGGAACAATCAACCTGAATTTTTTGACATTTTTTCAAAGGAACAGTAACGTGCTTTATTTATAAAAATGTCAAGTATAAATAACTTTCTCTCTGACAGCTGAAACGAAGTGTTTTTACATAGGAGCTTCTAAGCCAGAGAGTCTAAATCAACCTACCGAAGCGCCAGAGAATCTCAACAGACGAAATTAAGGGTCAGGAAGTTTCTATTGACTATATTTTTACAGGACTTTCAAAGCCATAAACATGGATTTTTTAAAGAATATTTGGAAACACATATTAAGGGCATCGACGTGTACTTTTTAAAGAATATTTACAAACACTTATTAAGGGCATCGACGTGGATTTTTAAAGAATATTTTCACAGGACTCTCAAAGCCATAAACGTGGATTTTTTAAAGAATATTTTCACACGACTCTCAAAACCATAAACGTGGATTTTTTAAAGAAAATTTTCACAGGACTCTCAAAGCCACAAACGTGGATTTTTTAAAGAAAATTTTCACAGGACTCTCAAAGCCACAAACGTGGATTTTTTAAAGAATATTTTCACACGACTCTCAAAGCCATAAACGTGGATGTTTTAAACAATATTTTCACACGTCTCTCAAAGCCATAAACGTGGATGTTTTAAACAATATTTTCACGCGTCTCTCAAAGCCATAAACGTGGATTTTTTAAGTCTGACAGCTGAAACGAAGTGTCTTTCCATAGGAGCTTCTAAGCCAGAGAGTCTAAATCAACCTACCGAAGAATCTCAATAGACGAAATTAAGGGCCAGGAAGTGAGTCTCCATAGCTGAAGTTGAAAAAGTTTCTATTGACGAGCTTAACTATTAAATCTCTATTATTTTTAAGGGCAAAACAACGTGGCTTTTATTAAAAGTAATTTTTAAGGACCAAAACAAAGTGGATAAAATGGGCTGGGCCTAAAATAGTATTATCTTCTCGACTTCAAATTAATTCACAAAATAATGACCACCTCTCATACGTTTATAGATATATACAAGACTTGTTGTCCCCAAGTGCAAACATGACTAATGAAATTTACAAATTTAACACATCAATTTGTAGCGCCATACCATTCATTCTAATTTTAGTATCCCAATTACACGGTAACATCCAGCAATTCAATGGAATCACACATTTGCTTCATCGAATTAAATACATTCGTTCATTTGGATCTGCAAATAGACTCATTTTAAATGGAATCCAAAATTATATCAGCACACACATTTTCGGTGGTTTTGGTAAATATTGAAACGAAACCAAAAATGATTTTGTAAACAAACTAGAAAGAAAACAAAACAAGACACACACACACACGCATGTAGCCAATGTAAACAACTTGGGAGTTCAATTTGCATTTGTCGACACAACAACATCACAAAAAAAAACTGAATTCTCAACCAACGCAAAGACATAAAAAAACTGAAATAACAGATGTGTTTCAACTTGAATGACTTAGTCACATAGTGGAAGAATGAGTTCTCTTTTCTGATGACATTCCATCATGTGAAACTCGACAGGGTGTGAATAATAACAAATATGGGACTATAACAAGAAATACAACACGAAGAGTACAATAAGCGTAATGAAATCTTTATCTGCTTTATATTCATGGCATTCAGCAATATTCCAATTGGATTTGGAACAGAACAATTCGCACAAGGTTCGTTAAGGAAAGAATTTCCATAAACTAGAATCGATAGGGGATCTTAATAGGCGGTCTAAAGGACGAGGAAGGCTGTATATATAGGGATAGGCAAAGGAGTCTACATGGACCTGATGGAGGAGTGGGCGAAAGAATCTATGTTGACGAGCTGAGAGGCGAGAGTTTTTAGGGGCAACCCGCTACTC
Source organism: Musca domestica (assembly GCF_030504385.1). Classification (NCBI taxonomy): domain Eukaryota; kingdom Metazoa; phylum Arthropoda; class Insecta; order Diptera; family Muscidae; genus Musca; species Musca domestica. The sequence continues at coordinate 12,197,415 of NW_026712114.1, read as the reverse complement.
CAGAGAGTCTCTATTCATTATTTTTCCGTCAAGTCGTAAAATAGAGAGTGTTAATGAGTATTTTTAAACAAGCCACAACATGTTTTTATACTCTCAGCCATATGGCTACAGAGGATATATATATCATTTGATACGGTCAAAACGTGCCTAGTCGAAATAACGGTCTTTTTGGACCAAATCCGTTTCAGAACATTTGGAGTCGATCTACCGATGTCCGTCCGTCCGTCTGTCTGTCTGGCTGGCTGGTGCGCACGATAACTATTGAAGGGAGTATCCGATTTGATCCAAACTTGGTACATCGTAATATTTTTGTCAAACTTAGATCGAGTTCGGAGATGGGCAATATAGGTCCACTCCTTCTGGTACCTCCCACACAAAATGTCAAAATTTTCAATGAAAATAATTTATTGCACAGAAAGAGAAAGGATAATCCGATTTTGCTGGAACTTTGCGAATCCTAATATTTTCATCAGTGCTAGGTCATGTGCGAAAATGGATAATATCGGTCCACTCCATCAGGGACCTCCCCCACAAAGGGTCAAAATTTTGGATAATTAAACTCTTATAAAGTCCGATAGTCTTCAAATTTCACACATCCCAATAATTTTATTAGTCCAAGGTCTGGTGCGAAAATGGAATGTATCGGCCCACTCCTTCGGGTACCTCCCCCACAAAAGGTCGAAATTTTCAAAAAATATTTTTTGCACAAATAAAGAAACGATAATCCGATTTTGCTCGAACTTTATAAATCATAATATTTTCATCAGTGCTAGGTCATGTGCAATAATGGATAATATCGGTCCACTCCATCAGGGACCTCCCCCACAAAGGGTCAACATTTTGAATAATTACAACTCTCATAAAATGTGATGTAAGAGTCCGATTTGTACCTCCCCCACAAAGCGTCAACATTTTGAATTATTATAACTCTTATAAAATGTGATGTAAGGATCCGAACGTCTTCAAATTTTACACATTCCAATATTTTTATTAACCCAAGATCTGGTGTTAAAATGGAATGTATGGGTCCACTCCTTCTGGTACCTCCCCACAAAGTGTCGAAATTTGGAATACCCATGAAGCTCATAAAACGCCAAATTAACATCCGATTCCATTTAGACTTGGCATATCTCAACATTTCTATCAACACAATATCTGTTATATATCTGTTATAGATCGAACCATTTCTTCTCCCCCATACATAGGGTTCAAGATTTTGAAAAACGAACGCCCAAATAATGCGAAATAAAAATCCAACTCTCTTCAAATTTCACACATACAAATATTTTTGCTAACACAAGATCGGTTGTGAAGTTGATATATATCTGCCAACCCCTTCTGGGGTCACAATTTTCAATAATTTTATCTGTCATAATTTTCGAAACAATTTAGCAATTCTTTACTACTTGCTATTCTCAAATATTTCTCTAAATAAGAAGCCTGATATGAACATGAAATTTATCGGAATTTATGATTTCGCATAAAATTGGACATAAATATCCTTTCTTTTATTGTTGCCAATATATTTCGCTCATTATTTTTTATTTGTATCAGATGAAGTATAAAAGTGGAATATTTCGGTAGACTCTATCTTGTACATCACGCACATTTTAACATTTTCTAAAAATTATTACATATCTCATATATAGTGAAGGAGTTAGTCGATATAATCCATACCAGGAACGTCGGAATATTTATATCATATTCTGGGGTCCGATACGAAATAGACAATATTGGCCCATTCCTTCGGAACCTGCTCCATAGAGGGTAAAACGTTTGAATAATTGTAACACTAGTCAAATTATATTTAAATAATCGAACACAGGCTGAGTGTAAATATCTGTCGGCAATGCCGACCGATACATTTTAACTTGTTTTAATATTTCTTCAAGAATCCAAACAACGAAAATTTATTTGAAGACTATTTTGGAATGGGTTGAAGAAGAACATGGGTTATTTAAAGAATATCCTTTAAGGAGACAAATGAAGTTGGATTACTTGAAAACAATTTTTAGGTAGATTATAGAGAGATAAACGATTTAGGATAACTTGAGCGTTTTAATACTCTCCACCATTCTATGGAGGTTATGTAAGCTTTTTCATTCCGTTTGTAAGTCCTCGAAATATTTATAATACACCCAACAAAGTATATATATTCTGGATCAGCGTAAAATTCTAAGACGATTTAGCGATGTCCGTCTGTCTGTCTTTTGTAGTCACGCTATTTTCCCAACATATTGAGATAGAAGGCTAAAATTTTGCACACATGCGTATTTTACCATTAGGCAGGATAAGTTCGGCCATGTCGGTTCACGTTTCCATATAGCCCGCGTATAAGGGTACCTTGCGATATTCAGTATTTTGACGATTTTAGTTACATTATTATTGTTTCTTATTTCGTATTCGAAGTTTGTAATGGGTACTACAACCTATGCCAAAGAATTTCGTATGCAGGTTCAAGTCTTTGTATAGTCTCCATACAGGGTGAGATGAAAAGACTGCTGGCATTTCTAACCCACTCCTCCGACAGCTGTTAAAATTATTCCAGTGACAGCTCATTATATAATTTGCAAGCGTACAAAAGCATTTTGGTGAGAATTTTCCAGAAAAAAAAGTTATCCGTGATGGAACTCAAGCGTGATAGTTTGATTTCTTTATATTTGGCTGGAAAACCACACTCCAGCATTTAAGTGTTTGTGTCCGAAAAATGGCTCATGAGCCGAACATATATCAATGTTCCATTCGGCAAATATTGAAAAATGGGCTCGGGGTAAAACTATTGAAATTCCCAAAAGTGCCAGAACTTACACCGTAACAGAAAGAAAATAGACTCAAAAGAGCTAAAGAGTTGCTTAGCTTGGCCGAAAGTGGTTAACTGCCGAATTTGGTTTCCTCCGATGAGAAAACGTTCGTTGTCCAGAGTTTGTAAACAAACAAAATGATCGTGTTTACTAGCCAAAGAGATCAGCTTAAAATGTGCACCTTCGGTTGGCCACCAGAACTCAAGGGCCGTCCATGGTGATGGGGTAGACCGCCATAACAGCCGATTGTCGCTCTCAGCTCATATTAATCGACCGTGGCATCAGAATAAATGCCGTATACTATCGCGAAAATATTCTGGAGGGTGTATTACAACCTTGGGCACGCAAACATTTTAGCCGCAGATCGCAGAACATGACTTAGCACCATCGCACTCAGCACACGCCACTCAAGAATGGTTACCAAATGAGGTTCTTCGCTTCATTTCCAGCGCACAATGGCCACCAAAATCTTCGGATACTAATCCGTTGGTCTATTGTGTCTGGAGTATTTTGGAAAGCAAGGTTGGCACTAAAAAATACCAAAGTGTCGTCACCTCAAGAAAGCGCTTCGCCGGGAATGGGCCAAAATACCGCAGAGCAACATTCGGCAGCGTGTGACGATTTCATTTGCCGGTTGAACGCTATAATTTGTGCCAAAGGTGACCAATTGTAACAAATCTAAACCTATTTTAAAATTTGATGCTATTTTCAAAGTTTTTTGCTTTCATTCAATAAAATTAAAAAAAAGTAAAAATTATGGCATTTGACTTTGTTGCGGTTTTTTTATCTCACCCTGTGTATTTTGGATCAGCGTAAAATTCTAAGACGATTTATCGTCTGTTGTAATCACGCCATCTTTCGAAGGTATTGAGATAGAAGGCTAAAATTTTGCACACAAATGTATTATGCCAGTAGGCGGGTTAAGTTTGTAAATCGGCCATGTCGGTCCATGTTAAGGGTACCTTCCGATATTCGGTATTTTGATGATTTTAGCTACATTATTCACCCGAATTGTTTCTCATTCCGTATTCGAAGTTTGTAGTGGGTACTACTGCCTAAGAATTTCGTTAGCAGGTCCACGTCTTTGTATAACCCCCATTACAGGGTACCTGCCGACATTCGGCATTTTTATGATTTTAGCGACTTAATTCACACGAATTGTTTCAAATATCGTATTCGAAGTTTGTAAGGGATACTACAGTCTATGTCTAAAAATTTTGTTTGCAGGTCATATTTAAAATTCGCAATGGGTACTACTATCCCTTATATAACGATTCCTCCCGATATTCGATATTTTAATGATTTTAGTGACATTATTCGCTGGAACTGTTTCAAATTTCGTATTTGAAGTTCGTAATGGTTACTACAGCCTAACACAAAAATTTGTCTGTGCAAGTCCACGTCTCCGTTGAGCCCCCATATAAAGGTAACTCCCGATATTCGGCACTTTAATGATTTTAGCGACATTATTCACCGGAATTGTTTAAAATTTGGTATTTTAAGTTCATAATGGATAGTACAGCCTAAGGCAGAAAATTTCGTATTCGAACTTTGTAATGGGTACTACAGTCTATGTCTAAATATTTCGTTTGCAGGTCCGCGTCTTCATATAGGCCCCATATGACAGTACCTCCCAATATTCGGTATTTTGTTGATTTTATCGACATTATTCACCCGAATTGTTTCAAATTTCGTATTCGAACTTTGTAATGTGGACTACAACCTATGCCTAAAAATTTCGTATGCATGTTCACGTCTTAGAATAGTCGCCATATAACGGTACCTCTCGATATTCGGTATTTGGATGATTTTAGCGACATTATTCAAAGTATTCGAAGTCTGTAATAGGTACTACAGCCTATGACAAAAAAATGACTTATATAGGTATAGGCTCCGAATAAAGTTATAACGGAATTTTTCGTAATTTTTTGAAATTTTTCAAGTTCCTTCTAAATGGTTCGGCCCGGCCGAACATAGCTGTTTTGTTACTTGTTATTTTGTTTTTAAAGCGGGCTGAAATACTTTTGGTCTTATCTCTAGAGAGAAGACATATAGATATTTATAGTAAGATTAACAAGTCTTCTTTTAGGAGGATCACTTAAATTTTTTTTTGGAAAATTTTTATTCTTTATTAGAACCACCTCTGATCCTGTTTCCTCCTTTACAAGACAATTAGTTATTTATTTTGAACCCACTTTCTGCACATTTTTATTTTAACTCTCAATCACCTCTCTCTCTCTCTCTCTCTCTCTCTCTCTCTCTCTCGTTCCTTGTGTGTAACAAAACTCGCAAACAATATTATAATTTTGGTCTACGTTTTTGCAGTTCAAGGCTATTGCGGATCACATTATGTAAATCAGTTTCTAAAAACTGTAATTACTCGAGAGTTTGTTCTTGTTTGCCTTTGCTTTCTGTTCATGAACTATGATTTGCGTGTTCTGGCACATTGAAGCCAGAGCCAAACAAAAAAGGGTGTTGCTCCCTTTTACAAATCAGTGACACCAATCGTGGTTTGGAATTTCAAACAGCCCCACAGCACGGCCCCGAGAACTCATCAAACTTTGAACTAGACACGTGTTATTCATGCACAAAACAAATCATAATGTGAACTTTTCCGCTTCACAAACTTTCCAATATCTTTGCCAAAAGGTTTTGCCGGCTTTCGCCTCCGCAGGACTAATGAAGACACAACCGTGAACTATGTGTGTGTCCTTGCCGACATTACTGAGTTATTCCACTCCTGTACCTGTGAGAAATGATTTGCATGTCAATAAAGGCCTGATGGTGCTACTGACGATAATGGCGGTGGTGCTGGTGGTGGTGTTGGAGGTGCTGATGACGATGATAATGGCAAACATATCTTCCAACATCTTTTCACATTGATTGACTGGTGAGAGTGAAACAAGTACACTAGAATTTTCGGCCACTCCTTTCACCTTATGTCGGCTTGACTGGCTGGCTGGCTGGCTGACCTAAGAGTGGCAATGTAATGACACTTTTTGTTTCTGCTTAACTTAAGCAAGCGGACTGTGTAACCTGTTTACCCTTCATTTCTTTTGGGCTTATTATTCATCATTGAATGCTCTGTTGCTTTAACTTTTTGGGGTGTCTTCTCACTTCCCTTGACAATTAATCATTAGCCTCTGACGAAAAATATTTTTTTTTTTACTGTCTTCAGTGTCCAGGGAGTGGCGTTCGTGGGGCATATTTCATTTTTATTCATCCTTACTTTTGCCTGGTTTACTTTGTGAGTTGGACATTGCCACTATCTTTTTGAAAAGTGTTTGCATTTCCTTATGGGGAAATGGTAAAAGTTTCATAAAACAGATTCCATTTATTGTTGGGTAATTTACTCTAGGGAACGGATGAGCAGTGTAGAAGTAAATTAATATTCTGGACATATTATTCTTGGAATTCCAGGAGAATATTACAATGAAATGCTAATTTCTAAGGGGCTTCTTAAAGTACAGTAACCAAAGGAGAAAAAACATACTTTAACAAATATTTTTCTACCACGGTTGTCCTAACAGTTGTCCTTGATAACTATTCCAGGTTACAAAAGGTTACAAAAGGATTAATCCACTATATCAGTTCTTCATACCAGATCTTGCGCAACAGCCAGACGACCCTATAACGACTCTAAATGCCCTGATACAGAGACCTATGGTCTGTAACCGTTATTTCGATGAGGAAAGTCTTAAAAAAATCCACGACTACTAATTTTTTTTTTAAACCAGGACCAATAAAAAGTGAAAAAAAACATTCTCTAAATAAACCAAGTCTAATAAAAATTAAAAAAAAAGAATTCTTTAAAAAATCTACGACGTCTTGAAACAATTTCTTTAAAACATCCGCGAATACTACAAAAAATTTTTCTTTAAAAAATCCACGACTATTATAAAAAAAATCTTTAAAAATCCGACTCGGATGACTATTATAAAAAAAAAATTCTTTATAAAAAAATTCTTTAGAAAATCTACGACTATTAGAATTTTTTTTTTTTTTAAATCCACGACTATTAGAATTTTTTTTTTTTCAAAGACTCCACGACTATTACAAAAAAAATCTTTAGAAAATCCACGACTATTAGACATTAAAAAAAAAATCCACAACTATTAGAATTTTTTTTTTAAATCCACGACTATTAGAATTTTTTTTAAAATCCAAAAAGTTAAAGCAACATTAGAATTTTTTTTTTAAATCCACGACTATTAGAATTTTTTTTAAAATCCAAAAAGTTAAAGCAACATTAGAATTTTTTTTTTTTAAAAATCCACGACTATTAGAAATTTTTTTTTTTAAATCCACGACTATTAGAAATTTTTTTAAAAAAAAAATCCGCGACTATTAGAATTTTTTTTAAATCCACGACTATTAGAAATTTTTTTTTTTAAATCCACGACTATTAGAAACATTTTTTTAAATAATCCACGACTATTAGAATTTTTTTTAATAAAATCCACGACTATTAGAAATTTTTTTTAAAACATTTGCAACAACAAATCCATGACTATTAGAAATTTTTTTTAATAAAATCCACGACTATTAGAAATTTTTTTTAAAACATTTGCAACAACAAATCCATGACTATTAGAAATTTTTTTTAAAAAATCCACGACTATTAGTTTTTTTTTTAAAAATCCACGACTATTAGATTTTTTTTTTAAAAATCCACGACTATTAGTTTTTTTTTTAAAAATCCACGACTATTAGATTTTTTTTTTTTAAATCCACGACTATTAGTTTTTTTTTTTTTAAATCCACGACTATTAGAAATTTTTTTTAAAAAATCCACGACTATTAGATTTTTTTAAAAAATCCACGACAGCTAGAAATTTTTTTTAAAAAATCCACGACAGCTAGAATTTTTTTTTAAAAAATCCACGACTATTAGAAATTTTTTTTAAAAAATCAACGACTATTACAAATTTTTTTTAAAAAATCCACGACAGCTAGAATTTTTTTTTAAAAAATCCACGACTATTAGAATTTTTTTTTAAAAAATCCACGACTATTAGAAATTTTTTTTAAAAAATCCACGACTATTAGAAATTTTTTTTAAAAAATCCACGACTATTAGACATTTTTTTTAAAAAATCCACGACTATTAGAATTTAAAAAATCCCCGACTATTAGAATTTTTTGTTTTAATATCCACGACTATTAGAATTTTTTTTGTAATATCCACGACTATTAGAATTTTTTTTTTTAAAAATTCACGACTATTAGAAATTTTTTTTAAAAAAATCCACGACTATTAGAAAATTTTTTTTAAAAAAATCCACGACTATTAGAAAATTTTTTTTAAAATAATCCACGACTATTAGAAATTTTTTTTAAAAAAATCCACGACAAACTAACAAATGAAAAAAATATTCTTCCAAAAATTCACGACTTCTAAGTTCGGCCGGGCCGAAATTTTAATACCCTCCTCCATTTGGAAGGAAGGAAAAAATTCCGAAAACTACCACTTAAATGGATCGAATATCGGGAGGTATCGTTATATGGGCGGATATACGAAAACGTGAACCTGCATACAAAATCTTTTTGTCATAGGCTGTAGGACCCATTACAAACTATAAATACAAAATTTGTTACAATTCTGGTGAATAATGTCACAAAATTCATGAAAATACCGAGTATCGGCAGATACCGTTATACAGGGTGATATGAAATAACTGCAACAAATTTCAGACTGCTGTCATTTCAAAGCCACTCGTCCGACAACTGTTAAAATTATTCCAGTGACAGCTTATTATATTATTTACAAGCGTACAAAAGCATTTTGGTGAGAATTTCCACAGAATTTTCGTTAGAGCAAAAGTGGACAGTGGACGGAAAAATACAGGTACATTAGCGGAAATAGTTCGAAAAATAAAGAAGCGACTCGATCGAAATCCGCCAAAAAATGGCTCGTGAGCTGAACATATCGCAATATTCCATTCGGCAAATATTAAAAAAATGAGCAAATGAGCCATTGAAATTCCAAAAAGTGCAAGAACTTACACCGCTTGGCCGAAAGTGGTGAACTGCTGAATTTAGTTTTCTCCGATGATAAAACATTCGTTATCCAGCAGTTTGTAAACAAACAAAATGATCGTATCAGCTTAAAATGTGCACCTTCGGTTGGCCACCAGAACTCAAGGGCCGGCCATGGTGATGGTGTGGGCCGCCATAACAGCCGATGGTCGCTCTCAACTCGTATTAATCGCGATAATATTCTGGAGGGTGTATTACAACCTTGGGCCGGCAAACATTTTGGTCGCAGACCTTGGTCATTCCAACAGGACTTAGCACGCGCCACCCAAGAATGGTTACAAAATGAGGTTCCTCGCTTCATTTCCAGCGCAGATTGCTACCAAAATTTCCGGATACCAATCCGTTGGACTATTGTGTCTGGAATATTTTGGAAGGCAAGGTTGGCACTAAAAAATACCAAAGTGAATGGACCAAAATACCGCAGAGCATCATTCGGGCAACGGGTAACGGTTTCATTGGCCATAATTCGTGCCAATTCGAACAAATCTAAACTTATTCTAAAATTTGATGCTATTTCCGACATTTTTTTGTCTTTATTCAATAAAATTAAAAAAAGTAAAAATTATGGCGTTAAACTTTGTTGCCTCACCCAGTATATGGGAACTGTAGCTATGTCTGAACCGATTCACACCAAATTTGAAGTACTGGTTTATAGGATGAATTCAGTCGAAACTGCCAAAATGTAGTCCACGTATACAAAAATACAGGTCATTTGAACTTAAATTCGCCATTTGGTGCACAATTAAAGCGAAATCGGATAAAGATAATTGGAAGCTATATGTAAATCTGATCCCAAGATCACACATTTCAATAGGGATCGTCCATGGGCTAAACAATTTTTTTTTTTAAAAATATCATCTCAATCGGATAATAAATGCTACGTGCATTTTGTTCACAAGAATACTTGGACGGAAGGACTAACAAACAATCGACTCAGAAAGTGATTCTATGAAGATCCTCAAAAGTAACAATGGGTCTATATCGCTACCTTCGAGATAGACCTATAGTTCCTTTTGATGATCTGCATAGAATTACATTCTGAGTCTGAGTCGATTGATGCATGTCCGTCCGTCTGTCCATCTATTTTTGTAAACAAAGTACAGTTCGCATTTATTGCCCTATCCAGATGAAATTTTGTACAAATCGTTTGTTTGGCCCAAGGACGAACCGTATTGAAATTGGAGATAATCGGTCAAAATTTAAATATAGCTCTCATATATATCTTCGCCCGATTTGCCTTTTATTGTGAAACCAAACGTGTAATAATAGTCCGAACAGTATGGAATTTGGCACGTACGATCAGATTGGACCTGAAAATAAGTACGGCAAATTTGATCGAAATCGGTTCAGATATAGCTATAGCTCCCGTATATATTGTTCATCCGATTTGTTATTTTTGTCCTTCGCATCCGTAATATGCACTCTGTAACAACAATATTTGGGGAAATATATCAAATACAGCTCAGAAATACATTTGCTAAATTTTATCGAGATCGGTTCAGATTTGAATATAGCTCCCATATATAACTTCGTCCGATTTACCTTTGATTGTGCTATTATGTGAAATTTTTTGAAGATCGGTTCAAAAATAGCTATAGCTCCCATATATACTGTTCGTGCGATTTGTCATATTTGTTACCCACAGCCGTATATGAACTCCGTAACAACGATATTCAGGGAAATATATCAAATACAGCTCAGAAATATCTTTGCCAAATTTCATAGAGATCGGTTCCGATTTGGATATGCTCCCATATATATATGTTTATCCGATTTCAAAATAATTGTGCACCAAATGGGCAATACATGTCCGAATTTAAAAGATACAAATGCTTCGGCATATTTAGTCCTTTGAACTTTAAAATATAATGATTGAATTTTCCCATAAAAACTTTTAATTGTTATGCGCAGCTCTACTAAATTAGCAACGTGGTGTAGGGTATCATAAAGTCGGCCCCGCCCGACTTTAAGACTTTCTTTACTGGTTTTTAATCTACGGCTTCTTGGAAAAGTTTTTTTCTTAAAAAATCAACGACTTCTAACCCACAACTGTGGATTAAACCAAACGTAGTGTTACGGTACCTAAATTTTTTAAAACAACTTTTTGGAAAAGTATTGCTAAAAAAAATACACGACTCCTTGAAAAAAATTAGCAAAGATATGATTTGTCTTCTTAAAAAAAAAAAAAAACTTAAAAATATATATTTTTAATAAATTCACGTTCCTTTGTTATAAATGTATTTCTTATTGTAATCAGTTCTCTTATTGGAACACACACACATAATTTCCATACCATATCGAAATTTGACATTTACCACAATCTCTGCCATTTGCCATCAACTTATATTGTATTTGTAATTTAGAGTTCCGTTTTCCTGTGTCAGTGAACATCTGTTATTATTTTCATTATCATCGATTTTATTTTAAGTAGTAATGACGAAATGTTGTTGCCACGGCATAGTTTTGAGGTAACCCACAATATTTCACCCATGATGTATGGATATGTCGGCCGGTCATAGATGAAATTTTGGCTGTGCTGCCAGAGTCATGCCATCCGAGTGCTGCGGTTATGCCATTGTGTAACATTTGATAAGCGACTATCACTCACGTGTAAATCACTAAAAGCATATAAATGTATGTAAATAATTGAAATATGTTCAGGATTATCCTGGCGCCGCATACAATATTCAACAAATATGACAATGAGTGGCAAAAATCGTATCAGCAGGTTTAGTAGGGTGGTTTACGAATTGGGCTTTGTCTCCGAAATTGAGAATATTTTACAAAGGTTTTTAATGGAATTTTGTCACCTACATGACTTTATGAACGAAAACATGCACTGCCTTCCTGAGGCCACCTAATATATTATTTCGTAAATATGAAATGTTTTTTTTTTTTTTGGTAAAGCAGCTTGTATTTCAATCAGACCCCAAATTATACCAATCTTTCTCACAGTCAGTTGGGGATAAATATTTTTTTTTTTTTTTTTTTTTGCGTAGAAAATTTATTAAAAATTATTTATGCCAACACTATTGTCTGACAATTTAAAGAGAGACAGAAGTTAATAATGGTGATTATTATGCAGTATGTAAAAACCTGTAGAAATATTAGAGAAAGGAAAAAAATAAGTTTCTCAAAATTTTACGACTCAATATAAACATTTTCAGGATTGTGTAGAATATAGCCCTTGGAAAAAATATAAAAAACACGACTATAGGCCTATAAATTAATTTGAACCAGTAAAGAAAGTCCTAAAGTCGAGCGGGGCCGACTTTATGATACCCTACACCACTTTGCTAATTTAGTTGAGCTCCGCATAACAATTATAAGTTTTTATGGGAGAATTCAATCATACACGCTATGATTATAATTATAATTTAAAGTTCAAAGGACTAAATATGCCGAAGCATTTGTATCTTTTAAATTCGGACTTGTATTGCCCATTTGGTTCAAAATTAATTTGAAATCAGATAAAGATACATATGGGAGCTATATCGAAATCTGAACCGATCTCGATCAAATTTGGCAAAGATATTTTTTTGAGCTGTATTTGATATATTTCCCTGAATATCGTTGTTACGGAGTGCATATTACGGCTGTGGGTAACAAATACAACAAATCGGATGAACAATATATATGGGAGCTATAGCTATATCTGAACCGATTTTCACCAAATTTGGCATACTACCTTCTAGTTTCAATTCGGTCGTATGTGCCAAATTCCATCCCATTTGGGCAAATATTAGACGTTTGGTGCACAATAAAAGGTAAATCGGACGAAGTTATATATGGGAGCTATATCCAAATCTGAACCGATCTCGATCAAATTTGGCAAAGATATTTTTTTGAGCTGTATTTGATATATTTCCCTGAATATCGTTGTTACGGAGTGCATATTACGGCTGTGGGTAACAAATACAACAAATCGGATGTACAATATATATGGGAGCTATAGCTATATCTGAACCGATTTTCACCAAATTTGGCATACTACCTTCTAGTTTCAATTCGGTCGTATGTGCCAAATTCCATCCCATTTGGGCAAATATTAGACGTTTGGTGCACAATAAAAGGTAAATCGGACGAAGTTATATATGGGAGCTATATCCAAATCTGAACCGAACTCGATAAAATTTGGCAAAGATATTTTTTTGAGCTGTATTTGATATATTTCCCTGAATATCGTTGTTACGGAGTGCATATTACGGCTGTGGGTAACAAATACAACAAATCGGATGAATAATATATACGGAAGCTATAGCTATATCTGAACCGATCTTCACCAAATTTGACATACTAGCTTCTAGACTCAATTCGGTCGTAAGTTGCAAATTTCATCCCATTTGGACAAATATTAGACGTTTGGTGCACAATAAAAGGTAAATCGGACGAAATTATATATGGGAGCTATATCCAAATCTGAACCGATCTCGATAAAAGTTAGCAAATGTATTTCTGAGCTGTATTTGATATATTTCCTTAAATATTCTTGTTACAGAGTGCATATTACGGCGGCGGTGGACAAACATAACAAATCGGATGAACAATATATATGGGAGCTATAGCTATATCTGAACCGATTTCGATCAAATTTAGCATACATATTTTCAGGCCTAATTTGGGTGTATATGCAAAATTCCATACAATTCAGGCTGATATTACCCGTTTGGTGCATAATAAAAGGCAAATCGGACGAAGATATATATGAGAGCTATATCTAAATTTTAACCGATTATCTCCAATTTCAATAGGGTTCGTCCTTGGGCCAAACAAAAGATCTTTGCAAAATTTCATCTGGATCGGGCAATAAATGCGACCTGTACTTTGTTTACAAAAATACATGGACAGACGGACGGACGGACAGACGGACGGACGGACATGCATAAATCGACTCAGAATGTGATTCTATGCAGATCATCAAAAGGAACTATGGGTCTATCTCGTTTCCTTCTGCCTGTTACAAACAAATGCACAAAGACATAATACCCTGACCACCTTGTGGTGTAGGGTATAAAAAGGACCTAAATATTCCAATTAAACGATTTCACGATTATGTGCTTTTAAGTCGTTGTTGTCCATGAAGAAATGCTCTTACAATTCACCACATACAGGGTGAGATAAAATAACTGCAACAAAGTCAAACGCCATAATTTTTACATATTTTTTTTTTTTAATTTTATTCAATGAAAACAAAAAATGTCGGAAATATCATAAAATTTTAGAATTAGTTTAGATTTGTTCGAATTGGTCACCTTTGGCATGAATTATGGCCTTCAAACGGCCAATGAAACCGTTACACGCTGCCCGAATGTTGCTCTGCGGTATTTTGGCCCATTCCCGGCGAAGCTCTTGCTTGATCAACATTTTGGTATTTTTTAGTGCTTTCTAAAAGACTCCAGACACAATAGTCCAATGGAATGGTATCCGGAGATTTAGGTGGCCATTTTTCGCTGGAAATGAAGCGAGGAACCTCATTTTGCAACCATTCTTGGGTGACGCGTGCTGAGTGCGATGGTCTTGTTGGAATGTCCAATGTCTGCGGTCAAAATGTTTGTGTGCCCAAGGCTTTAATACACCCTCCTGAATATTTTCACGATAATATTTGGTATTTATTCTGATGCCACGGTCGATTAATACGAGCGGAGGGCGACCATCGGCTGTTATGGCGGCCACACCATCACCATGGCCAGCGCTTGAGTTCTGTTGGCCAACCGAAGATGCACATTTTCAGCTGACCTCTTTGGCAAGTAAACACGATCATTTTGTTAGTTTACAAACTGCTGGACAACGAATGTTTTCTCATCGGAGAGAACCAAATTTGGCAGTTCACCCGTTTCGGCCAAGCGAAGCAACTCTTTAGCTCTTATGAGTCTATTTTCTTTCCGTTACGGTGTAAGTTCTTGCACTTTTTTGAAATTTCAAAATTTCAATTTTCTTTACCCCGAGCTCATTTTTCAATTTTTGCCAAATGGAATATTGCGATATGTTTAGCTCACGAGCCATTTTTCGCCCACTGCGACGAGGGTTTCGATCAAGTCGCTTCTTTACTTTTCGAACATTTCTGATGATGTTACTGTTTTCTTCCGTCCACTTCCTTGACGTCGGGCTACGCTACGAGTATCACGGTAACGAGCGATGGTACGAGACACAAAAGATTTATTCACATTTAAATGCTGGAGTACTCTAACGATAGCCACTTGTGGTTTTCCAGTCAAATATAAAGAAATCACACTATTACGCATGAATTCCATCACGAATAACTTTTTTCTGGAAAGGAAATTTTCCAGAATAATTTTTACAGCTGTCGGACGAGTGGCTTAGAAATGACAGCAGTCTGAATTTGGTTGCAATTTCTTCATCTCATCCTGTTGGTCTTTTAGTCCCATATATATTTTTGAAATACTTCGTCATTTTAAACTTTCACAAAAGCTTCACAATTATGGTTTTTAAAACAATCCTCTTAAAATTTTGGGGAATATGCGCATTTTTGTTCTTCAACAAATATTTCTAAAACTTTCATAGTTATAACCTGAAGCCTCAAAATTATTGTTTAAAATTTAAGAATATCGAAAATGCTGTCTTCAAAATTCAAAATCTCTTCTCTTCAAAATTAATGTCCCTTTAAAAAATAATACCCGCCCTTTTTAAGGATTGTTGAAAAATCAAATAAAAAATTAAATCATCACCCATTAACCCCCATCAAACCATAAAAAATATAAACATATTTGGTCATTTATAATATTTTCCCATCCCGACATTTGTGTGTATTAAATCAGTTAATTAATACACAAAAATGGAATAAAAAAAAAAACCTTTTTAAAAAATAAGTAAATATTTCCACAACCACAAGACGACATTAAAAGTTTTTTTTTTTTTGTGCCCAACTGTCAATGACAATCAAATAAAGTGCTCCACGCACACACCCCCTCTGCCACTTCAGCTAAAAATGTAAACAATAGATGTTGTTTTTATAATATTTCCAAACAAAAATATCTGCCTTTTTTTCCCAACAACAGCATCAACCTCGTCATCATCATCATCTCATTTTCTATTCTCCAGTCATTATCGTAGTAGCCCTCTAATTGGGGACATAAGTACGGACGTATCCTTCAACCAACCAACCAACCAACCACAAACGAACTTAGAGCCTCTATGCCTCTTCCATTGTCTGTTTGGGGGGAAAACAGAAAAAAGATAAATAACGCCGTCCCAACCCATGAAATGGAAACAAAAACAAATTTCTATGCAATCGCAACAAAGAGATCGCCATCCATTTGACCACTCTGCCATAATGACAGAAAAAAACATGTTTTGTTGGCTTTGTTATTTGTTGGGAAAATAGAACTATGGAACTCAGCGTTGTCGTTCCTCGTTTAAGTCCCCTATTAAAATTTGAAAATTAGAAAAATGAAAGAACTTTTATCGAAAGGGATCAATCAAATATTGCAACAAATTTAATACGATAACTCTGTGATTACATTACACTGTGCGACAATATTCATTTTTACTCATAGTTACAGGAAAATCCCAATGGAGTATGGAAGAAGAGCTAAAAATGAAAGACATGTGTATCTGCGTTTTAAAAGTTTATATTGTAACATTATTTTAATAGAAGGAGACCGTTCCCCTTCTACAAAATTTTTGGAAGTTTTCGGTTTTCTCCGCCAATTATATTGAAAAGCATATGAGTAATAGTTTTGGTCGAAATTTTTCACCATCAAAGGTGTCGTTTTGGTTCATCTTTCAAAAATATTTTACAAAATTATTTGTCATAAAAAATCGCAATATTTCTGTTTGTGCTAGGTCCATCAAGTACATCCCCCACAAAGGGTGAAAATTTGGAATAATTATAACTCTTATTAAATGTAAAATAAGGGTTCGATTGTCTTCAAATTTATCACATCCCAATATTCGCCCTACACAAGATCTGGTCTGAATACGGAATATATCGGTCCACTGATTCTGGTAACTTCCGCACGATGAGTCAAAATTTTGAATGATTATATCTGCCATAAAATGTGAAATAAGCACAGGATTTTCTTCAAATTTCACACATCACAATATCTTTATTAACACAAGATATGTTGTGTACCATATTCACAACATACCGTCCTAAACTCCCTCTGGTACCTTCCCCGCAAAAGATATATTATAATGAATATATTTTTATCTCTCATAACATGTGAAACCAGTCAGCGTTTGGTTTATCTAAATATTTCTCTCTAACAAACATCTGATGTGAATATGGAATTTATCGGCCCGCTCCTTTTCATACCTCTCTCACAAGGGATCAACATTTTTATATCCTACACCAAAAGGTGGTCAGGGTATTATGTCTTTGTGCATTTGTTTGTAAAAGGCAAAAAGAAACGAGATAGACCCATAGTTCCTTTTGATGATCTGCATAGAATCACATTCTGAGTCGATTTATAAATGTCCGTCCGTCCGTCTGTCCGTGTATTTTTGTAAACAAAGTACAGTTCGCATTTTTGGCCCAAGGACGAACCCTATTGAAATTGGAGATAATCGGTCAAAATTTAGATCTAGCTCACATATATATATATATATATATATATATATATATATATATATATATATATATATATATATATTGAGACTTATGAACTTTAAATTATAATTATAATCGTAGCGTGTATGATTGAACTCTCCCATAAAAACTTTTAATTGTTATGTGGAGCTCTACTAAATTAGCAAAGTGTTGTAGGGTATTATAAAGTCGGCCCCGCCCGACTTTAAGACTTTCTTTACTGGTTAATACTTTTAACCATAACAACAGCGATTTTCATCAAACTTCGTGGATTTAAAAATTTTTGTTAACCATAGATCTAACAGACATTTCGGTCCACATCCAGTCTCATAGCCACATGTCGGTTCAGTTCGGTCGGACCAAATCGAACGACTGTGGAAAAAAAATTTTAAAAAAAAAAATCCGTTAACAATTCTATTAAAATCTTGGATGTGCATAGGCAACTTTTGTCACAGCCATTATAGTATTCAAATGCGAAACTTGAAGCAATTCCGGCGAATAACGTCACAAAAACATCAAAATGCCGAATATAGGGAGGTACCGTTGTAGGGACCTATATACAAGACTGAATGTCGCTGAAATCAGCAAATACCGAATACAGGGAAACACCGATATATGGGCGGTATACGAAGACCTGGAACAAATCTAACCTTATTCTAAAATTTGATGCTATTTTCGATATTTTTTGCTTTCATTCAATAAAATTAAAAAAAGTAAAAATTATGGTGTTTAGCTTTGTTGGAATTTTTTATCTCACCCTGTATATGGTCGAAAAAATTATGCAGGGAGAGATTCTGTCAGTTCTGAAATCAAAATTTCAAATAACTCATGAATGGGTTTAAAATTCTGTTAGAAACCTTCAAAATATCGAAAATTAGGAGGTACAGTAAAATGGGGACTATGCCAAATAGAGAAGCAACATTAAGCAAGGAGAGATTATATCTACTCCGAACTCTAAAAAACATTCAAAATACCGAAAATCAGGAAATAACGCTATATGGGGGCCTTGCCGAAACGTGGGCCGATTTGTCCCATTTTTAATACCAAACATAATAGGGGTAATATAAATGTCTGAGCAAAATTTCCAAGCGATAGTTTCTCTGAATTAATTTCCGTTTTTGGGGATCTCACCCCCCCTGTGCGAACACAAAAGAATATTTAAGAGAAAATTAATATTACTTTTTTTTTGTATTCACGATTTATTTCAATTGTTTTCTCACTCGAATGTTCTCCAAAAATTATTAATGAAGCTAGTTTTTACCAAAGAAAAAAAAATAATAGTGTGTTAAGACCGATTTGTTGACCATTTAAAATGCTACGAGAAATTCACTGGTTAGGGGACTCTTGTTCTTGAGTTGTCCTTAAAGTTTAGCCCTCAAAAGTGTTTTAATATTTATGACTTCCTGTCTTTTAAACAAGATTCAGACCTTTGATATCTTTACTTGCCAGTATCCCATTTAAAGGCAATTTTTAACCATAATTTAAAAAAGGGACCAAAAGACTCTTTCGATGACTGGCTTGAGGGTTAAAATTGAAACCAAAATAATCCTCGTATTATTATCACAGATACTGCCGAGGACACTGTGTACCTAAAATGTTCGGATTCCAAG
Source organism: Musca domestica (assembly GCF_030504385.1). Taxonomy (NCBI): domain Eukaryota; kingdom Metazoa; phylum Arthropoda; class Insecta; order Diptera; family Muscidae; genus Musca; species Musca domestica. Next base: position 12,178,417 of record NW_026712114.1, on the reverse strand, counting down.
GAATTTAAATCCGAAAACTTCAAATAAACTGATGCCGGGGAACTTTGCCATGTAAAATTTCAAAAAGCCGCTACTTTTCTAATCTGCTGTATTTTTTCTGCAAGTATATTTTGTGTGCAATCGATGGCACTCCCAATCACACACCTAAGAAAATTATTTTTAATATGTCTTTTAATATTTTAGCAATTTGTGTTAATAGCTTCATGTATTACAACTGAATCAGTTTTTAAATACAGCGCCCCAACTCAAGTCACTTTTAAATTATTTTGTATAATTTCAACCTTTTTCCGATTTACAAATGTTCATCGCAAATGTTTACAGTCATGCAATCCTTCTTCTTTTCAATAATTACCCTGTTTTCCTCTTTCTGTCAATCTTCTTATTTTCATACTCGTGTATTTTTCTCGTGTTTACTTTCAGTGAATTTATCAATAGCCGATGCGATGGTGTCGAGCCTTAATGTCACGTTCAGTTATATTTACATGCTGGACAATAATTGGGCTTTCGGACAGCTTTACTGTAAAATATCGCAATTTATTGCAACTCTCAGCATAAGTGCATCGGTATTCACTCTGATGGCGATATCAATCGATAGGTAAGTGAATTATTTAAATTAAATTTTTATGTTACACCGAGAGGTAAGCGTGATGCAGTGCATAAATAGCAGAAGCAACAGCAGAACAGTAGAAGTGACTATAAATAAAATTGACGAAACAGTATGTACACTTTAATTATTATGGCTACAGTTGAGAATTAAATTTACAGATTGAATAAGTAAAAAAAAAATTAATTTCGGCCGAGCCGAATTTTGAATACCTTCCACGATTGCGTAAAAAAAAATTTTTAAATAAAAGTATCTGAATTCAAACGTGTTTCACTTTAAACTACAAATACCAGTAAGACCATTTGGATGATGTTAAACTTTTCAAAAAACCATAAAGCGGGTTAGGCCGTTATATGGGGGCAATTTCAAGACCTAGAATATCTATAGACAATTTATACTTCAAGGATTATAATCTACCAATTACCGCAAATGTTACTAGGATTATCAAAATACAGTATATAGGTGAATATCGTTTTATGTGCGGTATAGGCTAACATGAACCTAAACATTCAATGTTCTGCCACAGGAGATAAATACTGAATATCCGGAGGTACCATTATATGGGGGCTATACAAAAACGTGGACCTATACATACTATATACCGCTACAGGAGCTAGAACAATTAACGAACTACAAATACACTTTTTTTAGACAAATCGGCCGAAAAATAGGACAAAAAACATAAAAACACCGAAAATGCAACCAACTTCAGACTGCTGTCATTTCTAAGTCCTACAGCTGTTAAAATTATTACAGTGGCAGCTCATTATATTGTTTACAAGCGTTCAAAAGCATTTTGGTGAGAATTTTCAAAAAAAAAGTTATTCGTGATGGAGTTCAAGCGTGATAGTGTGATTTCTTTATATTTGGCAAATGGCTTTCGTTAGAGCACTCCAGCATTTTAATGTGAATAAATCTTTTGTGTCTCGAACCATCGCACGTTACTGTGATACTGGTACTGGTAGCGTAGCCCGACGTCAATGAAGTGAACGGAAGAAAACAGCAACATCAGCAGAAATGGTTCAAAAAATAAAAAAGCGACCTTATCGAAACCCGCGTGGCAGTGGCCCAAAAATGGCTAGTGAGCTGAACATATGGCAATATTCCATTCGCAAATATTAAAAAATGAACTCGGGGTAAAGCCATTGAAATACCAAAAAATGCAAGAACTTACGCCGCAACGGAAAGAAAATAGACTTGCCGAATTTGGTTTTCTCCGATGAGAAAACATTCGTTGTCCAGCAGTTTGTAAACAAACAAAATGATCGTGTTTACTTGCCAACGAGATCTGCTAAAAATGAGCACCTTCGGTTGGCCACCAGAACTCAAGCGCCGGCCATGGTGATGGTTTGGGCCGCCATAACAGCCGATGTTTATCGACCGTGGCATCAGAATAAATGCCGAATATTATCTATTATGGAGGGTGTATTAGAGCCTTGGGCTCGCAAACATTTTGGCCGCAGACCTAGGACATTCCAACAGGACTCAGCACGCGCTACTCAAAAATGGTTACAAAATGACGTTCCTTGCTTCATTTCCAGCGCACAATGACCACCAAAACCTCCGGATACCAATCCGTTGGACTATTGTGTCTGGAGTATTTTGGAAAGCAAGGTTGGCACTAAAAAATACCAAAATGTCGATCTCCTCAGACAAGCGCTTCGCCGGGAATGGGCCAAAATATTGGCCGTTTGAAGGCCATAATTCGTGCCAAACGTGACCAATTCGAACAAATCTAAACTGATTTTAAAATTAGATGCTATTTCCGACATTTTTGCTTTGATTCAATAGAATTAAAAAAAATGTTCAAATTATGGCGTTTGACTTGTTGCAGTTTTTTTTATCTCACCCTGTACATACTATGTTCCGACACAGGAGCTAGAACCCATTACGAACTACAAACACAATTTTTTTGACAAATCGGTGAAAAAATATGGCAAAAATCATCAAAACACCGAAAGTTGAGAGATACCGTTACCATGGACCTATATATACTATGTTTCGCCAACGGAGGTAGAACCCATTACGAACTACAAATACAAGTTTTTGGACAAATTGGTGGAAAAATATGGCAGAAATCATCAAAACGCCGAATATCGAGAGGTATGTGGGGGCTATACAAAAACGCAAACCTTGTCCAAATGTGTCCAAATTCATCAAAATACCGATTATTTGGCGGCTATACCAAAACGTGGACAGATATATCACATTTTCAATACCAACCATCCTAGATACAATACAAATTATTCTGCCAAATTTCTCTCTACGTCAAATAATGTGGTCTGTATCGTGATTTCAACAGACAGACATACAGACCGACTGACGTCGTAAAATCGACTTAGAATTTTATGCTGATCATGAATATATATACTATAATAATAATAATAATAATACTAATAAAAATAATAATAATAATAATAATAATAATAATAATAATAATAATAATAATAATAATAATAATAATAATAATAACAATAATAATAATACTAATAAAAATAATAATAATAATAATAATAATAATAATAATAATAATAATAATAATAATATAATAATAATAATAATAATAATAATAATAATAATAATAATAATAATAATAATAATAATAATAATAATAACAATAATAATAATAAACCTCACAGCTTATATTGGGGGTTATGCCTATTCTATCACATTTTTTCGAAAGTCCTTGAAAAGCCTGATGTTAAAACACAAAGTCTCTTTTTATCTCTGAATCTTTCATTTCACAACAGAAGTTTAACTTAGCAATTCTACACCTCAGCTACCTTTTCTCATGCCCCTTTCTTTCCACGTAAAAATCTCCATTTGTTTAATCATCCACCCAACTTTGGAGAATATGATTTTTTTCTTCTTGTTCTTCGCCTCCCTGTAATTGATTCCACTTAAAGCTAGCGGATATGTTCGACAATCCAGTATGAAGTGCTTTACGTATTTCATTGAACAAAGTTGTGAGAACGAACACGCACTTTGCGCACCACAGTTTCGAGTGAATCGAGTTTTCATCCTACTCGTGAAACAAAAGCTAAAAAGCAGACAAAAAAAAGCAACTACACGCTTTTATGGATTTAGTTATTAAACTCAAGCTTCATCATAAACTGCTTCACAACAACTACAAAGTTGGGAAAACTCAAATATTTTTGTTTGATTTTTTGTTGTTGTCGGAAACTTTGTTTGCGGCTCATTAACAAATGTTTACATGAGTACTAAAGTTTAGTGAGTGTGGCAATTGACGACGGGGAGAAAGGGGTACCAAAACATTGTAACGCCCATAAATCACGTTGTATTTATAAACTTTGTATCGATTAAGAGTTTCTTTCCTATGATACACTTTAATAGAGACATTTATAATGTCAGAGGGCATAGACAACTTCGTTTGAGGAAGGTGGACCCCATTGACGTGAAAGTTTGTATTCTTAAATTGAAGTGTTTTAGACATACTTATAAGGAGGGTGGTTTTTGATATATCTAGCCTGTAATTAATTCAGACGTGGGCCAAGCGATGATTGTATATTTAATACATATTAGCTTTCTTTGGCTAGCGGAAAATTTATTAAAAGCTCAGTCCAGAGCTTTTAAAAAAGTCTATGAATTTAAAACTTCCCTCGTTATACCCTCAACCTCGAAAGGGAGGTGTCACTCCGTTTGTAACATCCCTAAATATTCGTCATAGAACCTAAAACGTACCTACAGGGTGAGATGAAAAATCTGCAACCAATTTCAGACTGCTGTCATTTCTAATCCACTCGTCCGACAGCTGTTAAAATTATTCCAGTGACAGCTCATTATATTGTTTGCAAACGTACAAAAGCATTTTGGTGAACATTTTCCAGAAAAAAAGTTATTCGTGATGGAATTCAAGTGTGATAGTGTGATTTCTTTATATTTGGCTGGAAAACCACAAGTGGCTATCGTTAGAGCACTCCAGCATTTAAATGTGAATAAATCTTCTGCGTCTCGTACCATCGCTCGTTACCGTGATACTGGTAGCGTAGCCCGACGTCAAGAATGTGGACGGAAGAAAACAACAACATCAGCAACATCGAAAAGTAAAGAAGCGACTTGATCGAAAACCGCTTCGCAGTGGCCGAAAAATGGCTCGTGAGTTGAACATATCACAATATTCCACTCGGCAAATATTGAAAAATCAGCTCGGAGTAAAGCCATTGAAATTCCAAAAATTTCAAGAACTTACACCGCAATCGAAAGAAAATAGATTAAAAGAGCTAAAGAGTTGCTTTGCTTGGCCGAAAGTGGTGAACTGCCGAATTTTGTTTTCTCCGATGAGAAAGCATTCGTTGTCCTGCAGTTTGTAAACAATCAAAATGATCGTGTTTACTTGCCAAAGAGGTCAGCTGAAAATGTGCAATTTTGGTTGGTCACCAGAACTCAAGCGCCAGCCATGGTGATGGTGTGGACCGCAATAACAGCCGATAGTCGTTCTCCGCTCGTATTAATCGAACGTGGCATCAGAAAGAATGCCGAATATTGGTTCCTCCAGAATGGTTTCAAAATGAGTGTTCGGGAATGGGCCAAAATACCGCAGAGCAACATTCGGACAGCGTGTGAAGGTTTCATTGGCCGTTTGAATGCTATAATTCGTGCCAAAGGTGACCAGTTCGAACAAATCTAAACTTATTCTAAAATTTGATACTATTTCCGACATTTTTCGCTTTCATTCAGTACAACTTAAAAACAAAATGTAAAAATTATAGCATTTGCCTTTGTTGCAGTTTTTTGAAGTTATGCTTAAATAATGATGCTTTGTAGAAGGTAGATTTGGCATAGATTCGCATGATGTACGACTTAAACCGTACTTTGCAAATTTCTGGCGTTTGGGTAAGATTTAGATTTTTAATTAAGACTAGGACCTAAAGTAGGAGTGTATGGCGGTTGTAAGAGGGCGAGAAAAGAATACGACCGCTTAGGTGTAGATTCAATTCTTAGTATTTGGCTCAAAGTACCAAATATAAATAGTGAGAAAAGATAGAACAGAACCTGACGGTTCGAATGCTGTTCCAATTCTGATTTTATATTTGAAATATGTTCCTTACGTACTACTGAAAATAATCTGACTTAACCTAGTCGCAGCCACACAATTGTTCTTATCTATTTCTATTACATTCAAGTGGTCTTGGCTACCTACTGGCGCATCATGTCCTTTATTATTTTACATGTTATCATATGCGACAGCGCACAAGATCACTGAATTCTACACATAAGATATTTTATCGCAGCTGGGAAACTAATATTTTGGAATCTTCATTTTTATACCCTACACCACAAGGTGGTCAGGGTATTATGTCTTTGTGCATTTGTTTGTAACAGGCAGAAAGAAACGAGATAGACCCATAGTTCCTTTTGATGATCTGCATAGAATCACATTCTGAGTCGATTTATGCATGTCCGTCCGTCCGTCTGTCCATGTATTTTTGTAAACAAAGTGCAGGTCGCATTTATTGCCCGATCAAGATGAAATTTTGCAGAGATCTTTTGTTTGGCCCAAGGACGAACCCTATTGAAATTGGAGATATTCGGTCAAAATTTAGATATAGCTCCCATATATATCTTCGTCCGATTTTCCTTTTATTGTGCACCAAACGTGTAATATCAGTCCGAATTGTATGGAATTTTGCATATACACCCAAATTAGACCTGTGTATGCCAAATTTGATCGAAATCGGTTCAGATATAGCTATAGCTCCCATATATATTGTTCATCCGATTTGTTATTTTTGTCCTCCTCAGCCGTAATATGCACCCTGCAACAACAATATTTGGGGAAATATATCAAATGCAGCTCAGAAATACATTTGCAAAATTTTATCGAGATCGGTTCAGATTTGGATATAGCTCCCATATATAACTTCGTCCGATTTACCTTTTATTGTGCACCAAACGTCTAATATTTGTCTAACTGGAATTTGGCACTTACGACCGAATTGAGTCTAGAAGCTAGTATGTCAAATTTGGTGAAGATCGGTTCAGATATAGCTATAGCTTCCATATATATTATTCATCCGATTTGTTATATTTGTTACCCACAACCGTAATATGCACTCCGTAACAACGATATTCAGGGAAATATATCAAATACAGCTCAGAAATATCGTTGCCAAATTTTATCGAGATCGGTTCAGATTTGGATATAGCTCCCATATATCTTTATCCGATTTCAAATTAATTGTGCACCAAATGGGCAATACAATTCCGAATTTAAAAGATACAAATGCTTCGGCTAATTATAATCATAGCGCGTATGATTGAATTCTCCCATAAAAACTTTTAATTGTTATGTGGAGCTCAACTAAATTAGCAAAGTGGTGTAGGGTATCATAAAGTCGGGCCCGCCCGACTTTAATACTTTCTTTACTGGTTAATTGTTAGAATTTCCCAGCACCTCAATTGCACTCTAAAGTATGTACAAAGTATTTTGTACAGGGGTTTTAGCCAACATTTTAAGCAAATTAAAAAAAGGACAAAAAAATTACTCTTTAGTGGTTTGCTTAAGACTTAATTTTTTTTTACCAAAATAATCCTCGTATTGGTATCAGTAAGATTGCCCAGAACATACCTAAAATTCACAGATTCCCAAGAATCCAAATCCGAAAATTGCAAAATACGATAATTTCTCCTTCTATTTAGCGGGCATGCGATGCAAACTTTCAAACCGCCAGATATGCCTGTCTCCTACTTTTAGCTGAGCTTCCATTATCTTCCAGATTTTCCCCATTATATTTGAAAAAAATTGAATTTTGTTGCACAGTGTAACAAAAATTGCCGTACAGAAAAAAATGTAAATTAAAACCAGTACAGAAAGTCTTAAAGTCGGGCGGGCCGATTTTATGATACCCTACACCACTTTGCTAATTAGTAGAGCTCCGCATAACAATTAAAAGTTTTTATGGGAGAATTCAATCATACACGCTATGATTATAATTATAATTTAAAGTTCACAGGATTAAATATGCCGAAGCATTTATATTTTTTAAATTCGGACTTGTATTGCCCATTTGGTGCACAATTAATATGAAATCGGATAAAAATATATATGGGAGCTATATCCAAATCGGAACCGATCTCGATAAACTTTGGCAAAGATATTTCTGAGCTGTATTTGATTTATTTCCCTGAATACCGTTGTTACGAAGTGCATATTACGGCTGTGGGTAACAAATATGACAAATCGGATGAACAGTATATATGGGAGCTATAGCTATATTTGAATCGATCACCAAATTTGACATACTAGCTTATATACTCAATTCGGTCTTAAGTGCCAAATTTCATCCAATTTGGGCAAATATTAGACGTTTGGTGCACAATCAAAGGTAAATCGGACGAAGTTATATATGGGAGCTATATCCAAATCTGAACCGATCTCGATAAATTTTAGCAAATGTATTTCTAAGCTGTATTTGATATATTTCCCCAAATATTGTTGTTACAGAGTGCATATTACGGCTGCGGAGGACAAAAATAAGAAATCGGATGAACAATATATATGGGAGCTATAGCTATATCTGAACCGATTTCGATCAAATTTGGCATACTTATTTTCAGGCCTAATCTGAGTGTATATGCAAAATTCCATACAATTCGGGCTGATATTACACGTTTGATGCACAATAGAAGGCAAATCGGACGAAGATATATATGGGAGCTATATCTAAATTTTGACCGATTATCTCCAATTTCAATGGGGTTCGTCCTTGGGCTAAACAAATGATCTGGATCGGGCAATAAATGCGACCTGTATTTTGTTTACAAAAATACATGGACAGACGGACGGACATGCATTAATCGGCTCAGAACGTGATTCTATGCAGATCATCAAAAGGAACTATGGGTCAATCTCCTTTCCTTTTGCCTATTACAAACAAATGCACAAAGACATAATACCCTGACCACCTTGTGGTGTAGGGTATAAAAATAAATTAAGAATATTAAATAATAGGGTTTTGGGACTAAAGGATTATATTTTTACTTTACTGAAAATACAATCAAGCAAAGTTAATTTATTCCCGAATAATTAAAAACTTTCTGTGATTTTGGGAAAAAAGGGTAACAAAATGGTCCACACCCAATCTTTTTTAAAAAAAAATCTCAGTTATAAAAACAAAAATGTACTCTCCTAATTAAATTTTGATTTAATTAATGCATTTTTCCCAAGTTGTGTTAATTAGCCCCCAAATTTCAATGAAGACCAGCCTTTATTTTTCCAATGTCAATAAATTTTTCAGCTAGATGGAAAAACCTAAATCAATTTCCCAGAAGATAACCCGAAAATAGCTTTATGTTATTATTGAATTATTAAATTCCATTTAAAAATGGCGAAACCAGCTGCTGTGGCTGCTACCTTTCTATGAAATCTACCACACAAAAAAAAAGTCAAAAGTTAATTTTCCCCTTGGAAAACCAAAACCCGACTCACAAAACAAAAAAATAAAAAACACGAGAACAGAAAATCCTTAATGTAACTTTTTCCAACTCGGTGGAAATTTATTGGATGGACTTTTAAATGACTTTTATCAATTTGAATTTTAACTGCTGCTGTTGCCGTTTCAGTTATTTAAAGCCAGCATCAAGTTTTGGTGTTTTTTTCTTTCATTATTTTTTTTTTTTATTTTCGATCACTAACAAGAGATTCATGGAGTGTCCTTAACAACCAACGTGTTGTTGTTGTTGCTATTTTTTTTTTTTTTTTGCTGTCTTTCTTTCCAGGTATGTGGCCATAATGAAGCCTTTGAAACCACGTATGAGCAAACGCAGTAATTTGGGTATTGCCGCCGTTATCTGGATAGCCTCGGCCATAATATCGTGTCCCATGCTCTTGTTCTACACCACCGAGGATATTTCCAGCAAGGATGGCATACGGACGGTTTGCTTTCCTGAATGGCCGGATGGTACAATGAATCATTCCAACCAAGAGTATATGTAAGTATGATGACGATGTTGATGATGGTGATACAAAAAAAAAAAACAGAAAAAGATTAATTGGGTTTGATGTGATGTTTTTACGGTTGGTTGGCGGAGGGGGTGTCATGATTGGATATGTTTGTGGGAGGATAGCCGGGCGTGAGAACATGACAAAGAAGACGCATTCAAATTTTAAAAATCCATTAATTGTTGGTGACGAATGTAAACAACCACGAACGTTAAAAGAGTGTTCATTAATTCGGCTTCCAAATGGAGGGAACAGATGGAGAATGAAGTGAATGGAGGGCTTGAAGGAATTTCAAATGTTTTTTTATTGTATATTCAAAGACCATCTTCATTTTTCAAACATAATTTTTTATAAAAAAGGGATTTTTTGAAAAATTCTAAGAAAAAAATATCATAGACCATGGTCATGCCTCTTATAGAGAATTTTAAATATTGTCCTACGACCATATACAAATGTAACCAGTAAAGAAATGCGCACTATGCCTACTTAGTCAGGTTCCCGTAACAAAAAAGTTTATATTGAGAATTTATGTGAAGTAGATCATACCAACCATGGTACAATAAAAAGGTAAGGTAGAGCTCCCAGCTGATTACAATTTTTTTCAAAGTGTGCCCGACTTCTGCCATTTTTGTGTATGTATTTGTTGTTTTGAATAATAAAAACAAAATATTTTCAAAATCAATGATTGGAAGAAACTTAAATTTCGGGGCGCGCATTAATGATATTAACCAGATCTGCCATGAAATTGAAAGATTGAACACTTAGGATCATATTTTTGAGAGAACATCCAGGCATTTCATTCATCTTTGCGCTATTTGACTCATTTTAGAAATGAACAAAAATATCAAATGAATAAAAACAACTTGTTGCCTATAATTTTGAATAATTCTGACAGGAAGCGGGCATAGCCTTAGAGCTGTATTTCTGTAGTTCTACGAAGCTGTTCTACCTCCTTCTTGTACCATGATACCAACTATGAGCCTTATTTGAATGCCTATCATGGTTTTAGAGTAGTCACAATTTGGAAATTATATCGAACTCTGAATCCATGTTCAACAAATTAGACGGAGGCTTTTTGTACCTCTAGTACCAAATAACCTTACTGTTTTGATATAATTCTTATCGAAGTCATATCATGCACTACATGACTTCGATAAGAATTATATTTAAACAAGTAAAAAAGCTGTAAGTTCGGCTGGATCGAACTTTGAATACACTCCACCATTTGGAAAGAATTTGACAATTTAAAAAAAATAATGTGTTCAAAATTTTGTTAAAATCTTAAATATACCAAATGTAGCCGTTATATTAGGGTCTATACGACGACGTGGCCTGCATAGGCAACTTTTGTCATAACCCATTACAATATTCAAATGCGAAACTTAAAAAAAATCGGTAGATAATATAGCTAAAATCATCAAAACACCAAATATAGGGAGGTACCTGCACAGACAATTCTCTGCCATAGGCTGTAGTATCCATTACGAACTTCAAATACCAAATTTGAAACAATTCCGGTGAATAATGTAGTTAAAATCATCAAAACACCGAATATAGGGAGGTACCATTATATGGGTGCTATACCAAAACGTGGACCTGCACAGACAATTTTCTATCATAGGCTGTAGTATCCATTTCGAACTTCAAATAGCAAATTTGATACGATTCCGGTGAATATTGTCGCTAAAGTCATCGAAATACCGAATATTGGGAAGTAAAGTTATATGGGGGTTATACGAAAACGTGGACCTGCACAGATCCATAGGCTGTAGTCCCGAACGAACTTCAAATACAAATTTGAAAAAATTCCGGTGAATAATGCCGCTAAAATCATCAAAATAACGAATATAGGGAGGTGCCGTTATTTGGGGGGCTATGACCTGGCGTGGACCTGGCCAGATCAAGACAAGACATATTTCGAGGTGTTACAAACGGAATGACAAACTTAATGTACCCTAGAGACTATGGTAAAGGGTACAAAAATATTGGAGCAATAGATACACCGGACCGAGTTTCACCAATTGGAAAAATTCAGTTGATTATGAAAAATCTATCCAATTTGGGTTGATATTATATATTTGGTGGACAATTACCGTAAAATCGGATGAAGATCGATAAAATATGGCAGAGGTATTTTCGAGCTGTATCTGATTTCCGGTATCAAATTTCAAGTGATTGTTTCTAGGGTGAATTTAGTCGGAGTTGCCAAGATTCAGTTCATTTGAGCTGGTCTCGGGTAAATATATGTATATATCCAAATCTGATCCGATCTCGACAAAATTTGGCAGAGGTATTTCTAAGCCGTATCTGATATATATGTACACAATATTTTTTCTTGTGGACTGCATATTACGGATGTGAGAGACTTAAACACCAAATCGAATGAAACGTATATATGGGAACTATTGCTATATCGGAACCAATTTTCACCAAATTTGGTGTAGTCTACTTGTTTCTAGAATTAATTTAGTCGGAATTGCAAAGATTCAGTTCATTTGGGCTGATATCAGCAGAGGGCAGAAATATTACTGGGCTGTATCTGATATATGGTATCAAATATTCTTGTGGAGTGCATATTATGCATGTGAGAGACTTAAACACCAAATCGGATGAAACTTATATATGGGAGCTATAGCTAACCGATTTTCTCCAAATTTCATGTACTTGCTTCTATTCAGGTCATTTGAACTGATATTGACCATTTTGGTGTACAATTAACCCGAAATCGGTTGAAAATATTTATGGCAGCTATATCTAAATTCGAACCGATTCTCACCAATTTTAATAGGGTTCGTCTTTGGGCCAAACAAATATTGGTTGGAAATTTCATTTCATCCCGAACAAAAATGCCAACACCGGTCTGATTTCTTGGATTTATAGGAATTTTTATACCCTCCACCTTGAAAAGGAGGGTATATTAACTTTGTCATTCCGTTTGTAACATCCTTAAATATTTGTCGTAGACCCCATAAAGTATATATATTCATAATCAGCATAAAATTCTAATTCGATTCAACGATGTCCGTCTGTCTGTCTGTCCGTTTGTCTGTCTGTTGAAGTCACGATACAGACCACATTATTTGACGTAGAGCGCCAAAATTTAGCAGATCAATTTGTATTGTGTCTAGGATGGTTGGTATTGTAAATGAGATATATCGGTCCACGTTCTGGTATAGTCCCCATATAACGGTACCTCCCGATATTCGGTATTTTGATGATTTATGCCACATTTTTTTACGGATTTGGCTGAAAATTGGTATTTGTAGGTCATAACGGGTCCCTGTACGTGTGGCAAAACATTATATGTATAGGTCCCCGTTTTGGTATAGCCCCCATATAAAGGTACCTCCCGATATTCGGTATTTTGATTATTTTTGCCACATTTTTTACGCATTTGGCTGAAAATTGGTATTTGTAGGTCATAATGGATTCCAGCTCCGATAGCGAAACATTGCATGTCTAGGTCCACGATTTGGTATAGTTCCCATATAACGTTACCTACCGATATTCGGTATTTTGATGGTTTTAGCCACATTTTTTTCACGAATTTCTCTGAAAATTGGTATTTGTGGGTCATAATGGGTCCTAGTTCGTGTGGCGAAACACTGTATGTATAGGTCCCCGTTTTGGTATAGCCCCCATATAAAGGTACCTCCCGATATTCGGTATTTTGATGATTTTTGCCACATTTTTTCACGAATTTCTCTGAAAATTGGTGTTTGTGGGTCATAATGGGTCCTAGTTCGTGTGGCGAAACATTGTATGTATAGGTCCACGTTTTGGTATAGTCCCCATATAACGGTACCTCCCAATATTCGGTATTTTGATGATTTTGACACATTTTTTCACGACTTTCTTTGAAAATTGGTAGTTGTAAATCATAATGAGTCCCAGTTCGTGTGGCGAGTCATTGTAATTATAGGTCCACGTTTTGGTATAGCCCCCATATAACGGTACCTCCCGATATTCGGTAATTTGATGATTGTTGCCACATTTTTTCACGTATTTGTCTGAAAATTGGTATTTGTAGGTCATAATGGGTTCTAGCTCCGTTGGCGAAAAATTGCATGTGTAGGTATACGATTTGGTATAGCCCCCATATAACGATACCTCCCGATATTCGGCATTTTAATGGTTTTTTCCACATTTCTTCTAATGTTTCCTTTACCCTAAGATGGAGGGTATTAAAAGTTTGGCCAGGTAGAACTTAATGTTTTTTTACTTGTTTTAACATTCATCTTCAATTTCCTATTTCTGGATTTTTAGGTTTTTTTCAAAAATTATCATTAGGTTCCGTATAGTGGATTTTGTTGCTAAGTTTTCGAAAGTGTTGATTCTTTAAGATTTCTTCAAGAAACCGACGTTGAAAATTTCAGATCTTCATTAAAGTTCTAAGAAGAATAACCTATTTCCTTTAATTAATCCAACCTCAATTAACATTACCCATAATTATGTTCGAAATGCCAACAAACCTCTCACCTTCGCCTATTAATCCAATATGCCTCTTTATGATTCTAATAAAAGTCTTAATTGTCTATCAAGAACAATAAAACTTTTCACAAAGCTATGTACGATTATGTTGTATATCCACTTTGTCTGAAGATGATTCACAAACAACAAAAGCTCTTTGTAAACATTAGCCGGAAACACTCGTAACTGCAATCAAAGAGCGAGACAGAGAGACTAAAGGAGAGAGAGAGCGACATCAATTGTAATTGATGCCTTTTGTTCGTTGTATGCCGGCATTCATGAATTAATAAACAAATGTTTTGTTCGTTCCATACATCGAGTTGAGTTTAGTCTGACATGTTCGAAACATACACACACACACTCTAATTAGACAGATGTAATGAGCAATTATTACATGCATAAATTCATTTGAAAAGGGATATTCGAAGCAGAAAACAAACAGGCCATACAAAGGCATATTACAATGGTCATGTCTGACGACCGCATGTTAAATTTCGACAGGCGAAAATCTGTTGATGATACCAAAGGTTGTTTTGTAAACGTTGAATATGAAATGAAAAATTAATTTTCTCTTGCAAATATCATAGTTCAAATGACAAGGTTTTTCAAAAACAAAAAAAAAATCCAGCCAGGCAATGAAACGTCAGAAGCAATGAAAGCCATACCTTTCCCCCTAAAGGACTTAGAAAATGTGTATTATATATATATGTCTAGACTCCAAAATATATTCCCAAAAATAAAATAATATTTCTTTGATCAATAAGTCCATGACTTTTCCGACTTCTCTAAAAGTTAAATGATATGCAACATCAATTCCATCTAGTTTAATTATACCCTCAGCCATATGGCTATACAGGATTGCCCATATTCGACGGACCCATCTGACAACGCCATAACTTTTGACAGAGATGTCACATCGCTTAATGGCATACCGCGTTTGAAGCGTCAGTCCAAGCAGATTTTTACCATGAACCAATACACGCCACGCGAGCGCTCTGAAATAGTTGAAATTTACATTCAACAGAAGAAGTCAATTGTGAAAACTCAACGTGCTTTTAAAACATTAAAAAATGTGAGAAGTGCGTCTTCTGAGAACACCATTAAGCGTTTATACGAAAAATTTTCGACTGGTAAGGCTCTTTCTAATCCGAAGAGGCCATATAAAAGTCGACCAAGGCGATCGGCCGAGAATATCGCTGCCATACGAGCCAGTGTTGAGAGGTCCCCAAGAACATCCCGAAAACGCCGTTCTCAGCAGTTGGGCATGGCTCGGTCCACTTTACAACGGATTATTCGCATTGATTTGCATTTGTTCCCGTACAAAATTTAATTGACGCAAAGAATGTTGTCGTCGATTGGAATGGACCCAAAGGTCCGTCGAATATATCACATCATGATACGGCCAAAATGTGCCTCATCGAAATAACGGTTTAAAACCCTAGGTCTCTTTGGACCAGAGGGCTGCAACTAGTATCCAAAAATTCAAGCACACTCGGTTTCGTACATGATTTTTGTTGATGCTGTCGTTTAGTTTGATCTGAATGAAATGACCGTTTTCGCTTCGGATCGAATCGAACGCTCAGTTTGAATCACTTCACTCACAATCAAAAATGAGTGTTCGAGACGGTTTGATGTGTTCATCAACATGATTTGATCGAACACATGAATGTAAATGAGCAATCACAACCGTGATTGTCTTCTTTGAATCGAGTTCGCTCAGCGTCATTGTTTATTCAACCATTCAATCAAGTTGGGGCAGTTTATTTTAACTTTTTTACCCTCAGCCATATGGCTACAGAGGGTATATATCATTTGATACGGTTAAAACGTGCCTAGTCGAAATAACGGTTTTAGACCCTAGGTCTCTTTGGACCAAATCCGTTTTAGGACATTTGGAGTCGATCTAGCGATGTCCGTCCGTCCGTCCGTCAGTCTGTCTGTCTGTCTGGCTGGCTGGTGCGCACGATAACTCTCGAAGGGAGTATCCGATTTGGTCCAAACTTTGTACATCGTAATATTATTGTCAAATTTAGATCGAGTTCGGAGATGGGCAATATCGGTCCACTCCTTCTGGTACCTCCCCCACAAAAGGTCGAAATTTTCAAAAAATATATTTTCTGCACAGAAAGAGAAATGATGATCCGATTTTGCTCCAACTTTGCGAATCCTAATATTTGCGTAAGTGCTAGGTCAGGTGCGAAAATGGACAATATTGGTCCACTCTATCAAGTACCTCCCCCACAAAGGGTCAAAAATTTGAATAATAACAACTCTTATAAAATGTGAAGTAAGAGTCCGATTGTCTTCAAATTTCACACATCCCAATAATTGTATTAGCGTAATATCTGGTGTGAAGGTGGAATACATCGGTCCACTCCTCCCCCACAAAAGGTCGAAATTTTCAAAAAATATATATTTTCTGCACAGAAAGAGAAAGAACGATCCGTTTATGCCCCATCTCTGCAAATCCTAATATTTGTAACAGCGCAAGGTCAGGTGCAAAAATGGACAATATCGGTCCACTCCATCAAGTACCTCCCCCACAAAAGTTCGAAATTGCAAAAAATATATTTTCTGCACAGAAAGAAAAAGGATGATCCGATTTTGCTCCAACTTTGCGAATCCTAATATTTGCGTAAGTGCTAGGTCAGGTGCGAAAATAGACTATATCGGTCTACTCCATCAAGTACCTCCACAACAAAGGGTCAAAATTTTGAATAATTATAACTCTTATAAAATGTGATGTAAGGAACTAAACGTCTTAAAATTTCACACATCCCAATATTTCTATAAACCTAAGATCTGGTGTTAACATTGAATATATCAGTCCACTCCTTCTGGTACCTCCCCCACAAAATGTCGACATTTTGAATACCCATGTGGCTCATAAAACGCCAAGTTAACATCCGATTCCATTTAGACTTGGCAGATCTGTATATTTCTATTAACACAAGATCTGTTATAAAGATGGTATAGATCGAACCATTTCTTCTGGTACCTCCCTCATACATAGGGTTCAAGATTTTGAAAAAAAACGCTCAAATAAATAAGCATCCAACTCTCTGCAAATTTCAAACATACAAAAATTTTTGCTTCGAACCCCTTCTGGCACCTTACCCACATAGTGTCACAATTTTCAATAATTTTATTTATCATAACTTTCGAAACAATTCAGCAATTCTTTACTAATTGCTATGCCCAAATATTTCTCTCAATAAGAAGTCTGATATGAATATGAAATTTATCGGAATTTATGATTTCGCATAAAATACGAAATGGACAATATTGACCCATTCCTTCGGAACCTGCTGCATAGAGGGTCAAACGTTTAAATAATCGTAATACTAGCTAAAATATATTTAAACAATCTAACGCAGGCTGAGGGTATATATCTGTCGGCAATACCGACTGATACTTTTTAACTTGTTTAATATTTGAAATGGAAGAATATTAGTTTTAAGTTATTATTTTCTACTTGGAGCATAATTACGTTATTAATACTATTCATTGGCCTTGGAGGCTTTAGTATTATGGTATGAAATAAATAAATAAATAAATAAAATAAATAAATATTGTGGTAGTGTGACCGAAATTGATGCAAGTAGAAACTACACACGGGTAGGTAAACGAAATGGTCGAAGTTTGTGAAAAATCTTGACCAATATTGTAACAAAAAAAATATTTAAACATTTTTAGTTTACTAAATACCAATGATGTGTTTCTTTATTAAAAATATTATTATTTTTTTTTTTTTTCTTTTTAATAAGTTACTGAGGTCTAACATACGAAAAACCCAAATAAAATGAAAAAATTTTATGTTTATTAAATATAATTTGCACCAATTTCTTTAATGGGAACAGCTTTTAGTTATGAAATCCTTAGTAAAATTACAATCATGATTTCGCTCAGATTCGAACATTTGTGTTTTAATCAAATCAAATCACTCACTTAACTAGGATAAATAAAACCGATCAGACTCATCATACATGATCGACCCGTTATGAACAATTCAACATAAGTTCGTAAACAAATAACTCATGTGAGCTGTTTGATTGTGAACACAAAACTTCGATCAATACATGTTTGATCACAACTTTATCGTATGACTTGAGCAACTCGAATGAACATGTTACATCTGACCGACTGATTGAGTTTGATTGTATTTCCACTGTGTGTGATCAAGCCTACTCGATCATACTCATTGCAGCCCTCTGCTTTGGACCAAATCCGTTTCAGGACATCGATCTAGCGATGTCCGTCCGTCCGTCCGACCGTCTGTCTGTCTGGCTGGTGCGCACGATAACTCTCGAAGGGAATATCCGATTTGATCCAAACTTGGTACATCGCAATATTGTTATCAAACATAGGTCGAGTGCGGAGATGAGCAATATAGGTCCACTCCTTGTGGTGCTTCCCCCACAAAAAGTTGAAATTTTCAAAAACAAATATTTTACTGCACGGAAAGAGAAAGGATAATCCGATTTTACTCCAACTTTGCAAATCCTAATTTAGGGTAAGATTAAAAAACTGCAACCAACTGTGGAAAGTGGACGGCAGAAAACAGTAATACCTGCAGAAAGGGTTCGAAGAGTAATAAAGCGACTTGATCAAAACCCGCGTCGCAGTGGCCGAAAAATATTCGGCAAATATTGAAAAATGAGCTCGGTGTAAAGCCATTGAAATTCCAAAAAGTGCAAGAACTTGCAGCGCAACAGAAAGATAATAAACTCAAAAGAGCTAAAGAGTTGCTTCGCTTGGCCGAAAGTGGTGAACTGCCAAATTTGGTATTCTCCGCTAAGAAAACATTCGTTGTCCAGCAGTTGGTAAACAAACAAAATGATCGTGTTTACTTGCCAAAGAGGTCAGCTGAAAATGTGCACCTTTAGTTGGCCACCTGGACTCAAAGACCGGACATGGTGATGGTGTGGGCCGCCATAACAGCCGATGTTCGTTCTCCGCTCGTATTAATCGACCATGGCATCAGAATAAATGCACAGTGGCCACCAAAATCTCCGAATACCAACCCGTTGGACTATTGTGTCAGGAGTATTTTGGAAAGCAAGGTTGGCATTAAAAAATACCAAAGTGTCGATCACCTCAAGTAAGCATTTTGCCGGGAATGGCCCAAAATACCGTAGAGCAAGATTCGGGCAGCGTGTGACGGTTTCATTGGCCGTTTGAAGGCCATAATTCGTGCTAAAGGTGACCAAATCTCGAACAAATCAAAAGTTATTCTACAATTTGATGCTATTTCCGATATTTTTGTTAAAATGTTTAAATGTTCGATTTTCTTGTACCTCACGCCCATCTTAACATTTTCTAAAAATTATCATATATCTTATATTATATGACTGAAGTAACCAAGAAGTCCAAACCTGGCACGTCGCAATAATTTTATACCCTACACCACAAGGTGATCAGGGTATTATGTCTTTGTGCATTTGTTTGTAACAGGCAAAAGGAAACGAGATAGACCCATAGTTCCTTTTGATGATCTGCATAGAATCACATTCTGAGTCGATTTATGCATGTCCGTCCGTCCGTCCGTCCGTCCATGCATTTTTGTAAACAAAGTACAGTTCGCATTTATTGCCCTATCCAGATGAAATTTTCCACAAATCATTTGTTTGGCCCAAGGACGAACTCTATTGAAATTGGAGATAATCGGTCAAAACTTAGATATAGCTCCCATACATATCTTCGTCCGATTTTCCTTTTTTTGTGCACCAAACGTGTAATATCAGTCCGAATAGTATGGAATTTCGCACATACGATCAGATTGAACCTGAAAATAAGTATGCCAAATTTGATCGAAATCTGTTCAGATATAGCTATTGCTCCTATATATATTGTTCATCCGATTTGTTATTTTTTTCCTCCGCAGCCGTAATATGCACTCTGTAACAACAATATTTGGAGAAATATATCAAATACAGCTCAGAAATACATTTGCTTTATCGAGATCGGTTCAGATTTGAATATAGCTCCCATATATAACTTCGTCCGATTTACCTTTGATTGTGCACCAAACGACTAATATTGGGATGAAATTTGGCACTTACGACCGAATTGAGTATAGAAGCAAGTATGTCAAATTTGGTGAGGATCGGTCCAGATATAGCTATAGCTCCCATATATACTGTTCATCCGATTTGTTATATTTGTTACCCTCAACCGTAATATGCACTCCATAACAACGATATTCAGGGAAAGATATCAAATACAGCTCAGAAATATATTTGCCAAATTTTATCGAGATCGGTTCATTTGTATAAAGCTCCCATATATATCTTTATCGGATTTCAAATTAATTTTGCACCAAATGGGCAATACAAGTCCGAATTTGAAAGATACAAATGCTTCGGCATATTTAGTCCTTTGAATTTTAAATTATAATTATAATCATAGCGTGTATGATTGAATTCTCCCATAAAAACTTTTAATTGTTATGTGGAGCTCAACTAAATTAGCAAAGTGGTGTAGGGTATCAAAAAATCGGCACTGCCCGACTTTAGGACTTTCTTTACTGGTTTTATTTAAAAATGTGTTCAAGGACGATATGAAATTATCAAATTTTCAGTAAAACTACACCATTAAGAAAAAATTAAAAAATATATATATTTATTTCGGCCGGGCTGAACTTTTAACACCCTCCAGCTTAAGGTAAAGGAAACATTAGAACCCATTATGACCCACAAATAACAATTTTTAGATATATTCGTGGCAAAATGTGGCAAAAATCATAAAAAAACCGAATATCGGGAGGTACCGTTATATGGGGGCTATACCATATCGTGGATCTATTCATGCAATGTTTCGTCACCGCAGCTAGAACCCATTATTACCAACAAATACCAATTTTTAGACAAATCCGTGAAAATATGTGGCAAAAATCATCAAAATACCAAAAATCGGGAGGTAACGTTATATGGGGGCTATACTATATCGTGGACCCATACATACAATATTTCGCCATACGAACTGGGACCCATTATGACCTACAAATACCAATTTTCAGACAAATCCGTGAAAAAATTTGGCAAAAATCATGAAAATACCCATTATCGGGAGGTACCGTTTAATAGGGACTATGCCAAAACGTGGACCGAAATATCTCATTTTCAATACCAACCATCCTAGACACAATACCAATTGATCTGCTAAATTTTGACGCTCTTCGTAATGAATGACAAGTTAATATACCCTCCTTTCCAAGGTGGAGGATATACAAATACAAATTAATACCATATCATGGACTTGTAACTAATCGCATTAGCTTATTCCGATAAAAGTACTGACATTTTATTCTAACTACATAAAGATTCTAAATGCTTTGCTTTAATTTTGAAACAAACATGCAGCAAAGTAAAAAAATATGGTATTTAAATAATGTTTAAGGGTTCAATTTCCCCCCAAAAACAGCAAACCATGTTCCCAGTTGCTCACACACATACACACGCACAATATTCTCCTAAGTGAATATAATCTTCGGGGAGTTCTTCGACCCAATCAAAGTCACTGGCCTGCCAAAGTGGAATTTCCATCCATTTTATTTTTGTAGTCCCGATGCTGTACGTGAATGCATTCACGTACAATTGCAAAAATGTTCTCCTTTCATTTGTCTAATTAAAGTAAATTTTCAGCTTTTGCTGTTTTTCGTGTTGTTATTGTGTTCTGAGAGGGTAACACGTTTGCGTTTTATGGCTCATCTGAAAGAGGAGATGACGACTTGTTGTTCCTTCATTGTCCTCTGCCAGGCATTTCCCTTAAGTATATAAAGACAGGCTAAATGTGAATTCTGGCAAATAGGTAATAGGCCAGACAGTGGCAGTAGCAGCAGCCGCGGCAGCTAAGCTGAGCCTCCACTGTTGCGCGTGACGGCTCACAACACAATGAAATCTTATTTTAATAGCTTTTGTTTCTACTTTCATATGTTTATTTATTCATTAATGTATTCGCATTCGTAAGCATATCGCAGAGTTTTTCCTGCTCTCTGGGTCTTTGTTGACGACGGTATTCACACAAACAAAAAGCAACAAACGTTAAACATTTTATTTTTGTACAACAACACACATTGTTTTAATGTTCGTTGGTTCGTTCAACCTCTTAACGGAGGCAGGATGCTTGGAATATTCCGCTTTGTATTTTTGCCAGAAAATCCCAGATGTTGGAATCATCGCAAATGTTTCTAATCTAATTAGGTGCTAATATCAATTAACGTTATTAAAGGGCCTGGGCGTAATCCGCATCCGAAAAGAGTGTCGAAAAGGGCCACACACTGATTTTAGTGGAGAAAATCTGTTGATAATCCCTGTCGACCTTTGGGTAAGTGGTGGGAATAAAACCAATAACCATTACAGAACTTCATTACAAAAGCTCATGGGAGATGACATTGAATTTTTGGCGAAATGTGAATGTGTGGAAACAAAGGAAGGGTTAAAGGATTACATAATACAAAAATACAATAACAACAATGTGATATTTGGGCATCGGAATGAAATATGCTGAGTAAGCGGAACAATTGAAGGTCACTTTTCCCTAATAAGAATATTAGATTTTCGCAACGTTGACGGACTGTATAAAATTTGTATCAAGTCCATAACAAACAAGTGAAAAAGCTGTAAGTTCGGCCGGGCCGAATCTTTAACACCCTCCACCATTTGGTACAAATTTGACAATTTCCAAAAAAAAAATAAATAAAATCCGTTAAGAATTCTGTTAAAATCTTAAAAATACCGAATGCCTATACGACGACGTGGACCTGCATAAGCAACTTTTGTCATACAATTTTTTAATGCGAAACTTGAAGAAAAATCTGTTTATAATGTAGCTAAAATCATCAAAATTGTATAGGGGCTATACGAAGACGTGGACCTACACAGATTATTTTCTGTCTTAGGCTGTAGTATCCATTACGAACTTTAAATGCCAAATTTGAAACAATTCCGGTGAATAATGTCGCTAAAATCATCAAAATACCGAATATCGGGAGTTACCGTTATATGGGGGCTATATGATAACTTAGACCTACATGGCCCATTTACGAACTTAACCTGCGTACTGCGTGCAAAATATACATGTGTGCAAAATGTTAGCCTTCTATCTCAATTTGTTCGAAAGATAGCGTGATTACAACAGACAGACCCACAGACAGACGGACGGACATGGCTAAATCGTCTTAGAATTTTACACTGATCAAGAATATATATACTTTGTTGGGTCTGACATGACATGAGTTACAAACGGAATGACAAAATTAATATACCCTCCATAGTATGGTGGAGGGTATAAAAAAATCGGTGAATACTGTAGCTAAAATCATAAATCATCAAAATACTTAGGCTGTAGTATCCATTTCGAACTTCAAATACCAAATTTGAGACAATTCCGGGGAATAATGTCGCTAGATTTATCAAAATACCGAATATCGGGAGTTACCGTTATAGGAGGGCCATACCTAATCGTGGACCTACATGGCCCATTTTCAATACCAAAAGTCCTGCAGACATAATATACATTTGAGTAAAAATTTTTATTAATCTACTTCATTTCGTTCGGAAGCCAGAGTGATTTCCACAGCAGGACAGACGGACGGACTATCGACATATAATTTTCAAGAATATATATACTTTGTGGGGTCTTAAATGTATATTTCGAGGTGTTACAAACGGAATGACAAACTTAATATACCCTACACACTATGGTGGAGTATGTAAAACCTACGATTAATGACCAAGAAGTACCTGAAAATAATTTTTTAAAACAAAAAAAAAACAAGTAAGCAAAGGCTACAGTCGAGCGGGGCCGACCGTTGAATACCCTACAACACTATAATAAACCATACAGTTGATATAGGCGAGATACTCGAAAGAATTCCACAAGATTTTGTGACAAATAATAAAGGAAAACCATCAGGTTTCGTTCTCTAATTTTCGAATAATAGCAACTTAAACTAATTTGCTCATTTCCAATTTATTGGTAGATGTTGCACGTAAATGGTCTTCCTAGATCTGGAACCAATATTTCCCAAAAAATGAGAAACAGACATTTGACTATATTCTTCAACGAAATCAGCGTTAACGAAATAGTCAGAAGTGCGTCTTTCCTGTATTTGTGAATTCTCCAAAAAGTCACTGGAATCGACATTTTCGTATTTTGTCTACAAAATTTGGCAAACTATTTCACACATTGAATATTTTTGGATGGCCATCCAAAACTGCTTGGCTTTTGTAATGCCCGATAACCCCCATTCAAATGTGCGTGAGGATCGGGCGACAATTTTGCAGTTTTTTGGTCCATTTCAACCCCTAAATATATGGCGATCATCTCCAAAAAGAGTAGGCTTCTATTCTGACCCTCATCTTATCTCCATGCAAAATTTCGTAAGGATCGGGCCTTAAATGCGATCTGTATATGATATCCTGATATCCTAACTACTTAGTTTTGTTAGCTGTAGAAATATTACCAAATGTTTAATTCAAAATGAAAATATGCCAAAAATATGACAAAATTGAAAAAATATGAGAAAATTTTACAAAATCAATATTTTCATCTTTAGAGAGATATTTTTATGCGATTTTTTTAGACGCTTTTTCTTTCCTGCCAAGAGGCCATTCTAAACTAATGAGAACTTTCGAAATCAGTTCAGCCGTTCTCGACATATAAGAGATTTTTCAAGCATATCTTCTTTGATAAACATATATATCACACATATTTTGCTATATATCCGTTTTGTTGGATGTTAACATCAGTGTGAAGATCAGAAGTAACCTTGTCATGGCTTTGTGATTTCGCCGGGATTTAAAATATTCGCGGTTTAATGAAAAATTTTGAATTTTTTCAACACAAAAGATATGGTCTATTTTACCCGCTAAATATTATCCGATGACCACCCAAATTGGTAGGCTTCTTCCCCGCCCTAAACTCTAGCTACATGCGAAATTCCGCGTCGATTGGTCTATAATTGCGACCTGTATAGCTACTGCAAAATCTGACATTTTTTCAGTATTTGGTCCATTTCAACCCCTAAACATTTGGCGATCATCTCCAAAAGAAATAGGGTTCTATTCTGACCCCAGTCCCACCTCCATTCTAAATTTCGTGAAGATCGGGCCATAATTGCGACCTGTAGAGTGATTACAAATTAACATGGACAGACGGACAGACGGACAGACGGACGGACGGACATACATAGCTAGATCGACTCAGCTCGGCGAGCTAGGAAGATCCATATATACTTCCAATCAAACTTATAATACCCCCAACACATAGTGTTGTAGGGTATAATGAGCAGGATTATTATAGACCAAAAACTATTAAAAAACACGATTGTTGGAGAATAATTCTTTAAAAAAACACAGAAAATCATCAGGCTAAATTAAATTAAAAATTAAATACAGTATGCCAGAATGTCCTTTAAATATTTTTAAAGTCCCGTTCGTTTTTCAGGAGTTCTTTAAAAAGACACGGTTCCTAGAAGGATATTCCTTGAAATTGTTTACCTAAGATTGTTACATATCCTAAAGGATATGAAAATACCCTTTCTCACATCTATTACACTGATGCAACCACAGTCTCCTTGTAAATTAATTTTAATAGAATATATGTTGAGATTTTTGTAAATGTACAGTTATATTCACATGGTGTGGAATATTCTCACAGCTTGCAAGTTATATATATGGCCTTGTTACAAATCCTCTCAAAATAATTTCACATTAAAAGAACTAATTTGACCATAGGGACAGATTACTCTTAATAAAATGGCAATGGAACAGAATGCCAGTTGGTCATCCACATCACAACCGTATACTTGTCTATGTACTTTCATTTTATCTGGCAGATATGTAAACAATAGCTAAACATAAAACTGTCTGCAATTGACAAACATTATTGGCTAAACACCACACACACACAGAGCCAATGACAGACATATCGCAAACAATTTGTAAGAGATATAAAAATGGTCGGCAATTGATCAGCACTAAACCGAAACTTGGACAATAACGAAATGAGAGAAAATTCTCATTTCGGGCAAATGTTTTGCAATTTCATTCAACCTCATTGATGGATGGCTGGCGCTGCCCATCCCTCTTTAATTCAATATTTCTATCTTTCGAAGGAGGAATAATTGCCAACATTTTGACTTTAAGTAGAGAAATACGTGTGAATGTTGCCAAAACTGTACAATGCCATAGAAATTCTAGTAGCTTCGATTACATTGCTATGGAGGAGTCATAACAATTTTTTTTGGCCAACAATTGCTGCCACAAACTACCAAAAGTTGCCAAAAGAGAAAAAAACAAACAAACTCAAATGTTCGATACTAGCAATAATTTTTTATTGACAATCGTTTAGCCAAACAGCCAGCCCACTTTTTTTATTATGTCGTTGGTCTCCGTGTTTTTGTAACATCTGTCACACTGTCTGTTTGTCTGTCTGCATTTAATTGAATAGACAAATTACATATGGGAATGGGTATTCAATATTTGGAATTTTTGTGCTGGTAGTGCAATTCCATGGAAATTCTATAGGATAAATAGCATAACGTATCATGGTGTTTTTCAAAGGAGTTAAATGCTATTGTTCGGTATTTATGACAAAGCATACATATTTTTTTAGTAATTGAGGACAATTTCAATAAACTTAAACAAGTTAAATATTTATACAACTATGACATTACCAAAATTACTCTGACATTGTCAAAATTACAAATTACAATAATCTTGATGCACAGAGTTAATAAATTTTTTTAATATATAACAAGTAAAAAAGCTGGTACAAATTTGACAATTTCCAAAAAAAAAATAAAATCCGTTAAAAATTCTGTTAAAATCTTAAAAATACCGAATGCCTATACGACGACGTGGACCTGGAAAATTTTGTCATAAGTTATTACAATATTTAAATGCGAAACTTGAAGAAAAATCTGTTTACAATGTATCTAAAATCATCAAAACACTTAATATAGGGGGTACCGTTATATGGGGGCTATACGAAGACGTGGACCTGCACAGACAATTTTCTGACATGGGCTGAAGTATCCAATATGACCTCACATGCGAAATTTGAAACAATCCCGGTAAATAATGTCGCTAAGATCATCAAAATACCGAATATCGCGGGGGTACGGTATATGGGGGCTATACGAAGACGTGGACCTACATGGCCCATTTTCTGTTTTATGCTGCAGCATCTATTACGAACTTCAAATGACAACTTTGAAACAATTCCGGTGAATAATGTCGCTAAAATCATCAAAATACCGAATATAGGGGGTACCGTTTTATGGGGGCTATATGAAGACGTGGACCTGCACAGACAATTTTCTGGCATGTGATGAAGTATCCATTACGAACTTCACATGCGAAATTTGAAACAATCCCGGTAAATAATGTCGCTAAGATCATCAAAATACCGAATATCGCGGGGTTACGGTATATGGGGGCTATACGAAGACGTGGACCTACATGGCCCATTTTCTGTTTTATGCTGCAGCATCTATTACGAACTTCAAATGACAACTTTGAAACAATTCCGACGAATAATGTCGCTAAAATCATCAAAATACCGAATATCGGGGGGTACCGTTATATAGGGGCTATACGAAGACGTGGACCTACACAGATTATTTTCTGTCTTAGGCTGTAGTATCCATTACGAACTTCAAATGCCAAATTTGAAACAATTCCGATGAATAATGTCGCTAAAATAATCAAAATAGCGAATATCGGGAGGTACCGTTATATGGGGGCTATATGATAACTTGGGCCTACATGGCCCATTTACGAACTTAACCTGCCTACTGGCAAAATATACATGTGTGCAAAATTTTAGCCTTCTATTTCAATTTGTTCGAAAAATAGCGTGATTACAACAGACAGACAGACGGACAGACAGACAGACAGACACACAGACAGACAGACGGACATGGCTAAGTCGCCTTAGAATTTTACGCTGATCAAGAATATATATACTTTGTTGGGTCTGACATGAGTATTTCGAGGAGTTACAAACGGAATGACAAAATTAATATACCCTCCATAGTATGGAGGAGGGTATAAAAACAAGTTAAATCGTATCAATCGGTTTTGCCGACAGATGTATATTATAACGTGCCATATTTAGACTACGTCGTCTACTTCCTATACTTTATATGAAATAAGTGTACATTTTTTTGAAAATGTGGAAATATGCGTGAGGTACCAGATAAAGCGGACCGAAATATTCCACTTCCACAAAATATTAACACGTGCAAAATTTAAAGTAAATCGAACATTTATATTCGATTTTATACAAAATCACAAATTCCGATTAATTACGTATTAATATCAGATTACATATTCATATCAGAGAAGTGTTGACTTGTTTCGCAATTATCACAGATATAAACACTGGACCTTTGAATCTTTGTCCTTGAGGTAACAGAACGGGTTGGCAGAGTGAGTGAGTGTTTGTTTTTCAAAATGTGGAACCCTTTGTGGGGGAAGTACCGGAAACAGTTCGCCGATATATCACATTTTCAAAGCATTTTCTTGTGTTAGTAAAATGAATTGCATGTGTGAATTTTAAAGAGTTATTCGAAACTTTTACCCTTTGTGGAGAACGTATCAGAAGAAATGGTTCGATATCTGCCATCTTTATAACAGATGTTGATAGAAATATTGAAATGTATTAATTTCGCGTTTTATAAGCTTCATGGATATTCAAACTTTGACCCTTTAGTGGGAGAGGTAGTGGATCCATATATCCCATCTTCACAGCAGATCTTTGGTTAGTAGAAATAATGGGATGTTCATTTCGGATTTAATAATAGTTTTGGTTATTCGAAACGTTGATCCTTTGTGGGGGAGGTACCAAAAGAAATGGTCTGATCTCTACCACCTTTATAACAGATCTTATCTTGATAGAAATATTGAGATGTGCCAAGTCTGAATGGAATCGGTTGTTAATTTCGTGTCTTATGAGTTTCAGTATATTCAACATTTTGACCCTTTGTGTGGGAGGTACAGAAAGAGTGAACCGATATACCAGTACAAAAAGAGTGAACCATCTTCACACCAGACCTTGGTTTAATGAAATTTTTGTGATGTGTGTAATTTGAAGACAATCGGACTCAGATTCCAAATTTTGACCCTTTTTGGGAAGGAGCTTGATGGTGTGGACTGATATTGTCCATTTACGCACCTGACCTAGCACTGATGCAAATATTATACCAAATTGTTGAGCGAATGCTCTTATACTAATGATTCTTGGATTAATACAGAGCTCTCTACATTTTTTCAAAGCTCTATAGTAAATGTTGCGAAGGATTCGATATATATAAGAACTATAAGTGCTTTCAAAATATTGGGTTTCCTTTGTATAAAGTCAAGCATGTGTAAACGCTCACAAAAAGTTTGTCCTTAGAAGCCAAAACTCTTCTGGCCGTTTCGATCTAAAAACGAGTATTATAAAATCTATTTGGGATTTTCCACAACCGAGGAGGATATTAATAAAACCATTGCAGAATAAACCTACTCCTATTTTTTCTGTCCAAAACTACTTCAACGTCTGCATATGTAATCTCTTGAAACTATCAGTGTCCTCAATATCAAATTTCAGGATTTAAGGTCTATTGCTTCACCTAATATTTAGTACGCATATTCAGACTATCTACATCTCCCTCCTAGATACCAAGAGTGATACAAAATTAGTTTCATTTGGTACTTTTTGAATAATTATAGTAGGCATTTGCAAAATCAGCCCCAGATTCTAACCTGAATATCAAATTTCGGGCTCACAGCTTTATCCCTTCACCTAATATCGAAAATTAGTAGCATTTAGTACTTTTCGTACAAATACAGCACGCGTTTCCAAAATCAACTCCATAGCTTAAGCACAGACACCAACCAAAAAACAGACACCACCAAATTTCGGAATTTCAGCTCTATCCCTTCACCTAATGCCAAATTTAGTAACATTTAGTACTTTTCGTACAATTATAGTATACATTTTCAAAACCACCTCCAAAAACCAACAGAGACCTCAATATCAAATTTGATGATTCCAGCTCTATCCAATTTAGTACTTTACTTTCCAAACCACCGCCAAATCTCAACCTCAAACAGCATTTGTAATCAAACTATCAAATTTCAGAATTGTATTTCTATCCTTTCGCCGAATAATAAATATAGATCCTTTCACTATTTTTCTCACTTCCAAAACCACCTCCATATGTCCACGTGTGTAGACACGAATAGTGACCATAATACCAAAATTCAGATTTCACGAACCCAATTTTCACACAATACCAAAATGATTCAAATATAGTACTTTTTCAGTACCGGTTTTCAAATTCACCTTTTTATCAAAAACCTACCACCAACAGGGACACCAATACAAAATTTCAAAACAAATTTAATATCATTTAGTTCGCACACTTAGTACACCTTTCCCAACCACCTTCGTATATCAAACATATATTGATTCTCATACCAAATTCTTATTTTAAGCTCTATCAGATCCCATAGAACAAATTAAGCGCAAAAATCCAAAGCAAGTTCAATGTCAGTGCGTGTGTATGTTTGTGGTTCCTTAAAATTTTTTGTTCGCTCGATACAAAACCGGAACTGTGTAAAATAAATAAATATTAAACACATTTATGTTGTGGGAAATTCGAATGAAAATGGTGGTTTTAGTTGAGATTTCTTCAGACTAGGGAAAATGAGTTAAATAGTTAGTTAAATTCATTTTCGCATATTCACCTCCATACCAAATTGTTATTTTAAGCTCTATTATTTAATATAATACGAAATGATACTACTTTGGAAGTTCAGTAGCATTTTAGAACCTTTCCTTAAATTTCGAATTTCTAACAAGTAAAAAAGCAGAAAGTTCGGCCGGGCCGAACTTTGAATACCCTCACCATTTGGAACGAATTAGAAAAACCCATTAAAAATTCTGGTTAAACCTTTAAAATACCTAAAATCTGAAGTTGCCGATATATGGGGGGATATACGATATTGTGGACCTATATAGACAAATGTATGCCTGGAAGTAAAGTACTCACAAAGAACTCCTTGTGAGTACTTTACTTCCAGGCATATCGGGGGGTACCTTTATGTGGGGGATATATGATATCGTGGACCTATATAGACAATTCTCTTTCAGGGGGTAAAGTACTCACGAGGGACTCTTTGTATGGAATTTCAGACAAAATGTTGCCAAAAACATCAAAATACCGAATATCGGGGGGTGCCGTTATATACGATATCGTGGACCTATATAGATAATTCTCTTCCAAGGGATAAAGTGCTCACAAAGAACTCCTTGTGTGGAATTTCAGACAATTCCATTGAAAAATGTGTCTAAATTCATCAAAATACGGAATATCGGGGGTACCGCTATATGGAGGCTATACGATATCGTGGACCGAAATAGCCCATCTTCGAACTTGACCTGCCTGCAGGCAAAAGAGAGATCTGTGCAAAATTTTTGCTTCCTATCTTAATTCGTTTTGACTGTAGCGTAATTACAACAGACGGACGGACAAGGCTAAATCGTCTTAGAATTTTACGCTGATCAAGAATATACATACTTTTTTGAGTCTAAAATTATTATTTCAATGAGTTACAAACGGAATGACGAACTTAATATATCCTCCATACTATGTATGGTGGAGGGTATAAAAATGTTTTTCCTTCACTCCATCAGTGACTCACATTCGAAATTTCAGAATTCTAGCTCATTCCGTTTGTACAATAAAAAGTATTCAATTTTTAGTACATTGTAATACTTTTCATATCCTTTTAGTACGAATTTCCAAAAACCCAGCCTTATCACACGTCTACGCATCAAGACTGATCCTCGTGCAAAATTTCAAGATTCTAGCTTCAGCCGTACTATCAATTCAAAAAAAGAGTTCATGCACTTTTCTTCACTGTTTTTTTTTTTTTTTTTTTTTTGAAAAATTTCCCTTTAGCTCATAAAAATAATAAAAATACAGGCTATATGTAGAAGTTGTTATTTGTCTCCGTAATGTATAAAGCCTTTTTTAAATTTTGTATTTAACTGTATATTATGTTCACCCTTGCGTATGATGATTATATTTCCAGCGACAATACTCATACGCATGGCTGTGCCGCATTGAAAGACCAATAAAAAAAATGTACCATAATAAAAACATGCCAGATATCATTTATCCCCTCCATGGCAATTAAAATTTAAATAAATTTCATATTTTTGATGATGTTATGAATAATATTTGTCGAATCGATATAATTTGAATGCGAAACCACGTCAAGTCAGAGGAAATAACAAATAAATGTGTATTTATATGAAATCAAAAATCGGAATAAAAATAAAACATATAACAAACGAAAATATTATGAATATAATATTTCACAAAAAAATTTGGGAGTGTGTGTGTGGTTATTTTCCATATAAAATTTGTTATGATATGTTAAGTCTCGACAAAGAGACATACGCACATATTTTGTATCACATATTTTCAAATAATTTGAATAACAAATCCCTCTCTCTCTCCCTTTCTTTTTTCTATTCTTTTTGGTTTCTTTGCAGCTACAACATATTATTTATGATACTCACATATTTTCTACCCGTCATATCAATGACCGCAACCTATTCGCGTGTGGGACTGGAGCTGTGGGGTTCCAAGGCCATTGGTGAATATACACCGCGTCAGGTGGAGAATGTAAAAAGTAAACGTCGTGTAAGTCAATGCTTGATCATGCGATGATGTTATCAAGAATATGTCATGAATTTCCAAAAAAAAAAAGTTACAACAACAACAATTTAATGGCAAATGTGGAACGAATATGCCATTGGCATATCCACTTCAAAAATTGTTGTGCTCCTTGTAACACTCTAAGCTATGTGTGGCATTTTCATCATCTGCTTTCCTTTCCATTTTTGTCGTCTCTTCTCTTTCAGGTGGTTAAAATGATGATGGTTGTGGTTTTAATATTTGTCGTCTGTTGGCTCCCATTTCATGCATATTTCATTGTGACTTCCTGCTATCCGGCCATAACTGAGACACCCTTCATACAGGAGGTGTACCTGTTCATATATTGGCTGGCAATGAGTAATTCCATGTACAATCCGATTATATACTGTTGGATGAATTCGCGGTGAGTAACAGCAAAAAGAGAAATCAATAACCATCATTTGCATCGTCAACATCATCATCATCATCTTTATATTCATCATCGTAGCCACCATCGGCAGCTGTAGCAGCACTTTTGGCAAAAATATCGCTTCCCAGAAAATGTTCTAACAGGATGTGTAAACATTTTTCTCTTAAAAGCATTGTTTTAGGTTTTGCTTTCATTGGTTTTTCTTTTGTTTGTTGTTTTTTTTATTTTTTCTTTGTTCATACATAGGTGCTTTTAAATACTGGCATTTATTAGCATAAATGGAAGCCAAACCCATAACCTCGCTCTACCTCTCCTCTCCCCCGTCTCCCCATCTCTTTTTACCCCCTCTATGAGCATGTGGCATGGCAGAGATTGTTTAGATTGAGTTATTGTATTTTCTTGTGGCTTCCATCAACGTCTTCCTTTTGAGCGCAAAAATCCGAAGCAAGTTCAATGTGGGTGCGTGTGTGTGTTTGTGTTTCCTTAAAATGTGGCTTGTTCGTTCGCTACAAAGCCGGAACTGTGTGAAATTTACCATAAATAACATTAAACACATTTTCCCATCTATGTTGTGGAAAATTCAAATGAAAATGGTGGTTTTAGTTAGGATTTGGGTTAAAAACTATTATTACATAATGTGGTCTTAAGGCTTGGGAAATGAGTTAAATAGTTAGCATGAATATTCGTGGAATCCTTGGAATTTATTTTAAAAATTCTAAATTTATTTCCCTATATTCAAATGGTAGATTCATGGTACAACAGAAAGGTAAGCTATAGCTACCAGCTGATTACAATTTTTTCTAAGTATGTCCGACATCTTGCAAAATTTGTGTATTTATATATTGTTAAAAAATAATATTTTGAAAATCAATAATTGGAAGAAACGCACATTGCAGCGCGCAAATTAAAGGTAATAACCATTTTTGTCATGTAGTTGAAAGATTGATCAAATGGGATAATACTTTTGAAAAAAAATATAGGCATTCCATTCATCTTTCACGCTTTTTAATCAATAATAAAAATAGAGAAATATATGAAATAAGTTAGAACAACCTGTTGATTCTAATTTTGAATAACTCAGTACCTTTACGAAACTGTTCTACCTCCTCATTATACCATGGTCGTTACAAAATCATTGTAAGTTCTTATTGTTCCACTTGTCCTATTTTATACGTTCATAAAGAAAGGCCCTGCCAAGACCAAGACCCTGCCATGAAATCTTCAGCTAGATATACGGCATGGCTTATCAGGTCACAGATGTTAAAAATACGTATCGGCTATAAAGTCTGCAACAAAGTTAAACTTCATAATAATAAAACACTATGTGTTGGGGGTATTATACGTTTGATTGGGCCAAAAATTATGTAACATCACGAAATATTGGTTTCCCACATAGGAAAGTATATATGGATCTTCCTATCTCGCCGAGCTGAGTCGATCTAGCTATGTATGTCCGTCCGTCCGTCTGTCCGTCTGTCCATGTTAATTTGTAATCATTCTACAGGTCGCAATTATGGTCCGATCTTCACGAAATTTAGAATGGAGGTGGGGTTTGGGCCAGAACAGAACTCTATTTCTTTTGGAGATGATCGCATAATATTTAGGGGTTGAAATGGACCAAATACTGAAAAATTTCCTGATTTTGCAGTTGCGCTACATGTCGCAATAATAGATCAATCAAAACGGAAGTTAGCGTGGAGCTAGGACTTAGAGCTGGGCAGAAGCCTTCCAATTTTGATGGTCATCGTGTAAAATCTAGTGGGTGAAATAGGCCATAATATTTGTGTTAAATAAAAGTCAAATTTTCCATTAAATCGCGAATATTTTTAATCCCGACCGTTATATAGATGCCGATAGTAAATATATCGGTTATATATAGCGAAATATATTCAATGTGTATATACAAAGGAAGGGGATGGTAGTTAGAATGCTAATATCTCAATAATGGCTGGACCGATCTTGACAAATTTTGTCAATTTAGAATGTCCCTTTGACATAAAAGTATAAAATCTATAAAAATAAAATAAAGATGTTAATATAGATTTTGTAGTATTTTGTGATATTTTTTTATTTTCATATTTTTATCGCATGCGATTTTTTCAATTTGACTTATAATATTTTGTAATATGTTTTTCACCTTACAAAACAAGTAGTGGTTATTATATATATACATATAAAATTTTCACAAGGGTAGGGTTGGGCGCAGAAGGGCTAGGCCTATTGTAGGGGGCAATATATTAGGGGGTTCAAATGGACCAACAACTAAAAATGTTCCAGCCGTTATAAAGGTCACAAATAGAAACCAAAGGACACGAAATCTCGCAAAAGTTAGAGTTAGGACAGCGGGTACAATGGACCACTAATTTTGTGTGAAAAAATACCAGCATTACTTACAGGCGATAT
This sequence comes from Musca domestica, assembly GCF_030504385.1. Classification (NCBI taxonomy): domain Eukaryota; kingdom Metazoa; phylum Arthropoda; class Insecta; order Diptera; family Muscidae; genus Musca; species Musca domestica. The sequence goes on along the minus strand of NW_026712114.1, from coordinate 12,142,845 downwards.
CCGAAATACACAAAAGGCGAATTTCTGGCTTTTTTATGCTGGTTTCGTTGACGAATTTAGCCAAATGTCTTAGACAAGCAAATCATATAGATGAGTCTAAATTAGGAGATACGGAGGGGCTTCTTGCTTTTGGAGATGATTACAAAGTATTTAGGGGTTCAAATTAATCAAAAACAGAAATGTCTTTCCGATCACACAATTGAAGCCAATCGACACGCCTGTGAAGAGAGTGAAGGACAGGGAAGTATTCTAGCATTTTGGATGACCATTGGATTATATTTATCTGTAAAATGGACTACATCAACTAACAGCCCGACGGAGTGCATAAATGTTGGGCAAATGTCCCTAGTCAAAATCCTAATTTCAAAAGCGAAATCTTCCAATATGGATTTGGACATAAGGGGGATTCTAACATATTGTAGTGTTGTAGGGTATAACATAGTCGGTCCCGCACGACTATAGCCTTTTCTTACTTGTTTAAATTTAATTGAATAAAAGCAAAAAATGTCGGAAAAAGCATCAAATTTTAGAATTAGTTTAGATTTGTTCGAATTGGTCACCTTTGGCACTAATTATGGCCTTCACGTCTAACGAAACCGTCACGCGCTGCCCGAATGTTGCTCTGCGTATTTTGGCCCACTCCCGGCGAAGCGCTTGCTTTCCAAAATACTCCAGACACAATAGTTGTCGCTGGAAATGACTCGAGGAACCTCATTTTGTAACCATTCTTGGGTGGCGCGTGTTGTTTCCAACAATATGTTTCCAGAATATTTTCGCAATAATATTTGGCATTTATTCTGATACCATGGTCGATTAATACGAGCGGAGAACGACCATCGGCGGTTATGGCGACCCACACCATCGCCATGGCCGGCGCTTTAGTTCTAGTGGCCAACTGAAGGTGCCCATTTTCAGCTGTTTGTTTACAAACTGCTGGACAACGAATGTTTTCTCATCGGAGCAAACCAAATTCGGCAGTTCACCACTTTCGGCCAAGTGGTGTAAGTTCTTGCACTTTTTTGAATTTCAATGACTTTACCCCGAGCTCATTTTTCAATATTTGCGGAATGGAATATTGCGATATGTTCAGCTCACGAGCCATTTTTGGGCCACGGAATTTCGATCAAGTGGTGTTGTGATGTTGCTGTTTTCTTCCGTCTATTTCCTTGACGTCAGGCTACCAGCTACCAGTATCACGGTAACGAGCGATGGCACGAGACACAAAAGATTTACTCGCATTTAAATGCTGGAGTGCTCTAACGATAGTCACTTGTGGCTTTCCAGACAAATATAAAGAAATCACACTATCACGCTTGAATTCCATCACGAATAACTTTTTTTCTGGAATATTCTCACCAAAATGCTTTTGTACGCTTGTAAACAATATAATGAGTTGTCACTGGAATAATTTTAACAGCTGTCGGATGAGTGGCTTAGAAATGACAGCAGTCTGAATTTTGTTGCAGTTTTTTGCAAGAACTTACACCGCAACAGAAAGAAAATAGGCTCAAAGGAGCTAAAGAGTTGTTTCGCTTGGCCGAAAGTGGTGAACTGCCGAATTTGGTTTTCTACGATGAGAAAACATTCGTTGTCCAGCAGTTTGTAAACAAACAAGATGATCATGTTTACTTGCCAAAGAGGTCAGCTGAAAATGTGCACCTTCGGTTGGCAGAACGTGTGCTGAGGGCCGCCATAACAGCCGATGGTCGCTCTCCGTTCGAATTAATAGACCGTGGTATCAGAATAAATGCCGAATATTATCGTGAAAATATTCTGGAGGGTATATTAAAGCCTTGGGAATGCAACAATTTTGGCCACAGACCTTGGACATTCCAACAGGACTCAGCACCATCGTGCTTAGTACGCGACACCCATGAATGGTTACAAAATTAGATTCCTCGCTCCATTTCCAACGCACAATGGCCACCAAAATCTCCGGATACCAATCCGTTGAACTATTGTGTCTTTTGGAAAGCAAGGTTGGCACTAAAAAATAACAAAGTGTCGACCACCTCAAGCGCTTCGCTGGGAATGGGCCAAAATACCGCAGAGCAACATTCGGGCAGCGTGCGACGGTTTCCTTGGCTGTTTAAAGGCCACAATTCGTGCCAAAGGTGACCAATACGAACATGTCTAATATTTGATGCTATTTCCGACATTTTTTGCTTTCATTCAATAAAATTAAAAAAAAAAACAAGTAAGCAAAGGCTATAGTCGTGCGGGACCGACTATGTGATACCCTACAACACCACAATATGATAGAAGCCCCCTTATGTCGAAATCCATTTTGGGAGATTTCGTTTTTGAAATTATGCTGTTAGTTGTTTTCGTCCATTTACAGCTGAATATAATCCAATGGTCATCAAAAATGTTAGACTTTTTTCCTGTCTTCTCAGGCGTGTCGATTGGCTTCAATTGTGTGATCAGGAACATTTTTCTGTTTTTGGTTCATTTTAACCCCTAAATATTTTGCGATCACCTCCCAAAGCAAGAGATTTCTTAATAACGGATGAATCAAGAATATTTTTAATTGTTGGTCCATTTCAACCCCTAAATATATTGTGAACATCTTACCATTGTGAAAATTTTCGTGAGGATCGGACGATAATTGCAATATGTATATAATAACCCCAACCTGTGTTGTAAAGTGCAAAAATATTACAAAATATACACTTCAATATTATAAGTCAAATAGAAAAAATATGAAAAAATAAAAAAATGTCACAAAATACTACAAAATCTATATTAACATCGTTATTGGCATCTTTTTATAGGATTTTTTTAGATTTTATACTTTTATGCCAAAAGGGCATTCTAAATTTACAAAATTTGTCCAAATCGCTCCAGCCATTCTGGAGATATAAACATTCTAGCTAACATCCCCTGCCTTTGTATATATATATATATATATATATATATATATATATATATATATATATATATCCGATATTTTTACTATCGGCATCTACGTAACAGTCAAAATTGACCTGTTCGTCTATTTGTGATTTCGCCGGCATTAAAAATATTCGCGGTTTAATGGAAAATTTGACTTTTATTTATCACAAATGCTATGGTCTATTTCAACCACTAAATATTACCCGATGACCATCAAAATTGGAAGGCTTCTGCCCAGCCCTAAGCTCTAGCCCCATGCTAACTTTCGCTTCGATTGGTCTATAATTGTGACCTGTAGAGCAACTGCAAAATCAGGATTTTTTCAGTTTTTGGTCCATTTCAACCCCTAAATATTATGCGATCATCTTCAAAAGAAAAAGGGTTCTATGCTGACCGTAACCCCACCTACATTTTAAATTTCGTGAAGATCGGGCCATAATTGCGACCTGTAGATTGATTACAAATTAACATGGACAGACGGACAGACGGACGGACGGACATACATAGCTAGATAGGAAGAGCTCGGCGAGATAGGAAGATCTATATATACTTTCCTATGTGGGAAATCAATATTTCGTGGTGTTACATAGTTTTTGGCCCAATCAAACTTATAATACCCCCAACACAAAGTGTTGTAGGGTATAAAAATGTATAAATTATGGCGTTTGACTTTGTTGCAGTTTTTTTTTTAACTCAACCTGTATTGCCCATATGTCTTTCGCAACAAGGTTGATGGTATAAAAAGGGCTAAACAATTGCATCATTGTTCCATTATCATAGATCCCCTTATTCATTACTCTCGTTTTTACCAATTTCCATTGAAATCCAATTCTTTGCGGATGATACGAATGTACATCCTTTGATACAAGGTAATAAAACGAACTTTAATGAGTGACCCATTGGGGTATTCCTTTATTAAAATTTTTTACATTTTCAACTGTCCCGAAAAATAATACACATAACAATACTGTAAAACAGAGCAAGGCAGAGAGCCTCAAAAAATTTTTGTGATTGTATGTGTTTGAAATAACAAAATATTGCACGTGTTTTTTTGCCTCTCTTTACAGAGTGAGAAATAAATTGTTATCTTTAAATTTTCAATTTAAAATTTTCTGTTTTCAAAACAACTTCGTTTGTAAAAAAAATTATATTGTGACAGACAATTCGGAGATTTATTTGTATAATTATTTCAATTATGACTCATTTTAAAATTAAAAAAATATATAAGTTGACATTTTTAGAAATTTTATATAATTTTGATGTTATTTTCATTTAATAATTTCGGACATAACATGCTAACCATCTAAGTTGACCCTTTAAAAAGTAATACCGATTTCCACAGGCTGGCATACGCAAATAGTCGTAGAATTTTTTGCTGATCAGAAACTCATTTCCAGCGTTGGTTTCTAAAAGATTATTTGTATGAATTACAAACAGAATGATCAACATCGCATCTTGCTATTTTTCCTAAAATTGACTAACTGTACATATCATTTCATAGAAATCTGGGGATATGAAAATGTCTACTAATTTAGAAGGACAATTAATTTGTCGATTAATATGAAATGAATTCCTACTCCTAACATGTGAGTCCTTATACAAATTCTGTCAAAAATGAATCAATCAAATATATACATCTTAACAGTTGTAATTTCGGAAATATTTGTTTCAAATATGTAGTAAGATACATTTATATCATCCAATATTTCTTACGGTGTATTCATAAAAATATCCGACAGCACCTCCCTCATCGACTGCCCGAATAAAACTAAATATTCTCCCAAAACCAATTTGACAGAAAATTCAAAACAATTTATTTTTTACAATTGTGTTGGTGAACACACAGATATCCCAAGGGATACTCTTTGCCTAGCCTTGCTGTAAAACAAGGCTAGGCAAAGAGTATCCCTTGGAATATCTGTGTGTTCACCAACACAATTGTAAAAAATTAATTGTTTTGAATTGTTTTTCTGTCAAAATGGTTTTGGGAGAATATTTAGTTTTGTTCGAGCAGTCGATGGGGAAGGTGCTGTCGGGCATTTTTATGAATACACCGTAAGAAATATTGGAACACATAAATATACCTTACTACATATTTGAAACAAATATTTCCGAAATTGTAAAAATGTTTGTCTTTTTCGATTGAATTCTATTTGACAGAATTTGTATACGAATTCACATGTTAGGAATATAAATTCATTTCATATTGATCGACAAATTTATTGTCCATCCAAATTAGAGACATTTTCATATCCCTTGATTTCTATGAAATGATATATACGTTCTTGGTCAATATTGGGAAAAATAACAGGTTGTGATGTTTGTCATTCTGCATGTGATTCATAGAAATAATCTTTTAGGACCCAACACAGGATATGAGTTTTTGATCAGGGTAAAATTCTACGACTATTTGCATATGTCTGTATGTCAACCTGTGATAATCGGTATTACTCTTTAAAAGGTCAACTTTGATGGTTATTAAACACAAATAACATCAAAATTATGTTAACTTATATATTTTTGAAGGACATTTATATTATTTTTATACCCTCCACCGTAATATGTAGGGTATATTAAGTCTGACGTTCCGTTTGTAATACCTCGAAATATACATTTTAGACCCCACAAAATATATATAAAATTCTATTTCGATTTAACGATGTCCGTCCGTCTGTGGAAATCGCTCTAGCTTCCGAACGAATTGAAGTAGATAAATTAAATTTTGCTCAAATGTATATTATGTCAGGACTTTTGGTATTGAAAATGGGCCATGTAGGTCCACGTTTAGGTATTGCCTCCATATAACGGTATCTCCCGATAATCGGTATTTTGATGATTTTAGTTACATTATTCACCGTTTCTTTTATTCAAGTTTCAAATTTGAATATTGTAATGGTTTATGACAAAAGTTACCTATGCAGGTCCACATCGTCGTTTTGACTCTAATATAACGGCAACATTCGTTATTTTTAAGATTTTAACGGATTTTATTTTTTCGAAAATTGCCAAATTCGTTCCAGATGGTGGAGGCTATTCAAAGCTCTGTCAGGTCGAACTTATAGCTCTTTTACTTGTTTCATTTTAAAATTAATCATAATTGAAAAAATTGTGCAAATATATCTCCGAATTGTCTAATCAAAATATTAATTTTTACCAACAAAGTTGTTTTGAAAACAGAACATTTTAAATTGAAAATTTAAATATAACAAATTATTTCTCACTCTGTACAGAAGGCAAAAAAACACTTGCAATATTTTTGTTAATTCAAAACACATACAATCACAAAAAATTTTTGAGGCTCTCTGCCTTGCCCTGCTGTAAAATATGTAAATATTATAGACAGATATATTAAGGTATTTTCAATTTGAAATGGGTCTGATTTCAACAGCATTTAAATGTTAATAAACGTAAAAGGTCACATCTGAAACAGTTGTCAGAATAATGTATATGTGTGTGTGCTCGAGTGAGTGTGTATGTAATTTTGTGAAGTCAACTGAAAATGAAAAATGTTACTTTATAAATTTGAAGTACATTTAAATTGAAACCAAGTGGGCGATTTTTCCCTTTGTGAATCTGTTATGGAATATTCATAAATGATTCAATGACTTTGAATGCCAAATAAGGGATGGGGATCTAATAAGAATAATTTAAAGAAAAACGAATATAATTTCCAGACACTGAGACCATAAAAATGTCAAAAGACAATCTAATGTATAAGGCCTCATTATTAAAATTCGAATTCATTTGAATTTAAATGAAAATAATTCTTTGGAAATATTTCACAAATAATTTCGTATTAAAAAAAAAACTCCAATTCCAATACTCGTTTTTCAAAAGAAAAATTTAAAATATTTACCAGCTTCCTTTGATTACTTTCACCTAAACAAACGCACATACATACACACTTATAAATACCCCGAACAACATTGTCTACCTTTTGGTCTTGACATTTGAATGGCTCTTCTTAAAAAAAGGCAAAAGCTGATAGAAACATCCGTCCAATACATCAAACTACTATTCATTGAAGGCAAAAAGAAAATGGTAACGTTTTTTTTTAAGTGAAAGCTCTTGGTCGTTGCAAACACGGTCCTTACACAGATAAGTGGATAGATGATGATGGTGCTGCATTGAAGAGAGGATAGAAAAAAACGACTAAAATGAAACGATATCGACAAATAACAACTACAGTTTAATAAAGGATGTCGGAACGTAACACAGCAGACCTCGACGTGGAACTCTAGGAAGCATTTCTGCTGCCAAAGAGGATGAATTATTAATTGTTCAATCAATTATTTAACAATGAATAAAATTTATGACGGGGTTGGTAGGGTATGGAAGTCATGGTTGTAGATGGGGGTCTACGTTATCGTAAGTCTAGACAAATAATTAAATTATGGATTGAATTCAATTAGAAGACCCACAGGCCTTCTATGACGAGACCCATAGGTCTTTTATACGAAGACCCACAGCTCTTCTATGAGAAGATCCATAGCTCTTTTATGAAAAGACCTATAGCTTTTCTATGAGAAAACCATAGCTCTTCTATGAGAAGGCTCATATCTCTTCTTCATAGCTCTTCTATGTTATGAGAAGATCTATTGCTCTTCTATGAGAAGACCTATTGCTCTTCTATGAGAAGACCTATTGCATTATGAGAAGACCTATTGCTCTTCTATGAGAAGACCTATTGCTCTTCTATGAGAAGACCTATTGCTCTTCTATGAGAAGACTTATTGCTCTTCTATGAGAAGACCTATTGCTCTTCTATGAGAAGACCTATTGCTCTTCTATGAGAAGACCTATTGCTCTTCTATGAGAAGACCTATTGCTCTTCTATGAGACGACCTATTGCTCTTCTATGAGACGACCTATTGCTCTTCTATGAGACGACCTATTGCCCTTCTATGAGAAGACGCATAGCTTTTCTATGAGAAGACGCATAGCTTTTCTATGAGAAGACCGATTGCTCTTCTATGCGAAGACCTATTGCTCTTCTATGAGAAGACCTACAGAGTGAGATGAAAAAACTGCAACCAATTTCAGACTGCTGCCATTTCTAAGCCAGCTGTGGAAATTATTGCAGTGACAGGTCATTATATTGTTTACAACCGCACAAAGGCATTTTGGTGAAAATTTTTCAGAAAAAAATGTTTTCGTGGTAGAATTCAAGCGTGATTTCTTTATATTTTTTACTGGACAACGACAAATGGCTATCATTAGAGCACTCCAGCATTTAAATGTGAATAAATGTTTTGTGTCTCGTACCATCGCTCGTTACCGTGATACTGGTAGCGCAGCCCGACGTCAAGGAAGTGGACGGAAGAAAGCAGCAACATCAGCAGAAATGGCTCGAAAAGTAAAGAACCGACTTGATCAAACCCGCTTCGCAGTGGCCGTAAAATGGCTCGTAAGCTGAACATATTGCAATATTCCATTCGGCAAATATTAAAAAAGGAGATCGTGGTAAAGCCATTGAAATTCCAAAAAGTGCAAGAACTTATACCGCAACAGAAAGAAAATAGACTCAAAAGAGCTAAAGAGTTTCTTCGATTGGCCGAAAGTGGTGAACTGCCGAATTTGGTTTTCTCCGATGAGAAAACATTCCTTGTCCAGTAATTTGTCAACAAAAAAAAATTATGATGTTTACTTGCCAAAGAGGTCAGCTGAAAATGTGCACCTTCGGTTGGCCACCAGAACTCAAGCGCCGGCCATTGTGATGGTGTGGGCCGCCATAAAAACCGATGGTCGCTCACCGCTCGTATTAATCGACCGTGGCATCGCAATAAAGGTCGAATAGTATCGCGAAAATATTCTGGAGGGTGTATAAAAGCCTTGGGCACGCAAACATTTAGGCCGCAGACCTTGGACATTCCAACAGTACTCAGCACCATCGCACTCATCACGCGCCACCAAGAATGTTTACAAAATGAGGTTCCTCGCTTCATTTCCAGCGCACAATGGCCAGAAAAATCACCGGATACCAATCCCTTGGACTATTGTGTCTGCAGTATTTTGGAAAGCAAGGTTGGCACTAAAAAATACCAAAATGTTGATAACCTCAAGCAAGCACTTCGCTGGGAATGGGACAAAATACCACGGAGCAACATTCGGGAAGCGTGTGACGGTTTCATTGGCCGTTTGAAGGTCATAATTCAGTTTTTTTTTTGTCTCACCCTGTATTTGTCTTCTTTGAGAAGGCCTATTCGTCTTCTTTGAGAAGAACTAGTGCTCTTGTATGTGAACGCCGATTCGCTTTCTATGAAAAGACCTATTCGTCTTCTGTAATAAGAGCGATTCGATTTCTATGAGTAGACCTATTCATCTTCTATGAGTAGACCCCTTGGTCCGCTATGAGATGATTTTTATGAAAATATTTATTTTGCCCTCTATGAGAAATACCAAAATTGTATTTTTTTTTTCTCCTTCCAAGTTCCCCCAGAATCATAAAATCCTTCAACAGCTTTTCTCCCCTATAAAATTTTAACATTCATATTATTTTTATGGTCGCAAAACATGTACGAAAACACTCGCACTTGTTTGCCCCACCAACACAAAACATACGTTATAAGAGAAATGCCGTTTTTGTTTTTAATTGAAAAATAAAACCTTGGCAAAACATTTTCCTTTTGAATCCTAAGATGAACACGAGTGCATCTTAAGGATTTGCCACAAAGCTGAAATTATTTCTAAAATATTTCGCAGCCAACAAATCCTTAGGCAGATTTAGCATTTTCTCATTTAATAGATCTCTATTCGGCGCCTCTCTCTCTTCCCCACCCCGTCATAAAAATAATAATAAAATCGATTTCAGACACATACAACCCCACAATAACTAAATCCTTAAAATTCCACACGTTGCATTGTTGAGTGGTGTTGTTTGTTGAATTGTTTCTACACAGCACACTCAAACACACATGCACACACATCCACCTCTTCCACGGCCACAAGGCATCAATATCTCTGGCTGGAGACTTCTTCGTTTTCTTTATTGTTGCAAATAAAATGAAATGCCAAAGAGAAATTAATTTCAGCAATTCATTGTTTGGCATCCTACGCATTTTCCTTTCTTCGTTCCTTCGTTCGTTCGTATTGTTATTGTTTTTATTATTATTTTCAGTTTCTTTTTATTTTTTGCTGCGCCCATCATCCTTTACTTCCATTTCTTGTTCTCATTGTATTTTTTGTTTTGTTTCGCTTGTTGGCAATTGCACGTAACATGGTTGTCTTATATTCCGGTCTGTTCAACTTCCTTTCCTTTCGTTAATGTTATTGTTGCTGTTGTCGTTTGTTGTTGACGTGGAATCCCTTCCATTCCCCTCTCCCTACTCATCCACCTCCTTGTCTGAGCTCTTGCGGTTTTTATGTTGCCCAACATTCTTGAACATCCGCCAAAGTTGCATTTCCGGCATTAAACAACAGTTTATCCTGGAATAGTTGCGGAGGATGGGTGGTTGAATTGGATGGTTGTAGTTCGTAGAACCGGGGATGGGGTACATGGGGGGAGAATACGCTTTCCATAACCATTGCATTTAATCCGTTTTTATTCCAATGACTTAATTTATATCCTTTACTGTCTCTGCTGCTCTTGCTGCTGCTTCGGGTGCCGTTACTGCACCAGCTGCAACGTGTGCCACCATCATCATCATCATTGACATTGCATACCTCTGATGTTGATTTATTATTGACAGCATTTGTCTGAGTGTGTGTGTGTTATTTTATTACCTTTCTCTTTTCTCGTTTTTTTTTTTTTTCTTTACAGGTTTCGCTTTGGCTTCAAAATGTTTTTCCGCTGGTGTCCATTCGTTCATGTTGGCGCTGAAAGTCTAAATCGTCGTGATAACCTGACATCACGTTATTCATGCTCCGGTTCACCCGATCACAATCGCATCAAACGTAATGGTAAATGTTCCAAATTTGGTATTTTTTGTACAACACAACACATGCATACACATTCGAAAGGCATTGGAGTGGGTCGAATGGATTTTAAATAATTTTAAAATATTATTTAAATTTAAATTAAGAAAGAGGACGAGTTCTGGAATTTAAAATGAAGGTCGTTGATGGGACAGATATATCACAGGTTTTTGGAAATTCGAACTATAAGTACACTAAAGGTAGTAAAATTCCCTAAATTTGCCACAATTTGGTAATAAGTGAAAAAAATCTTGACATTTGGTAAAAAAAGTAGGTTTGATATAGGGAGGTGGTTTTGAAAATGTGTACTAAGTGCAAGAACTGTGCTAAATGGTAATATATTTGACACAATTTGCTTTTGTGTTAACTGATGGAACGGAAAGTACGAAAAGTACCAAATGTTACTAAATTTGGTAGTGGAGAAGGGGATAGATTTGGAAATCTGAAATTTGTTATTAGTTCACTTTTTTGAAACATTTACTGAAAAAATGCAAAAAGTAATAAATGTATTAATCATTAAATTTCCATCCTATTTGGTCGAAACTTCGTACATCGCAATACCATTATCAAACGTAGATCGAGTTCGGAGATGGGCAATATCGGTCCACTCCCGCACAAAAGGTTTAAATTTGTAAAAAAATCTTATTGCACAGAAAGGGAAATGATACTCCGATTTTGCACCAAATCTGGAAATCCTAATATTTGCATCAGTGATAGGTCAGGTGTGAAAATGTAAATATCTGTCCACTCCATCAAGTATCACTCCCACAAAGGGTAAACATTTTGAATAAATACAACCCTTATTAAATGTGAAGGTCCGGTGTGAAGATGGAATACAGGGAGAAATGAAAAAACTGCAACCAACTTCAGTCTACTGTCATTTCTAAGCCTCATCCGACATATTTTTTAAAAGCGTACAAAAGCATTTTGGTGAGAATTTTCCTGAAAAAAAGTTATTCGTGATGGAATTCAAGCGTGATAGTGTGATTTCTTTATGTTTGGCTGGAAAATCAAGAGTGGCTATCGTTAGAGCACTCCAGCATTAAAATGTGAATAAATCTTTTTTGTCTCGTACCATCGCTCGTTACCGTGATACTGGTAGCGTAGCTCGACGTCAAGAAAGTGGACGGAAGAAAACAGCAACATCAGTAAATAAAGAAGCGACTTGATCGAAACCCTCGTAGCAATGGCTCGTCGAAAAATGGCTCGTGAGCTGTACATATAGCAATATTCCATTCGGCAAATATTGAAAAATGATCTCGGGGTAAAGTCATTGAAAATCCAAAAAGTGCAAGAACATACCGCAAGTGCAAGAACTTACCGCAACAGAAAGAAAATAGACTCAAAAGAGCTAAAGAGTTGTTTCGCTTGGCCGAAAGTGGTGAACTGCCGAATTTGGTTTTCTCCGATGAGAAAACATTCGTTGTCCAGCAGTTTGTAAACAAACAAAATAATCCTGTTTACTTGCCAAAGAGGTAAGCTGAAGATGTACACCTTCGGTTGGCCACCAGAACTCAAACGCCGGCAATGGTGATGGTGTTGGCCGCCATAACTATTAATCGACCGTGACATAAGAATAAATGCCGAATATTATCGCGAAAATATTCTAGAGGGTGTACTAAAGCCTTGGGCACGCAAACATTTTGGACGCAGACCTTGGACATTCCAACAGTACTCAGCACCATCGCACCCAGTACGGGCCACACATGAATGGTTACAAAATGAGGTTTTTCGCTTCATTTCCAGCGCCCTATGCTACCAAAATCTCCGAATATCAATCCGTTGGACTATTGTTTCTGGAGTATTTTGGAAAGCATGGTTGGCACTAAAATTCCAAAGTGTCGATCACGCTTCGCCGGGAATGGCAGAAATACCGCAGAGCAACATCCGGGCAGCGTGTGACGGTTTCATTGGCCGGTTGAAGGCCATAATTCGTGCCAAAGCTGACCAATTCGAACAAATCTAAACTTATTCTAAAATTTAATGCTATTTCCGACATTTTTTGCTTTCATTCAATAAAATTTAAAAAAAGTAACAATTATGGCGTTTGACTTTGTTGCAGTTTTTTTTTATCTCACACTGTATTTGTCTTAACCCGAAATCAGATAAGAATATGTATTTTTTCGAAATTTATGATTTCGCGGATATAAATAAATGCTCGTTTTCCTTCAATTTTTGCACATACCAATATTTTTATTTGTATTAGATGAAGTATGAAAATGGAATACTTCGGTCCGCTATATCAGTTACCTCACGCATGTTTCCACATTTTCCAATAATTTGCATATATTTCATATAAAGTATAGGAAGGAGTCGATATATTCCAATCTGGCATGTTGTAATATTTTTTTATCAGTCTTAGGTCAGATACGAGTTGGAGCAATATTGCGTTCAACTGCTTTGAAATCTCCCCCATAAAGAGTCAACAATGATCATAACACAAGGCTGGGGGTATATACCTGTCGGCAAAACCGACTGATACTATTTTACTTGTTTAACTTATTTTCTCTAAAAAATTTTTAGCTTTTGTGGGGGAGGTACTAGAAGGAGTGATCCGATATTGTCCATCTCCTAACCGGATTTAAGTTTGATAATAATATTACGATGTACCAAGTTTGGACCAAATCGGATACTCCACCCCGTGCGCACCAGCCAAACAGACAGACGCACAGATTGTCTGAAACGGATTTAGTCATGGGGTATAAACAGGTCACACAGGTAAACTATGGGTTTAAAATTGTTACAGGTACTCTGGGGTTTCGCTTAAATAATTAATTTCTTCCTTTTATAAATATTTTGTAATTTTACTCAGATGAATTGTAACTTATTGGCCTTGGTGGCTGAACTGTTATTGGCCTTGGTGGCTTATATTACAATATGAATTAAATAAATTAATCAATAAAATAAATAAACATTAGAAAAGTAAACATTTTAGCGGAGACACGTGCTCAGTCCTTGATCTGTATTGAAAGAACAATTTTAAGATTTTAGTCACGTTTCTTATTCTATTCGACCCATTCTAATGTCAGTTCAGTTTATTTGTTCGAATCTATTTATTACCATTTGACATATTAAAAAAATTGATGAATATGAATTAAATGAAGTCATCCGATGACAAATGTTAAAGGTGTAAGCTTTGACCTGTTTTTGTGGTACAGTGAACACCGAATATTACACCTTCAACATTTCTTTGGCAATTAAAATTGACACCAAGTTACAGTTTTTACATTTAGCTAGTGTTTTTCTTTTCAAAAACATTGAACTTTTTCTTCCATATTTTTAGATACTCAACGCTCGTTTCTCTACACCTGCCCTGGCTCACCAAAAAGTCGTCGCATTTCCCACTGTGGTAAGTTCGATTGTTTTTGTTTTTTTTTTTTTTTCTTTTTTTTTTTTCAAATCATCCGTTATCATGGAAACTCAGCAACATAAAAAATACCAAAAATAATTTGAATGGAAATAGAAAAAATCCAATGTAGAGCAAACGTCCATAAATATTTAAATATAGGAAAACGAAGGGGTTAGTTAATGGTCAACAATAAATCCAAAGATAAACCTGTCAATCAGTGATTTTGGAAAACATTTTTTTTATAATTGGCAAAAACTTGCGGAAATATTTGATATTTTGAGTTGTGTGTGAAGGAAGAGTTAGCTTTAAATTTGTGAATGAACTTTAGAGACTAGGGAATAGTGAAAGGATAAGTAAAACATATTGAAATGCAATATAAAGGAGGTATCAGGAATTTTAAATTGGTCAAGGGGACTATACAGGGTGAGATGAAGAAACTGCAACCAATTTCAGACTGCTGTCATTTCAAAGCCACTTGTCCAACAGCTGTTAACATTATTCCAGTAACAGCTCACTATATTGTTTACAAGCGTGCAAAAGCATTTCATTGAGAATTTTACAAAAAAAGTTATTCGTGATGGAATTCAAGCGTGAAAGTGCGATTTCTTTTTATTTGGCTGCAAAACCACAAGTGGATATCGTTAGAGCGCTCCAGCCTTTGAATGTGAATAAGTCTTTTGTGTCTCGTACCATCGCCCGTTACCGTGATACTGGTAGCGTAGCCCGACGTCAAGGAAATGGACAGAAGAAAACAGCAACATCAGCAGAAATGATTCGAAAAGTAAACCAGTAAAGAAAGTCTTAAAGTCGGGCGGGTCGATTTGATGATACCCTACACCACTTTGCTGATTTAGTAGAGCTCCGCAAAGCAATTAAAAGTTTTTATGGGAGAATTCAATAATACACGCTATGATTATAATTATAATTTAAATTTCAAAGGACTTAATATGCCGAAGCATTTATATCTTTTAAATTCGGACTTGTATTGCCCATTTGGTGCACAATTAATTTAAAATCGGATAAAAATATATATGGGAGCTATATCCAAATCGGAACCGATCTCGATAAAATTTGGCAAAGATATTTCTGAGCTGTATTTGATATATTTTCCTGAATATCGTTGTTACGGAGTGCATATTACGGCTGTGGGTAACATATATAACAAATCGGATTAACAGTATACATGGGAGCTATAGCTATATCTGAACCGATCTTCACCAAATTTGACATACTAGCTTCTAGACTCAATTCGGTTGTAAGTGCCAAATATCATCCCATTTGGGCAAATATTAGGCGTTTGGTGCACGATCAAAGGTAAATCGGACGAAGTTATATATGGGAGCTATATTCAAATCTGAACCGATATCGATAAAATTTAGCAAAGGTATTTCTGAGCTGTATTTGATATATTTCCCCAAATATTGTTGTTACAGAGGGCATATTACGGCTGCGGAGGACAAAAATAACAAATCGGATGAACAATATATATGGGAGCTATAGCTTTATCTGAACCGATTTCGATCAAATTTAACATACTTATTTTCAGGCCTAATCTGGGTGTATATGTAAAATTCCATACAATTCGGGCTGATATTATACGTTTGATGCACAATAAAAGGCAAATCGGACAAGATATATATGGGAGCTATATCTAAATTTTGACCGATTATCTCCAATTTCAATAGGGTTCGTCCTTGGGCCAAACAAATGATCTGTGCAAAATTTCATCTGGATCGGGCAATAAATGCGACCTGCACTTTGTTTACAAAAATACATGGACAGACGGACGGACGGACAGACGGACTGACATGCATAAATCGACTCAGAATATGATTCTATGCAGATCATCAAAAGGAACTATGGGTCTATCCCGTTTCCTTTTGCCTGTTACAAACAAATGCACAAAGACATAATACCCTGGCCACCTTGTGGTGTAGGGTATAAAAAGCGACTTGATCGAAACCCGGGTGGCAGTGGCCGAAAAATGGCTCGTGAGCTGAACATACTCATACTGAACTCGGGGTAAAGCCATTGAAATTCCAAAAAGTGCAAGAACTTAGACAGCAACAGAAAGAAAATAGACTCAAAAGACCTAAAGGGTTGTTTCGCTTGGCCTAAAGTGGTGAACTGCCGAATTTGGGTTTCTCCGATGAGAAAACATTCGTTGTCCAGCAGTTTGTAAACAAACAAAATGATCGTGTTTACTTGCCAAAGAAGTCAGCTGAAAACGTGCACCTTCGGTTGGCCACTAGAACTCATGCGCCCGCCATTGTGATGGTGTGGGCCGCCATAACAGCCGATGGTCGCATATAATCGCGAAAATATTCTGGAGGGTGTTTTAAAGCCTTGGGCACGCAAACATTTTGGCCGCAAACCTTGGACATTCCAACAGGACTCAGCACCATCGCTCTCTGCACGCTCTCTCTCGGTTCTGTTTGGAGTACATCCGATTGTGATATTGGGGTTTATATTTTTGTGGGTGGAAGTGATATTTTGCCTCTAATCTACGAATAATTCCCCTAGAAAAAGGAGTTTGGCTTTATGAGTCATAGCAGATCCATAGAAAGGCAAGGCTTAGATATATTCCATTCGTAACGCATTAACACTTTCACTCCCATTTGATTTTTACTAAGACTCTGCTAATCGTCCTTCATTAATCATCATCGAAAATCAAAAAAAAACTGACCCTGGATAATTTGTCATATTCTTTTTTCTTTCTTTCTCTCTGTTTTCTTTTAGGTATCCTTCGTAGTTCAACAATTTTAACAACTCACCGTGACAGCAGCCGTCACTCAGCACCCATAACAACTACAACAACAATGGTCCCAAACACTTGTAATATAAGTGGCGGCAATTATTCACAGCATCACCAACACCATCTACATCATCATTCGCATCCACATCATCACGGTTCGTATCACCAACGGAACAGTGTCAAGTTGGCCAACAGTGTCAACAATTCCCATGAATTGGCATCGTTGACCGGTAATGGACCCCTGCACTTGTATGCGGCCAACAACTCCAAGGAAAAGCTGCTAAAATCAAATCTACGGCCGAATGGTAAATGGACAATGGCAACAACAACAATAGCGGCCACAACGGGGACACCGGCAACGAATGAGAATGTGGTTGGGACATGTCCGTCGGCGTTTAATGGTGTAAGTGATACAAATTATTTGGCCAATCGAACGGCTTTAATGTCTTGACAAAATGGAGGGGGTTGCGAGGTAGAAGTGGACGACGGCGACAAAGCAGTAAAAGATCTTTATAACGGTGGCAACAGCAACGGAAACGGAAGTCTATTCTATACCAGTTCAACATTGACAAATGGCACGGGCACCACTGCTGCTGCTGCTGCCGGCACCCCCGCCAATTCGAACACTTCATTATTGCTGTACAATAATTCAAGTAATGATTATGACAGGCAAAGAACTTCGAATGGCCTAACCTTGGAAGTTGGCAAAGCGAGCAGCAAAACCAACAACAACACATTCACATCAAAGCACGAAGCTATAAACTTGGATGATAGAAGTTCTACGAGTGGCGGTGGTATTAAAATGCTTTATTCCAGCAGTACAACAGCAGCAACAAAATCTAATACATTTCATAATCAGGACAAAACATGGCTTTAAGCCATTCGCAAGAAACAAACTATTAAAATATGCCAACCAACAGAAAAAGCGAAAGAGTGTAAGAGAAAGGCATGTGTCCATATCCTTTTGTACATGACTTGTATTAGACAACAAATTTGCAATTGCTCGGCATCCGAAGTACTACTCGCTATTGTAAATGGTAGTTAGTTTCAACTCAAACAGATTCTGATATTCCCTAGTTTTAAGAATGTATAGGAAAATTTTCGCCTCATATTTTTTTTTTGTTTAGTTTAAAGAGATGTATTTTAAGGACTGTTCCGGTGAGATATGAAATGAATATTTGAATATAAGGAATGAAGATATATATATATATATATATATATATATATATATATATATATATATATATATATATATATATGTATATATATATATATATATATATATATACATACATATAACATTTCGAATTCAAAAAAGGAGAGAGAGACAAAAAATTAATTGAAATTTGAAATATTATTTCTGCCATGTGGCTACATTTACTACTACCAAAATTTGCTTAATCGAATATTTTCGGCAAACCGGCTGATACTTCCTTACTTGTTTTTATACCGTACAACACTATGTGTTGGGGGTATTATAAGTTTGATTGGGCCAAAAATTAGGTAACACCTCGGAATATTGATTTCCCACATAGGAAAGTATATATGAATCTTCCTATCTCGCCGAGCTGAGTCGATCTAGCTATGTATGTCCGTCCGTCTGTCTGTCCGTCTGCCCATGTTAATTTGTAATCACTCTACAGATCGCAATTATGGCCCGATCTTCACGAAATTTAGAATGGAGGTGGGACTAAGGTCAGAATATGGAGACGATCGCATAATATTTAGGGATTGAAATGGACCAAAAACTGAAAAAAATCCAGATTTTGCAGTTGCTCTACAGATCGCAATTATAGACCAATCAAAGCGGAAGTTAGCATGACGCTAGAGCTTAGGGCTGGATAGAAGCCTACCAAATTTTGATGGTCATCGGGTAATATTTAGTGGGTGAAACAGGCCACAACATTTGTGTTTAATAAAAGTCAATTTTTCCATTAAACCGCGAATATTTTTAATACCGACGAATCACAAATATACGAACAGGTCAATTCTGACCGTTACGTAGATGCCGATAATAAATATATCGGATATATATAGCGAAACATGTACAATGATTATATACAAAGGGGATGTTAGTTAGAATGCTTATATCACAAGAATGGCTGGACCGATTTTGACAAATTTTGTCAATTCAGAATGCCCTCTTGACATAAAAGTATAAAATCTAAAAAAATCGCAGAAAAAGATGCCAATAATGATGTTAATATAGATTTTGTAGTATTTTGTGACTTTTTTTTTATTTTTTCATATTTTTTATCGCATGCGATTTTTTCAATTTGACTTATAATATTTTGTAATATTTTTTCACCTTACAATACAGGTGGGGATATTATATAAGTATTGCAAATATCGTCCGATCCTCACGAAAATTTTCACAAGGGTAGGGTTGGGCTCAGAAGGACTAAGCCTATTGTTTTCAAAGATGTCCGCAATATATTAGGGGGTTGAAATGGACCAACAACTTAAAATTGTCCTAATTTTGCAACCGTTATAAAGGTCACAAATAGAAACCAAAGTACACGAAATCTCGCATAAAGTTAGAGTTTAGGACAGCGGGTGCAATGGACCACTAATTTTGAAGTTGATTGATAATTTTTTGTTGATCTGTGATATTTTGGTCCATTCCCGACGAAGCGCTTGCTTGAGGTGATTAATACTTTGGTGTTTTTAAGTGCCAAACTTGTTTTCCAAAATACTCCAGACACAATAGTCCAAAAATTTATATTCAGAGATTTTGGTGGTCATTCTGCGCTGGAAATGAAACGATGAACCTCAACCTCGATGAACCTTGAAACCATTCTTGGGTGGCGCGTGCTGAGTGCGATGGTGCCGAGTCCTGTTGGAATGTACAAGGTCTACGGCCAAAATGTTTGCGTGCCCTCCAAAATATTTTCGCCATAATATTCGGCATTTAATCTGATGCCACGGTCGATTAATACGAGCGATGAGCGACCATCGGCCTGACCGGCGCTTGAGTTCTGGTGGCCAACCGAAGATGCACATTTTCAGCTGACTTCTTGGCAGTAAACACTATCATTTTGTTTGTTTACAAACTGCTGGACAACGCATGTTTTCTCATCGGAGATAACCAAATTCGGCAATATTTGGGCTACGCTACCAGTATCGCGGTAACGCGACACTAAAAGATTTATTCACATTATATGCTGAAGTGCTCTAAGACAGAGTCCTTCGCAAAAGTAGTATTGGGTTCTGAGAAACAATTGTTACTCTGGCCTCCTAGGAAATATGAAATACAAAATATTTGTTCTACAAAGTGTTTTTTTTTTTTTTTTCTTTACATTTTGAATAGTTTCCATTTCATACTTTGGACAAAAAATGAGTATCCTAGTTTAAAGTTCATTCAAAATTTATTACTTGTCTTTGGAACAGTCCTTTAACAAAAACTCACAAACTGCGGGCAGTTATATTCACGTATTGTTCTCCATTATTTATTCTTGATAAGTTTACGACGAGCACACCGCCAGCGCCACCTACCCAGCATCAGCTCATTTTCATAAAGTCTATAAAAAATGTCATACATTTTTAAAGGTTTCATGAATGGCCGGAGTATGCAGCTGAAATGCATGGCTCGCTTGTGTACAGAGTTTCCCTGCATCTTTCTCTTCCCTCACCTCCCCTACCCCTCTTTGACTTCTTTCCTGTGCCATAAACGAAAAAAATATTGTGTGTGCATACCTTAGATATATTCAGAAAAGTAAATTGTAAAATAACTTTATTTTTTTTTTATTTATTCGTATCACTATAAAGTAACTGTTGTTTATATTCACAGAAACCAAAAAAAAAACTGAATATTTGTTTAAGTTTAGTTATAAAAACTTTATGAAAAACAAAAATTATAAAAACAAATTTTAGTTAAGTGAAAAAAGAAACTAGATAAAATACACAAATTACTCAAATATATTTCAGAGATAAATTTGGAAAATTATTATAATAATGAACTTAAAGTTCCTCTCACACACGAGAATTCATTTGTAAATAATTATGTATTTATTGTTAAAAAGAATCAAAAACAACAAAAATGTCTAATATTTTAAGGAAAAAAAACACAAACAACAATTGTCATTTATGTAATTTTATTCATTTGCTGGAAAATAAATGGTAAATTTTATTTTAAAAATTCAAAACAGAAGAAAAACGTTGTTTGATTTTTTATAAAGAAAGGAGAGATATTGAGTAAGTGGCAGATTGAGTGATGGATTTGTCAACCACCGAACACAGGTTGGAATATCTAAATTTTACACGAAGACCACTGTGGGCTTGAGGGTATAAAATTAGGTAAGGTAATAAATAGTGCGAATTTGGTATGGTATGCTACTACCGATTGAATTAAATATTTTAAAACTGAAATTTTAAAATTTATGATAATACTGTACAACGCATAAAAAGATCACAAGAACACACAGCAGAATATGAGAAAAATAATAAACGTTTATCTAAAATATATTTTCCTTCGCAAAAAATGAAAAAAAAAAACAAGTAAGCAAAGGCTATAGTCATGCGGGGCCGACTATATTATACCCTACAACACTACAAGAAGTTAGAAGCCCCTTATGTCCAAATCCATATTGGAAGATTTCGCTTTTGAAATTAGGATTTTGACTAGGGACATTTACCCAATATTCCTGCACTCCGTCGGGCTGTTAGTTATTGTAGTCCATTTTACAGCTAAATATAATCCAATGGTCATCCAAAATGCTAGAATTCTTCCCTGTCCTTTACTCTCTTCACAGGCGTGTCGATTGGCTTCAATTGTGTGATCGGAAAAACATTTCTGTTTTTGGTTAATTTGAACCCCTAAATATTTTGCAATCGTCTTCAAAAGCAAGAAGCCCCTCCGTATCTCCAAATTTAGACTCATCTATATGATTTGCTTGTCTACGATATTTGGCTACATTCGTCAAAGAAATCAGCATAAAAAAGCCAGAAGTTCGCCTTTTGTGTATTTCGGATATCGCCTGTAAGTAATGCTGGTATTTTTTCACACAAAATTAGTGGTCCATTGTACCCGCTGTCCTAAACTCTAACTTTATGCGAGATTTCGTGTCCTTTGGTTTCTATTTGTGACTTTTATAACGACGGCAAAATCAGGAAAATTTTTAGTTGTTTAATTTCAACCCCTAATATATTGCGGACATATTTGAAAACAATAGGCCCAGCCCTTCTGAGCCCAACCCTACCGTTGTGAAAATTTTCGTGAGGGTCGGACGATATTTGCAATACTTATATAATATCCCCAACCTGTGTTGTAAGGTGAAGAAATATTACAAAATATTATAAGTCAAATTGAAAAAATCGCATGCGATAAAAAATATGAAAATATAAAAAAATGTCACAAAATACTACAAAATTGAAATTAACATCATTATTATATTTTTTTAGATTTTATACTTTTATGACAGGAGGGCATTCTGAATTGACAAAATTTGTCAAAATCAGTTTAGCCATTCTTGAGATATAAGCATTTTAGCTAACATCCCCTTCCTATTTTATACACATTGTATAAATTTCGCTATAAATATATATCTGATATATTTAATATAGGCGTCTACATAACGGTCAGAATTGACCTGTTCGTCTATTTGTGATTTCGCCGGGATTAATAATATTCGCGGTATAATGGAAAATTTGACTTTTATTTAACACAAATGTTGTGGCCTATTTCACCCACTAAATATTACCCGATGACCATCAAAATTGGAAGGCTTCTGCCCAGCCCTAAGCTCTAGGCCCATGCTAACTTCCGCGTCGATTGGTCTATAATTGCGACCTGTAGAGAAACTGCAAAATCTGGATTTTTTTCAGTTTTTGGTCCATTCTATTCTGACCCTAGCACCACCTCCACTCTAAATTTCGTGAAGATCGGGCCATAATTGCGACCTGTAGAGTGATTACAAATTAACATGGACAGACGGACATACATAGCTAGATCGACTCAGCTCGGCGAGCTAGGAAGATCCATATATACTTTCCAATGTGGGAAACCAATATTTCGTGGTGTTACATAATTTTGTCCCAATCAAACTTATAATACCCCCAACACATAGTGTTGTAAGGTATAATAAAAACCAAAATTGTACTTGTTATACATAAATTTGGAAACTTAAAATCGTATGCCTAGTTATATAGGTTATTCAACAAAATTGGAAAATATCTTTATTTTTTTGGCAACATTGATTCAGATATTATCTTGATATTTGATCGTGATTTAGAGTGATATTTGGTGAAGAATATTTTCGTCTTTGACAGCATCCTTTAAAATTGATTTTTCGTAGGAAAATTGTCTATTAACTCATACGAAGTAGTACTTTAACCCTAAATGGGTTTTTATATTCCCCACCATACATAGTGTGTAGGGTATATTAAGTTCGTCATTCCGATTATACTTCATCGACATAATAATTTTAGACCTAACAAAGTGTATATACAGTGTGAGATAAAAAAACTGCAACAAAGTCAAACGCCATAATTTTTACATTTTTTAAAAATTTTATTAAATGAAAGCAAAAAATGTAGGAAATAGCATCAAATTTTAAAATTAGTTTATATTTGTTCGGACTGGTCACCTTTTGCACAAATTATGGACTTTAAACGGCTAATGAAACCGTCACACGCTGCCCGAATGTTGCCCTGCGATATTTTGGCTCATTCCCGGAAGCGCTTGCTTGAAGTGATGGACACTTTGGTACTTTTTAGTGTCAACCTTGCTTTCCAGACACAATAGTCCAATGGATTGGTATCTGGAGATTTTGGTGACCATTTTGCGCTGGAAATGAATCGAGGAACCCCATTTTGTAACCATTCTTGGGCGTGCTGAGTCCGATGGTGCTGAGTCCTGTTGAAATGTCCAAGATATGAGTCCAAAATGTTTGCATGCCCAAGGCTTTAATACACCCTCCAGAATATTATTCGGCATTTATTCTGATGCCACAATCGATTAATTTGAGCGGAGAGCAACCATCGGCTGTTATGGCGGCCCACACCAACACCATGACCGGCGCTTGAGTTCTGGTGGCAAACCGGATGTGCACATTTTCCGCTGACCTCTTTGGCAAGTAAACACGATAATTTTGTTTGTTTACAAACTGCTGGACAACGAATGTTTTCTCATCGGAGAAAACCAAATTCGGTAGTTCACCTCTTTCGGCCAAGCGAAACAACTCTTTAGGTCTTTTGAGTCTATTTTCTTTCTGCTGCGGTGTAAGTTCTTGAACTTTTTGGAATTTCAATGGCTTCACCCCGAGCTCATTTTTCAATATTTGCCGAATGGAATATCGCGATATGTTCAGCTTACGAGCCATTTTTTGGCCACTGCGACGCGGGTTTCGATCAAGTCGCTTCTTTACTTTTCGAACTATTTCTGCTGATGTTGCTGTTTTCTTCGGTCCACTTCCTTGACGTCAGGCTACGCTACCAGTATCACGGTAACGAGCGATGGTACGAGACACAAAAGATTTATTCACATTTAAATACTGGAGTGCTCTAACGATAGCCACTTGTGGTTTTCCAGCCAAATATAAAGAAATCACACTATCACGCTTGAATTCGAATCACGAATAACTTTTTTCCCTCCAAAATGCTTATGTAGGCTTGTAGACAATATAATAAGCTGTCACTGGAATGATTTTAACAAGAAGAAATTACAGCAGTCCGAAGTTGGTTGCAGTTTTTTCATCTCACCCTGTACACTTGATCAGCGAAAAATTCTAAGACGATTTAGTCCTGTACGTCCGTCCATATTTTGTAATCACGCTGGAGTCAAAACAAGTTAAGATAGGAAGCTAAAATTTTGCACAGATCATTCTTTTTGTGCAAGTTCAAAAATGGACTATATCCGTCCACAAAATCGCAAAGCCCCCATATAACGGTAGACTCGATATAACTAGCCCCATTTATCAATAGAATTATCTGAAATTCTACACAAGAAGTTCTTTGTGAGTATTTTTTCCCTGAAAGAAAATTGTCGCTATAGGTCCATGATATCGTATATCTTCCATATCACGATACCTCCTGATATTCGATATTTTTATGATTTTGGACACATTTTCAGTAGAATTGTCTGAAATTCTACACAAGAAGTTCCTACTGAGTGCTTTAGCCCCTGGAAGAAAATTGTCTGAATAGGTCCACGATATAGCATAGTCCCCATATAACGATGTTCCACGATGTTCGGTATTTTGATGATTTTAGCGACATTTTTGACCGGAATTGTTTAAAGCACGTAATATTTAATATTTGAAGTTTAAAGCACGTAATGACTAGTACTATACCGGTCGACGTCTTCGTATAGCACACATATAACGGTACCTCCCTTTATTCAGGATCTTGATGATATTAGCAATTGGAAATGTTTCAAATTTAATGATATTAACGACATTATTCACCACAATTGTTTCAAATTTCGTATTTGAAGTTCGGAATTTGTACTACAACCTATGGAGGGTATTAAAAGATCGGCCCGGCCGAAATTGCTGCTTTTTTACTTGTTATTATTTTTAAATATCTGGCGTTAAGGTGAGTTTTAAAGTTATGATTTATACCGAGACGCTATGTAGAAATTAATAACAGATAATTTTATAGAATATTTTGAATAGCTACGATATTGTTATAAGGGAGCTTTTATCCATAATTTGGAAAAAGGATCAAAAGACCCCTTAAATGATTCCATTACCGATTATAAATATCAGTCTGAATTATTTCTGAACTATAAAAAAGAAAATAAAATTGCTAAATATTGCACCTGGTATACATTGTCATCATATTGAAAATGATTTGGGAACTTCTTGCACCTTATTTTGTTTATCTCTCCATGCAAACGTTCAAAATGCTCGTACACGTGTCTCATATTTTAAGCTTTTCCTTCTTCATCTACTCGATTATCATTTAAAATATTTTTTGTGTTGCTCATTGTAATAATGAATTTAGTTGCATATGCATTGGCCACCTTTATACATACACATACTTACAAATTAAAGATGTTAGAAAATTGTATTTATTGTATTACGCAATTTTCTTGAGATAAGTAAATAATTAATATAAACGTAATTGATTGCACGTTAAGATGACTATTATTGGCTGAAAATTCAAATGTATACGCTTTAATGGCATATTGATTATCTGTACACAGTAGTGACACTTTTCTTAAATATGATTATTTAAAAAATAATTATTGCAATAAACACACAAGTAATGTTGAAATAGTTTTTAGCTGTAATGACCCAAAATGGTTGAAAATCGTTTTTCCAATTCATATTTTCCCTCCTATTTATTGAACAAAATTCAATTTGTTGTAGATTTAGTTACATCCGTTCATGTACCTGGCTGATGAGAACGTTAGCTCTAGAAGGAAACTTTGGTACATAATCCATAAATGTTATTAGTTCAAAAACAAGTTCAAAATTATCGGTCACTTGTCAATAAATGGCCATGAATTTTCCTTCACAAATAAACTAGTCCAGAAATTCCAAAAATTGAAAGATTATGATATTTGGAAAATTTATAGATTGTAAGTTTAGATCGCAGAGTAACCTAGATAGAAGGTCAGAATCCCCCCTCCTCTTTCACAGTTTTTGCTTTTTTTTTAAATGTGATTAAAAACTCCATTAAATAGGGATTGTAACAAGTCAAAAATTTATTCTACAAAGTTGTGTGCCATAAAACTTTACCATGTGTCCCAGTCTAAATTATGGGTATACAAAGTGTAAGTTAGACCTTAAATAAATACTAACGCTGAACGAATATGGTTGTGCATAGGCTGCGACATTTATCTGAAAAACATGGCAATTTTGCAGAATGTATGTGAAAAATGCCTACAGATTTTGGAAGAAAAGAAGTACCGCCAGATCCGTATGTAACAAGCAATTGAGTCAAAACGAATAAAGCTAGGAAGCTAAAATTGTGCACAGATCAGTATTTTGTCTGCAGGCAGGTAAAGTTCGAAGATGGGTTATATTGACCCACGATATCGTATTGTTTGATTGTAGCCAAATTATACACTACAACACTATGTGATGGGGGTATTAAACGTTTGATTGGGCCAAAAATTATGTAACACCTTGAAATATTGGCAAAGACCTAAAATGGTAAAGACTACACAAAATGCATTCTGAGAAATGGTTTATGTCTATACTTTCTAGATAACAGCTCATGTTAATATAAAAAACAAGTAAGCAAAGGCTACAGTCGAGCGGGCCGACCGTTGAATACCCTACAACACTATAATAAACCATACAGTTTATATAGGCGAGATACTCGAAAGAATTCCACAAGATATTGTGACAAATAATAAAAGAAAACCATCAGGTTCCGTTCTCTAATTTTCGAATAATAGCAACTTAAACTAATTTGCTCATTTCCAATTTATTGGTAGATGTTGTACGTAAATGGTCTTCCTAGATCTGGAACCAATATTTCCCAAAGACATATAATCTCTCAGAAGTGGCAAAAGATTAACATTTATTATTGGTTTTTGACTGAAACGCATCTATATGAGATACAGACATTTGACTATATTCTTCAACGAAATCAGCGTTAACGAAATAGTTAGAAGTGCGTCTTTCCTGTATTTGTGAATTCTCCAAAAAGTGACTGGAATGGACATTTTCGTATTTTGTCTACAAAAGTTGGCAAACTATTTCACACATTGAATATTTTTGGATGGCCATCCAAAACTGCTTTGCTTTTGTAATGTCCGGTAACCCACATTCAAATGTGCGTGAGGGTCGGGCGATAATTACGGCCTGCAGACAATCAATTCAACCCCTAAATATATGGCGATCATCTCCAAAAAGAGTAGGCTTCTATTCTGACCCTCACCTTATCTCCATGAAAAATTTCGTAAGGATCGGGCCATAAGTGGGATCTGTATATGATATTCTGATATCCTAACTACTTAGTTTTGTTAGCTGTAGAAATATTACCAAATGTTTAATTCAAAATGAAAATATGCCAAAAATATGACAAAATTGAAAAAATATGAGAACATTTTACAAAATCAATATTTTCATCTTTAGAGAGATATTTTTATGCGATTTTTTTAGACGTTTTTTCTTTCCTGCCAAGAGGCCATTCTGAATTAATGAGAACTGTCGAAATCAGTTCAGCCGTTCTCGACATATAAGAGATTTTTAAAGCATATCTTCTTTGATAAACATATATATCGCACATATTTTGCTATATATCCGTTTTGTTGGATGTTAACATCAATGTAAAGATCAGAAGTAACCTTGTCATGGCTTTGTGATTTCGCCGGGATTTAAAATATTCGCGGTTTAATGAAAAATTTTGAATTTTTTCAACACAAAAGATATGGTCTATTTTACCCTCTAAATATTATCCGATGACCACGCAAATTGGTAGGCTTCTTCCCCGACCTAAACCCTAGCTACATGCGAAATTCCGCGTCGATTGGTCTATAATTGCGACCTGTATAGCTACTGCAAAATCCGACATTTTTTCAGTATTTGGTCCATTTCAACCCCTAAACATTTGGCGATCATCTCCAAAAGAAATAGGGTTCTATTCTGGTCCAAGCCCCACCTACATTCTAAATTTCGTGAAGATTGGGCCATAATTGCGACTTGTAGAGTGATTACAAATTAACATGGACAGACGGACGGACGGACATACATAGCTAGATCGACTCAGCTCGGCGAGCTAGGAAGATCCATATATACTTTCCTATGTGGGAAACCAATATTTCGAGGTGTTACATAATTTTTGGGCCAATCAAACTTATAATACCCCCAACACATAGTGTTGTAGGGTATTAAAACCATTTATAGAAAAAAAGATAAACAAAAGTTTGAAAAATCCTAAAATTAGGTTTCAAAATTCTACTCCATAGACTTTCCCAGTTAACTGTTCCCAGAATGTTCCCAGGGTTGCCATATCTTGACTCTGTCTTGTCCCATCTTTATACTTCTATGTCTTTGATATTGGTTTCCCATTATGAGTCGAGCTGAGTCAATCTAGCTATGTATGCCCGTCTGTCCATGTTAATTTAATTTGTAATCAAGCTACAAGTCGCAATTGTGGTCCGATCCTCACTAAATTGAAAATGGAGGTGTGGTTAGGGTCAGAATAGAACCCTATTGTTTTTTAAAGTGATTGCAAAATATTTAGGGGTTGCAGTGGACCAAAACACACATGATTCCTGATTTTGCAGTTGCTCTATAGGCCACAATTACCAATCGACGCGGAAATTTACATGGAGTTCATGGAGGACTAGGCAGCCTAGCCTAGTAATAATATTTAGCGAGCAAAATAGACCCTAACTTTTATGTAAGAAAATAGGAACATTTCCAATAAACCGTGAATATTTTTAATCCCAGCCAAATACATTAAAAGGACACTTCTCACCATTAGAGTTATGCTGATAGTACAGAAATCCAATATATAGAAAAATAGGTACAATATATATGTACAGGGTTGCCCATATTCGACGGACTCATCTGGCAACGCCAAAACTTTTGACAGAGATGTCACATCGCTTAATGACATACCGCGTTTGAAGCGTCAGTCCAAGCAGATTTTTACCATGAAGCAATACACGCCATGCGAGCGCTCTGAAATAATTGAAATTTACATTGAACAGAAGAAGTCTATTGTGAAAAAAAAATGTGAGAAGTGCGCCTTCTAAGAACACCATTAAGCGTTTATACGAAAAATTTTCGACTGGTAAGGCTCTTTCTAATCCGAAGAGGCCATATAAAAGGCGAACAAGGCGATCGGCCGAGAATATCGCTACCGTACGAGCCAGTGTTGAGAGGTCCCCAAGAACATCCCAAAAACGCCGTTCTCAGCAGTTGAGCATGGCTCGGTCTACTTTACAACGGATTATTCGCATTAATTTGCATTTGTTCCCGTACAAAATTCAATTGACGCAAAGAATGTTGCCTGCGGACAAGCCTCGTCGATTGGAATGGGCCCAAAGGTCCGTCGAATATGGGCAACCCTGTAAAAGAATTTAAAAGTTTATTTATTCTGCTCTGTTGGACCGATTTTCACAATCCCCATCAGTTCGGAATGGTCTCTTGTCAGAAAAGGATAAAATCTTAGAAAATCGTGGAAGAATATATCAATAAAAAAGTGAATACCTTTGTTCCATTTTTATACCCTCCACCATACTATGGAGGGTATATTAATTTTGTCATTCCGTTTGTAACTCCTCGAAATATTCATGTCAGACCCAACAAAGTATATATATTCTTGATCAGCGTAAAATTCTAAGACGATTTAGCCATGTCCGTCTGTCTGTCTGTGTGTCTGTCTGTCCGTCTGTCTGTCTGTCTGTCTGTTGTAATCACGCTATCTTTCGAACAAATTGAGATAGAAGGCTAAAATTTTGCACACATGTATTTTTTCCCAGTAGGCAGGTTAAGTTCGTAAATGGGCCATGTAGGTCCAAGTTATCATAGAGCCCCCATATAACGGTACCTCCCGATATTCGGTATTTTGATGATTTTAGCGACATTATTCACCGGAATTATTTAAAATTTGGCATTTGAAGTTTGTAATGGATGCTACAGCCTAAGACAGAAAATTATCTGTGCAGGTCCACGTCTTCCTGCAGCCCCCATATAACGGTACCCCCCGATATTCGGTATTTTGATGATTTTAGCGACATTGTTTACCGGAATCGTTTCAAATTTGGTATTTGAAGTTCGTAATGGATACTTCATCCAAAGTCAAAGAATGAGCCATGTAGGTCCACGTCTTCATATAGCCCCCATATAACGGTACCCCCCGATATTCGGTATTTTAATGATTTTAGCGACATTATTTACAGGGATTGTTTCAAATTTCGTATGTGAAGTTCGTAATGGATACTTCAGCCCATGCCAGAAAATTGTCTGTGCAGGTCCACGTCTTCGTATAGCCCCCATATAACGGTACCCCCCATATTCGGTATTTTGACGATTTTAGCTACATTATAAACAGATTTTTCTTCAAGTTTCGCATTTAAATATTGTAATAATTTATGACAAAAGTTGCCTATGCAGGCCCACGTCGTCGTATAAGCATTCGGTATTTTTAAGATTTTAACACAATTTTTAACGGTTTTTTTTTTTGGAAATTGCCAAATTTGTACCAAATGGTGGAGGGTATTAAAAGTTCGGCCCGGCCGAACTTACAGCTTTTTTACTTGTTTTTTCAATTTTTGTCATATATTTTATCGCATGCGATTTATCAATTTGACTTACAATTTCGAATGGTAAATGTTCTAAATTTTTACACCCTGTAACACTACGTCTTGAGGGTATTATATGCAAGTCGCAATTATCACTCGATCCTCACGAAATTTTGCATTGGTGTAGGGTTAAGGTCAGAATTAAAGCCTAATGTTCTTAAGATGTACATTTTGGGGTTAAAATCGACTATATCTATAGGCCACAATTGAAAACTATCGACACGGAATTTCGCATCAGAAGAGAGTTAAGGACAGGTATATTATTTTTGACATTTCAAAAATGAAATCTTCCAAAATGGATTTGGACATAAGGGGACTTCAAACATATTGTAGTGTTGTAGGGTATTACATAGCCGGCCCCGCACGTCTATAGCCTTAGCTTATTTGTTTTTCAATGAAATTGTCAAAAGAAGTTCCTTCTGAGTACTTTACCCCCTGGAAGAGTATTGTCTAAGTCCTTTAATCCTCTAGTAAAGCAATGTCTATATAGTTCCATGATATTGTATAGCCCCCATACAACGGTACCTCTCATATTTTGACAATTATTATTATTTACCGAAGTCGTTTCAAATTTCGTATTTAGAGTTCGTGATGAAAACTACAATCTATGACAGAAAATTGTCTATGAAGGTACAGGTCTTCGTATAGGCCCCATATATCAGTACCTCGCTATATTCGGTATTTTGACGATTTTAGGTACAAAATTTACCGAAATTGTTTGAAATTTCATATTTTAAGTTCCTAATAGGTACTATAGCCTGTGACAGACCAGGTCTTCGTACAGCCAAGATATAACGGTACCTCCATATATTCGGTTTTTTTCTAGTTTCGTATTTGAATATTCTAATGGCTTGTGGCGAAAATTGCCTATGCAGTTCCACGTCTTCGTATAGACCCCAATATAACGGCTATATTCGGCATTTTTCAGATTTTAACAGCATTTTTAACGGATTTTTTTTTAATTCCAAATTTGTTTCAAATGGTGGAGGTTATACAAAGTACAGCCCGTCCGAACTTACTACCTTTTCACTTGCTTATATTTGCATGCCTCTGTCATGAACTGTTATTTTCTCAGAATGCATTTTGTCTAGTCTTTAGCATTTTAATTCTTTGATTGTAACAACATAGTTATCAATGTCAAGTAATTTAAACCGCTCAGGCAATATGCAATTAATTGGAAAGGTCTATGGAATAGAATTTTGAAACCAAAATTTTGCATTATTCATACTTTTATTTGTCATTGAGCTGAGCTGTTATTCTAGAAAGTATAGCCACAAATAATTTCCTCGGAATGCATTTTGTCTAGTCTTCACTATTTTAGGTCTTTGAATTTATATCAAAATTATTTGGTGGACCCTTATATGCCCTTTGCGCCCATTGTTAGCAATTACCAAAATGTTCACCAATTAGAATTCAAGTTGATTATCATTTTATGACAATCAAAAATAGTTTTCAATAGATAAAATGATTAATGTTCATATTTTCTTTGACCAATTTATTGCATAATTAATAGCCTTCAATGACATATTACACATAGACTGCACTTCAAGGTTTCGAAAGACTAAAAATATTCAAGATGAGATAGGTTTGTGTGTAAGTGAAAATTAATTTTAATGGTAGCTTAATCAGTCAAGTTAGATTATTTCTAAAGAAAGGTAGGCAATTTGAACATTTTATATGAATTCATAAACCTTTTGGACAATTCCCTGGGAACAGAAATGCAAAACATGTTCGAATGTTTAAATTTTTTCTTGGTATAAAGTTCCTAAATCCACTAAAAAACTTAAATGTCAAATTTTAAACACTTCTGTTGAAATCAAATCAAGAATAACCAATTAAACATACAGGGTGAAATGAAAAAACTGAAACCAATTTCAGAATACTGTCATTTCTAAGCCACTCGTCCGAGAGGTCCGTTACGAAAAATTCCGAATTTAACTAGAGCCACGAATTTAACAGAGAAAATAACATAGCTATGTTAGCTTAACAGAGCTACATAAAAATTGTTTTTTCCTTAATATTTTTGATTTTTAATTACTTATCGTATAAAAACGCTAACAAAATGCATTATATAATCATAATTAATTTATATTCCAAAGATTGTAAGGCAATATACACCAATTAACTCGTAGCACAATACTATGTGTCAGGACAAGATTACACCAAACTGTGCCTTCCAGGACATTTCTGTCGGTACAATATGGGTATCTACGGAAAGCTTATGAAGTCTAATATCCATTGGCATTAACAAAATTATAGGAAGGTCCGGCCAGTTCCGAGGTATATGGTAATTTCTGGAGGTATCCTTGGAACAGGATAACTCCATTGGCCAATATGCCTTCCGTGACAATTCTGCCGGTACAATATGGGTATCTACGGAAAGCTTATGAAGTCTAATATCCATTGGCATTAACAAAATTATAGGAAGGTCCGGCCAGTTCCGAGGTATATGGTAATTTCTGGAGGTATCCTTGGAACAGGATAACTCCATTGGCCAATATGCCTTCCGTGACAATTCTGCCGGTACAATATGGGTATCTACGGAAAGCTTATGAAGTCTAATATCCATTGGCATTAACAAAATTATAGGAAGGTCCGGCCAGTTCCGAGGTATATAGTAATTTCTGGAGGTATCCTTGGAACAGGATAACTCCATTGGTCAATATGCCTTCCAGGACAATTCTGCCGGCACAATATGGGTATCTAAGGAAAGCTTATGATTTCTGGAGGTATCCTTGGAACAGGATAACTCCATTGGTCAATATGCCTTCCACGACAATTCTGCCGGCACAATATGGGTACCTACGGAAAGCTTATGAAGTCTACTATCCATTGGCATTAAGAAAATTATAGGAAGGTCCGGCCAGTTCCGAGGTGTATGGTCATTTCTGGAGGTATCCTTGGAACAGGATAACTCCATTGGTCAATATGCCTTCCAGGACAATTCTGCCGGTACAATATGGGTACCTACGGAAAGCTTATGAAGTCTACTATCCATTGGCATTAACAAAATTATAAGAAGGTCCGGCCAGTTCCGAGGTATATGGTCATTTCTGCAGGTATCCTTGGAACAGGGTAACTCCATTGGCCAATATGCCTTCCAGGACAATTCTGTCGGTACAATATGGGTACCTACGGAAAGCTTATGAAGTCTATTATCCATTGGCATTAAGAAAATTGTAGGAAGGTCCGGCCAGGTCCGAGGTGTATGGTCATTTCTGGAGGTATCCTTGGAACAGGATAACTCCATTGGCCAATATGCCTTCCAGGACAATTCTGTCGGTACAATATGGGTACCTACGGAAAGCTTATGAAGTCTACAATCCATTGGCATTAACAAAATTTTAGGAAGGTCCGGCCAGTTCCGAGGTATATGGTCATTTCTGGAGGTATCCTTGGAACAGGATAACTCCATTGGTCAATATACCTTCCAGGACAATTCTCCCGGAAATTCAATATGCCTTCCAGGACAATTCTGCCATTGAAATTCAAAAAAGTGAAATATCTTACACCGCAACAGAAAGAAAATAGACTCAAAAGAGCTAAAGAGTTGCTTCGCTTGGCCGAAAGTGGTGAACAGCCGAATCTGGTTCTCTCCGAAGAGAAAACATTCGTTGTCCAGCGGTTTGTAAACAAACACAATGATCGTGTCTACTTCCCAAAGAGGTCAGTTGACAATGTGCACCTTCGGTTGGTCACCAGTACACAAGCGCCAGCCATGGTGATGTGTGGGTGTGGGAGTTGGGTTGCCATAGCATCCGATGGTCGCTCTACGCTCGTATTTATCGACCGTGGCATAAGAATAAATGCCGAATATTATCGCGAAAATATTCTGAAGGGTGTATTAAAGCTTTGGGCACTCAAACATTTTAGCCGGAGACCTTGGATATTCCAACAGGACTCAGCACCATCGCAATCAGCACGCGCCACCCTAAAAATGGTTACAAAATGAGGTTCCTCTCTTTATTTCCATCGCACAATGGCCACTAAAATCTCCGAATACCAATCCGTTGGACTATTGTGTCTGGAGAATTTTGGAAAGCAAGGTTGGCACTAAAAAATACCAAAATATCGATTACCTTAAGCAAGGGCTTCGCCGGGAATCGGCCAAAATACCGCGAGCAAAATTCTGGCGGCGTGTCACGGTTTCATTGGCCATAATTCGAGACAAAGGTGACCAATTCGAACAAATCTAAACTTGTTCTAAAATTTGATGCTATTTCCGAAATTTTCTGCTTTAATGAAAAAAAAAATTTAAATTATGGCGTTTGATTTTGTTGCAGTTTTTTATCTCACCCTGTATATCGCATTAAATTTAAAAAAAAGAGAATATCCTTAACGTGAACATATATTGCCTAACTTCGAAATTTATCTGACGACTTCACCATAAAATAAGAAAATATACTTCCTATATTATTGTGGAGAGCATAAAAATACAAAAATAAGTGAAAAAAATAGACTCCCTCCAATATAAGTATGAAGATCCGGTTTAGTCTGGCAACCACTTTTTTTACAATTTCTCCATTTAATCATCAACCATGATTAAGAGGTGTATAACCCTGAATTTTCAATCAACCTTCTGTGTTAAATAATTTTCTATGTAGTTTCTTCTATGGAAATTCATCACCCAATAATATTTCAATATCAATTATGTCATTGGATATGGTTAATTGAATTTATGAGCGCTTCAAATACAGCTTTTCCTTGAAAAATCTATTGCGTGTCATAAACACAGCAAAAAAAACAATTTCCTGGAATGACATCTTTATCCGGTTCAATAGCAACGACAATTAAATAGCTCATCGTCATCATCATCGACATAAACTCCACATTCCCATTATTGCTCAGGTGGTGCAGGCAAGGATGACTAGCATTAACCCTAGTAACAGTTCAGCATAATTAACATGCACACAGCCTGGCTAATGACATTTTAATGGTATGCCCTGGCAAAAGCTGATGCAATTCCACTTCCAATCGCCATTTACTTAGGAATGCATTGATGGGATGCAGCTGTAATAAACAGAGATTTGTTCCCCCCGCGCCCCCGTATCACTTGCCCAATCGAACGATGGGTTAACATGGTTGACTGCACATACGTCTTCTTGTACGTCTCTCCTTGGCCATAATTTAACAAACTTTCATGGTAATTGAAGCACAACAATTTATCAAAACATCCTGAACTGTTGTGAATTATGTTCTGCTCGGTTGCACTTGTTTGGTAACATTGCAGGCAATAGCATGGCGGGGGCGAGGTTTGGTGGCGTGGCAGCCATGTACAGCTTCAATGGACTTATCATTAATATCATGAAATCATTTTAAGATGATTTCACTTTCCCAAGAACATGGCGCCCACGCAAAATACAGCGAAAGGGGGCGGGGGGATGCGTTGTGACAGCATTCACCAATAACGACTAATGCCAAAATCACCAAATGTTCGTAGATTATTTGGGATTCGGTTAACAACATTCATAGATTCCCAGTCGTTTTGGATTCGTTTTCAATCAACTAAATTTAATACATGACAATTTCCAGGTACGTGCTTAGAGTAGGCAATTAAGAAGAGGGACCAAATGAGGTTTATGTGTGGTTGAGCGCTAATCGGAGACTATGTAGATGAGAGGTAAGACAACATTTATACACATGCAAAGTGAGAGGGGGGTCTTTTTTGTGAACGGGTTAAGGAGTCAAGAGACGAGCTAAATAAATGAGTCTAATAAGGAATCCATGAACTAGCTTAACCGAGAATCTATAGATAGACGTCTATAGACGAGCTGAATGTGTAGTCGAGCTGAAGAGGGCGTCTATAGACGAGATAAATAGGGTTGGCTGAGCTAAATGGGGAGTCTACAAACGCTTAACTGAGAATATACATGGTGAGTTAAAAAAACTGCAACTAAGTCAAACGCCATATTTTTTACAGTTTTTTTTTTTAATTTTATTGAATGAAAGCCAAAAATGTCGGAAATAGTATCATTTTTATACCCTCCACCTTGGAAAGGAGGTTATATTAACTTTGTCATTTCGTTTGTAACATCCTTAAATATTCGTCGTAGACCCCATGAAGTATATATATTCATAATCAGCATAAAATTCTAAGTCGATTTAACGATGTCCGTCTGTCTGTCAGTCTGTCTGTCTGTTGAAATCACGATACAGCCCACAGTATTTGACGTAGAGCGCCAAAAATTAGCAGAGCTATTTGCATTGTGTCCAGGATGGTTGGTATTGAAAATGAGATATATCGGTCCACGTTCTGGTATAGTCCTCATATAACGGTACCTCCCGATATTCGGTATTTTGATGATTTATGCCACATTTTTTAACGGATTTGTCTGGAAATTGATATTTGGAGGTCATATCGGTTCTGTGATCGTTGCATGTATAGGTCCACGTTGTGGTATAGCCCCCATATAAAGGTACTTCCCGATATTCGGTATTTTAGTTTTTTTGCCACATTTTTTCACGGATTTGTCTAAAAATTGGTATTTGTGGGTCATAATGGTTTCCAGCTCCGATGGCGAAACATTGCATGTATGGGTCCATGATTTGGTATAGACCCCATATAACGGTACCTCCCGATATTCGGTAATTTGATGATTTTTGCAACCTTTTTTCACTGATTTGTCTGAAAATTGGTATTTGTTGGTCATAATGGGTTCCAGCTTCGGTGGCGAAACATTGCATGCATGGGTCCATGATTTGATATAGCCCCCATATAACGGTACCTCCCGATATTCGGTATTTTGATGGTTTTTGCCACATTTTTCACTAATTTGTCTAAAAATTGGTATTTGTGGGTCATAATGGATCCTAGTTCGTGTGGCGAAACATTGTAATTATAGGTCCACGTTTTGGTGTAGCCCCCATATAATGGTACCTCCCAATATTCGGTATTTTAATGGTTTTTGACACATTTCTTCTAATGTTTCTTTTACCCTAAGGTGGAGGGTATTAAAAGTTTGGCTCGGCCGAACTTAATGTTTTTTTACTTGTTTAGATTCAGTTCAGATTTGTTCGAATTGATTGCTTTTGGCACGAATTATAGCCTTCAAACGGCCAATGAAAGCGTCACACGCTGCCCGAATGTTGTTCTGCGGTATTTTGGCCGATTCCCGGCGAAGTGCTTACTTGAGGTAATCAATACATTTGTATTTTTTAGTGCCAACCTTGCTTTCCTAAATACTTCAGACACAATAATCCAACGGATTGGTATTCGGAGATTTTGGTGGCCATTGTGCGCTGGAAATGAAGCGATGAACCTCTTGGATCGCGCATGCTGAGTGCGATGGTGCTGAGTCCTGTTGGAATGCCCAAGGTCTTCGGCCAAAATGTTTGCGTGCCCAAGGCTTTAATACACCCTCCAGAATATTTTCTCGATAATATTCGGCATTCATTCTGATGCCACGGTCGATTAATACGAGCAGAGAGTAACCATCGGCTTTATGGCGGCATCATCACCATGGCCGGCGCTTGAGTTCTGCTGGCCAACCGAAGTTGCACATTTTCAGCTGACCTCTTTGGCAAGTAAACACAATCATTTTATTTGTTTACAAACTGCTGGACAACGAATGTTTTCTCATCGGAGAAAACCAAATTCGGCAGTTCACCACTTTCGGCCAGAGCGAAGCAACTCTTTAGCTCTTTTGAGTCTATTTTATTTCTGTTGCGGTGTAAGTTCTTGCATTTTTTGGAGTTTCAATGGCTTTACCCCGAGCTCACTTTTCAATATTTGCCGAATGGACTATTGCAATATGTTCAGCTCACGAGCAATTTTTCGGCCACTGCGACGCGGGTTTCGATCAAGTCGCTTTTTTACTTTTCAAACAATTTCTGTTGATCTTGCTGTTTTCATCCATCCACTTCATTGACGTCGGGCTACGCTACCAATATCACGGTATGGTACGAGACACAAAAGATTTATTCACATTTAAATCCTAAAGTGCTCCTAGAGTGCTCTAACGACACTTGTGGTATTCCAGCCATATATAAAGAAATCACACTATCACGCTTGAATTCCATCAGGAATAATTTTTTTTTTTTTCTGGAAAATGCTCACCAAAATGCTTTTGTACGCTTGTAATAATGAACTGTCACTGGAATAATTTTAACAGCTATCGGACAAGTGGCTTAAAAATGACAGCAGTCTGATGTTGGTTTCAGTTTTTTCATCTCACCCTGTAGACGAGCTGCATAGGCGGGCTATAGACGAGCCGAAGAGGCTGGCTATAGACGAGCTCAATGGTTAGTCTATAGACGAGCTGAATAGGAACTCTATAGACAAGCTGAATGGGGAGTCTACAGACAAGCTGAATGGGAAGTCTATAGACAAGGTGAATGGGAAGTCTATAGACAAGTTGAAAGGAGGGTCTGTACATGAGCTGAATTGAGTCTATAGACGAGCGGGATAGGCCGGCTATAGACGAGAAAAATAGGCCGGCTATAGACTAGCGGGATAGGGAGTGGTCTAAAGTCAAGAGGAATGTAGACTCCGTCGACAACCTGATCAGGTCTTCCTTATCAACTTTATCTAGACTGCCCATGCAGCTAGCCTATAGCTCTTCACAGAAACCTAGCATTTTATTTGACTACAAAATACCGATATGGTTTTAATAGCAAGCTAGAAACTTTTCTCAATTTTCGCAAAATGTTTTTTTTTTTATTTCCCTTTTGGCAAAAAAAAAATTATTTATTTTTTCAACAATTCCAGTATTTTTTTACAAAGTGGATGAAATAAATGGATGAAAGGCAAAAGAAAAAACATTATAACGGGTATTCAGTTACACATGTTTGGTTTTTTCTCTATTCCTAGCATAACGGAACGGAAATAAAACACACACATTTATACAAACAACACATTGCTTGCCGACATTTTCACATGTGTTGGTCTTTGGTAGGATGGTGTGTGTACTTTTAATAAAAAATAACAAGTTTTAAGGCGTTATTTTTTGATAATTGGTTAGAGTTATTTATTTAAAAGCACTGTTTATATTTTTGTGAGTTACTGAATTGTCAAAGTGGTGTTGTGTCTTTGTGTGGAATGACGTTTGATTAACTTTGTCATGTGGTGGACAACATGTCAATGCACTGAAGAGTACTATTATGTTCTAATATTAAAAGTAATAAGAACAAGTAAAAAAGTATCGGTTGGTTTTGCCGACAGATGTATACCCTCAGCCAATGTCCGATTATTTAAAAATATTTTGACTTTTGTTATGATTTTTCAAACTCATGAACCTCTATGGAGTCGATTTTGAAAGAATGGGTCAATATTGTCCATTTCGTATCGGACCTAAGTAAATATGATATAAATATCATTATAAATATATAAGAAAATTGAACATTTATATCCAATTTATGGGAAATAATAAATGTCATATTCATCACAGGATTCTGGTTGAGAGACATGTAGCAAGATGTAAGGAATCGCTGAGTTGTTTCGCAATTTATGCCAGATAAAAGTATTGACAATTGTGTCTCTTTGTGGGTGAGGTACCAGAAGGGGTTTGCAGATATATAGTAGTATATACAACAGATCTTGTGTAAGCAAAAATGTCTGTATTTGTGAAATTTAGAGAGAAATGGATGCTTATTTCGATTTCTTTGAGCGTTTTGTTCTTCAAAATCTTGATACCTATGTAGAGCAGGTAGCAAAAGAACTGGTCCGATCTCTATCATATTTATAACAGATTTTGTACTGATGGAAATATTGTGCTGGTGTACCATGTTGATGTTGATTTCGCTCTTTATGAGCTTCCTGGATATTCAAAATTTTGAGCCTTTGTGGGGGAGGTACCTGAAGGAGTAGACCAATATACTCCATCTTAACCCCAGACCTTAGGTTAATATAAATATTGGGATGTGTGAATTTTGAAGACAATCGGACTTTTACATCCGTTTTATGAGAATTTGTGGGGGAGGTACCAAATGGAGTGGGCCGATATTGTCCGTTTTCCCACCAGACCTAGCACTGATGTAAATATTAGCATTTGCAAAGTTAGGGGAAAATCAGATTATCGTTTCTCTTTCTGTGCAAAAATATGTATTATTTTTAAAATTTCGACCATTTGTGGGGGAGGTACCAGAAGGAGTGGACCGATATTTTTCATCTTAACACCCTACCTTGGGTTAATATAAATATTGGGATCTGTGCATTTTGAAGACAATCGGACTCTTACATCACATTTTATGAGAGTTGTAATTATTTTGACCATTTGTGGGGGAGGTACCAGAAGGAGTGGACTGATATTGTCCATTTTCACACCTGACCTAGCACTGACGCAAATATTAGGATGTGCAAAGTTGGAGCAAAATCGGATTATCCTTTCTGTGCAAAAAATATATTTTTTGAAAATTTCGACCTTTTGTGGGGGAGGTAGCGGAAGGAGTGGACCAAAATTGCCCATCTCCGAACTCGATCTAAGTTTGACAAAAATATTACGATTCGAGAGTTATCGTTATTTCGACTAGGCACGTTTTGACCGTATCAAATGATATATACCCTCTGTAGCCATATGGCTGAGGGTATATAAACGGTATTTCGATAGAAGAACAAAAAGACTGTTTATAGAAGAACGACTTTAATTATCAGAGAAGAACAATAATTATTTTCATAGAAAGTCAGTAACTCATAGAAAAACAATAGGCCGTCGAATAAAATAAAAAACAAGTCAAATAGTATCAGTCGGTTTTGCCGATAGATTTATACCCCCAGCCTTGACTTATGATTATTCAAACGGTTGACTCTTTATAGTGGCGGTTCCGAAGCAGTTCCCCGATATTGACCAATTCGTATCTGACCTAAGACTGATATTAATATTACAACGTGGCAGATTTGGACCATATCGACTACATCCTGTATGAGATATGTGCAAATTTTTGGAAAATGTGCGGATTGAAGTATTCCATTTTCATATTTCAGATAAAAAATATGGGTATGTGCAAAATTTTAAGGATATCGAAGATTTCTATCCAATTTTATGCGAAATCATAAATTCCGGTCAATTCTATATTCATATCAGATTTCCGGTTAAGAGAAATATTTAAATATAGTAAGATGTAAAGAATCGCCAACTTGTTTCGAAAGTTATGACAGATATAAACATTGGAAATGATGACCCTTTGTTGATGAGGTATCAGAAGGGGTTGGCAGATGTATACCATCTTTACAACAGATATTGTTTTAGAAAAAATATTTGTATGTGGGAAATTCGAGGAGATGGATGAATTTGGGTGCTTATTTCGCTTTCTTTGAGCATTTTGTTTTTATTAATTTTATCTTGAATCCTATTAATTTAATCTTGAATCCTGTGTGGGGAAGGTACAAGAAGAAATTGCCCGATTTCTACCATCTTTATAATAGATCTTGTGTTGATGGAAATATTGAGATGTGCCAAGTCTGAATGGAATCGGATGTTAATTTCGTGTTTTGTGAGCATCATGAATATTCAAAATTTTGACCCTTTGTGGTGTAGGTACCAGAAGGAGTGGACCGATATATCCCATCTTCACACCAAACCATAGGCTAATAAAAATATTGTGATGTGTGTAAATTGAAGAGAACCGGATGCTTATTTAAGAAAACTTATCTTTCGGATCTTAGTTTTGGTTATTCAAAATGTTAACCCTTTGTGGGGGAGGTACCAGAAGGAATGGTCCGATCTCCCCCATCTTTATAGCAGATCTTGTGTTGATGGAAATACTGGGATGTACCAAGTCTGAACGGTATCGGATGGTAATTTCGTGTTTTATGAGCTTCATGAATATTCAAAATGTTGACCCTTTGTGGGATGGATACCAGATGGAGTGGACATATATATTCCATTTTCACAACAGACCTTGGGTTAATAAAAATATGGCGATGTGTGTAATTTAAGGACAATCGGACTCTTACATCACTTTTTATAAGAGTTATAATTATTCAAAATTTTGACCCTTTGTGGGGAGGTACTTGAGAGGACCGATATTGTCCGTTTTCGCACCTGTCCTAGCATTGGGATTCGCAAATTGGAGCAAAATCGGATTTTCCTTTCTCTTTCTGTGCAGAAAATATTTTCTTGAAAATTCCGACCTTTTTGTGGGGGATGTACCAGAACGAGTGGACCGATATTACCCATCTCCGAACTCGATCTAAGTTTGATAATAATATTACGATGTACCCAGTTTGGACCAAATCGGATACTTCCTTCGAGAGTTACCGTGCGCACCAGCCAGGCAGACGGACATCTTTAGATCTACTCTAAATGTTCTGAAACGGATTTGGTCCAAGAAAAATATAAGGTCTAAAACCGTTATTTCGATGAGGCAAGTTTTGGCCGTATCAAATGATATATACCCTCTGTAGCCATATGGCTAGGGTATAATTAGGTCTCATAGAACACCAGTAGGTCTTCTCATAGAAGACCAAGAGACATTCTCATTGAAGACATAGAGGCCTTTTCATTGAAGACCAAGGGGTTTTACAATTAAAGACCTAGATATCTTCTCATCAAAGGCCAAGAGGTATTTTCAGAGAAGATACGTAGGTCTTCTTATAGAAGACCATTAGGTCTTTCGTAGAAAAGCGGTAGATCTTCTTACAGAAAACGAATAGATCTTTTCATAGGCCAATAGTCTTTCTCAATAAAAACCAGTAGATATTCTCAAAGAAACCAGTCAGTCTTCTCATAAAAGACTAATAGGGCTTCTCATATAAGACCAGTAGGGCTTCTCATAGAATACCGATAGGACTTCCCACAGAAGACCACGAGGTCTTCTCATAGCAGACCAAGAGGTCTTCTCATAGAAGTCCAAAAGGTCTTCTCATAGAAGACCAGTAGATCTTCTCAAAGAAGCCCAGAAGGTCTTCTCATAGAAGACCAAGAGGTCTTCTCAAAGAAGACAAAGAGACATTTTCATTGAAGACCAAGAAGTCTTACAATTTGAAAGTCCTAGATGTCTTCTCATAGAAGGCCAAGAGGTATTTGCAAAGAGAACCAGTAGGTCTCCTCGTAGAAGACCAAGAGGTCGTCTCACAGAGGTATTCTCATAGAAGTCCAAGAGATATTCTCAAAGAAGATCCGTAGGTCTTCGTATAGAAGACCAGAAGGTCTTTCGTAGAAGAGCGGTAGATCTTCTTACAGAAAAGCAATAGGTCTTCTCATAGGCCAATAGTGGGTCCTCTCAATAAAAACGATTAGGTATTCTCAAAGAAGACCAGTATGAGTTCGCCAATAAAACCAGGTGGTCTTCTAAAGGAAGACCAGTCGGTTTTCTGATAGAGGACCAGCAGGTTTTCTCATAGAAGACTAGTAAGAGTTCTCATAAAGGATCATTAGGTCCTCTCATAAAAGACTACTAAGTCTTCTCATCAAGGGCCACAAGGCCTTTTCATAAAAGATCAGTCGATCTTCTAATAGAAGACCGTTGGGTCTTCACATACAAGGTCATTGGATTGTCACATAGAAGCCTTCTCATAGAAGACCATTAGATTTTCTCAAGGAAGACTTGTAGGTTATCCCACAAAAGAAAAATACGTTTTGCATGAGAACCCCGGTGTTAGTGCCATAAAAAATCTCTTTCCATTACCTTTCACATGCAAACAAATGTAACATTTTTATAAATATGGTTCTCCCACAAAACTAAATATTTTTTTTCTTATATTGCAGGTGCATATTTATGTATGTACATGGGTTGAGATACACACATATGAACACATGTGCATGAGTTGCGATGTTGTAATCGTTGTAATGCAAACATGAATTTCCACCAAGCACACACATACATAAACACCAATGTATCAGTACCTTATAATATTGAAAAAATTATTTTGCCTGTTGATATTAAAAAATTTGTGTGTGAAGTTTTTTTTTTTTTTTTTTTTTTTTTTTTTGTAAAA
The DNA here is from genome assembly GCF_030504385.1 of Musca domestica. Classification (NCBI taxonomy): domain Eukaryota; kingdom Metazoa; phylum Arthropoda; class Insecta; order Diptera; family Muscidae; genus Musca; species Musca domestica. The sequence continues at coordinate 12,097,850 of NW_026712114.1, read as the reverse complement.
GGAAGGAATTGCAGGAACTGTATCACATTTCTCATTTCATTTCCACAGAACGAAGAAAATATCTTTTTCCAATCATATTTTTTTCAGGTAAATTTCATTTGACATTTTCTAATTATTATTTTGAAGTAATAATTCGAATACCAACAAAAAATAAAAATCAATTAAAAATATTCTGAGATGCTGCCTGTACGGTAGAAGGCAGTTAGAAGAAGAATGCCGCCACATTGCCTTTGGCATTTACAAATGGTTTACCACAGCAGATGTTGCCTGCGTTGCTGCATCTAATGACTTGGATGCAATAGAAATACCAAACTACTTGCAGTCAGAGTTTGAAGTTTCATAGAAGAGGGAGACAAATTAAGTCATGCAATCACAGGGGATACTTTCAATTCAGTAGACACGATATCTTTTCATAATTATGTTTCTGATAGTAAATGTAGACTGCTCGAAATAAAATGCGTGCAGAAACTTGTAAAGACTTCTGTAGTTTAAGTTAACGAACCGTTGAGCGTCAACCGAAATATAGATGTAATTAAATTTCTATACATCACTAGGTTAGATGGAAGGTTGCTCGACTACCACAATATAAGCCACTGCAGAATATAACAGTATAGTAGTTATGGATATAATGCAGGATACTGATCATAAAGGTAGAAAAGAGCGTTTTTGATGAGACAAAGTCTTGGATGCCATTTACGATGTAATGTCGACAAAATTCCATTTTTTTTTTAGTAATTACAGGAAAATCCCAGTAGACTAGAAGAGTGGAGTTAACTAGTAAGCAAAGGCTACATTCGTGCAGGGACGACCATTTAATACCATACAACACTGCAATTTCTGCAGATCTGAAACATTTTTCAACATTTTGAATATCCATGAAGCTCTAAATCACGAAATTGACATCCAGACTTGGCACTTCTCTTTATTTCTATCAACACAAGATCTGTTATAAAGATGGTAGGGGATAGTTTGGTACTCCCCCATAAAGGGTCAACGTTTTGTATAACCAAAACAATCATAAAATCCGAAATAAGCATCCGGCTCTCTTCATATTTCACACATTTCCTTACTTCCACTAACACAAGATCTGCTGTGAAGATGACACATATCGGTCCACTCCATCAAGTACCTCCTCCTCAAAGGGTTAAAATTTTGAATATCCATGAAGCTCATAAAACGAAAAATTATCATCCGATTCCATTCAGACTTGGTACAACTCAATATTTCCATTAACATAAGATATGATATATATATGGTAGAGATCGGACAATTTCATCTGGTATCTATCTCACAATGGGTTCAAATTTTTAAAAAACAAAACGCTCCAAAAAAGCGATATAAACATCCAACTCTCTTCAAATTTCACACATACAAACATTTGTTGCTACACATGATCTGTTGTTAAGATGATGTATATCTGCAAACCCCTTCTGGTATCTCCCTCACAAATGGTCACAATTTTCAATACTTTTATCTGTCATAACTTGTGAAACAAGTCAGCGATTATTTACAATTAAAAATTTATCTCAACCAGGAATCTGAGATGAATATGGAATTTACGAATATCTACTCACGCATAGCTTAACATTTTCTAAAAATTATCATATATATCATTTTAAGTGAAGGCAGTAACCAATTTAGTCCAAACTTGACATATCGCAATATGTATATCATATTTGCTTACGTCCGATACGAAATGCACAATATTGGTCCATTCCTTCGGAACCTAATCCATAGCCAACATATCTTTAAATAATCGAACATTGGCTGAGACTATACATCTGTCGGCAAAACCGACATATACTTTTTAACTTGTTAAAATTTAAATTAAACACAAATATTTAAAAAAAATCTGAAGCTTTATTATATCTTAAAGTAGACAGAATGAGGTTATGTTTAAAAAAGGTATCGTGCAGATGCAGGCAGACACGCGGCAGGCAGACACGCGAACTTTTAGTTAAATTTGTGATAAATATTTTGAATAAATGCTGCGCCGAATTCTCTCCTTTATCGCTTAAGTCGTCTTGGGATTATTCGCATAAATCATAGACTTTTAACCTCCCCAAAGAAAAAATCTAAAGTTGTTAAACCGTACTATCTAGGCGGCCAATACTGGTCTACAAAATGTGAAATAACACAACCGGGAAATGACTGATCCAGCAATTGAATTGTTTCTCTGGCTGTATCATATGGCGTACCGTCTTGTTCAAGCCACATACCCTCCACATTCGTTTCTTCAACTCTAGATAAGAAAAAAATGGTTATCATTTTACAATACCGAACACCATTGATTGTTTGCGCTTGACCTGCCTTTTTTTCATAAAAAAAGCCCAAAAACTACATCACACAGCGACACCTTGAGGATGCATTTGATTCTGGTGAATCACGCGAGGATTTTCAAAACCATATAGCCCCGATATAACGGAACTTCCCGATATTCGGTATTTTGATAATTTTGGCGACATTATTCAACGGAATTGTTTCAAATTTGGCATTACTACAACCTATGAGAGAAAATTGTCTGTGCAGATCCACGTATTCGTATATCTCCCATATAACGGTACATCCCGATATTCGTTATTTGATGATTTTAGCTACATTAATCATTGATTTTTTTAAGACCCTAATAAACGGCTACATTCGGCATTTTTATTATATGTTAACAGAATTTTTAACGGAATTCTATTTCACCCGCTAAATATTATTCGATGACCATCTAATAGCCCTAATATCTAGCCGCATGAAAAATTCCGGGTCGATTAGTATTTAATTGTGGTTTAATTGTGGTTGTTGTAGCCACTGCAAAATCAAGAAATTTTTTGTTTTTGATTCATTTCAACCCCTAAATATTTTGCCATCATCTTCAAAAACAAAAAACTTCTGTTCTGACCTAAGAAAGATCGATCCTTAATTGCGACCTGTATCGTGACATGGACAGATACACATAGCTAGATCGACTCAGCTCGGCGAGAAATGAAAGATCAGTATACACCTTTCTACGTCTTTGACTAATATTTCGAGGTGTTTAAAACTGGTTGGCCCGAACAAATTTAGTTTTGAAGGGTATAAAAACAGAAGACACATTTACATCGTAAAGTAACCTAAATTAAGAGTAAAGGGAAGGGAAAACTTCCACATTTATTAAAATTTTTGTAGTTCTTGCATTTTAGATATAATGTCTTCGGCAATATTACGGATAACAATACAATAATTATTTTGGACGAAAATTTTAACTCTCAAGCGACCCAATAATGATGTATTTTAGATCCTTTTAAAAATAGATTTAAAATTCCTATTAAACGGAATCGTAGCAAGCCAAATGGTTCTATAAAATTCTACTGTAGGTTCTAAAATATTTAGTGGACTGTAATAAATTCCCTAATTACTAAGGATAGAATTTTTTAACATTCAAATCAACACCAACTAGATGAGCGTATATCATCATTGAATTCCATGCTACAAAATATAATGTGTTTTTAATATCGCTTTGAAGTCAAGTAGTTGCCAAAATAAACCACAATGTTGTTTGGTAAAAACGTTTGATACTAATTAGTTAGATGTTTGCACTTTCACCTTTAATTTCGCAACATTTGATGCTATGCCATTATAGAGTAGTGTGAAACGTGTATTGCATTTTTTTAGCTCTTTATGTGAAAGAAGAAAATGAAATGTATTTGTTACTCGGAATGCTTAATACGTGTAGTTTTTTTAATTGAACCAATAGTTATTAACGTAAATTCATTTAATGCAAAGAATTTGAAGCTTTAAAATGAACACATTACATAAAAATCAACACGATTGCAAATTGTGGGAACAAAAGGCTTTCCACACGATGAGACAGTGACGAAGTTTAATTTTTAGATAATTTAAGGCTTTAAACGGCAATATTCCACATAATTAAAATATAAAATCAAAAAGGAATTTTCAAGATTTTGAGAACAAAAGGCCTCGTACTATTTGCCCATAACAGTGACAATTTTTTTTTTTTTTTTTTAATTGATATGCTCTTTTATATCCTCAATCATAGTGTGGAGAATATATTTAATTTATCATTCCGCTGAATCTGCAAATTACAGCTGGGTTTGTTCAAAATTTACGGCGAATTTGTAACCATTTGACATCTGACCCCACATATATGTACGTTCGAAGCTATTTATTGAGATCAAAAGTTGATGTTTTTGCTGAAATTCATCTAAATGCCAATACGAAATCTATGAAAAAGTTTTTATATATTATGAACAAAATCGTATTACAGTGTCTTTGTATATAAATCATTATATACAATAAATTAAATACAGTCTTATATCCAGAAAATCGTTAGACAAAAACAAAACGCTTATTACAAAATATGTCTTTTTGTTATGCTTTTTAAAATTCAATAATGAAAAAAGAGCAATTTTGAATTCTCTACATTCTACTATTACAATAATAATGATAAGATAATGTGTATGCACTGTGTTAATTTAGATATTTGGAATTTAGAATTTTAAAATAGCGTAAAATATATTCACCCAAATGTTCGCTTATGTAAAATGTCCAATCCAATGTTTGTGAGCGTTTATAATTCGATGTGCTATGCATTAAATCATTCGATTCGTTGGAGGTATGCAACAAATCGGAGAACAGAGAATCTGAAGTAATTTTAATGGATGAGGTGTGTAGGAAATTCATAATACGTTCATTGGTAAAATCGGCGTCCTGAAAAATAAAACAAAAACATTTAGCATACTATTGAGAAAATATAAATGTTCAATATAGCTTACCTCTTCCATATCTTCTCTTTCCTTTGTGAGTCGCACATAATATTTGGTTTTGTCATTATTATCTGCCGTAACCTGCACCTTGTCTAGAGGTAAGGCAAACAGCAATCTACTTGCCTCCGCCTCAATAATGGCAAAAATTCTTGAGGTTAGAAAAACATAACCTCTTTTTAGGTGATCTTCATCACTCAGGGTTACATCGTGATAGAATAAAATCTGATCACATGACATTTCAATGGGTAATATCTTCCATGTACGATAACCGGACGGTTCCAGTGACAAATTTCGTAATGTGGATGGTGACCTTTGTTTTGGCATAGCATTGAATCCCACCGTCTGCAACATGCCTTGACCAGCCAAGGCCAAAAGTTCAGCAGCACCACTAATGGGTTTGGTAAATGCTCCCACCAAACCTTTGCTAAGACCAGTAAAAACTTCCACCGTGGAACGAGCCTCTAAAGTGTGATGTGCCAAACCACCAACAGCTCCCAGCATGCTAATCCCCAAACCGGTCATACCTTGTGAGAGACCTTCCGTAAAACCTTGTGGCCTAGAACGGCGAAGAGCCTCTGTTCGTTCTATGTGTTCCTCATCCAATGTCAAACGATCCAAATTTCGGGCCACCGAGGCAGCTAATTTTGTTACTGAATTGACGGTACCAGCCGTTACATTTTTCAGCAATGAAGCGGAGCCTTGTGTTATACCAACTATAAAGCCCCATGGGCCACGGAAAAGACCCCTCACCGGCAAGGAAACAAAATCTTTCAGGCCGGTGGTAACTGATCTTGCCAAACCACTGGGGCTACCAAGAATTTCCAAAGAACCCACAACCCAGCCAGCACCAAAAATAGCACCCGACAAGTAATGCATGCCCAAATTTTGGCCAAATTTCATGGGCATAGTCAGCAAATGGCTTCGTTCATATGACGAGAATGACAATGGGGAGTGATCCAAAGCGATATACAAACGTACAGAGGTGTGTACAGATAGTAAAACGCTCATTGGCTCGATACAAAAATATCTCAATTGTAAAGGCTCAGCTGTATACAAGGCAGCTCGGGCAACATCATTTGGTATACACAATTGATTGCCAATCAGTTCAATGCGTTCCATTTTCGATTTTGGACGATAGGCACAGTTGGATGGCTCACACTCAACTAGGGCATCCAAGAAATCCGTAATGTACGCATCTTCTATGTAAGCCCGCACCGGAGTAAAATGACACCTTAGGGAACATATTTTGAATTCATCTTCAAAGAGTTTAAGCTTCAAGCTTATCATGGGAGATTTCTCAGCTAGATATTTATAATAGCTTCCCAGATAATAGGGTTCAGGCAAGAGATCATTACGTTGATACAACTCTTGGGCACACAGTATGACGGGAAAATCATATTTTCCGGTTGAGAACAATTGATTGTCAATTTGTAGGTTAGGTATTACAACATTCAGGAGACGTTCATCTTCCGAGTCATCGTAGGCCATCGCAAAATCATCCGCATATAAACTGAAAACTTCTTGTTTCATATATTGCCTTTGGGCGCTGTCCGTATGAAGACTGAGAACTATCTCCTTAATGAAAAGTCGAAGTTTGGTATCCGGTCGAGGTGTACATTCATTGCGAAAATGATGGCATACATCGGGTTTGGAGAATTGTGGAGTTTCTGTATATAGTTTAGTAATTGTTGTGTCTGTGGTACTTTTGTATTCTTTATTTCCAGAACAGTCTATTGACTTGGGTTCCGTAGTAGACAACCGCAAACGTAAATCTTTAACCGAAAATTCCATTTGCTAAAAATATGAAATTTAAATTGTATTGAAAAAATAACATTCAGTTTAATTTGCCACTAATTCTATCTTACCTGAGATATGTAATAAATATTTAGCCGTATTACTCGATGTTTATCACAGATTATAACCTTAACATCCCCATGTCCCGGAATATGCAGGAATTTTTTCCATGTCTTATCCAAACGAATTGGCTTTGACCATTTAATGGTCTTCTTAGTGGAGGCATCTGTGAACCAATTTTTAATAGGTAAAAAATATAATTCTCCAAATGGAATTCATCTAACTTACCATCATACAATGCCAAAGTGATGTTACACAACGTGGAATCGACTTCAGGAAATCGAATGTACCACTCAGGTGGTGTGTAGTAACATTTGCTTTGCTTCGGTATCATGTGATACCATTCCAAGTGTTTGCCATCATATTCAGGAGTGGTTGAAGAAACTTTACTATTTTCCGAGGCGTTAGTTTGGGCAACAATAAATGCACAATCGGTTTGATTGTTAACCAAAACGGCGGGTGAGGGATCTTCCGAAATACTTAAATAATATAAGCCCTCGTGTTCGATGAGTGAAACCATCAAAGCAAATGATTCATTTCCGCGCTGTACACTCACACATTTTCTATTAAACGGCAATGCCAGTGGTATGGGTATTGAAATATCCGCATCTTCTTCCATTTTAATTACCACAAAATATACAAAAGCTGTATCCACTGAACGTGAAGCACTCTCAAAATTGATATCACAAAAAGTGGTCAGCGATAGGCCAATACTGCTATACCATTTGTAGGTTGGGTTAACCGGTATATTAGGAGCTTTTTCATTTAATCTCTGGATATTGCAACGCATTACATTCTCCTTGTGGTCCATGGCAAATGGCAAGAGATAAAGTGGTATTTTGGTATAATTTACTACACCAAATTTAGAACTTAATTTCAAAATTTTACAATTATTTTCAGTGTTTAGTTTTAAGACAAATTTGAACACCTCCTTGTCTCGAAGGATGACAATATCGGTGACATCTCCCTCTGTCAAAACATAATAACGTTTGCATTGATTAGACAGGGCATTTTCAAAAAATATTGGCAACGAATAATTCCATGAAGCATCATGGCGAATGCCAATAACAAAACCTTGAGAAATATTAAACAACATTTCCAGTTGATTGGCACCAATTGAAATTTGTTTGGTTTCCTGTTGCGTTGACGCCTCAAATTGCTTTAATTGTATCTCCACGCCTGTGCCATTTATAAACATTCCCCAAGGCGCCACCTCCAAATTGAGAGTACATGAAAATTCTCTGCTCACTTGAGTATTATATATTACATCACTTTCTGCGAAATTTTGTGAAATGCGTTTAACCTTCAACTCTTCTTCATTTTCTAAAGGCCAATTCTTGGCCAAAGGTTTTGCCAAAACATTTAATGCATTCTCTATCGTCCATTTGTGTTCATCATACCAAAAGAATTTTTGCCAATCCAACGATCTTAAACGTAGCGTATAATTATCCTGTGATGATGCACTCAATGGAAATTCATAGTTGAATTTTAGCGGATGTTCTGTTAAATGTGTAGCTGATGCATCCAAAATATATTGTCCTCCCTGTCCCAATAAACTAAATTCTTGTCCGGTAGTTACTTCCTTTGCTTGAATGGCACAATTTAACTTGGATGTTATTTCGAAGATTGGCCAAATGGTAATTAGGATTTTTTGTGGATACGTCGAATCGTTCGATAAAGTGGTTATATCTTCTCGCAAAATTCTTACCCAAAAGCTGATGAATTCATTATTAGTGACCGGAACTACAAAAAGGAAGAGTAAATTGATGAACTAATTTTAAACATGGACAATTTTAGTCTCACCTTTAACCAACCAAGGTAATTTTTTGTTCATTTTCAGTGGTATATCTCCGGTGCGGGCTCTCACTTTATTATCTGCTAATCTTAATCTGAAACATAACAATAATAAAAAAAATTGAAGTTAATGTTTTTTCTGTTAGAAATCCTTAGACGGGACTGAATGTAAGAAACATCTCTCTCCAGTAAATGGACAGACGTGCTTTGCGTCTTTATATCGATCCAAAGGAAGCATGATCTTGATTATGTTCACATATTTATAAATGTTTTTATAAAGAGCCTAAATTCTTGCATTGCGAAATTTTTTTGAATACCAATAACAATTCACCAGTGCATCTATGCGAATTTCTTTCACATTAGAGTGCTTAGGGTTGAATTATTCATCGGAATCTTTTTCCATTGTCATCTGTAGTTTTAACACACTCACACACACACACTTGAAACCCAAAATGCATGGATTACAAGAACACACACAACGAGAATTAAGAACATTTTTACATTTTTACATTTAAATTTTCCAAACTATTTGAACCTTAGAAAATTTATTTCAAACCAATCACTTACCTCATGCTTATATTCGTATTGCGATTGACATTATAATAAAATGAATTTCTGCCATTCCGCTCGATAAAATATTCCAATGGTTTATTTGTCTCATCGTACACTTTTCCCTCTTGGCGAAATTCCAAACGCAGATTATGCTCAACCATTGAAATCAACTCAATTTGGCCCTGAATCAAGACACATATTTGCGAACCGGATAACTTTTTCGATTTAATTATAATGCACTTTTGTCCAATGCAGAATGTTTGTGACATTGTTTCGTTATCGAATTTAAATGGAATATGTATTGATTCGGATGTATCCACAGTGTTGGTTTCCTCATCGGATATATACAAAGTTAAATCTTGACTACTGCAATCACTGCGAAAAGAATACATACAGCATTCTTTGGGACTTAATGGTATGCGTTCGTGTGTACCGGACTGGCCGAAAGCCATGGCGGTCATTGTACGATTTACCACAATACATTTCGGTATTAGAACATGATGTACACGCCGCTCATTCTTATCCAGACATTCTTCCCAATGTTGCTTGGACGAGAGCAGGGTATGCAGCACCGATGGACCCAAATTGAAACGTAAACGATCACATACGAAATTAACGTTTACGATATTTTTCTTTTGATCCATTTCCAAATATGTCTGAATAGTTGTTTCCTCCAGCAACGGCAACATATTAAAAAATCCATAGTCCAAATATTTAATGTGGGCCGTCAGCGACACATTGGCATTGTATTTCTGACGGCTATAAACAACGCCATGCATTTTAATATTTTGTAGAGAGAACACCAAAAAGGCTTGGGATATTTTTAAATTATTGGCCAAATGATAATTCCTCAACGTGACCGGCAATTCATCATTATCGTTGGGTTTATTCAACAGGTTCACATATACCGTATTGAAACTTAACAATGTTTGTATTTTCGGCACCGATTTTGATTGGAATGTTGTGTCTACCCGCATACAGGCAACTAATACTTTTGGATGTAACATAAAATCAGAATCTTTGCGACCCTTGCCCAATATTTCTTCAATGTTCATATTCGAAATCGATTGCAATTCTTCATCTTCTTCACTGGTATCGAAACATTCGCCATCGACGGAAACCAGCGATTGTAAAATTACCACCCGCCATATGGTGGCACAAATTTCACGTTCGGGTAATTTAATTTCTTTGGAATTGGTTTCCGAAAGCCAAAAATCACAAAAATGTAGAAATTGTTCATGCACCTCACTAAAATATTCCATACGACATCGTATGTGTATTGGATTAGAGACCTGTAAATAAAATGACGAGATATAAGATATCAGGGAGGCGTATGAGTACTACAATAGCATATACATATTAATAATTCGCTTTCCAGGTACCAAATGCAACTCTAGTACTATCGACTAAAAAATGTATAGAAAGAAACTATTTTCGGAAAATTCTGTTCAGCAGATGTCTATCATGTGTGAAAAGTGAAAATCATTTAGTTAATATATTAATATTTATAAACTGAAAACCATCCTTAGCCATCCTAAACCATCCTTAGCCATACAGATGAAAAAACTGCAACCAACTTAAGACTGCTTTCTTAAGCACTCGTCCGACAGCTGTTAAAATTATTCCAGTGACAGCTCATTATATTGTTTACAAGCGTACAAAAGCATTTTACTTTGATAATTTTCCAGAAAAAAAGTTATTCGTGATGGAATTCAAGCGTGATAGTGTGATTTCTTTACATTTGGCTGGAAAACCACAAGTTTCTATCGTCAGAGCACTCCAGCATTTAAATGTGAATAAATCTTTTGTGTCTCGTACCATCGCTCGTTACTGTGATACTGGTAACGTAGCCCGATGTCAAGGAAGTGGACGGAAGAAAACAAACAAATGGTTCGAAAAGTGAAGAAGCGACTTGATCGAAACAGGCGTCGCAGTGGCCGAAAAATGGCTAGTGAGCTGAATCGCAATATTCCATTCGGCAAATATTGAAAAATGAGCTCGGGATAAAGCCATTGAAATTCCAAAATTTCAAAAGATCTAAAGAGTTGCTTCCTTGGCCAAAAGTGGTGAACTGCAGAATTTGGTTTTCTCCCATGAGAAAACATTCGTTGTCCGGCAGTTTGAAAACAAACAAAATGATCGTGTTTACTTGCCAAAGAGGTAAGCTGAAAATGTGCACCTTCGGTTGACCACCAGAACACAAGCGCCAGCCATGATGATTTGGGCCGCCATAACAGCCGATGGTCGCTCTCCGGTCATATTAATCGACAATGGCATCAGAAAATTTGGCAATTTCCAAAAAAAAAAAAAATAGAATCCATTAAAAATTCTGTTAAAATCTTAAAAATACCGAATGCCTATATGACAACGTGGACCTGCACAGGCAACTTTTGTCATAAGTTATTACAATATTTAAATGCGAAACTTAAAGAAAAATCTGTTTATAATGTAGCTAAAATCATAAAAATACCGAATATAGGGGGTACCATTATATGGGGGCTATACGAAGACGTGGACCTGCACAGACAAATTTCTGGCATGGGATGAAGTATTCATTACGAACTTCACATGCGAAATTTAAAACAATCCCGGTAAATAATGTCGCTAAAATCATCAAAATTCCGAATATCGGGGGGTACGGTATATGGGGGCTATACGAAGACGTGGACCTACATGGCCCATTTTCTGTTTTATGCTGCACGAACTTCAAATACCAAATTTTAAACGATTCCGTTAAATAATGTCGCTAAAATCATCAAAATACCGAATATCGGGGGGTACCATTATATGGGGGCTATATGAAGACGTGGACCTACATGGCTCATTTTTTGACTTAGGATGTAGTTTTCATTGTGAACTTCAAATACCAAATTTGGAACGATTCCGTTAAATAATGTCGCTAAAATCATCAAAAAACCGAATGTCGGGGGGTACCGTTATATGGGGGCTATACAAAGACGTGGACCTGCACAGATAATTTTCTGTTGTAGGCTGTAGTATCCATTACGAACTTCAAATGCCAAATTTGAAACAATTCCGGTGAATAATGTCGCTAAAATCATCAAAATACCGAATATGGGGAGGTACCGTTCTATGGGGGCTATATGATAACTTGGACCTACATGGCTCATTTACGAACTTAACTTACCTACTGGCAAAATAAACATGTGTGCAAAATTTTAGCCTTCTATTTCAATTTGATCAAAAGATAGCGTGATTAAAACAGACAGACAGGCAGACGGACATGGCTAAATCGTCTTAGAATTTTACGCTGATCAAGAATATATATACTTTGTTGGGTCTGACATGAGTATTTCGAGGAATTACAAACGGAATGACAAAATTAATATACCCTCCATAGTATGGTGAAGAATATAAAAAGGTAAAAATTATGGCGTTTGACTTTGTTGCAGTTTTTTTTATCTCACCCTGTACTATAAACTGTACAATACGCGATGACATCGACAAATTAATAAATTGAATTCTAGGATAATGAATATATATTTTCGAAGTCGGGAAGGCTGTTGCGGTCAAAAAGAAACTGATTTGGTACCCTTTGATAGAAAAGAAAAAATGAATTGCGCCTACATACACATTTTTAGTCTAGGCTAGTAACCAACTCATTTGTAAGTAGCATCGAAACTAATTCGGTACAAATGCCAATATGAAATGCTACAACAACAAATCATTTTTTCCCCTTTATCATCTTCCACAAATAGCGAACTCATGTAAACTTTCAATCAAATGTCGCTAACTTACCGCCATTGGCACTGGGTATATGTGTATTTTACACATTTTTCTTGGCTGTGGATAACGCCAGCAAATAATACCATAGTCCTTTTTGATAATTTGCACTTGATAGGGCAATGGAAGTACTGCATCAGACATTAGTTCCACAAATTGGAAAGCACCAGCTCTACAAACAAAAATACAATACAAAATTCACACAACCAAAGACAATAGCACATTACATTCGAACATACCTTAAATCGTCCTGATAAAATTCTTCTCGTTTCAGACTCTTGTTGTTTTTAATAAATGAATTTATATTCGGATACTTAAGTTGACGCAAAACTTGACGATTTATTTCGCGGCCATAGTTTTCATGTAAATTTAAAGCTTGGAAGTGTTGCAATTGTTTTTGAGCATATGCAGCTATTGAGGACAAATCCGTTAAGGCTTGTTGCATTTGTTTTAGAATTGAAACTCCCAAATCGATTTGTATAACATTAAATTTACAAATAACATTGATCAAGGGTAAACGATTCCAGGGTTCGCTAACAAAATCAATGGAACCCCTCAACGACATGGGATGTAGGAAAATTTTACGATTTGTGCGTAAATATACTGCGGCCAATGAATATTTTACAGAACACTTTTCGGGTCGTGTTAAATACTTTAAATTAACTTTTAGTTCGTTGAGATTTAAATTAGTTTCGTAATCGGTGTGATTGGTTAGCTTGAGTCCAATATTATTACACTTAATATTTAAACGATCGGCGTTTAAAGTATTGGTTTTCATAAGCATAATTTTGGATAGACGATGTACGGGTCCTTGTTGGAAAGTACACAAAGTTGTAGCTGTGTTCGTGTGTATACAATTGTAGATTATCATAAGATTTTTACACATTTCCTCTATGTAAGATTGACTTAAGGTTATGACCAGCGGTTTCGATAAATCAATATCGATTTCCAGCATTTTCAATTTGGTTTGACTGGCTTTGTATGTCAACAATGCCGGTGGTATTCCGGTTGAACTCAATTCCCCAGGTTTTGTATCAATTATGGCTTCACAAAACTGTTCTACGGGGGGTGATGGGCTTGCAAAATTCCCCGAAGACCAGTTGCAGTTATGAATCTGTGGCAAAAATAACTTTAAATTGAATACCGAAAAATTTACCACAGAATCATAAATATTTTGGGTAACCATAAAACTTGGTTGTGAAATTGTCATGGACATTAAAGGCTTGACCAATGGTTCATTATTTTCCAGTGATAGCTCATGTCCTTCCTGTGTACAAGATGAATCGTATATTTTGAATGTAAATACCCCGGCCAACAATGAAATAGATTTGGGAAGATTTCTTTTGTTGCCAATAACAGTATGGGTTTTTATGGGTGGATAGATTGGTGGAAATTTATCCAATGGAATGTGGGTATTGTTTTGAGTCTTTAATACTTCTTTTGTTGGTAATGAGTGTGTCACAGATGGTTTGGAATTTAACGACTGTACACCAGAATCTGTTTTTATTTGAGGTTCACCGTCTTCATCAATCGATTCGAATTGTGATGCTGATCCCAAGCGGCTAAAACGTCGAATTTCTGATGTATTTACAATATTTTTCTGCTTCTCTGTTTTCGTTATGCGCATATTCAAATGATCTATGTTTGCCATAGATTCCATTTGTATTTTAGAATGTGGCGTTAAACGTCTTGTAGAGGAATTCAATTTTCTATTGCATATATTACGTATCGACCTGAAATGTTAATATTCAATTATTTTGCTCATTTTATATTTTATGGAGCAAAATAGGAATACTTACTCGGATATTTGTTGGAATTTTCGCCAATGACTCGCAAACATTTGCAACTGATCTGTACTTATATTGGTAACCATATCCGATGAACAATTAAACTCTAAAGCCTCTCCGCATATAAGTATATTGTTGTAAACAATATTTGGGGCATAAATAACAATGAGTGTAAAATTTTTAAATATTTCAGCCAAACGCAATGATTGTTTACGTTCGGGATTGTTCCACTCCACAGCTGGATTTGTGTGAAAGTTATGATCCTTATTACGCATATGTGTTAAAATTTCATGCCAATTGCCAGAGGCTGCCGAAAACTTTCTCAGAGTCAATTCATATTGACGATCTTCCACCATTGATCCCGGTATACTTAAAATACCCATTGAGGCCGCTTTACCATAAACATCTGGCCTCTGTGGTTTACGCTGCAGGGGATTTTGCAAATTGGGCGTAACATTAATACTATCTATTTTACATATTAATACTGAGCATTGCTGTTGCATTAGATTCGCTAAGGGAAAATAACATGTTATGCCTTTGCTTTCAAAGTGGACTAGGGGCAAGTCGGCAGCTTTTACAATGGTGGGGGCATTGTTCTTTTTGTCTTGCTGACAGTTTCGCTCTTCATCACTCGCATTTTTCCATATCAATGCACACAAAGGCTCCAAAAACTCTTGTATACAATCAAAATCCACAATGATTTCCATCGCCTGCATTATGACAACTATTTCACTTATAAAACGATCCATTTCTCCTTTACGTTTAACACCAATACGTTTGTAGAAATCTCTTAAGCACACCTTGGTAATGACAATATTTAAAAACGGAAGATCGGTGGTTTCGGCAATCATACGGACTCGAATACGCTCCTGTGCCAACCATTCATTCGGCGACTTTTGATTATAATAATTTAGATTGAAATTTCCTATTTTATTAGTATATTTTGTAAAATCTTGTCCCTGATCAACAGTGCAAAGGAAATCTTCAAGTTCCAAAACGATTTTACTACGTTGAGGCTGCTCGAAAGAATTGACCACTTCAACTATGATTTTTGTCACCGTCCATTGGCAGAAAAGGGAGAGTTTGTTCAACAGTGATTTATCTAAAATAGAAAAGAAAAATAAAATGGAGGTTTAAAAATTTAAATCTCTTTAAAATGTATTTTACTGAAAAACGCAAAATTTAAGAATTGGGCCACACTGGCTAGCGTCTCCTTTTTTTGTTGCTCTATACAACATTATAAATTGAAATTGTCTCCAATGGCCTTTTGACGTTTAAGTTTTATTACTTGAGCCTCGCTCATGGCTTTTCAGCTTTGACAACTACTTACACTCATTTGCTGGCTTTGAAGAAATATCCGAGTTCGAATCGAGATCCATAAACTCCTTAATATGATGATGATCTTCAGTTAGGGTAAGAATTTTAACTGGTTGCTTATTGCTCCTCGCACTTGCTGTATCCCGCTTGGCAACAAATATTACAGATGCCAAATCCAAAACATTTATAAAATGTTGAAAATGATTCTGCAAGGTATTTATATTATTGGCATACATATATACGGTGGAGGAATCCAAATGTAAATTTAAACATATTAATTCCACAACTTTATCTCCACTCGGGCAACCTTCGGCATTTCCAGCTGGCTTTGTGCCAACTTTTGGCAATGATGGTGTGGCCGATGATGAGTCTTTGCAATGTTCACTGCCCGAAAATATTTCCTTTAACGAGCCGGATGAAACCGAAGAATTTTCGTGAGATTTTGAGGCATGATCCGAAATGGGATTTTTTGATTTTGGCTTGTTACTGCGTGGCGATGACTGCTGTTGCTGATTCGATTTAAAAGTCGGTGAAGTATATTGTGAAAGATTTGTGGGTATTGTTGGATTTTGTTTGCGTTTGTTCATGGCCACGGTAACCGTTGTTTGCCATGGCTGCAATGCAGCGAAAAGCTGATCGTTTATACTGGTCTCTATAGACAAATCTAGAAATTGTATTGTCCAATTAAAGGTGGTCTTTGTGTTCAGCGGCGGATTCACCTTTAAACGCAAACTAGAACGTGTAATATACTCGGCGAATGAGGATTTCAAAACTATACGGGGTAAAGTAAAACGTGTATAGTCCACGACTTTATCCTTAGACAAGTATTTGTGATTTGTTATGTCCATTTGACTTTGTGCTATTTCCATGTAAATTATAATCGTATTAAATTGTTTGAAATAATTTTTAATTTTTTCTTCATCCGTCTCTTTGTTTTCCTTAGGAGTGCTGTCGGCTTTGATTTCTTCGGTTAAAAGAGGATCCGTTGTTGTGTATTCGATTCGTTCATCCTTTTCCGAGCTACAGTGTATTGTCTCTTCCGGATGGGATATTTTTCGCAGAGAATTTGAATTGCGTGATGATTTTCTACCAAATACCTGTGGCATAGAAGGATTTGTTTGATATGCTGTTGAATGGGCTGAACTGGTGTGTTGACTGCTAGGAACGGGAGGATTTTGAACTGTTTGGCTTTGTAATTCAGTTTCGACAGAGAACTCTAAAAAAATAAAAAAACAATATGGGTAATTTTATTAGCAATCAGACATTTTAATCGATTTACCTCTACTGAAGCGTTCATCTTCTTTGCAAAGTAATGAAAGAAAATCCAATAACTGTTTATTGCAATTCAGATAGAACTTTTCCATCCATATGCCAATTGCCATTTTATCAGCTTCTTTCGTTTCTCTTTTTCCAGCTTTCGTTTCTCCAGAGAGTCCGGGGTATTGTATGTGGATTTCCAGCCATTTACTTTGGTTGTTGTGAATCTTAGCTGTCGTATTGAATATGTTATAACGTTGCAACTGAACAGATTTTCTTTCCAATAATACATCAGAATTCACGGCTTGCAAATGAGCATTCCATATGTCAAAGGTGTGATAGAAACGTCGTTTAACTTGTAGTTTGCTAAATAAACAACTCAATGCTGTGGAATCTGCCATTTCGTATGGATGATTCAAAATTGTCGATATTTTAATCAATAACTCTGGACGATATCTCCACAGGCTGTCATACAAATACAGTAAAGCAAATAACTCTCTTTTTGAAAATTCCATTTTAATATGATCACATTGTAAATCTAATTTTTTAATGGAAACTTCATCGGTTTTCCAATGTTGCGGTTGCAATAATTTGCCATAGCTCATATTTAGTTTAGGTATAGTTATTAGACGTATGGATGTGTCCTTGGAAGGCGCCATTAGACTCAGTGTTAAGTCCATAACATTCAGTTCATAATTATCATAACAGGCGTTGAGTAGTTCCTGGGGTTTATCTGGTAGTTGACATGTTGTATGTACTAATTTGTCTGGATTTATAGGCGTGGTTAGATTAACTTCAATTAAATCAAAATTTACCAAAAGAAAAGGCAGGGAATTTTTAATAGCTGACGGTAAACGCCTGTGTGGTCGATTGCTTTGCAGGGGTGCTTCTGTTTTGGCAAATATTTCCACTTGCATATATTTCAAATCTATTTTATATCTACACAAAGGCACACCCTGCATGAGGGCATCATAGTCCTCTACCAAGGGAGGATGTAGTTTTGGTGAACCATCTGTGACACTCTGACTTCGCCCACCACCACCACCACCAATATGCGTTTCTGAAGGTTCATTACATGCCGTAGCCAAATCTTGATGGTATGTTGCTATAGCCTTTGATTTGGCTGTTGTACTTGTATCATGTATTTCGATTTTCTCTGCATTTGATGAATATGCAATTGATGAATCATATAAATCTATGAAATGTTGTATTATATTTTTAACCTGCATAAATGTTTCATTCAAACGAAATGTAATGCCCGAGGATAAGAGACGACATTGCTTGTGTATATCAGGGATTTTCATTCCACTAATATTTGCGGTAATATTGGCATCTTTAGATTCACAATATCCTGTTGGCGAGCGATATGTTATAATATCTAAAGCAAAGACAGGGCTACGAAAGATCAGATAGTCATCTGTGATGCGTGTAACATAGTCATCATAATTTGTGACACCCCAGCCACGATCTGCAATCATACACTGTTCATCGAACAGTGATTTGTCTATGAAGGAACGCATATTGGTATACTGAAAATTGTAACAACATAAACATTAACATTAATGATAAATATATTTTTATTGACTTACTGGTGACGTTTCCAACAATGCCAAGGATTCCGGTGTATCTTCGGTACGGTACTGACCCAAAGGTTCAACATATATCGAAGATAACCCGGCTTTGGTGCTGCACCAATCGATTTCTTTCACAGCCACGCGTTCAAAATACAAACCACCAAAAGTAAAACGTACAATTGGTGTATAACGGATACGCTTTATGCCTCCCATTATTGCATCATTAATGAATTCGGAATTTTTTAATGTAAAATTCAACTCTTCAATATAAATGCCCACATCTTTTGTATGTCCCGGGACATCATCACTGCCACTGTCAACTTCATCGGGTTCTTCGAACGTAAAACTGGGTAATAAGTTCCATGCCCATGATAAATATGATGATCCTGATGTGTCCGTTGCTCTGTCGGCAACACGTTCCTTATTCGAGCAACACAAATCATCGTCCGTACTGCTGTCTCCTGATAATGACGTAAGGAATTTGATAAGGCGCATCAGCATTGGAATTTGCAATGAGGACAAATTTAAATCAAGGGCCTGTGTAAAAATTCCTATACGTGTTATACTACTGGTAGCTAGGGAGCTACTGTTGTATTTGCGCAGAAATCGTATCTCTAAAGTGCATCTTAATAAAGTTAAATCAACATTATTAATGTTTTCCGAAACAGGTACTTCACATACTTACCTATACAAGACCGGTTCCTGGCAAACATCAATTTGGCCAGCAGAATTTCGTTTGTCCAAACATATGGTCAAGTCGGAGATATTAATTAGTTTTCGCATTAACACTTTATGCGGATTGACATCAACCATGGCTGGCTGCCATAGCTCATTGGCCGGACAATAGCTCAAGTATTGCACATTCATTGAGACCACAATATCCTCTTCAACATATTTCAATATAATATTCTGGCACTGCACAT
Organism: Musca domestica; assembly: GCF_030504385.1. NCBI lineage: Eukaryota > Metazoa > Arthropoda > Insecta > Diptera > Muscidae > Musca > Musca domestica. The sequence goes on along the minus strand of NW_026712114.1, from coordinate 12,078,294 downwards.
TGATATTATTGACAATTTTCATGGCCAAGCCAGAGCTCATGCTTGATGTTTCATCATCTTTACGTTCTGCCTTTGCTGCACCCTCCATCACACTGGTGTGTTGGGGAGAATTTCCAGCTGATGATTTGGCACCATGTTCTTCTGTTTTGGCCTTCAGAACAAATTCTATGGTGTTGATGAGTACCTTGATGGGTTCCGAAGTTATCTTTGTCCATGGCACCTGTATGACCAACTCATGTATATGTCCCGACAGAAATTCAAAGGGCAAACTCAATTCTTGTTCCAAAACATCTAAACGCAAATCTAGATTTTGGAATGTAACTTCGCCCTCCCACAAAGACACTTGAAAATCTTGCGGTCGTATATTTTTAACATATTTCGCCAAGTAATTTAGAATAATTGGTGTTATATAGGATTCAATCTTGAACATTATGAAATTTGTATTTTTTTGCAATTGTTAAAATTTTACATGATTATTTTAAAAATATTTAATTTGCTCAATTTTTCCCTTGTAGACACAGACACGTCAAATAAAAACGACAATCAGATACGGATTGACACATACATGCTTAGAAAAATAAGGAATAATGAAATGTTCGATAAATATCAGTAATCAAAACAAAACCGAAATAATCACAACAAAACCAAAGATAAGGGTTACGAAGATCGACTTCGGTTTATAAAATAACCTATTATTGCCATACTATTTATGAAAACGCCCAAAAGTTACCAAGCCTCCGTTTACAAATGTTCTCTTCCAGAACATGAACGAATCTAAAATATTACTAAGATAACAGCTTTTTCATGATATCGGAAAAAATTACAAAGCTTGATTACAGCAAGTTCAGGAAAAAAACAAGAATACTTATGGGTACCGAAGTTATCTTTGTCCATGGCACCGGTATGACCAACTCATGTATATGTCCCGATAGAAATTCAAATGACAAACTCAAGCTGCAAATACATAAAGAGCTTGAAGTCATGGCTAGGCATATTAATGTCAAATTATAATGGAAAACGACGGCAGGATTTTAGTGCGGCTCTGTAATCCCTTTATGAAACGTCACAAAACATGCCTAGCCATGACTCCAAGCTTCTTATGTACTTAGCCTTTCAACTCTTGTTCCAAAACATGTAAACGCAAATCTAGATATTGGAATGTTACTTCACCCTCCAACAGAGATTCTTGAAAATCTTGCGGTCGTATATTTTTAATATGTTTCGCCAAGTAATTTAAAATAATTGGTGTAATATAAGATTCAATCTTAAACATTATTAAATTTGTATTTTTTTGCAATTGTTAAGATTTCACATGATTATTTTATTATTGATGAGAAAACAAACACAAGGAGTCGAGTGTATCGAAGCAAAACGTCTGCCAGTGTTTGTTGTTTCATCGGTAACAATTAAAGGTGTATGTACATAAGAAGCTTGAAGTCATGGCTAGGCATATTTTGTGAAATTTCGTAAAGTGATTACAGAGCCGCACTAAAATCCTGCCGTCGTTTTCCATTATAATTTGAGATAATATGCCCAGCCATGACTTCAAGCTTTTTATGTACTTGCACCTTAATGCGTAAAACGAGTCAACCGCAGAATTCTGTATATATATTTAAAGCATTGGCAGAAAAAATAGTTGCACGTTATTGCCTGTCAAGCGTCGTCAATATAACGACATCCAGAAAGAATATTTCAGAGTTAATAGTGCAGTCTCCCTTCTTGAATCATGCGTTTTTATATATATTATAATTATTAAGCCTAACAATTTTGCAACAACAAAATATTGCGGTAACCCGAACAAACATGCCAACACTGTTCCATATTATAATTCTTTTTTTTTTAATATACGTGTTTGGCCATTGTCCAATGGTATAATAAATAGGTATTACAGAGCTAATAACCGGCTGATTGTATTTTTCTAAGTATTGACGACTTCTTGTTAAATTGTTTATAAATTCTTTTTTGGAATAATAGGAAGATAAAATTGTTACTTTAAATTATCGTGCGAACATGAAATTACCTTCACAAAAGTATCGCCGAACGTTTCTAACACAGTCACACTGTACTTTAAGCCATCGACGCCGTTTGACTGATGTCGACATACAAAAAGAGTGGCTTCGGTCTCTGGACCTCACCATTTAACAAGTTTTTTCTTTGTATTCTTTGTAAATTGAACGAATACCAAACCAATCCTGAATAAAAACCAATAAAAATGCTGGTTATATGAATTGTGGTGAAATAGAAAAAAATAAATAACCATCTCTAAGTTCCATAATTGGAAGTTCTCTTACATTGGTGCCGTAAATCGAAAGGAAGGAAAAATTGAAAAAATCGATCAACTTGTCCATTTTTTCGTTTGTTGGATCTCAGAAAAAACATCATTAGACTTGTATTGGGGACACTGGGATAATGGAGAACCAATTAAGCAGAAATAGTTGATAGTTCATCGTCGTCGTTTCTTACGCAGAATCCCTTCCGTGCATCGGCATCATTTACGAGATTCATAGGGGCGCATCGGCAGGCGGAACACATACAACACCAACACAATTCACATAACATACACCTTCAAGACTATTGGAGCGATAAAGGATCATATAATATTAACAGCAACAACAACACTACGAAACAGGCTAAGTAGTAAAAGTTAAAAAACAACCAAAATATAGGTCGGATCTCATTACAATAATAATCATAAATAATCGCAACTACTACAACAGCTTTAACATATAGGAAAATATGGTGGGTTCTAAAGCACAACAGCAACAACTTCAACAGCCAAGTACTCAGCAATCTAGTAGCAAACATCATCACCTTCATCACACAGCACAGACTGTAACTCAAACAGCAGCTAAACATAGCCATCATCATGCCGCTGCGTCACCCGCAACATCTGTCAATTCACCGTCATCACTATCGACCACCAGTAGCAACAAAGACACATTAAATGGCACAATAGGTGGTGGCGCTGGCAGCATGGTTGAGAATCCATCAAACCAAATGTATTCTTCACCCAGGAGTGTGAACAGCAGCAGTATTAGTAGCTGCTTCAGAAATAATAGCATCAACAAAATTAGTATAAATCCATTTCATTCACTTATTGGATCGCACCCATCCGTTTCATCGTCATCGACATCCATTGCTTTTGATGCGAACATAAACACTGCCTTATTAAGCAAACAAAAATATGCCCAAAATGATTACAGGAACAAACAACCACAGAAATCCCAGCCGCCAGCAACGTATGATGGTGATAAAGCGGATGGTGCCATCAAATCCAAGGAAAGCCAATCGTCATTGTCGTCGTCAAACACCACACAGAACACAACATTTCCCACTCACTACAGCAGCAGCACAACAAAAGAATTGCTAAAGAATACAAATTCAAAATCAATACCCACAAATACTCCAACAAAACCAGCCTCTGCCAATAAACATATAACGAAGACCACAGCCGCGGAACCTGCGAATGCAGAAGCATCACCCACGCATACCAACGGTGGTGATATTCAGGCCAAATCCGTAAGCAACGCCTTAGTTCCCCTTACAGCCACTCAAAATAGTCTATTCTCATTCCACGAACAAATCCTTATGTCTGGCCAGCAAAAGAGCGCCTTGGCCGAAAAGCCCAAGCCCTTGATAGTGTCACCGCAGCAGGTCATGGTGCTATACATGCACAAATTAACGCCCTATGAACGCACAGAAATATTGGCGTACCCGCAAATTTATTTCATTGGCGCCAATGCCAAGAAGCGCCCCGGCATTTTTGGTCCCAATAACTGTGATTATGACAATGAGCAAGGTGCCTACATTCATATACCCCATGACCATGTGGCATACCGCTATGAAATGCTCAAGGTTATCGGTAAAGGCAGCTTTGGTCAGGTTATCAAGGCGTATGATCATAAAACACACGAGCATGTGGCTCTTAAAATGGTGCGCAACGAAAAACGTTTCCATCGCCAGGCACAGGAAGAGATTCGTATACTACATCATCTTCGGCGTCAAGACAAATACAACACCATGAACATTATCCATATGTATGACTACTTCACTTTTAGGAATCACATGTGCATCACCTTCGAGCTGCTAAACATAAATCTGTACGAGCTAATCAAGAAGAATGGTTTTAAAGGATTCTCCTTACAGTTGATGCGCAAATTTGCCCACTCTTTACTGCAGTGTCTGGATGTTTTATACAAAAATGAGATTATCCATTGTGACATGAAGCCCGAAAATGTTTTGTTGAAGCAGCAGGGACGTTCCGGCATAAAGGTCATTGACTTCGGGTCATCCTGCTATGAAAGTCAACGCGTGTACACATATATACAATCGCGGTTTTATAGGGCCCCAGAGGTTATTTTGGGGGCAAAATATGGGCGACCTATCGACATGTGGTCATTGGGTTGCATCCTGGCTGAATTATTATCGGGACGTGCTTTATTCCCAGGCGAAAACGAAGCAGATCAACTGGCCTGCATTTTGGAAGTTTTGGGTATGCCACCCAAGCATTTATTGGCCAATTCAAAACGTGCCAAAATGTTCTTCAACTCTGAGGGATATCCACGTTATTGCACTGTTCGCAATATGTCAGATGGAACTGTGGTTCTTGTTGGAGGACAGTCTCGTAGGGGCAAGCCCCGGGGACCACCTGGCTCCAAGAGTTTATCAAAAGCCTTGGATGGTTGTAATGATCCATTGTTTTTGAATTTCATAAGAGGTTGCTTAGAATGGGATCCAGAAAAGCGTTTAACCCCAGCTGAGGCATTGAAACATCCTTGGCTGCGTAGACGACTGCCTAAACCTCCAAGTAGCCATCCCAATGCCATAAGCGGTAGTAGTGGTGCCGGTAGTACTTGTGATGAGAAATCTCCAATTAGCGCAAATCCGAGCAGTGATAGCGGCAGAGCCAGTGGCTCCTCTGCCAATACGGATATTCGAAAAATTAGCCATACTAAAGACTGCTTAGCCACACTCACCGCCATTGGCACCGTGGGGCCCTTGGTGTCATCATTAATCTCATCTCAACAACAATCCACAGACTCCCTGTGGGGCCATCAAACTTCGAGTACATCTCACCAAAACGATGCAGGAACTAGAACTTATAGTAAACTATCAACCACCTCCGAATTTTTGGGTGCGTATCCGGATTCCAACTTAATCCTACTATCATCAGCATCGAACAGCAACACTCAACAGAGACGTGGCAGTGACAGTCACTCCCTCTCTTCCAAGGTAGCATCTAAGCAAACTGATGAATAAATCAATCAATTGGTAGAACAGATAAAAAAAACCAAGAAGATACAGAACAAAAGCAACGATTTTCTGTGTGCGTGTGTGTTTTAGCAGCAACTCGTGTGTCGTATTTAGTTTAACTTAACGTCGTATGTACAGTATTTAGTTTGTTATTATTATAAGTCTGAAATTGTTCATTCGAATTAGTGTGTTCATATAGATTAAAAATATTATGAATGTCGTCGTCGTATGATTTATTATAGTTATTACATATTAATAATAATAATAATTTTCATTAATAAATATCCACTAATTCTGGAAAGCCTTTCAATTGCAAGACAATTTGTATGTTTTGTTTTCAATAGAAATTAAGAAAAGAATAGCGCGTGCGAGAAACATCAAAAAACATTTTGTATTCATTAAAAATTAATGTTATAACTAGATTACGAGTTCTACACCGTATTTAATTGAAACAAGAAAAAGCTTTTGAATTTAAAACATTTATGATTTACTTTAATAAATCGGCTAATTATAATTTTTTAAAAAAAATATATATATTGTGTTTTTGTTACACATTTCGTATAGTTGGTAATGTTAAATATATTTTTTAATGGGAATTAAAATCTATGAAAAAATTAGTGAATTATTTTAAGCTCGTGTGTGTGTGTGTATAGCCAATTATCTATTAGAGAATACCAAAAATATCGAATATGGCACTGCAATATTGATGAGGACCTTCATAGGCAATTTTCTGTTATAGAAAGTGGTGCCCATTACAAACTCTAAATACCAAGATATAAATCATCGAAATACCGAATATCGTTAGGTACAGTTATATGGGGTCTATACGAAAATGTTTGCCTATATAGAGAATTGTCAAATCCAAATACCAAATTTAAATTGCAATTCTTTTTCATCCAAAAACAGAAACATTTGTTCTTCCTAAAAGCTGTAATATGTACTTAAATTTCAGCAGAATTTTAATTTTGACATTACAAGACTACCAAAAGAGAAAAAATGTTATTTAAGTGATTTGTCCCACCTTGTATAGTGTATAGGGGCTATACGAAGCCGTAGATCTCCATAGCCAATTTTCTACCACAGAATGGAGGACTCAGTAGAGCCTCAAGTTTCGGGTTTTAAAAAATTCCAGTTGAAAATGTGGCTTAAATCGCAAAAACACCGAATATCGGGAGGTACAGTTATATGGAGGTTATTCGAAGGCGTTATATGGCGAATGCATCAAAATTTGGGCCTATATAGACAGATCTTTGCAAGGATATTTCCTACATACTGTGTACACAGAATGCCATTTTACCGCAAATTCTGTTTAAAATTGTAACAAAAAGATATATGGGGGCTATACAAAATAGTGGACATATATGGGCCATTTACAATAATAAAATACATCTCAGTAGAGTTTTATAACCTTCTTTGTTTCGTTCGGAAGCTAGAGTGCTTATCATATGTTCTGTTCCAGAACTAGCAAGAATCTACTAGTTTTGCATTTCCTCCGATTTCATAAAGGGAAAATCAGTTATCGTAGTATAAATTGTAATTCTTGCAGTTCTGGAACATACCTATACTTTGTATATTTCGAAGTGTTACAAACGGTATGAAAAACTTAACATACCTTCCATACTATGGTATATGGGTTAAATTGTAAGATATCAATATCGGTCTAATCTTGCTATTAAATAGGCACAAAATCTCCTGGAAGTAAATTATTATTAATCCGTCGAATCTGGGTATTTTCCAGCTGATGAGTTAAATAAATTTATATTTCTAATTCAGAAACACACCTAATATTTATTTTGACACATGGCAGAAGAATGCAGGTAGATGCATGAACTATTGGGAACATTGATACGTCAAAAACTACAAATTTTTTAAATGTTTTTTTTTTTTTTCAAAATGAGCAGATTTTTATGTTTTCTTGTACGATGGTTTTTTCAACAATTTTTACCAATTTCAGTAATTTTTCATTAAACATTTTTAACTCCAAAATCGGTGACTACCTGTATTCTAACGTGCTTTGACAGCAAATATCATAATCAGCTGGACATTTGATATCATCCACACGGTGCTATGAAATAAGAAGAAGTGTAAATAAAAATACTATTCCTGACAATGGTAGAAGAATGTATGTAGTCGCATCGACACATCTGCGGGACAATGGACTGTCAAACCGATTTTAGAATTAAAAATGTTTAAAGAAAAATTATTGAAATTTGTAAAAAATGTTGAAAAAAGCTGCGTATAAGAAAACATATAAAAATCTACTTATTTTTGAAAAACAAAAAACATTTAAAAATTTTTGACACATAAATGTTTACAAGCGGTGATGCATCTACCTGTATTATTCTACCATTTTCCTAACCTAACGTAGGCAAAGTTTGCGTGTCAACCAAATTTGTTTTGGTTTTGTGTTTTCTTTTTCTTAAATAATTATTTTTTGCTGGTCAAAAAAATTCAGAATGCCTCAAACATTGGACAAAAAAGATGATTTTGGTAATAGCTTTACAATAAAAAAATGATTATATGGCCTAACTCATTGATTATTTGCTTTAGATGTGGTGAAATATTTCCTTAAACTTTTGGACGATGACAAGGATTTGTCTTCCGGCATAGCTGCTATCAAGACATTATTGATGATTTTGGAAAAGAAGCAATGTAAGTTTTAGGGCAAAAATAAAAATACATGTCATGCAATGTTTTATTTGAACATATCATTCAGTTGGAACTATTCACATTTTGCAAAATACCATGTTGGAAGCTGTGGCCGCTATGCGCAATACCGATTTGTCAATTGCAGCAGTTGTGTCCGGCGGTGAATTGTTTTGTCGCTTTATCACTTTGAGTTTGGATGATCGCGGCATGGAAGAATGTCGTGAAATTATGTTGCATCGTGGGAAAATATTTTTAGCCAAACTTTTAAATTCTCGTAACGTTATTGCTCAACAAGCTCAAAGATTTATAACTGATGGCTGTCGTGTATTGACACATTCAAGATCTCGCGTTGTCTTGAAGGCTTTGGTAACGGCTGCCAAAGCTAACAAGCAATTTCATGTTTTTGTTACCCAGGGAGGTCCAGACAATTCAGGGTAGGTTTGTAAATATATTGAACAAACAATAATTTAATAATTGTTATTTTCTTAGGGAACAAATGATAGCGGATTTGGAACGCGCTGGCATAGATTGTACCCTAATTTTAGACTCAGCCACCGGTTATGTTATGGAATCAGTTGACTTTGTAATGGTGGGTGCCGAAGCAGTGGTAGAGTCGGGTGGTATCATTAATCGCATTGGTAGCTTTACCATGGGCCTTTGTGCCCAAGAAATGAAGAAACCATTCTATGTGCTAGCGGAAAGTTTCAAGTTCACTAGATTATATCCACTAAATCAAAGAGATTTGCCAGATGAATATAAGGTAGGCGAAATTGTTTTAGATGTTTTTATAAAAATAATAACAAACAATATTTTCACAGTATTCTCGCAAACATTTGAGCGATGTTTCAAAGGTCCATCCCCTGGTTGACTATACGCCTCCAGCATATATCACATTGCTCTTTACCGATTTGGGCATTTTGACACCATCTGCTGTAAGTGATGAGTTAATAAAACTGTATATGTAAGCTTAGTCCCGCCTTTATTACATTTTATAAAATAAAAAAAGTTGATCTACAAATAAAGGTATTTTGTATTATTAACGCTATGTGAAACACAAAAAAGATAAATTAATTTTGGGAAGTTATGCGCAGAGATATATGTAACTAATTGTCGCTATCAACATCGTCATCATTCGTATCAGAGTCTGTTGTGTACTCTTCGTATGCATCGTCATCATCATCATCCAAATAATCATCGTCATCAGCATCAAATTCCGCAGCCGCCTTAAAATGATAATTATTAATAAATATACTTTGATTTTATGCACATTTTCGGTGGTATTGTTACAATGTTACCTACCACTTGACCAGACTGGAAGTTAATTTCAATTTGCAATCTTATGTCCATAATTAAAAAAGCTGTTGTCACCAAAACTGGAATTGTCATACGACTTTTCCAAGCTAAGTTGGTTAGAAACATAAATATTTCACCAAACGATGAATTCATTGTGCTGCTGCAGATGGTTGAGGAGGCGTGTAATGTATATTTCTATCGACTTGCTGGTAATTCTCCGTTTTCTTCGGCGTCAGCCTCCAAACGCTGTTCCTCCAATTGATCGTACTTAACAATATGTACAGTTTCACCGACAGTTACAGCCTGAACTGGTTGTATTTGACGATATAAATTATGTACTGCAGAATCGGAATTAATGCTTGCTTCTAATTCCAGGAGCAAATCATTGTTTGAATTGCTTCCAGACAAATCACCTTGAATTAGAGATCGTAAACAATCGCTACGTTTTTCCGACAAAGCTTCAACAAGTTTTGAATTCTTTTTTAATTTGTCCAATTTTCGTTCTAGAAAAATAAAAATAAATATAAGAAAGTAATGAAGATAAATGTAGAGAAAACAGGAGTAGTAATAAATCATAAATGTATGGTGATCATCGTGCCAAATTTCATGTTTTACTACATGATGGTATAAATTTATTTCACTGCTTAATAATCCTCTATGTTAAGCCTGGATTAAAGTTCAAGGTGATCTATGATGACCTATCTATAAAAAATAAAATCTTCAATATTCCTACAAATCTTTCTTGAAAACTTACCCAATCCTTTCAAATAGGTTTGCGAATCTGGCAGCGGTTGGTGTTCAGGTTTATTATGCGATTTATTTGTGTTTTCTGGTCTCTTCTTATCACTGCTGCAATTATTATTTTCAGCTCCAATAAAACTATCCTCAAATCCCAAAGCTGAGTTTGCTGTTTCCGTAGAATTGTTGATTTCGTCTGTTAATTTTCCGTTGGTGGCAGAGTTAGAATGTTCTGGATGTTGGACCTGGACCTTCCAAGGGTCTAAATCGGTCATTGTTTATGCAAAATGAGATGCAGTTGTATTTTATTTTTGTTTTTTTTTTTTCTTTCCGAAATAGTTTGATGCAGCTATTCACTCTGAGGAGGCTATGAACTAGTGCCATTGTTTATTATCGTCATTCGGGTTGTGATATTAATTCATGATGAAATTCGTATACATAATAAGAAGAAGCATTATCGTTCCGAAATAGTTCGATGCAGCAATTCACTCTGAGAAAGCTATGAACTAGTTCCATTTTTTATTATCGTCATTTGGGTTGTGATATCAATTCACGATGAAATTCGTAAACATAATAAGAAGAAACATTCATAAGCCACATTTTTAAAAAACGTAAACATTTCATAAAAATCGAAAGAATAGCTGATATCTTTGTAATAATGGTTACCAATGATACAAAAGGACATAACGATGCAAACACAAATCGTGATGTTAAAATACGTTCTTTAAACTGTGAACTAAATCCTCTGACACGCACAGATGGATCAGCTCTCTTTGCTCAGGGTGGAACATGTGTAATGGCTTCGATATTGGGACCCGTGGAAGTAAAATTACAAAATTTAAATATTGACAAAGCCTATGTCGAGTGCATTTATAGGCCAAAGGCCGGTTTACCCACGATTAGGGATAGAATGCGTGAAACTGTTATTAAAGATACATGCGAAGCGGCTTTGCTATCAGCCATGCATCCCCGGACAATGGTATCAGTCCAAGTACAAGAGCTAGACGACAGAGGAGGCGTAAGTCATACCAATTGAACCCCTACGAATACTAAAACTAATAGTTTTTTATTATTTAGTTGGATGCCTGCGCCATTAATGCCGCATGTATGGCTCTGCTGATAGGCGGCATACCCATGAAATTTACTGTAGCTGCAGTTTGCTGTATTGTCGATAAAAATGGAGAGTTAATATTGGATCCAGATTATGGACAGATAAACGATAGCCGTGCCAATTTCACATTTGTTTTCGATTCCTTGGAACGGGATCTTGTAACAGTCAATAGCACCGGATGTTTTAAAATGGCACAATTTAATGATGCCTACCTTATGTGTCGTGCAGCCAGTGGAGTTATATTTGATTTCTATAGAAAAATAATGACTAAATTCCACACCAAAACAAATCTCACGCCGACGTCGCCAAAAGAAGGCAAAGAGGCAATGGAAGATTAGAATTGAAAATAAAAATATATTTCTTATATTCTAAAACAAAAACAAACAATTTTATTATATTTACACTTTAGCATGGTAGTCTAATATAGAACTAAGGTATAAAGGCTCTCCTTTCAAAACTTGTGAATTCGATTCATTTATGTGAGCCACCACATAATCGCCAATTGTTATTTTTCGTCTTTCGGTACCATGGACCGGCCCTAAGGATAATTCTTTTATTGGAACTATTACTTTGATGTTTGCATCATTTCTACCAAAAACAAAGTCTTCGGATCTCTTACTTATACCTTCTATTAGAATAAGTTCTTTTCGTCCTTCATAATGTTTGTGTAATGCTGTAGCACCCTGTCGGAAAGCTTTTACCATTCTTTGCAGACGGTTGGTTTTTACATCCGCCGGGACATCATCTTTATATCTGCGATGAGCGGTGGTTTTTTCTCTCATGCTGTATGCAAACAAAAACGCAACATTGTAGCGTACTTTTTCTATTAGCGTTACAGTATCTTGAAATTCATCTTCAGTTTCTCCGCAAAAACCACATATGAAATCACTGGAAAGTCCAACATGGGGAATATATGATCGTATGGTATCGACTAGCTGTAAATATGCCTCTCTTGTATAGCCTCTACGCATGCGTTCCAAAACACTATTGGAACCGGATTGCGCGGGAAGGTGGAGATTTTTACATACGTTTGGGTAATCACGTATAATTCTTAAAACATCTTCAGAAAAATCTTTGGGATGTGGCGATGTAAAACGTATACGCACGTCTGGAACAGTTTCAGCTATCTCTTGAAGTAACACCGAAAACGGCAGTCCTCCCTTTTTGGGTTTATATACGGTCTTAAAACCGGGGGCAGTGGATACATCAGATGCTACTTCCTTGGATGTATCTCTATAGCTATTAACATTTTGACCCAGAAGGGTGACCTCTTTAATGCCATTATCCCTTAATGACAAGACCTCTTGTTTTATTGACTCAATTGCTCTCGATCGTTCCCTACCTCTGGTGAAGGGTACAATACAATATGTGCACATATTATCACAGCCTCGCATAATAGAAACAAATGCCGTAGGTGAGTCCGTATTCAATCTTACAGGCATTACATCTGCATATGTCTCATCTAAGCTCAACAATACATTGATGGCTGATTGCTGGTAATGTCTAGATATGGCTAGTAAACGGGGAAGATCTTTATAACTATCTGGACCAGCTACTACATCCACATTTTTCTCCTTTTCCAATAGCTGTTGTTTTAAACGTTCTGCCATACAACCCAGTACTGTAATTTGCAGCGGCCCTTTTTTCGATGATCGTTTTTCCTTCATGGATTTTAAGTGATTTAAGCGATTCCATATTTTTGTTTCAGCTCCTTCTCTTACTGCACACGTGACAATCATTATTACATCGGCATCCTTAATGTCGCTGCATTTGTTGTAGCCATTTGATTCCAATATCGCCAAAACAACTTCAGTGTCGTTTGTATTCATTTGACAGCCATAAACTTCGAAGAATACTTTGCGTCCATTGCCACTATAACTCTCAATTGGTAGATATGGTATAATATTTTCTTCAGGAACTTCTTGTAGCTTTAGCTTTGAAACTCCTTTGACATTGAAAAATTCCTGCAATCCCGGTCCTGATGAAACACGCTCAATGAATGTTTTCCGTTCTAACGTTTTGGCATTTGTATTTGGTGCGGCTACTGTGCTGTAGGTGTTCGCTTGTGAAGATAATGTCCTTATACTTCTACCACTACCACACCAAGTCAATATTCGTTGCACTTTCATTTTATTTAACAAATATATCAAAAAAGATTTGGTTGGTGGAAATTATACAATAAACCTAACAATTCGGGCAATTAGCTTTCGTTCAAGAACAAAGTATTCACATAATGGAACTATAAAAGTACCTACGTACTTTGATAGCATTACCTAAGATTCGACGTACCGTATACAAAAAATGTGAATGTTTGTGATTTGAAAATAAAATAATTGAAGAATTTTAAAAATTAACAGTTTTTACAACTTTAACAGTTTTTAGATTTTAAAATATGGACCTTGTGTATTTGGGTAGTACGGACGTACAAAACATTTTACCACCGTGGGAAGTTGAATATTTGCATACGCTACGTCGAATTTTAGGTAACGCTGCAAAATAACTCAATATTTGACCCGCAGTTCATTTCAGTGAATTTGTACATTAAAGCAGTTCGTTCCGGAACGAGAAAATTGGAAAATGAAATAGATTAGATGGTATCGGCTCGGCATTTCAATTGAATTGGTTTCTTTAGTATCATAAAAATAGTGAAATGTTGTAATTGCTATCGACAAATAAACAACAATGATAAGAGTACGTCGTCGCTTTGCTATTATGCTATGTGGCATATCTGTGGCAATATTTTTGACTGTATACTTTATGATTAATTATGCGGCTCCACAGGAGGACAAAAAACCAAATTTTATGGCTTTGGAAGCCCAACATGAATACAACAAACAAGTCCTGCAAAAACCTGACATGGGCATTGAATATGGCCCGAAAAATAGGAACGCCGGTCAAGATGACACGTCGAGACAGTCGGAAAATAACATAAACAAACTCGGTGAAAGTGGAGGCAAAAAGTCAGAGACTTTTGCGAAGGAGTCTGAAAATGTCGTCAAGGAGAAAAATAATTTGGAAGAAAATTTGGTAGCACGAGATGAAACTTGTGAATTTGATCCTCAGCAAGTGCCACAGCCTGATATACAAATGTTAGATATGTATGGAAAAATGTCTTTTGAAGACATTGATGGTGGCGTATGGAAGCAGGGATGGAATATTAAATATGATCCCATGCAGTACAACGACCATCACAAATTAAAAGTTTTTGTTGTGCCCCATTCACACAATGACCCGGGCTGGATTAAGACATTTGATGATTACTATGACCATGAAACGAAACATATTCTTTCAAATGCTCTAAGGCATTTACGTGAAAATCCTGACATGAAATTTATTTGGGCAGAAATATCATATTTTTCGCGTTTTTATGAGGATCTGGGTGAAAACAATAAGATGGAGGTCAAAAAGTATGTACCTATATCCATCCTCTGGCGGTCAAGAAAAATAATTTTCCTCTTTCTAATTAATTAAACTAATTACATTTTTCCCTTTTAGATTGGTCCAGAACGGTCAATTGGAATTTGTGTCCGGTGGATGGGTTATGCCAGACGAGGCCAATGCACATTGGCACAATATGTTACTTCAGTTGACGGAGGGCCAACATTGGCTTAAGAAATTTCTAAATGTTACACCCATATCGTCTTGGGCAATTGATCCATTTGGCCATAGTCCCTCAATGCCTTATATCTTGAAAAAGTCTGGATTTGAAAATGCATTAATACAACGCACACATTATTCGGTTAAAAAAGAGTTGGCTTTGAAACGTAACTTGGAATTCTATTGGCGACAATTGTGGGGTAAGTTTCTTTAAATCAGAACATATATTTATTCCTTTTTAATTCGCTGATTTTATTTAGATGATTCTGGTGAAACTGAACTTTTTACCCACATGATGCCATTCTACTCTTATGACATACCGCATTCTTGTGGTCCGGATCCAAAAATTTGCTGTCAATTTGATTTTAAGCGTGTACCGGGTTTTGGTCTAAGTTGTCCATGGCGAGTGCCCCCAAAAAATATTGTCGATCATAATGTGGCAGAAAGGTAAAGAAACAGACAAATATACAAATATATCCAATAATACATAACTAAATCTTTCTTAGAGCTGAACTTCTTGTGGACCAATGGAAGAAGAAAGCAGAACTGTATCGCACAAATGTCTTACTATTTCCCCTGGGCGATGATTTTCGCTACAGCCAAAGCACCGAATGGGAAGTTCAACGCATGAACTATGAAAATCTGTTTACCCACATTAACTCAGAACGTAAATATTTTGTTGAGGCTAAATTTGGAACATTGCAGGAGTACTTTGACGCCGTACATGAGGAACAAAGGCAAAAACAACGAAGTTTTCCCACGCTAAGTGGAGATTTCTTTACCTATGCTGATCGTTCAGATAATTATTGGAGTGGTTACTTTACCTCACGTCCATATCATAAACGTATGGATAGAGTTTTGACCCATTACATACGTAGTGCAGAAATGCTAAGTGCTTGGCATAAATGGGATGATGGTGTCAAATTTGATGACATGCTACAGGATGCCAGGCGACAATTGTCATTATTTCAACATCATGATGGCATAACAGGAACTGCTAAAACTCACGTTGTAGAGGACTATGCTCAACGTATGTTGAATGCTGTAAAAATTTGTAAATTTATAATGCAACAATCTGTGTATAAACTGCTGACAAAGAAATCGGTATGAACATGCTTATAATGGCTTAGAAGTTGTTCCTAAAATGTTTGAATTCTTTCAGATTTATAATGCCGATACTAATTTTAATTATTTCCACATGGACGACTCCCGTTGGCCAGGACCTGATGATAGTCGGACCACCATCATTTTGGGTGAAGAATTGCCACAGAAACATTTAGTCCTGCACAATTCATTGCCACAATGGCGAGAGGAAATTATTGATTTCCATGTAGCTTCCCCATTTGTCAGTGTAGCGGATTCCAATAATAATCCCGTTGAAATTCAAATTTCACCCGTTTGGACATGGCATAAGGACACTTTCTCAAATACCATAACACCTCAGGCATCTACCACAAAATACCGTTTGATATTTAAGGCTAAAGTGCCGCCGTTAGGTCTATCCACATATGTGGTAAAGGCCGAAACTCCTGAATCTATTAATAAAAAGTGAGTATATTGAAAGCAATCTTTCTTAAATATTTGCTCTCCTTGGGACTCCGTCGAAATGGATGAACTGGGTAGCACTTTTCGCACTTTTTCCAGTTGTAATAATTGTTTATCTTTTTATTTTCAGCTATATCTCATTTGCTTCGAATCTCATATTGACGACGAATCCAATCACCACACAGCTGGGTGATTACCCGAAAGAAGTACAATTTGGTGAACACCGCGAAGTGTCGTTGAAAGTGGGATCCGGACCCACAGTGGCATTCAGCTCAGATGGCATGATGAAATCTATACAAATTAAAGAATTTGAATCTCATACCCCTGTAAGGGTACAATTCTTCAAATATGGTACTCGTATGAATGGTGATCGTTCGGGTGCTTATTTGTTCTTGCCAAATGGCCCAGCTTCTCCTATTGTTAATGCCCATACACCTGTGGTTTTGGTTACAAAAGGTCCGTTGGAATCAAGTGTTTCAGCTGGGCTAACATTTGGTACACACCATACGATTCTGCGAGAAGGCGAGCCACCAGAAATTCGCAATAATATTGATATTGTAGGTATGGATGATACCGAAGTTGTAATGCGTGTGCAAACTCGTTTACGCAGTGGAGATACATTTTACACCGATCTGAATGGCTTACAAATTATAAAACGTCAACGTTTCACAAAAATTCCCCTGCAAGCTAACTACTATCCGGTACCATCGGCTATATTCATAGAAGATGAATCGTTGCGTTTAACTGTGGTGTCAGCCCAACCATTGGGTGGTTCCTCACTGGCTCAAGGTGAAGTGGAAATAATGCAAGATCGGCGCTTGACACATGATGATGAACGTGGTGTGGGTCAAGGTGTACTAGATAATCGTCCAGTTTTACATATTTTCCGTATTCTTCTGGAACGCATTGATGGTTGTGAAAAACTTGCCGATAATCATCCAGCTGGTGCATTAACATTGGCCTCGTATCGTAATTCAAAATCTCTTTTAAATCCTTTTGATAAATTTATATTTGCTGAAAATGATTGGTTGGGTGTTCTGCCGGAATTTGGCACTACGCATGCTGCTTTGGGTGATGATATTGAAATTGTTGCAATGAGAAACTTGAATCTCAATAATAGTGTACCAGCCGTTGCACGTGATCGAAAACCTCGTACAACATTAAATACTGGCATTGTTCTGCATCGTACGAGTATTATGCAATGTTCAGGATTGGAGAGTAAAAACACCGGAGAGGTATGTTGAAGATTTCGTTTGTTTGATTTAATAGTTAACACAATATTTGGTTGTTTTCCTCTTTTAATATACCAAAGACGAATATTAAGTATTGTTGTTATGTTTTTGTATGACAAAAACGAAAGAAAACCACGATTCTAAATGTGTTTTCCAAAATGTTGGATGTTGGTTGAATTTGAAAAGATAGTAAAAATTTTTTTGGAATTGTGTTTTTCTTTTCGCTTTGTAATATTTAATTTATTTTTGCTTAAAAGAATAGTTATTATAAAATTTATTTTATCGATATTTTTCAATAATTCCAGTTAAATTTACATCATGCCCTGCAAATGGCCAATGTATCGACGGTTTATAAAACCACATTAACATTCCTTAAACGATTGTCTACACACCAATACGACGAGGAATTTTCTTTGTGTCCCATGGACACATTGGCATTTATATTACAAAGGCCCAGTTGATTTGATGACCTTGCATAGACACCACCAGACAATGGATATTTATACCATCTTTAATTAACATAGTGTTTCCTTTAACAAAAAAACAAACCAAAACTTTTTTTACTACTTTTAGAATTTCTTGGAAATTGTTTAGTTTATAATTTCTATTATATCGCAGATATATGGACTGAAGACAGCTTAATACAATATTTATATTATTTAAAGAAAACTTTAGCATTTTGAGTGACCGAAGAAAATTTTAATTTTTTTATTGAATAAATAACGACGAAGGATCAAATGTTTATAAAAAGGTTGTAAAATATGTTAAATGTAAAGAATCTTTTAATGAAACCAACATCTCTTTAGAATCTCATCTATATCGAATTTATGTAATATTCAAATTCCGTTGATATCTGAATATATACAACACATTCTTAGAGCAAATGGTGACGCGTTGAAATAACCCAAAGGATAATGTGTTTTATCGGATTTCCGCAATAGTTTGTATTGAGATTTAATGCTTTTTAATTTTTCCCCTTTCAATTTAAAGACCTAATTAGTTTTCTAGACAAGTGTTCAATAGTAAAAATTGTAGTTATAAGAACTGTCCAATATATCTATGATATACATTTGTGTCTTATTTTATTTAAATGTATGTAATTTATTGTTTTCGAGCACATAAATTTTGTGAAATTGTTTTCGAAAATTATTTTTATTTCTTATTTTAACTTTATTTTTATAAATTTTCCAATGTATAACAAAATAGAACATTTAATAGAAATGTTTTCATGACAAAAGTTACAATAAAATAAACAAAACAGAAATGTTCTTAAAGAAAATAGCATGCAAAATTATTTTATGAAAAGTGAGAAAATGAATATTTATTTCAGAACTTTGTAATATTTCCTATACACGTATATTAATGATATTATTGACTATTTTTTATGTAGAATCTCACAGCCTCAACACTTTCTAACATTAGAACACACTTAGAAGAGGTTTAAGTTAAGAAAAAGATTAAAATATATAGAATACGTTTTGTGTGGCACGATACTGTAACAATTTTCGGATACTGTAACACACAGAAAATTTCCCAAAAAGAGAGGGTGACTCCGCCTCCAATAAGATTTTCTGTGCCTAATTTCTGAACACATAAAATAAAGAAATACATTGTACAAAAATACTTACTATTCACAAAAACCAAAAGCTAAATCCAACTGACAACAAATTATATATTTAATTTTCTGTTGTCATCATCAATTGAAGCATAAATTACAATAATGATATTTACACAGTTTGGAAATGACAAAAATATATATTAAAACATTTCTGTGTATTTGAATAAATTTCAATAATCTCACATAATGTAACTTAGGCATTAGAAAATGAATAATTACATTAATAAATTCGATTTAAATAAAAATCGTAACAGTTTTCAGATATTAAAGCAAATATAATAAAATGTATTAATAAAAAAGAAAAGTATGGGAATTCTTTACCTGTTTATATTGAAGGTTACATGTTGTGGGATTGGGTTTTAACGCCATTTGGATAGCTCCCTCTCATGATGGTTGTAAAAGAACGTCTTAAAATTTTGCTATGGTTGAAAAAAAAAAAAAAAAAACAAATTACGTCATTGGAAGAAGTCGCAAAAGTTACCATAGTACCGTTATATAATAGCGATGCAAAAAACTTGGATCTATATTCTAGAGGGTTTCATATCCATTACAAATATCAAATATTAAAATATTCCATTTAAATAAAATCATAAAAATATGAAAAATCGAAAAAAGACGAACGGACCAATATAATCTGTTTGAATTTTTCTCGCTACAAAATTTTCAACTTTGATTAGCTATTTTTAAATAATAAAAATTTCAAAGTTTCAATAGAGGATATGAATATTTCGATTAAAAATTGTGAAAGTAATGCTAAAAGTTGAATCATTTAAAATTAATTTTTTAGCCACTTTTAAAAAAAAGGAAAATTTAAAATTTCCTTGGAAATACGCGTATTTTAGTTTAGAAGATGTTAACCCTCAAGCCAGACAAAAAAGCGGTCTTTTTGGTTCTTTTTTTATAAAAATGCCTAATTTTAATCCCATAATAAATTAAATGTCTGAATCTCACTTAAACGCCAGGAACTCGTAACTGCTAAAACCCATTTAAAATCCGGTTGAATCCGTGCTTCATGTGAGTTTACGCAACAATTTTCTACCAAACATCATTTAAGAAGGACAAGAAGTCTCCATTTCCAGTATGAATTATGACAATTTTAGCATTAATGTTGTCAAGAACCCCCAAAATATTTCCTAATTTTTTGATACATTTTTTTAACTTTTTTCAAGTTGCTGCATAAAAATAACCTTAAATTTCGTCTTACGTAGAATGTTTTTAGTTTTTAAGAATATTACATTTGGAATTTATATATTACTAGTGAAAATTATGTGTTTGCAATATACTGCCAATTTCACCCATTTCAAGTCAAAATCTCCCATGATACTTCAAAGGGAACAAGTTAAAAAGCAGTAAGTTCGGCGGGGCCGAACTTTGAATAACCTCCACCATTTGTAACAGATTAGGAAATTTTCAAAAAATAAATTCCTAAAAAATACCAAATTTTGGGGGTACCGTTATATGGGACCTATACGAAGACGTGGACCTGCACAGACAATTTTCTGTCTTAGGCTGTAGTATCCATTTCGAACTCCAAATACCAAATTTGAAACAATTCCGATGAATAATGTCGCTAAAGTCATAAAAATTCCGAATATCGGAAGGTACTTATATGTGGGGGCTATATGAAAACGTGGACCTACATGGCCCATTTACGAACTCAACCTGCCTACTGGAAAAATAAACATCCACTGTGCGTATGAGTAATTTTTTATTATATAACACTTATACGCAATAAAAAAAGTCCTTTTATTTAATCGAATACAACAAACCGTTTTTCAACTTTAAGCTTTAATCATACGTTAAATTGTCATTTAAACGTTATGAAATTTCCCCCTTTTCATTAGCGTTCAGCATTCTCTTTTAAAAGAGAATTTGAACAAGCATAAAAAGCTTTTATTGTTTTTTTTTGTTTTCTTTTGCAAAACAAAGGAAATGCGATGTAGGAGAGAATAAGCTTACGAAAGCTTATGTGCGAAAAATTAAATCTGTGTTACTGTGACAATTGATTCTTATTGTTGAGAGTTCTAGTAAGCTCATGGTATTATCCGTGAAATCACTGTCAAGCCATTACTCAACGAAATCAAGACATTCATTCGCAGAAATTAAAGAAAAAATAATAATAAAATATTCTTAAAACCTACATCATTTCACAAATCATTTCAAAAATCCATCAAAATAAATGTTTGAATTGTGTTAGTTACCTTTCGTCAACAAATGAAACCCATAAAAACCCCAAAAGCATTTTTTTCAAAACAATGCAGTGAATCATTTTAACAGAAACAATAAGAACAAAAATATTAACAGAAAAAAAATACATATATAAAACACTCATCTCATCTTGTGTGTTGTTGTTTTTGGAATTACATCAAACTCGCATACATGCATATGCATGGATTTGTTTGTGCTGCTTGAATGGTATTCTCAATTGTTTGAAGTGTTGAAAATGTGTGAATGAATGAATGTTTATTTCATGTCATTGATTGTTTTTGTTTTCGTTTTTTTCTTCTTTCAACATTCACCATCATTTGACATGTGAAAAATATGAATGAATTATGATGCAAAAAGCAGAATTTTCTTCATTGTCAACAAGGTTATAACAAATTGGATTTTTTAGTTATAATTTCCTCTGATTTGTTTGGAAATATTACATAAAATCATCGAACTGTTTTCCTTAAGAAAACCGGATATGACAACAAGTTTTAATTTACATATAATTTTTATCTTCACATTCCATATGCAATCCATGTGTACAGTGGCTCCAAGTAGGGACAATAACGTATAAAATCGATGGCAAGAAATTACATTGTTTGTGTAACAAATATTAGGTCGAATATTCTTTTGAGAGAATTCGCTCTCTAAAAACCAATTATTGAAAAAGAACATCTGGTAATGATCTGTAAAAGTCAGCTATTTAAAGATGATTCAAGGAGGAGGAGAATTGCAATTTTTAATTGTTTAACGAGAACTATTTTGTTCGAAGTTTTTTTCTTCAGACTGACAGGTCTTTATGGTTTCTTTTTTTTAAATATTGTTAAAAACTTATTTTAAATGACACCAAAATATTCCGAAAAATTATTTGTCATTAATTTCTACTATATGTTCCAGAATAAATCATCAATCTAAAGGTGCAAGAACATAAAGAGCATTTTAGACCGGCTTAAGTCGCCGGCTGGCTTCCATGGAAAAGAACAAAGGAGTGTAGAGCCAAAATCGAATTAAGTCAACCTAAGACTCCTTTGTTCCTCTATGAAGAAGCCAGCCAGAGAAGCGTTTTATATATTCTCACCTAAAAACTTCTATAAGCCAGGAACTCATAAATATTAACAAGTAAAAAGGCTGTAAGTTCGGCCGAGCCGAACTTTGAATATCCTTCACCATTTGGAACGAATTTGGCAATTAAAAAAAAAAAAAACAATAAAATCCGTTAAAAATTCTGTTAAAATCTTAAAAATACCGAATGTAGCTGTTATTTTAGGGTCTATACGACGGCATGGACCTGCATAGGTAACTTTTGTCATAAGCCATCACAATATTCAAATGCGAAACTTAAAAAAAAAATCGGTGAATAATGTAGCTAAAATCATCAAATTCCGAATATCGGGAGGTCCCGCTATATGGGCGCTATACCAAAACGTGGACCTGCACAGACAATTTTCTGTCATAGGCTGTAGTGTCCATTACGAATTTCAAATATAAAATTTGAAACAATCCCGGTGAATAATATCGCTAAAATCACCAAAATACCGAATATCGGGAGGTACCGTTATATGGCCCGTACGTGGCCCATTTTCAATACCAAAAGTCCTGCATGCATAATATACATTTGAGTAAAACTTTATCAATCTGTTTCATTTCATTCGGAAGCTATAGTGATTTCCACAGACGGGCAGATGGACAGACAGACATCGCTAAATCGACATAGAATTTTATGCTGATCAAGAATATACTTCCTTTGTGGGGTCTAAAATGTATGTATCGAGGTGTTACAAACAGAATGACAAACTTTATATACCCTCCATACTATGGTGGAGGGTACAAAAAGGCAGGTTCGGCCGGTCTGAACTTTGAACGTTTTGGAAATTAGATCCGTTAAAAATTCTGTTAAAATTTAAAAATGTAGGTAAAATCATCAAAATACGTTCAGGACCTTCAAATTTCAGATTTGCATAAATCTAGATGGAGTGGGCTTTAACCATAAAACGTTTCTTTTACTTTTACCTATTCCAGGTTTTTAGGTAAGTTTAAGGTTTTGATGTGTAGTAAAATTTTATAATGAACACTTTGTAGAATATTGAGATCTGATAGATCACATCTTAATGGAGGTTTCGTCTTTGAAGAAAATAACCCATTTAATGACTAAATTGTAAGTTACAGAAATATTCCCTTTAATTTTGCCAGTATTATTACAAAATATATAACATAAAATACATAGTTTCCAAGAAATTTTCACTCGAATATTTTTCCGGTAAACTTTCCCGGTAAAAATTTAGGTAAACTTTCGAAACGCCCATACACACGTTTCGTATTCTTAGCTCTACTTACATAATCTCTTGGCTTTCCTTGTGATTATTTTTAGGGACGCACAGTAAACGTGAAGACTTATTATAACAAAGTGAATATTTAGATGGGCAACCCTGCATGCAACATTCCAATAGCAAAGTGTCATATTTGGTATGTCCGTCGGTCCTTCTTTTAAAGTAAAATGCTTGAATGAAACAAGACAATGCACACAGTCACCGACCACCGACACATGCAATCAAGTATACTCGCTCTCTCACTCACTATCGGTCGTATATCTCTCTCTCTCTCCCATAAACTTTACAAAGTCAATAACAATGTGACTACGTCATACAAAACTGTGTCACAGAAAAAGCATTTCTGGTATTACAACAACAATGTCAATAACTTGCAATAAAAGCACTAACTGTTATTCATGCAATACCTGTGTGAGACAGGTTGTGTGGGAAGAAGTATGTATGAATGTTAGCAACACTCTTTTCTGCCAAAAAAAAAAAAAATTCTCTTTACAAGTCTTAAAGCAGCGGTGCTCAAGAAGAAATATCTCTTTTCAGTCAAAGTTCTCTTTGCTTATTTAAATCAAGAACAAAACAGTGTTAAGTCATTATTTTTACAAATATTTTTTATCCATTTGCTTTATAAATTATTTTGGCAAACATTCGTGTTTAAAAACAATTAAATAGAACCGTAAATTATAACGAAAAACAGAATTTTAATTTTCTCTTAAATTATCTCTTTTTTCTCTTCATGATCTAGAACACGTTTTTGAGCACCGCTGTCCTAAAGTAAGGAAACTCAAGAGTAAACTAATGCTTCAAATTGTAGTAAATCTAGATGGGCAAAATAATAAAAGAGATATTATTAAGAGAATTTTGAAATAACTTTCCTGCATTGAATTTTACCTAATTTAATCATTTTTAAGCAAAAATATAATCAAACCCAATAAGTCATACATCGGGCGGTTCAGACTATATGATACCCTACACTACTATGCATATTTAGTAGAGCTCCCGTAAAAAATGAATTTATTTGAAGTAGATCATACTACCTATCAACATTTGGCTTTAGAGCAGTTATAGTTTGGTTTCAGAGGAAACTAATATATGAGAGGCATGTCAAATAGCATTACTACAGAGCAGGGGTGCTCAAAACCGTGTTCTAGAACATGAAGAGAAAAAGGAGATAATTTAAGAGAAAATTAAAATTCTGTTATTCTTTATATTTTACTGTTCTATTTAATTGTTTTTAAACACGAATGTTTGCCAAAATAGTTTATAAAGCAAATGGATAAAAAATATTTGTATAAATAATGACTTAACACTGTTTTGTTCTTGATTTAAATAAGCAAAGAGAAATTTGACTGAAAACAGATATTTCTTCTTGAGCACCCCTGCTATAGAGTGAAGGATGTCACTTCGAGAAGGATTACATTAAAAAAATATATATCGGAGCCGAGTTCCAAAAAAATGGAAACGTACGTCCCGAAATTCACTCCATTTGGGTTGATATTAGCCATTATTTTCACCATAAACCTGAAATCGGATTAAGGATATATATGGGAGCTATATTCAAATCTTAGCCCTTCTCGATAAAATTTGGTACCAAATATTATTGTTGTCAACACCAAATCGGATGAAACATATATCTGAACCGATTTTCACCAAATTTGATTTACTTGCTTTTAGACTGAATTGTGCCGGATATGCCAAAATTCAGTTCATTTGGAATGATATTGGCTATTTGTGGCACATTTAACCCGAAATCGGTTGAAGATATATATGGGTGCTATATCCTAATCTGAAGCGATCTCGATAAAATTTGATAGAGGTATTTTCGAGCAGTATCTGATGTCCGGTACCAAATATCATTGTTGTCGAATGTATTACGAATGTCAGGGGTATAAACACCAAATCGGATGAAACATATATATGGGTGCTATAGCTATATCTGAACCGATTTTACTACCAAATTTGATGTACTTGCTTCCAGAATGAATTCGGTGGGGTATACCAAAATTCAGGCCATTTGGACTTATATTGGGCATTTGGTGTACAATTAACCCGAAATCGTGCTTCATCGAAATAACGGTTTTAGAATTCTGATTGGACGAAATTTGTTTTCGGACATTTTTGGTCGATTCGGTGACCATCTGTGTGTCTGTGTGACTGGTTGGCGTTCATGATAACTCTTGAAGAGAGTATTCGATTTCGATTTCGATTATTATCAAATCTGGATCGAGTTCGAAGGCTGTAATATCGGTCCACTCTTTCTGGAACTTCCTCCACAAAAGATCGAAATTTCTAAAGAAATTAATCCGATTTTGTACAACGTTTCCTAATCTAATACTTATATGAGCCATACGTCAGTTGCTAAATTGAACAATATCGCCCCACTCGCCTCCCCCAGAAAGTGTTAAAATTTTAAATAATTATAAAACCTTCGAACTATCCACCAACATTAAATTTGTTGCGCATATGGGACTTGTTAACCCGCACCTTCTGGTCGATGATTTTAATAATTGTAACTCTTATAAAATGCGAAAATATTTCTCAGTTCTCTTCAAAATTCGCACATTGCAGACTAACATTAGATTTATATATAGCCCAATGGTAATTCCACTTGTTTATTTCCTGTTTCCGTTGTTTCTCTTTACATCAGACTCATCATCAGCTCATTTTATAAAAAAAAAGCTTTTTGTACTTAGCTTAGTTTTCAAATTTCGTCCTGATGGCATGAGGAATATGTAAGCGATTGTGCGTCTCGTTTAATGACTCCGGAAACCCAGTGCCCTATTGAATTAGGACATATTATTGTTTTTGTTTGACGTTCTTTACATGTCTTTTGTAAGTTTTTATTAAAATGTCTCTCTCTTGGCACCTGTAAGTTTTGAATAGAGTATTTCTCTGGTTTTTTAATCATAATATCTCATACAATCTGAGGACAGCACATTACAAGAACCACATCACAAGCTCGCTCTTCATGTCATGTCCATTGTTTTCATCTTACAGTGCGTCGATAATGGCCGGAATTGAGATTTCATCAGCCCATTTTTCTATGCTATGATTAAAAATTCTATTCTTTATACCCTACACCACAAGGTGGTCAGGGTATAATGTCTTTGTGCATTTGTTTGTAACAGGCAAAAGGAAACGCGATAGACCCATAGTTTCTTTTGATGATCTGCATAGAATCACATTCTGAGTCGATTTATGCATGTCTGTCCGTCTGTCCGTCCGTCCGCCTGTCCATTTATTACCCGATCCAGATGAAATTTTGCACAAATCATTTGTTTGGCCCAAGGACGAACCCTATTGAAATTGGAGATAATCGGTAAAAATTTAGAAATAGCTCCCATATATATCTTTGTCCGAATTGCCTTTTATTGTGCACATAACGTGTAATATCAGCCCGAATAGTATGGAATTTGGCACATACAACCAAATTAGGCCTGAAAATAAGTACGCCAAATTTGATCGAAATAGAAATCTATGAAGCCCATAAATTTCGAAATCCTCCGCAGCCGTAATATGCACTCTGTAACAACAATATTTGGGGAAATATATCAAATACAGCTCAGAAATACCTTTGACGCTTCAAACGCGGTATGTCATTAAGCGATGTGACATCTCTGTCAAAAGTTATGGCGTTGCCAGATGGGTCCGTCGAATATGGGCAACCCTGAATAACTTCGTCCGATTAAGCTTTTATTGTGCACCAAACGTCTAATATTTGTCTAAATGGGTTGTAATTTGGCACTTACGACCGAATTGAGAATTAGAAGTTAGTATGTCAAATTTGGTGAAGATCGCTTCAGATATAGCTATAGCTTCCATATATATTGTTCATCCGATTTGTTATATTTGTTACCCACAGCCGCAATATGCACTTCGTAACAACGATATTCAAGGAAATATATCAAATACAGCTCAGAAATATCTTTGGCAAATTTTATCGAGATCTGTTCAGAATTGGATTGATTGTGCACCAAATGGGCAATGCAAGTCCGAATTTGAAAGATACAAATGATTCGGCATATTTAGTCCTTTGAACTTTAAATTATAATTATAATCCTAGCGTGTATGACTGAATTCTCCCATAAAAACTTTCAATTGTTATGTGGAGCTCTACTAAATTAGCAAAGTGGTGTAGGGTATCATTAAGTAGGCCCCGCCCGACTTTAGGACTTTCTTTACTGGTTTTTTAGATATAGTAGTTAAGAGAAATATATATTTGAGGTGTGGTGAGAAAATATAGTATTAATGCAAGGAATATTAAAATTGAAATCAATTGATTTGAAGACTTTTGTATGAAATATAAATTTATTGAAGCTATTGTTATATGAAATCAAGAAAAGAATGGTAACACATTGTTAAGTAATTTTTAAATAATATATGATCAGCATAAAATTGTTATCCTCCTGGTACCTTCCATGCAAAGGTTTTCAAAAAATATTTTACTGCACAGATAGAGTAAGGATAATCAGATTTTGCTCCAACTTTGCAAATCCTAATATTTGCATCAGTGCTAGGACAGGTGCGAAAATGGGTAATATCGGTCCATTCCATCAAGTACCTCCCCCACAAAGGTCAAAATTTTACATAATTATAGCTCTAAATAAAATGTGATGTAAGAGTCCGCTTGTCCTAAAATTATACACATAACAATATTCATATTAACACAAGGTCTGGTGTGAAGATGGGATATATCGGTTCACTCCTTCTGGCACCTTCCTCACCAAGTGCCAAAATTTTAAATATTCGTGAAGCTCCTAAACGCAAAATTGACATCCGATTTCATTTAGACTTAAAATCTCAATATTTCCTTCAACACAAGATCTGTTATAAAGATGGTGGAGATCGGAATATTCCTTCTGGTATCAAGGGTCAAAGTTTTGAATAACCAAACGATTATAAAATCCGAAATAAGCATCCGGTTCTCTTCGCAGTTCACACATCACAATATTCTTTTAACCAAAGGACTGGTGTAAAGATGGAATGGGAAAGGTGGGTCAACAAATATCCATGAAACTCATAAAACGCGAAATTATCATCCGATTCCATTCAGACTTGGCACATATCAATATTTCCATTAATACAAGATGTGTTATAATGATAGGATTTATCGGACGATTTCTTCTGGTACCTTCCGCACGTTTTTGCTAACACAAGATCTCTTGTGAAGATGACATATATCTGCGAACGCCTTCTGGTACCTCATGAAATTTATGATTTCGGATTAAATTGGATATAAAGGGTGAGATAAAAAACTGCAATAAAGTCAAATGCCATAGTTTTAACATTTTCTTAAAATTTTTTTAATGAAAGCCAAAAATGTCGAAAATGGCATCAAATTTTAAAATAAGTATATATTTGTTCAAATTGGACACATTTGACACGAATTATGGCCTTCAAAAGGACAATGAAACCGTCACACTCTGCCCGCATGTTGCTCTGCGGTATTTTGGCCCATTCCTGGCGATGCGATTGCTTGAGGTGATCGACACTTTGGTATTTTTAGTGCCAACCTTGCTTTTCAAAATACTCCAGACAAAATAGTCCAACGGATTGTTATCCGGAGATTTTGGTGGCCATTATGCGCTGAAAATGAAGCGAGGAATCTCATTTTGTAACCATTCTTGGGTGCGATGGTGCTGAGTCCTGTTGGAATGTCCAAGGTCTGCGGCCAAAATGTTTCCGTGTCCAAGGCTTTAATACACCCTCCAGAATATTTTCGCTATTATATTCGGTATTTATTCTGATGCCACGGTCGATTAATACGAGCGGAGAGCGACCATCGTCTGTTATGGCAGCCCATCATCACCATCACCATGGCCGGCGCTTGAGTTCTGGTGGCCAATCGAAGGTGCACATTTTCAGCTGACCTCTTGGCAAGTAAACACCATCATTTTGTTTGTTTACAAAATGCTGGACAACGAATGTTTTCTCATCGGAGAAAACCAAATTCGGCAGTTCACCACTTTCGGCCAAGCGAAGCAATCTTTAGCTCTTTTGACTCTATTTTCCTTTTGTTGCGGTGTAAGTTCTTGCACTTTTTGAAGAGTTAATGGTTTTACCCCGAGCTCATTTTCCAATATTTGACGAATGGAATATTGCGATAAGTTCAGCTCACGAGCCATTTTTCGGCCACTGCGACACGGGTTTCGATCGAGTCGCTTCTTTACTTTTCGAACCATTTCTGCTGATGTTGCTTTTTTCTTCCGTCCACTTCCTTGACGTAGGGGCTACGCTACCAGTATCACGGTAACGAGCGATGGTACGAGAGAAAAAAGATTTATTCACATCTAAATGCTGGAGTGCTCTAACGATAGATACTTGTGGTTTTCCAGCCAAATATAAATAAATCACACTATCCGCCCTTGAATTCCATCACGAATAACTTTTTTTCTGTAAAAATCTCACCAAAATGCTTTTGTACGCTTGTAATGAGCTGTCACTGGAACAATTTTAGCAGCTCTCGGACGAGTGGCTTATAAAAGACAGCAGTCTGAAGTTGGTTGCAGTTTTTTCATCTCACCCTGTAAATGTCCGATTTTCTTGTAATTTTGTGTATACCAATATTTTTATCTGTATTTGATGAAGTACGAAAATGCAATATTTCGCACATTTTAACATTTTCTAAAAATTATCACATATCTCGTAAAGGAAATAGGAAATATAGCCCATACCTGGCACGTCGCAATATTTATATCATTATTATTTAGGTACGATACGAAATGGACAGTATTGATCCATTCCTACGGAACCAACTCAATAGAGGGTCAACAATTTGAATAATCATAACAAAAGTCAAAATATATTTAAATAAACGAATAATGGCTGAGGGTATACATCTGTCGGCGAAACCGACTAATACTTTTAAACTTGTTAAAGTAAATATAAGGTACACAAAATTTCTTCTGGTTAGAGGCTATTTTTGAAATTTGATCTGGAGCTTTTAAACTTATTTTCAAAAATGGCCCAAAAAGTCCCATTTATTAACTTGTTTTGGTGTGTTTATGTGCAATATTCCCGAAGACACTATGAAAATCAGCAAAAATCCGAGAATTTTAAAAAATGTGGATCCATGTAAGCTTTTGAGCTCTAATTCCATAATCTGTTATTATTTTTTTTTTGTTGCAGAGTGTAATTAATTCTTTGTATAATTCTCTGGTTAGGACTGTGACATGTACTATTTGATTATTAAATACTCAATATTTTTATTCGCAATTCCTTTATAAATATCAGCTAAAATGTTCATAGCCTTTAATTTAATATTAAATAAAATTCATTCAAATTAACACCTGTTAATTTAACATGAGCTTTTGCCCATGTTAACTGTGACACACAGTCTCTTCAATGTAACGGTAACTTTTCTCTCTCAATTTTCTTCTCCTACTTTCCCATTTTGATTACCCAGAAAAAAAGTTGTTGTTTTGCAAAGGTTTTTTTTCTCATTTCATTGATGTCGACAGGGGACAACCTTGAATGTGGAAAATGGACTTTAGCAGTATCGCTGAAAGCTTAAGGGGCTTTTCTCACGAGACCTGACATCAAAACCGAATGTCAAATGTGTAATGTAACGACTAACCATATTTGATAATATTCTGGGGATACACCACTATGGACTACTTGTATTACAAGTTTGCACAAAACTTTGACACTGAACAGTCGTTGTCAGAAGCCAATCAAGCTACTACACACACACACCCCAACCATTTAAATCATAAAAAAAATTCCAAAAAATAATAACACAAACAAAAAATTTAATCAAAATCATTTAGGAAAATAAATGGAAAAGTCTAAAGTTTTAATAAAAGGTGAAGAAATTAAATGAAATAAACGGATATAAAATAAAAAAAAATTTGAAGCAAGCATTGATTGCACACAGTGATAATAAGTTTGGAAATAATAACCGGAAATGATACAAAACAACATAGGATGCAATAACAATAAATAGTTCTATAAATTATCATCACTCGGCCACGAAACACTAGCAGTGTTTTGTCTCATGAAAACGGAAAAATATAAAGCACTAGCAAAATAAAGTAATAAACAAACAACAATAACTGCAATCATAAACAATAATATTTGGAATAACAGTAGCAACAACAACAACAAAGTTATCATTGCAGCACATCATCGATTCCATTGATTATTTTATGAAACTTTTGCTCTCGTTGCAACACCAACAGAAATAAATAAACAACAGACGCTGCTGCTGCTGCTGCCGCTGCTCTCCTGTAATCTACAACAACAATTTAAGTGCGAAAGCTCAGAGGCCACTTACAAATACATTCATTGGCAATTCTCTTTACGAAATTGCAGTGAAATTAAAGAGAAGACCTAGCACTGTTGTGAAAAGCTCTGAATATTTGAAAGAGAGACATAGAGACCGTTTACTCTTCATTTAAATAAAGGTGAATATGATGAAATAAAAGTGATAAACATAACTATTACACATAGCAATTTTATTAAAACTTTATATATGTTTTATAAATATAACGATAAGATTATGAATATTGCAATTTAGTAATTAGTTAATTGGCTAGGGGTTTCATGTAATTTTCTCATAAATGACAAAATATTGCAAACATTTAAATATAACCAATATAAGGTCTTCTAAGTATATAACATCTGTAGGAGAATGTTTGCATTTAGGAGAGTTTTGGTGAACTACATCCGTAGGTCTTCTAGAGCAGGTATGGGACCTGGGCGAAAATTACAGGGTTGCCCATATTCGACGGACCCATGACCTATTCCAATCGACGAGGCTTGTCCGCAGGCAACATTCTTTGCGTCAATTTAATTTTGTACGGGAAGAAATGCAAATCAAAGCGAATAATCCGTTGTAAAGTGGACCGAGCCATGCCCAACTGCTGAGAACGGCGTTTTTGGGATGTTCTTGGGGACCTCTCAACACTGGATCGTACGGCAGCGATATTCTCGGCCGATCGCCGTGGTCGACTTTTATATGGCCTCTTCGGATTAGAAAGAGCCTTACCAGTCGAACATTTTTCGTATAAACGCTCAATGGTGTTCTTAGAAGGCGCACTTCTCACATTTTTTAATGTTTTAAAAACCCGATGAGTTTTCACAATTGACTTCTTCTGTTGAATGTAAATTTCAACTATTTCGCGTGGCGTGTATTGGTTCACGGTAAAAATCTGCTTGGACTGACGCTTCAAACGCAGTATGTCATTAAGCGATGTGACATCTCTGTCAAAAGTTATGGCGTTGCCAGATGGGTCCGTCGAATATGGACAACCCTGTATATGTTCTTCTGACTTTTATAGATAAATTTCATGACAAATACTTTTTTAGAACAGTTTGTTAAAATCTCGTTTAAAGGGAGTTTTTACGAATATTTTGAATAAAAGATCCCTTTGTTGACTTGCTCGATGGCTAAAATATTTGACCAAAATAATCTTCGTATTGTTATCTGCAATATTGACGAAGACACACAACAAGGTTAAGGAAGGGGAAATTTGCCCCTCTAAATAGGTTACTTTTATAATTAGCTTAAATGTATTAGTGTATTGAGGTGTATACCTTCTGCAGCGAGACGGTTGAAGACAGAAGATTTTATATAATTTTCAAATTTTTAATAATTTACTTTTTAGTTTCCAAATTTATACTAAGGGTATATAACTCTCGGCAAATCCATTGATAATTTCCCTTTTTATATTTCTGTTAATTTTTGCACCATTTTCAGAGTTACCTCCCCCCACCAAAATATTAACTAAATCTTGATACAGAAACTAATTACTTCCCATTCAAAAAAAGTAACATAAAAAGACGCAGCGTATAATTGCCATTGTTAATCATACGCTCTCAGGCACTTCCAGTCGTCTCCCCATTTTATTTTAAGGCATCAAAGTATTGTCAGCTCTTCATCCATAGAATCATGTAGATGTCAACGAAATGTCTACAACTTACTGATGTCCTTATGTGCACATCATTCCGCAACGATGAGTGCACACAAATGCAACAAAAAGATAATAATCCTGCTCTCAATACTCAATTTCCTATGGTACAAAGTATGTCAAAGTGTGTGTGCGTGTGTGTGAGTTTACTAATGTGCGGTTATTTTGTTTTTTTGCTTCTACTATTTCGCTTGAAACAATTAGTAACCTAATTTACCGTTGGGTATTTAACACCGTTCTAAAAACAAAGATGAAGAAGCAAAAAAATTGAAGGAGGAGAAGAAGCAGAAGCAGAACAATTAAATAAAAATGAACTGCCATGGAATTCAAGTTCCTCATACATCCATCTAACTGTTCCTTCTATGCATCCATCAAAATAAGTGAGATCTCGGTGTACACACACACACGCGAATGGAACCACAGAGAGCTGGAGAATAGTTTATTTACATTTGTAGTAAATAATTCAACTATAACCATAGTTGCACACAATTTACATACATGCATACTCTTCTATGTAGCCGTGTCGTTCTCTGACTAATATACACTTATGACCAGTTAAGTCCACAAGTGCAACCCATTCGCTTGCAGCTGCAGCTGATGTTGTTGTTGCTGCTGTTTGCCGTTGTGCAACAGCCGTGTAAATTAAAGCAAGTGAATAATAATGACAGTTCAACCATCAATCTATCCGCTAGCTGGCAATGCAATTTCTAACCTCACAACCCATTCAATTGTAGAGAGCTTGTGAATTATATTCCAGCTATCCTCCAGACACATCATTAAAATTTATAGACTGACAGCTAGCTACAGTGGTAACAGGGGACGGGTTAATAATTCAGAATAAACTTTTTATTTTAATGTTTATCGAAATTGGGTATTTCCGTTTATTTAAAAAAATATATAAAATCAGAACAATTTTGGATCTTTCGTTTTGCGGTAAACATATTAGAATCTGAGTCAAAAATAGCCAAAAGCTTAAATAAATAGATTTTTTTATTTGAACGAAAACTGCTTTTGGGAAATGTGTACTTTAAGGGTGCGAAAGGTACTAAATGGTATAACTTTGTTATGAAGACTTCGAGCTTTGGTATTTTGCGTGAGAATCTACTTTATGGTGAATAGGTTACCAAAATTATTACAAGAAACAAATTCGCACAATATTGTTATTGAGCATGTGAAATATAAAGAGAACCTGATGCTTATTTTGGATTTTATAAACGTTTTGGATATACAAAATGTTGACCCTTTGTGGGGGAGGTACCAGAAGGAATGGTCCGATCTCTACAGCTTTTATGACAGATCCTGTCTATGGATAGAAATATTCAGATGTGCCAAGTCTAAATGGTATTAGATGTTTATTTCGCGTTTTAAGAGTTTCATGGATATTCAAAATTTCGACCTTTTGTGGGGGAGGTACCAGAAGGAGTGGACCGATATATTCCATTTTAACACCAGACCTTGGGTTAATCAAATTATAGGGATGTGTGACATTTGAAGACAATTAGACTCTAACATCACATTTTATAAGAGTTGTAATTATTCAAAATTTTAACACTTTGTGGGGGAGGTACTTGATAGAGTGGACCTATATTGTCCATTTTCGCACTTGACCTAGCATTGTTGCGAATATTAGGACTTGCAAAGTTGGAGCAGAATCGGATTATCGTTTCTGTGCAGCAAATATATTTTTTGAACATTTCGACATTTTGTGGGGAAGGTACCAGACGGAGGGGGACCGATATTGCCCATCTCCGAACTCGATCTAAGTTTGACAAAAATATTACGATGTACCAAGTTTGGATCAAATCTGATACTCCCTTCGAGAGTTATCGTGCGCCAAACAGACAGATGGACGGACATCGCTAGATCGACTCCAAATGTCCTGAAACGGATTTGGTTCAAAGAGACCTGGGGTCTAAGACCGCTATTTCGACTGAGCACGTTTTGACCGTATCAAATGATATATACACTCTCTGTGCCACTCATCCTAATTTATAATTTAAATTTATCGCCGGCACGGGACAAAATTTAGTTTGGGGTTCGGAGGCGCCCACTCTCTAGCGACGTTAATCATTACTTGGTAATGAGCAAGGAATGTTATTTTACTTTGCAGCTTTTAAAGGAGTAACCCATTAATGTAGGAGGTATTTTATACCCTACATCACAAGGTGGTCAGGGTATTATGTCTTTGTGTATTTGTTTGTAACAGACAAAAGAGAACGAGATAGACCCATAGTTACTTTTGATGATCTGCATAGAATCACTTTCTGAGTCGATTTATGCATGTCAGTCCGTCCGTCCGTCTGTCCATGTATTCTTGTGAACAAAATGCAGGACGCATTTAGTATCCGATTGAGATGAAAATTTCCAAACAACATTTGTTTGGCCCAAGGACGAACCCTATTGAAATTAGAGATAATCGGTAAACATTTAGATATAGCTCCCATATATATCTTCGTTCGATTTGCCTTTTATTGTGCACCAAACGTGTAAAATCAGGCCGAATAGTATGCACGTACGATCAAATTGGACCTGAAAATAAGTATGCAAAATTTGATCGAAATCGGTTCAGATATAGCTATAACTCCCATGTGTATTGTTCATCCGATTTGTTATTTTTGTCCTCCGCAGTCGTAATATGCACTCTGTAACAACAATATTTGGGGAAATATATCAAATACAGCTCAGAAATACATTTGCTAAATTTTATCGAAATCGGTTCAGATTTGGATATAGCTCCCATATATAACTTCGTCCGATTTATCTTTGATTGTGCACCAATCGTCTAATATTTGCACAAATTAAATGAAATTTGGCACTTACGACCGAATCGAGTCTAGAAGCTAGTATGTCAAATTTGGTGAAGATCGGTTCAAATGTAGCTATAGCTCCCATATTTACTGTTCATCCGATTTGTTACCCACAGCCGTAATATGCACTCCGTAACAACGATATTCAGGGAAATATATCAAATACAGCTCAGAAATATCTTTGCCAAATTTTATCGAGATCGGTTCCGATTTGGATATAGCTCCTATGTATATTTTTATCTGATTTCAAATTAATTGTGCACCAAATGGGCAATAAAAGTCCGAATTTAAAAGATACAAATGCTTCGGCATATTTAGTCCTTTGAACTTTTATGATTGAATTCTCCCATAAAAAACTTTTAATTGTTATGTGGAGCTCAACTAAATTAGCAAAGTGGTGTAGGGTATCATAAAGTCGGCCCCGCCCGACTTTAAGACTTTCTTTACTGGTTTATATTGCATTTAAATGGGTTATTCGACTCTTACAGCATTCAAGTTTTTGCCGGGTATTATTTTATTATTTGATTTTCCATTCTTTCCCACAATCAAATCGCTCCACAGTTTAATAACCGAACATCATTGTCAAACATTTATATTTTAACACTTGACAGTCGCACTTCCTAGTAAAAGTCCTACTTTTAGGCTCTGTCTCTGATTCTGTGTGTGCATTTTGCTCTCTCTCTCACTATCTCCATATTACTCTTTATCCGACTCTTGGAGTATTATGAAACATTTTTATGCTCATTTTATTTTCCAAACAAAAAAATCAGTCAGTAAAAAGTCGGTCAAAATCGTGTATAATACGAAATTTAGCTGGGCCAGCAGTACATCAGCCGGATGGGAGGGCGGAGGGGCCTTAACAGTAATAACCACATAAAGGCGACAAGAGAAAAAAAAACAAAGTTTTATTTATTAGTTAACATTAATATGTGGCAGTGGGTTAAGTCATGAGTGTTGCAGGTTGGGGGAAGATGGGGGCTGCATTGTGTGACAATATTTAGCTTTGACTTGCATGAATGATGGTGGGTGTAACAGCTACACTTGAAGTTAGTAGCGGTATTGCATACGGACATACATACCTAGATATGTGTGTATATATGATGACGATATGTCGATACCACATGTATACCGATAGACGTCATACACCAACCAAATGAGGAAAACTTGCAAGCCACTCAGTCAGCAGTCAGAGTATTGCAATCGCATAGATTCATAGATTTTGGGTTGGGTTAGGTTGAGTTGACTTCAATTGTCAGTAGTCAGCTGTGGCACAAGCTTGGCAAAAAATAAACAATGGCCGGTATGTGTGTGTGTGTGTCTGATGACCATAACGATTATAACTGCTTACGGCAAAGTGTGGTCATGCTCAACAGACATTGGGGGGAAAAATACTTATTGAAACCTAGAAGACTTAGGAGCCGGCATTACAAAAAACGAAAAAAGACGAAACTTAAACAATTTGTTTTAGTCAATGAGCCGAATGCTGAGCTATGCAGTTATTCGTAGCAGGGTGTTTGTGTTATTGCATTTTATTTTCAATATTTCTCCTTTTTATGATTTTCTTGACCAAATATGGTTTGTTTAATGTTTAGTCATTGGTATCGAATGTTGGACGACGTCTGCTAGTACGAATGAACATAATGAATCATGAATGATAACTTTGCATGGGAATGGAGTGGTATAGGAGGGTAAATAAGATTTGTTATTGGTTTGACAATTCGTCAAATATAACCGGGAAAAATTCTTAAGTCTTATTATACCTTCCGTCATACTATGGAGGGTATATTATCTTTGCCATTCCATTTTTAACTCCTCGAAATACTCATGTCAGCCACCACAAAGTATATATCTTGATCAGCGTAAAATCTAAATCTAATCTAAATCGAGGTCTGCTCCTCTGTCGGTTGTAATCACGCTATTTTTCTAACGAATTGAGATAGAAGGCTAACAGTTTGCACACATGTGTATTTTGTCAGTAGGCAGGTTAAGTTCGAAATGGGATCATGTCGATAACCGTTTTTGTTTGGCCTCCATAAAACGGTACCTCTGAATATTCAGAATTTTGATGATTTTAGCGACATTAAAGGCTGGCATTGTTTCGGATTTCGTATTGGAAGATCTTAATGGGTACTACAACCTTTGACAAAAAAGAACTTATGCAGGTCTACGTTTTCGTATAGCCCCTACGTAACTCTTACTCTCAGTACTCGGCATTTCGTATTTAAAGTTCGTAATATGTACTATAGTCACCATATAACGATATTCGTTATTTTAATGCTTTTAGAGACATTATTCACCGGAATTATTTAAATTTCGTATTTGAAGTTCGTAATGGGTACTACCGCCTATGACATGTGAAATTATTCGTAAAGCCTCATATAACCATACCACCCGGTATTCGGTATTGTGATGATATTAGCGTCATCATTCAACGGAATTGTTTTTAATTTCGTATTTGAAGTTCGGAACTGCTACTACGTCTTCGAATAGCCCCCATTTAAGAGGATTTTTTTTTTAATTTTTTAAGTTCCTTCCAAATGGTGAAGGGTGTTAAAAGTTCGACCGGCCGAACTTATGTGCTCAGGTGAGATAAAAAAACCTGCAACAAAGTCAAACGCCATAATTTTTAAATTTTATTGAATGAAAGCAAAAAATGTCGGAAGCAGTATCAAATTTTAGAATAAGTTTAGATTTTTTCGAATTGGTCTCCTTTGGCACGAATTGTGACCTTCAAACGGCCAATTAAACCGTCTCACGCTGCCCGAATGTTGATCTGCGGTATTTTTTTGTCCGAGGAACCTCATTTTGATACCATTCTTGGGTGACGCGTGCTGAGTACTATACTGCTGAGTCATGTTGGAATGTCCAAGGTCTGCGGCCAAAATGTTTGCGTGCCCAAGGCTTTACACCCTCCAGAATATTTTCGAGATAATATTCTGCATTTATTCTGATGCCACGGTTGATTAATACGAGCGGAGAGAGACCATTGGCTGTTATGGCGGCCCACACCATCACCATGGATGGCGCTTGAGTTCTCGTGGCCAACCGAAGGTGCCCATTTTCAGCTGACCTCTTTGGCAAGTAAACACAAATGTTATCTCATCGGACAACGAATGTTTTCTCATCGGAGAAAACTAAATTCGGCAGTTCACCACTTTCGGCCAAGCAAAGCCACTCTTTACCTCCTTTGAGTCTATTTTCCTTCTGTTGCGGTGTAAGTTCTTGCACTTTTTGGAATTTCAATGGCTTTACCCCGAGCTAATTTTTCAATATTTGCCGAATGGAATATTGCGATATGTTCAGCTCACGAGCCATTTTTCGGCCACTGCGACGCGATGTTGCTGTTTTTTCCGTCCACTTCCTTGACGTCGGGCTACGCTACCAGCCAGTATCATGGTAACGAGCGATGGTACGAGGCACAGAAGATTTATTCACATTTAAATGCTGGTGTGTTCTAACGATAGCCACTTGTGGTTTTCCAGCCAAATATAAAGAAATCACGCTATCACGCTTGAATTCCATCGCGAATAACTTTTTTTCTGGAAAATTCTCACCAAAATGCTTTTGTACGTTTGTAAACCATATAATGAGCTGTCACTGGAATAATTTTAACAGCTGTCGGACGAGTGGCTTTGGGATGACAGCAGTCTTAATTTGGTTGAAGTTTTTTTTTTTAAATTCACCATGCATATAGGAGCCATTTTTCGGACACTGCCACGCGGGTTTCGATCAAGTCGCTTCATTACTTTTCGAATCATTTCTGCTGATGTTGCTGTTTTCTTCCGTCCATTTCCTTGACGTCGGGCTACGTTACCAGTATCACGGTAACGCGTGATGGTAGGAGACACAAAAGACTT
Source organism: Musca domestica (assembly GCF_030504385.1). NCBI lineage: Eukaryota > Metazoa > Arthropoda > Insecta > Diptera > Muscidae > Musca > Musca domestica. Next base: position 12,038,154 of record NW_026712114.1, on the reverse strand, counting down.
ATTCACAATTAAATGCTGGAACGCTCTAACGATAACGCTTGTATTCCATCACAAATAACTTTTTTTCTGGAAAATTTTTACCAAAATGCTTTTGTACGCTTGTAAACAATATAATGAGCGGTCACTGGAATAACTTTAACAGCTGTCGGAAGAGTGGCTTAGAAATGACAGCCGTCCGAAATTTGTTGCAGTTTTTCCATATCACCCTGTACATCTTATTTTATCACCTCATCAGCCCATTTGTTTCACAAATCCATCTAGCACGTGGCTGTTTCTCTGTATATCCACTACATAGGGTATTGAAATATCTCCTCCATCTACTCGGCTATGTGACCTTCACTAGTTTATAATGTTTTTTTCGTTCATTTTTATTCCAAAGGCCAAGATTGCAAACATTGCATTTTTTGCTAATTGAAATTAAGAAAATATAAAAACGTCGGGGAAAAATATTTTATTCACTTGGCACTGGTGTTATTCTAGTGATTACATTATGACAATTGAACAAAGGAGAAGGAAAGGAGGAGGTCACAACAACTAAAACAACCAAGGAGCAAAATACTGACAAGAAACCTCGCATTTTCATTGACTCCCTTTTTCGCCCCACAATGAATGGTGGAGGGGATGATGGTCCGCAATTCAATGCCAGCTGTTGTGAACGAAAACCACCTATCCCCGCTCTAAAGACGACAACAAAGATGCCTTTTTTTTGTTTTTCATTTTGGAAGATAGCGTTTTTTTTTCTAGCTTTGGCGTTTTTCCACACTTCTCAATGGTGTTGTTGTTGTTGCTGTTAGGGAGGAATCACTTAATTTAGTTGATGTTTTTTTTTTTATTTTGGTTTGTTCGACACTTTTGCACAAGTCTGCAGTTTTTATTATTAAGCATTGTTTTTTGGTTTTTGATGTTGTTGTAATCCTCCTACCATTCATTGCCATTATTTTGAAAAATATCAACAATTGTTGTAAGTTTTTTTTTGTTGTTTTTCACTTCTGGACAAAGTGTTATGCAGGTGTTACGCTTGAAGTTGCTTTGCTTGCTACCACCTGAGTGTTTGTCTGTACGTGTGTTTGGATTTCATTGCCAAATGAAAATAACCCACATTCCGTTTTATTGGCATTTTAATTAGATTTTCATGTTAGGCTTTTTTGGCGGGAGGTTTAAGTGACAGAATTTATTAAGGATTCCAAATTTACGAGGTGTGAGATTATTTAGAGAGAGAGAGGGATTGGGACAAGTGAATGAGTTATTAAGACTTAACATTATTACATAAAAAGTATTTTTTATAAATCGGAACTCCATTTAAAGTAGTTAAAAATAATTGTTTGAGTCCCCCCAAAAAATATATATTTTTGAATAAGATAAAATTATTTAATAAAATTTAACAAAAATAAGTTTTGGCCAATATTTTGACGTTTCTTTACCCATGTATGATCATCATGATAATTATATTTCCTCGTTTTCGGCATTATGGAAATTTCAGAAACAATTAAAAACCAGTAATGAAAGTCTTAAAGTCGGGCGGGGCCGACTTTATGATACCCTACACCACTTTGCTAATTTAGCAGAGCTCCGCATAACAATTAAAAGTTTTTATGGGAGAATTCAATCATACACGCTATGATTATAATTATAATTTAAAATTCAAAGGACTAAATATGTCGAAGCATTTGTATCTTTCAAATTCGGACTTGTATTGCCCATTTGGTGCACAATTAATTTGAAATCGGATAAAAATATATAAGGGAGCTATATCCAAATCGGAACCGATCTCGATAAAATTTGGCAAAGATATTTCTGAGCTGTATTTGATATATTTCCCTGAATATCGTTGTTACGGGGTGCATATTACGGCTGTGGGTAACAAATATGATAAATCGGAAGAACAGTATATATGGGAGCTATAGCTATATCTGAACCGATCTTCACCAAATTTGACATACTAGCTTCAATACTCAATTCAGTCGTAAGTGCGAAATTGCATCCAGTTTGGGCAAATATTAGACGTTTGGTGCACAATAAAAGCTTAATCGGACAAAGTTATATATTGGAGATATATCCAAATCCGAACCGATCTCGATAAAATTTAGCAAAGGTATTTCTGAGCTGTATTTGATATATTTCCCCAAATATTGTTGTTACAGAGTGCATATTACGGCTGCGGAGGACTAAAATAACAAATCGGATGAACAATATATATGGGAGCTATAGCTATATCTGAACCGATTTCGATCAAATCTGGCGTACATATTTTCAGGTCCAATCTGATCGTACGTGCAAAATTCCATACTATTCGGACCGATATTACACGTTTGGTGCACTATAAGACAGACGGACGGACATGCATAAATCGACGCAGAATGTGATTCTTTGCAGATCATCAAAAGGAACTATGGGTCTATCTCGTTTCCTTTTGCCTGTTACAAAAAAATGCACAAAGACATAATACCCTGACCACCTTGTGGTGTAGGGTATAAAGATAGAAAAAATAAACAAGTTAAAAAGCAGTAAGTTCGGCCGGGCTGAACTTTGAATACACTCCACCATTTGGAACGAATTTGGAAATTTTCAAAGTATAAAATCCATTAAAAATTCTTTTAAAATCTGGATCTGTATAGATAATTTTCTGTCATGACATCCGATATAAGATATCTCAAACAGTTTCGGTGAGTATTATACCTAAAACCGTCAAAATACCGAATATAGGGAGGTACTGATATATGGGGTCTATACGAAGACCTCGACCTGCATAGACAATTTTCTTTCACAGACTGTAGTATCCATTTCGAACTTCAAATAACAAATTTGAAACAATTCCGGTGAATAATGTCGTTAAAATCATTAAAATAACGAAAATCGGGAGGTACCATTATATGGCAAAATAAATATGTGTGCGAAATTTTAGCCTTCTATCTCATCGGTCCATCGGTACATCGGACATCGGTAAACCGACTTAGAATTTTACGCTGATCAAGAATATACAGGGTGAGATGAAAAAACTGCATCCAACTTCAGACTAAAGTCATTTCTAAGCCACTCGTCCGACAGCTGTTATTCAAGTGATAGCTCATTATATTGTTTACAAGCCTACAAAAGCATTTTGGTGATAATTTTCCAGAAAAAAAGTTATTCGTGATGGTATTCAAGCGTGATAGTGTGATTTCTTTATATTTGGCTCGAAAACCACAAGTGGCTATCGTTAGAGCATTCCAGCATTTAAATGTGAATAAATCTTTTGTGTCTCGTACCATCGCTCGTTACCGTGATACTAGTAGCGTAGCCCGACGTCAAGGAAGTGGACGGAAGAAAACAGCAACATCAGCAGAAATGGTTCGAAAAGTTAAGAAGCGACTTGATCGAAACCCGAATAGCAGTGGCCGAAAAATGCCTCGCGAGCTGAACATATCGCAATATTCCATTCGGAAAATTTTAAAAAATAAGCTCGGAGTAAAGCCTTTGAAATTCCGAAAACTGCAAGAACTTACACCGCAACAGAAAGAAAATAGATTCAAAACAGCTGAAGAGTTGCTTCGCTTGGCCGAAAGTGGTGAACTGCCAAATTTGGTTTTCTTCGTCTCCGATGAGAAAACTTTCATTGTCCAGCAGTTTGTGAACAAACAAAATGATCGTGTTTACTTGCCAAAGAGGTGAGCCGAAAATGTGCACCGTCGGTTGGCCATTAGAATTCAAGTGCCGGTTATAGTGATGGTGTGGGCCGCCATGACAGCCGATGGTCGCTCTCCGCCCGTATTTATTGACCGTGGCAGCAGAATAAATGCCGAATATTATCACGAAAATATTCTGGTGGGTGTATTAAAGCCTTGGGCACGCAAACATTTTGGTCCCCGACCCCAAAATGAGGTTCCTCGCTTCATTTCCAGCGCACAATTGTCACCAAAATCTCCGGATACCAATCCGTTGGACTATTGTGTCTGGAGTATTTTGGAAAGGAACGTTGAAAATAAACAAGTAGAAAAGCAGTAAGTTCTGCCGTGCCGAACTTTGAATACCCTCCACCATTTACAACGAATATAGAAATTTTTAAAAAATAAAATCCTGTTGTTCATTAATGGTCAAAATTGGTTAAAAATTATTTTAAAATCTAAAAAATACCGAATTTAGCCGTTATATTGGGGTCTATACGACGTGGACCCACACAGGCATTGTTTGTCATAATCCGTTACCATATTCGAATTCGAAACTTGAAATAAAGGGTGAATAAGGTAGCTACAATCATCAAAATATCGTATATAGGGTGGTACCGTTATATCGGAGCTATACGAAGACATGGACCTGCATAGACAATTTTCTGTCACAGGCTGAAGCATCCATTGCGAACTTCAAAAACGACATCTCAAACAATTTCAGTAAGTATTGTACCAAAAAACAAAAATAAATAAATAAAATACCGATTATAGTCAGCTACTGATATATGGAATATAGTCAGGTACTGATATATGGGGTCAGGTACTGATATGTGGGGCCTATACGGAGACATGGACCTGTAAAGACAATTTTCTGTCACAGATTGAAGTTCCCATTACGAACTCTAAATTCGTAATTTGAAACTACTCCGGTGAACAATGACGCTAAAATTATTAAAATACCGAATATTAGGAGCTTCCGTTATATGGGGGCTATACGAAGACGTGGACCTGCACAGACAATTTTCTGTCATAGGCTGCAGAATCCATTACGAACTTTAAATATGAAATTTGAAACAATTCCGGTGAATGATGTCGCTAAAATCATCAAAATACCGAATATCGTGACCCACTTACGAACTTAACCTGCCTTTACACATAAATAATAATAAACATGTGCAAATTTTTAGCCTTCTATCTCAATTCGTAGCCAGACAGACAGACGGACATAGCTAAGTCGACTAAGAATTTTACGCTGTTGGGTCTGACATGAGTATTTAGAGGAGTTACAAACTGCATGACAAAGTTTATATACCCTCTATAGTATGGTGGAGGGTATAAAAATACCAAAGCGTCGATCACCTCAAGCAAGCGCTTCGCCGGGAATGGGTCAAAATGCCGCAGAGCAACATTCGGACAGCGTGTGACGACTTCATTGGCCTTTTGAAAACCATAATTCGTGCTAAAGGTGACAAATTCGAACAAATTTAAATTTATTTTAAAATTTGATGCTATTTCCGACATTTTTTGATTTCATTCAAAAAAATTTAAAAAAATGTAAAAATTATGGTGTTTGACTACCAATTCTAAAATTGGGGTAATTTTTTTTTTAATATGCATGTACAAAGATATTTCTTATAATTACTTGTATACAAATCCAAGACATATATGCATATGTACCACTTTTAGTGTATACATATGTATAAACCAAAAAAATTTAACACGTACCTCTATGTATACATAAGTATGTATATAGATGTAATATTTTGAAGTCATAGTTGTTATCGCAACATTACATTGCGGCAATCATTTGTGTAAAGGTAGGTCAACGCTGGCTTGACGTTGGCAGCTATACACGAAGTCGGACTTTGCAATAACAACAAATTACAAGAATTTAATGTCAACAGAACAGAAAAAAACAGACACATGAAGAGTAGCGCAAACGAGCAGAACGCTTGTGTTTACATCATTGATACGAAGCCAATCGATAGTTACGTTACATGGCTGGCCCATTGGAGGCACATTAAAATGGGTCTGGCGAACAACGTGTAACCTAATAAAGCCATTTCTAGGAAATATTATGTGGAAAATACACTGTAGTTGTTTTGTTTCTATTTAGGACACATTTTCCAGTAGTGTTTTTTCTTCTTTTTTTTACTTCATTTAAGAACTTTAAGAACGGGTATGTGTCTTTAGTACGTTTAGATACGAAGATATGTACATACATGCATACATACATATGTTCACACATGTGTGCATACGAATAAGCTAGGAAAAGAAATCCATTGAAATAAGAAAACGTATACGAAAAAAAAACTTATAAAAAAATTACAGTAGCACGCTTCATCTGCAAATTCCAACACATACCGACTAAGTCCGTCAACCAGCCAGTCAGCCAGGCAGCGGACAAGCAAGCCCAACCAACCAACCACTTGACAGCATTCTGCTGCACAAAGAATCATCGTCATATGGCCAACAACACCAACAATAAAATCAAAACGTTATAGTCAACGTCGGCCACCACGACAAGTATTGCTTGAAATGCCAAAAAAAAAGAGAAGTAACACCAGCAACAACAACAACAACAGCAGCAAGACCCAAGCAATCCATATTAAAAATGTGTCACATGTTATAATTCGAGGGACGTTCGTCAAGTTGATGCAAAATATTTATTATATATTTTTTATGAAGGCCTTGTATGGGTCTTTTAGGCGTGGAACAATTTTTTCAGGTCATTCCGTTTATATTTATCAGGGGTTACTATTAAATGAGAGCTTTGTCAAAATGTATTCAAGCTAGGTTTTAGTCAGAAACTATAATTCTCGGAATAAACCATATACCTGGTATTGTCCCTATATGAGGTTAATTTCCGAATTCAAGTATTTTTTATACCCTCCAAGTTCAAAGATGGTCTATGTCGGTCCACAATATCGAATGGTCCCCATATAACGGTTACCCCCGATATTCAGTATTTTGATAATTTTAGGCACATTTTTAAATGGAATTGTCTGAAATTCTACACAAGGAGTTCTTTGCGGTACTTTACTTCTATGGTCTATATAGCTCCACGACATCGTATATCCCCCATATAGCGGTACCCCCCGATATTCGGCATCTTGATGATTTTAACCACATTTTTCAATGGAGGAGTTCTTCGTAACTAGGAGTTCTTCGTAACTATTTTAACCCCTTAAAAAGAATTGTCTATATAGGTCTGCGATCTCATATATCCCCCATATAACTGTACCTCCCGATATTCAATATTTTGATGATTTTAGCCACATTTTAAAATGGAATTGTCTGAAATTCTACACAAGGAGTTCTCTGTGAGTACTTCATCTCCTGAAAGAGAATTGTCTGTATAGGTCCATGATATCGAATATTCCCCATATAGTGTACCTCTCGACATTCGGCATTGTCTGAAATTCTACACAAGAAGTTCTCTGTGAGTACTTTAACCACTGAAAGGGAATTTTCTATATACGTCCACGATATCGTATATCCACCATGTAACCGCACTTTCCGATATTCGGTATTCTTATGATTTTTGCAACGTTTTTCAATGGAATTGCCTGAAAATCCACAGAAGGAGTTCCTTGTGAGTACTTTATCTCCTGAAAGAGAATTATCTATATAGGTCTGCGATCTCGTATATCCCCCATATAACACGCAGATATTCGTTTTTTCATGATTTTTTTCATGTGGCAAAAATTTTTATATGCAGGTCCACGTCTTCGAATAGCCCCCATATTACTGTACTTCCCGATATTTGGTATTTTGATGATTTCAGCAACTTTATGCACGGGAATTATTTCAAATTTCGTATTTGAAGTTCGTATTGGATACTACAGCCTAAGACAAAAAATTATCTGTGCAGATCCACGTCTTCGTATAGCCCCCATATAACGGTACCTCTCGATATTTGGTATTTTGATGATTTTAGCGACATTATTCACCAGAATTGTTTCAAATTTGGTATTTGAAGTTCGTAATGGATACTACAGCCTACGAAATAAAATTGTCTGTGCAGTTCCCCGTCTTCGTATAGCCCCCATATAACGGCACCTTCCAATATTCGGTATTTTGATGATTTAAGCGACCTTTTTTACCAGATTTATTTCTAATTTCGTATTTGAAATTCGTAATGGATAGTACAGCTTATGACGAAAAATTTCGTATGCAGGTCCCTGTCTTCGTATAGCCCCCATATTACTGTTCCTCTGGATAATCGGTATTTTGATGATTTCAGCAACATGATTTCCCGGAATCGTTTCAAATTTCATATTGGAAGATCTTAATGAGTAATGCATCCTATGGCAAAAAATTTCGTATGCAGGTCCACGTCTTCGTATAGCCCTCATATAATGGAACTTTCTTGGTATTTTCATGATTTTTGGGACATTATTCACCCTAATTGTAAAAAAAAATTCGTATTTAAAGTTCGTAAAGGGTACTAAAGCATATGACAAACAATTTCGTATGCAGGTCAACGCCTTCGTATAGTCCCCATGTAACGGTTTTCATTTTAGTTGAAATGAAAATTTTCAAGTTCCTTTCAAATGGTGAAGGGTATTAAGAGTTCGGCCCTGCCTAATTTAGCTGCTTTTTTACTTGTTGTTGAGTAAAGTTTTCCCCACTTCTGCACTGCATTGCAAGTAGGTAAGTAGGTAGAATCACTTTTTGAGTTGATCTATGCATGTCAGTCCGTCCGTCTGTCCATGTTTTCTTGTGAACAAAATGCAGGTCACATTTATTATCCGATTGAGATGATATTTTGCACATATCATTCGTTTGACCCAAGGACGAACCCTATTGAAATTGGAAATAATCGGTCAAAATTTAGATATAGCTCCCATATATATGTTCGTCCGATTTGTCTTTTATTGTGCACCAAAGGTGTAATATCAGGCCGAAAATTATGGAATTTTGCACATACAACCAAATTAGGCCTTAAAATAAGTATGCCAAATTTGATCGAAATCGGTTCAGATATAGCTATAGCTCCCATATATATTGTTCATCCGATTTGTTATTTTTGTCCTCCGCAGCCGTAATATGCACTCTGTAACAACAAAATTTGGGCAAATATATCAAATGCAGCTCAGAAATACATTTGCTAAATTTTATCGAGATCGGTTCCGATTTGGATATATATCCCATATATAACTTCGTCCGATTTACCTTTGATTGTGCACTAAACGTCTAATATTTGCCCAAATGGGATGAAATTTGGCACTTACGACCGAATTGAGTCTGGAAGCTAGTATGCCAAATTTGGTGAAGATCGGTTCAGATATAGCTATAGCTCCCATATATATTGTTCATCCGATTTGTTATTTTTGTCCTCCGCAGCCGTAATATGCACTCCGTAACAACAATATTCAGAGAAATATATCAAATTAGGCCTGAAAATAAGTATACCAAATTTGATCGAAATCGGTTCAGATATAGCTATAGCTCCCGTATATATTGTTCATCCGATTAATTATTTTTGTCCTTCGCAGCCTTAATATGCACTCTGTAACAACAATATTTGGGGAAATATATCAAATGCAGCTCAGAAATATCTTTGCCAAATTTTATCGAGATCGGTTCAGATTTGGATATAGCTCCCATATATATCTTTATCCGATTTCAAATTAATTGTGCACCAAATGGACAATACAAGTCCGAATTTAAAAGACACAAATGCTTCGGTATATTTACTCCTTTGACCTTTAAATTATAATTATAATCAACGCGTGTATGATTGAATTCTCCCATAAAAACTTTTAATTGTTATGTGGAACTCTACTAAATTATCAAAGTGGTGTAGGGTATCAAAAAGTCGGCCCCGTCCGACTTTAGGACTTTCTTTACTGGTTAAGACCTATATATGTACATTTCCTGGGTATTCTATAAACAAAACTCCTGAAAATTGCCTAAAGAATTAATTTCTTTTTACAGGTCTTCTAAAAATGGAGACTTTATACGGGACATATGGTTATCGACTTACAATAGGTCTTCAATGTGGCTCTTTAGTACTCCAGAGACCCACCTTTACACACCGCCCAGATTCGCATCATAACTAATCTTCCATACAGTCGGTGGTTGCAACAATAAGTAAATGGTTGCAAGGTGGTTTGGTGTTGCAAAAATAACCAAATATAGCGTCTCAAACTGGATGGAGCAGCTTGATACCGATTGATGAATGGATAGATTGATGGATGGTTGGTTGGTTTGTAGAATTGAAAACATGGCTCCCCTCCCCTCCCCATTGGCTGTTGTTGCTGTAATAAAATTTTCGAAAACGTGCTAGATAATGCTGCCCACGTTCTGATGTCTGAAGGCATGTGTTGTAGACATACTTACATACCCACATACATGCATGTGTGCTGACAATTGTTGGTGTAGCTAATTTGAGGGTGTGCCACACACAAAAGGAAATAAAAAACAGCAAACAAAAATGTAAACACTACAACTGCAACAAAAGCTTTGCAATTTTTGCGGACTATGCCAAGTACAATTTTAGTTTTCATGATGTGAAAAGAGATATCACACACACACATCACATACGACAAGTTGGAAGAAGAAAAATACGCTAGAGAAGATCTAACAACTGCAGTGGGGGAAGACCCCATTTAGCGGAAGGGTGGGCCACCAAAACAAGCCACAGCGACGAATCTTATGCAACGTAGCAACAACAATGTAGCAATTTTACAAATTTCTCTTAACTCATTTGTTCTCTCATCTCTCTCCCTCGTCCTCCTGCCATTTCTCATCAATTGGTTACATCTTGGGCAGTTCTCAAATTTTTGTTGCCATGTGTCATTTCTAGTAGTTCGTGATAGCTTCTTATAATTGTTGTTGTTGTTGTTATGTTTATCATTGTTGTTGCTGTTGCAAGTGGGCTACACCTGTAAATCTCTTTGTGTCAGCAAGCAATTGTTCCTCATGTCCTATTGTTATTGTTGTTACTTGCATTGTCTGCCATCAACATGTATGGACGAACGGACGGATGGATGGATGTGCGAGTGTGCATTCTCGCGTATTTGTGTGCATGTCCGTCATTGCGTTTTGTCAAGAAATGCAACAAAAACTTGGTCAAGTGAGGAAAACCTTGTGACATTAATTTCATTCTTGTGTTTTCTTTTTTTCCACCCCTCTTTTGTTTCGATTCGTGTTTTTTTTGTAGACTTTCTTTTGGTTTTATCTCCTACCTCTTCTAAGTTTAGATGGTCGTGGTTGTTCTTATATGTTTTGTTTCTAGTTTTGTAGGATAACCAATGCAAGTGCTGGTGGTGGAGGTGGTTGTTCATTTTGGTTCGTTTCATTGTTGTTGGATTTTATTTTTGGTTTACTCCTCGATTTTTTTTGTGTGCACTGCACTTCTTGGATTTCCTTTATTTATAAATATCTACAGTATGGGGGATGGAATATTATGGCGATAGGCCTAGATGAGAAATATCTGTACATAACAAAGATGTGGTAGGCGTATGTGCCACTTTAAGCATTACCAGTAATGACAATCACATACGCTCTACATTTCTCATATAACAAACATAATCACATTATCACACCCTCTGCATTATCTGTACGTTAAAAAAATATTCTTATAACATCGGCAAGGCCAAATGACCTTTATCATACCAAGTAATAAATAACTACGGTATAGAGTGAACGTGTCCGACTACAAAGCGTAAGGTCGCGGATTCCAATCTCTGCATCAGAATAAAAGAAAATAGGAAGTTTGTGATGGGTACCACAACCTGTGACGGAAAATGATCCACGTCTTGGTATAGCCCCCATACAACGGTACCTCCCAACATTGGGTATTTTGATGATTTTAACCACATTTTTATTGTCTGAAATTTTACACTAGGAGTTCTTTGTGAGTGGCTCTGGAAGAAAATTTCCTATATAAGTTTACGATATCGTATATCTCTCATATAACGGTACCTCCCGATATTCGGTATTTTAATGATTTTAGCCACATTTTTCAATGCAATTGTCTCAAAATCCACACAATGAGTTCCTTCTGAGCACTTTATCCTTTGAAAGAGAATTGTCCATATATGTCTACATCTTCGTATAGTGCACACATAACGGTTTTCATGTAAGTGGTATTTTTCGACTATCTTTATACCCTACACCACAAGGTGGTCAGGGTATTATGTCTTTGAGCATTTGTTTGTAACAGGCAAAAGGAAACGAGATAGACCCATAGTTCCTTTTGATGATCTGCATAGAATCACATTCTGAGTCGATTTATGCATGTCCGTCCGTCCGTCTGTCCCTCTGTCCGTCTGTCCATGTATTTTTGTAAACAAAGTACAGTTCGCATTTATTGCCCTATACAGATGAAATTTTGCACAAACCATTTGTTTGGCCCAAGGACGAACCCTATTGAAATTGGAGATAATCGGTAAAAATTTAGATATAGCTCCCATATATATCTTCGTCCGATTTGCCTTTTATTGTGCACCAAACGTGTAATATCATTCCGAATAGTATGGAATTTTGCATGTACGATCAGATTGGACCTAAAAATAAGTATGCCAAATTTGATCGAAATCGGTTCAGATATAGCTATAGTTCCCATATATATTGTTCATCCGATTTTTTATTTTTGTCCTCCGCAGCCGTAATATGCACTCCGTAACAACGATATTCAGGGAAATATATCAAATACAGCTCAGAAATATCTTTGCCAAATTTTATCGAGATCGGTTCAGATTTGGATATAGCTCCCATATATATTTTTATCCGATTTCAAATTAATTTTGCACCAAATGGGCAATACAAGTCCGAATTTAAAAGATACAAATGCTTCGGCATATTTAGTCCTTTGAACTTTAAATTATAATTATAATCATAGCATAGTATGATTGAATTCTCCCATAAAAACTTTTAATTGTTATGCGGAGCTCTACTAAATTAGCAAAGTGGTGTAGGGTTCATAAAATCGGCCCCGCCCGACTTTAGGACTTGTAATTAAAACAAAAAAGAACCAGTAAAGAGGTTCTTTTTTGTTTTAATTACAGCTGAAAAACATCGGTAGTTTATTTTTGGGCCACCTTGTATATATCTAATTCAAATGGGGTGTCACTGTGATTCCAAACTTTTTGGTTAGAATTGTTTTTTTTTTCTTTTTTGGTAAACACTTGTGGACGTTTGTACCACATGGATTGTAGTACTATACTTTACAGTAATACATCCATCATTTCACCTACATACTCCTGTATTGTGTATGCACATACAAATGAATATATTCATAGCTTACACCAGTACTGGTAGCACCGTTAGTACAAGATACCATCACTCAAATTGATGTGATACTAGACACTTGTGCTATATTTCTCTCACTCACTGGGGTCTAACCTCATGCATTTAAGTTGGCTGGTTGGTAGCAGAGGTGTCTCGTAGACACACACACACACATACACACCTTCACATTAATAACACGCACGTAGTTGCCACAGATATACGTTCATATAACTGTGAATGTATGTATGTATTGTATGTTGATGGAGGTTCACGTGTGGCTTTCAAAAGGTGCATGGTTAACATATGTACAAACCGAAAAAGCATTAAAGGCGAACAATAAGAACAAGAAGCAGATCCAAGCAAAAAAAAAAGAAACAAAAAAAAAACAAACCTCCAACACCAGCGGCAAGAACAACACGTTACCATCACCTCAGCAAACATCACCTCTTGACATAACTCTCATTTGAAAGAAGAGAGAAAAAAAAAACAGAAAAGACCTACTCAGCGTCGTTCTTGAAGTGAAAGAAAAGAAAAATGTTGTTGCAGATTGTAATGCCGGGCTTGTTGTGGGTGTTTAAAAATAACCATAAGGAAAAGGGGGAAAAAAAAAGAGCAATAACAACAAGAGAGGTAAAAATAAAATACTACTACTTACAATTTGTTAACAATTTAAGCTTTGAATTTAAAATTGATTTTTTATAATTTCTTCACTATGAGATGGAACTCATAAAGATTTGGTGTTGGGTGGGATATAGCAGTCCATATTTTAGCATGACGAATACTTTTAAATGAGACATTTTTCTCATAACATTTTATATTATGGTTGGTTTTGAATAAGATTTGAAGCATATAAAATTAATAGACAAAAAATGTTTTTTTTTTTTGTATTTTATTAAATGTTAAACAGCGGTAAGTTCGGCCGGGTCGAACTTTGAGTACCCTCCACCATTTGCAACGAATTTGGAAATTTTCAAAAAATAGAATCCCTGAAAAATTCTGTTCAAATTTTAAAAATGCCGAATATAGCCGTTATATTGGGGTCTATGCGACGTGGACATACATAGGCATTGTTTGTCATAAGCCATTACCATATTCAAATTCGAAACTAGAAATAAGCGGTGAATAATGTCGCTAAAATCATCAAAATATCGCATATAGGGAGGTGCCGTTAAATTAGAGCTGTGCGAAGATCTGGACCAGCATAGATACTTTTCTGTCACAGGCTGTAGCATCCTTTACCACATCTAAAACAATTTCGGTGGGTATTGTACCTAAAAACGTCAAAATACCGAATATAGGGAGGTAACGTTATATGGGGGCTATACGAAGACTTGGACCTGCACAGACAATTTTCTGTCTTAGAGTGTAGTTCACATAACGAACTTCAAATACCAATTTTGAAATAATTCCGGTGAATAATGTCGCTAAAATCATGAAAATACTGAATATAGGGAGGTACCGTTATATAGGGGCTATACGAAGACATGGACCTGCACAGACAATTTTCTGTCATAGACTGTAGTTCCCATAACGAACTTCAAATACCAAGTTTGAAACAATTCCGGTGAATAATGTCGGTAAAATCATCAAAATACCGAATACAGGGAGGTACCGTTATATGGGGGCTATACGAAGACGTGGACCTGCACAGACAATTTTCTGTCTTAGGGTGTAGTATTTTTTGCAGTATATTTCCGGAAAAAATGTCGCTAAAATCATCAAATACCGAATATCGGAAGGTACCCTTATATGGGGGCTATATGAAAACGTGGACCTACATGACCCATTTACTTAACCTACATTAACCCATTCATTTAACTTAACCTGCCTACTGAAAAAAAATAAACATGTGTGCAAAATTTTAGCCATCTATCTCAATTCATTTGAAAGATAGCGTGATTACAACAGACAGGCGGACAGACAGACAGACGGACAGACATACAGACGGACAGACAGACAGACAGACGGACATCACTAAATCGACTTAGAATTTTACGCTGATCAAGAATATATATAGTTTATTGGGTCTGACATGAGTATTTCGAGGAGTTACAAACGGAATGACAAAGTTAATATACCCTCCATAGTATGGTGGAGGGTATACAAATGTCGGAAATAGCATCAAATGTTAGAATAAGTTTAGATTTGGCCGAATTGATCACTTTTGGCAGGAATTATGGCCTTCAAACGGCCAATGAAACCATCACACGCTGCTCTGATGTATTTTGGCCTATTCCAGGCGAAGCGCTTGCTTGAGGTGATCGCACTTTGGTGGCCATTGTGCGCTGGAAAAAAAGCGGGGAACCTCATTATGTAACCATTCTTGAGTGGCGCGTGCTGAGTGCGATGGTTCTGAGCCCTGTTGGAATGTCCAAGGTCTGCGGGCAAAATGTTTGTGTGCCCAGGGCTTCCAGAATATTTTCGCGATAATATTCGGCATTTATTCTGATGTTATTATTATTCGGCTGTTATATCGGCCCACACTATCACCATGGCAGGCGCTTGAGTTCTTGTGGCCAACCGACGGCAGTTCACCACTTTCGTGCAAGCGAAGCAACTCTTTAGCTCTTTTGAGTCTATTTTCTTTCCGTTGCGGCGTAAGTTCTTGAACTTTTTGGAATTTCAATGTCTTTACCTCGAGCTCATTTTTCAATATTTGCCAAATGGAATATTGCGATATATGATATGCGGGTTTCAATCAAGTCGCCTCTTTACTTTTCGAACCATTTCTGTTGATGTTGCTGTTTTCTTTCGTCCATTACCTTGACGTCTGGCTACGCTACCAGTATCACGGTAACGAGCGATGGTACGACAGCCAAAAGATTTATTCACAGTTAAATGCTGGAGTACTCTAACGATAGCCACTTGTGGTTTTCCAGCCAAATATAAAGAAATCACACTATCACGCTTGAATTCCATCACGAATAAATTTTTTTTCTGAAAAATGCTCACCAAAATGCTTTTGTATGCTTGTAAACAATATAATAAGCTGTCACTGGAATAATTTTAACAGCTGTCGGACGAGTGGCTTAGAAATGACGGCAATCTAAAGTTGCTTGCAGGTTTTTTATCTAACCCTATGTGTGGGGGGAAGTACCAGAAGAAGTACCGATCTCTACCATTTTTTAACAGATCTTGTGATCAGATCATGGACATTCAAAACTTTGACCCTTTATATGAGAGGTACCACAAGGAGTGGCTCGATGTATTCCGTGTATACAGCAGATCTTGTGTTAGTAGAAATAATGAGATGTGTGAAATATGAAGAGAACTGGATGCATATTTCGAATTTAATAATAGTTTTGGTTATTCGAAACTTTGAACTTTGGTGGGGGAGGTAGCAGAATTAATAGTCCGTTCTCCATCATCTTTATAACAGATGAAAATATTGAGATTTTCCGAGTCTGAATGGAATCAGATGTTTTATGAGCTTCATGGATACTCAAAATTGTTGACTCTTTGTGGGGGAGGTACAATAAGGAGTGGTCCGACATATTCCATCTTCACACCAGACCTTGGGTTAATAAATAAATTGTGATGGGTGTAATTTGAAGAGAATCGGACTCTTACTTCACATTTTATAAGAGTTATAATTATTCAAAATTGTGACCCTTTGTAGGTGAGATACCAGAAGGAGTTTACCGGTATTATCCATTTACGCACCTGAAATATTAGGATTTGCAAAGTTGAGGCAATATCGGATTATCATTTCCCTTTCTGAGCTGTAAAATATTTTTTTTTTTGAAAATTTCGACCTTTTTTGTAGGAGGTACCAGAAGGAGTGGACCGATATTGCCCATCTCCGAACTCGATATAAGTTTGATAATAATATTACAATGTACCAAGTGTGGATCAAATTTGACACTTCGTTCGAGAGTTATCGTGGGCACCAGACAGACATCGACACTAAATGTCCTGAAACGGATTTGGTCCAAAGAGACTTAGGATCTTAAACCGTTATTTCGATGAGGCACGTTTTGGCCATATGATATATGATATATACCCTCTCTAGTCATATGGCATAGGGTATAATGAACTGTTAGGGTGAATTCTTTGCGGAGGAATTAGCGGGGACTTGTTAGTACCGAAATTAGTGGTTTAGTCTGAAATTTATAGTGAAATTTTGTGTAGAATATTTTTATACCCTCCACCATAGTATGGAGGGTATATTAAGTTTGTTATTCCTTTTGTAACACCTCGAAATATATATTTTAGACCCCACAAGTTATATATAATATTCTATGTCGATTTAGCGATGCCCGTCCGTCTCTCCGTCTGTGGAAATCACACTAGCTTCCAAACGAAAGTAGGTTGATTAAATTTTACTCAAATGTGTATTATGTCTGCAGGACTTTTGGTATGGAAAATGGGTCATGTAGGTCCACGTCTTGGTATAACTCCCATATAATGGTAACGGAACTGTTTCAAATATGGTATTTGAAGTTCGTAATGGATACTACAGCCTATGATAGAAAATTGTCTGTGCAGGTCCATGTCTTCGTATAGCCTAAATGTAGGGGTGCCTCTATATTTTCGGTATTTTGATAATTTTAGCTAAATTATTCACCCAATTTTTTTCAAGATTCGAATTTGAACAGTCTAATGGCTTATGACAGAAGTTGCCTATGCAGGTCGACGTCGTCGTATAGACCCCAATATAACGGCTACATTCGGTATGTTTAAGTGTTTAAAAGACGGTTTTTATGTTTTAGAAAATTTCCAAATTCCTTCCAAATGATGGAGGGTATTTCAAGATCGACTAGACCGAACTTACAGCTTTTTTACTTGTTTCTTCTGATTAATCTACTCGTGATTCTCCTGTAACTATTGAAAAAAAAATAAGTTTTTCGCAGTGTGTAATTAATTATTACACAATCATTGCTCGTGTTCTGAGCCAACTTGCCATGTCATTGTCTCACAAAGAGTTATAAAGATAAATTCCTATTCATTGGGATACAGATAAATTAATATGCACACACCGAAGTAAGAAGACGAATACTAACGATAATAATAGAATCATTAAACTACAAAAACACAACAATAACAGCAACAACAACAACAACGACGAAGAAGGCGACGAAAAAACATTTCGAAAAAAAGCGTAGAAAAAACAAGTCGTCAATATTTATTTACTTTGAAGGTCATCTTCATTTGAATCTCATTAATAACAAGTTTAAAACGTGATGAGCAGCTATCATTACGCTACTAAGGCTTAGCAGCTCGAGCGGTTCGTTGCGACGCCAGGCAAATGACAGGCAAAGCAATCGCAGTTAATAGCAATCCCCCTGTTCCGGAGCCCCTCATCATTCCCTTGGCATTTTTAAATGCTTTGGTCAACGAAAGCTAATATCAATCGAAGATAGACGGCAAAATGAAATAACAAAATAATGTTTTACAAAAAATGGTGGTATAGGGTGGGTCACAAGTTAACGCTTGAAAATTAAAAGAGTTTTTAAATCAAGCTGATTATAAAAGTAGAGCTAAAACAAGTAAAAAAAGCTGTAAGTTCGGTCAGGCCATAATTTGAAACGAATTTGGCAATTTTCAAAAAAAAAAAATCCGTTAAAAAAATTCCTTTAAAATCTTAAAAATACCGAATGTAGCTGTTATATTAGGGTCTATACGACGACGTGTACCTGCATAGGCAAAAAAATTCGGTGAATAATGTAGCTAAAATCATTAAAATACCGAATATAGGGAGGTACTATTATATGGGGGCTATACTAAAACGTGGACCTGCAAAGACAATTTTCGCATAAAATGGGATACAAATGTTCGTTTTTCTTATAATTTTGCCCATACCAATATTTTTATCTGCATTAGATGAAGTGTAAAAATGGAATCGACTACTCATAACAGAAGTCAAAATATATTTAAATAAACGAACAATGGCTGAGGGTATCTGTCGGCGAAATCGACTGATACTTTTTACTGGATTTTCCACTTAATTATTGAAACAAGTAAAAAAACATGAAGTTCGACCAGGACGATCTTTTAATACCCTCCACCTTATGGTAAAGGAAAAATTAGGAACCATTATGACCCACAAATACCAATTTTGAGACAAATTCGTGAGATAAAAACACTACAACAAAGTCAAATGCCTTAATTTTTACATTATACATTTTATTGAATGAAAGCAAAAAATGTCGTAGCATCAAATTTTAGAGTAAGTTTAGATTTGTTCGAATTGGTCACCTTTGGCACGAATAATGGCCATGCTGCCCGTCACATGCTGCCCGAATATTGCTCTGCGGTATTTTGGCCCATTTTCGGCGAAGCGCTTGCTTGAGGTGATCAACACTTTGGTATTTTTTAGTGCCAACCTGGCTTTCCCAAATCCTCCAGATACAATAGTCCAAAATATTGGTATCCGGATATTTTGTTGGCCATTGTGGGCTGGAAATGAAGCGAGGAACCTCATTTTGTAAATATTTTTGGGTGGTGCGTGTTGATTGCGATGGTGCTGAGTCCAGTTGGAATATCCAAGGTCTGCGGCCAAAATGTTTGTGTGCCCAAGGCTTTAATACACCCTCCAAAATATTTTCGCGATAATATTCGGCATTTATTCTGATTAATACGAGCGGAGAGCGACCATCGGCAGTCATGGCGGCCCACACCATAACCATGGCCGGCGCTTGAGTTCTGGTGGCCAATCGCGTATGCACATTTTCAGCTGACCTCTTTGGCAAGTAAACACGATCATTTTGTTTGTTTACAAACTGCTGGACAACGAATGTCTTCCCATTGGAGAATAGCAAATTCGGCAGTTCACCACTTTCAGTCAAGCGAAGCAACTCTTTAGCTCTTTTGAGTCTATTTTCTTCCTGTAGCGGTGTAAGTTTTTCCACTTTTTGGAATTTCAATGGATTTACCCCGATCTCATTTTTTAATATCTGCTGAATAGAATATTGCGATTGGTTCAGCTCACGAGTCATTTTTCGGGTACTGCGACGCGGCTTTCGATCAAATCGCTTCTTTGCTTTTCGAACCATTTCTGCTGGTGTTGCTGTTTTGTTCCGTCCACTTTTTTGACGTCAGGCTACGATACCAGTATCACGGTAACGAGCGATGGTACGAGACACAAAAGATTTATTCACATTTAAATGCTGGAGTGCTCTAACGATAGCCACTTGTGATTTTCCAGCCAAATATAAAGAAATCACACTAACACGCTTGAATTCCATCACGAATAAGTTTTTTCTGGAAAATTCTCACCAAAATACCTTTGCTTGTAAACAATATAATGGGCAGCAGTCTGAAGTTGGTTGCAGTTTTTTCATCGCACGCACAAAGTTTCGCCAACGGACCTAGAATCCATTATTAGAGAAATGTGGCAAAAATCATCAAATTATCGAATATCGGGAGATAACGATATATGGGGCTATGCAAAAACGTGGACCTATACCTACGATGTTTTGCCAACGGAGCTATAATCCATTATGACCAACAAATACCAATGTTTAAACAAATCCGTGAAAAAATGTGGCAAAAATCATCAAAATACCTAATATCGGGAGGTACCGTTATATGGGGACTATACCAAAACGTGGACCTATATATGAAATGTTTTGCCACACGTACAGGGATCCATTATGACCTACAAATACCTATTTTCAGACAAATCCGTAAAAAATGTGGCATAAATCATCAAAATACCGAATTTCGGGAGGTACCGTTATATGGGGACTATACCAGAACTATATGTTCAATACCAACCATCCTAGACACAATACCAATTGCTTTGCTAAATTGTGGCGCTTTACGTCAAATAATGTGGGCTCTATCGTGATTTCAACACACAGACAGACCGACAGACAGACGGACATCGTTAAATCGACTTAGAATTTTATGCTGATTATGAATATCTATGCGTTATGGAATTCACGACGAATATTTAGGGATGTTACCTTTCCAAGGTGGAGGGTATACAAATTTAATTTTGTTGCACAGTGTAATTATTATATTACTGGGACATTTTTATACCCTACACAACAAGGTGGTCAGGGTATTATGTCTTTGTGCATTTGTTTGTAACAGGCAAAAGGAAACGAGATAGACCCATAGTTACTTTACATAGATAGAATAGAATCACATTCTGAGTCGATTTATGCATGTCCGTCCGTCCGTCTGTCCGTGCGTCTGTCCATGTATTTTTGTAAACAAATTACAGTTCGCATTTATTGTCCTATCAAGATGAAATTTTGCACAAATCATTTGTTTGGCCCAAGGACGAACCCTATTGAAATTGGAGATAATCGGTCAAAATTTAGATATAGCTCCCATATATATCTTCGTCCGATTTGCCTTTTATTGTGCACCAAACGTGTAATATCAGTCCGAATAGTATGGAATTTTGCACGTACGATCAGATTGGACCTGAAAATGAGTATGACAAATTTGATCGAAATCGGTTCCGATATATCTATAGTTCCCATATATATTGTTCATCCGATTTGTTATTTTTGTCCTCCGCAGCCGTAATATGCACTCTGTAACAACAATATTTGGGGAAATATATCAAATACAGCTCAGAAATACCTTTGCTAAATTTTATCGAGATCGGTTCAGATTTGGATATAGCTCCCATATATAACTTCGTCTGATTTACTTTTGATTGTGCACCAAACGTCTAATATTTGCCCAAATTGGATGAAATTTGGTACATACGACCGAATTGAGTTTAGAAGCTAGTATGTCAAATTTGGTGAAGATCGGTTCAGATATAGCTATAACTCCCATATATACTGTTCATCCGATTTGTCATATTTGTTACCCACAGCCGTAATATGCACTCCGTAAAGGGTCTGTCAGATAGAATACGTTGTGTCCGTTGCGGCAACGTATTAGACTGACAGCCGATTTGGTTGCTTATATTTTAATGAAGAATGTCACATGCACAACGTGTAAGTTGCCGTAACGGATAAAAGTTGGTCTACTCTCAACTTTTGACATGCGGCAAGTCCGGCAGAGAAATCAGCTGTTATTATTAAATATTTTATGTTAGGTTTTTGAAATGGAATTTTTATTAATAGAAGCGGTGCAGATTCACCCTTGTCTTTTTGACAAAAAAAAACAGTGCTATATCGCAACAAAATTGCTAAGGAAAAAGCTTGGAGAGCTGTGGCAGCTTCCACAAACGCTACTGGTGAGTTATTTTCATAAATTGTATATTTAAGGTTGATATTGACAGGAGGTATTTTATATTATATTGCAGTCGAACAATGCCAAAGTCGTTGGAGGTCCCTTCGGGACAGATATGTAAAGGAGGTTAACGGAAGTAAGCTTCCGTCGGGAAGTGGTGCAAAAGAAGGTAGTGGATGGCGGTATATGGATGCGATGTCTTTTTTGCAACGACACGTCGCTCCTCGTAGGTAATTACAGAGCTCTGTGATATATATTTTGGGAGATTCCTAATCGTTTTTATATCCCAGAACTTCTTCAAATATGCAATGGTCGAGTGAGGATTCATTTTTAAGTACGCAGTTTGAGAGTGGCGACATATTTGGAAGTTCGCCGTTGTCGGGGGAAGACGAAACAAATGAAAATGTAGATTTCTTTTGCAGCGAGCTGCCACGTTCTTTTGAGCAATCCACACCACAAGTGGAAAAACGTTGCGATAAAAGAAAGAGACAAGAAGACAGGTTTGATCACCTTTGTGACTCTGTGTCTGACTGGATAAAAAAACAGGCAGCACAGAGTCAAAGTCCCCCACCAGTGTCTCGTAATGCTGATTTTTTAAGAGTACTAGACGAGTATTTGCTGAAGCACTCAGAGGACGAGCAAGATAGAATTAAAATCAAATTGTTCAACATTGTCTCAAATTTTAAACAATGAATGAATTTTAAACGATGTTCTTTCTTCTTGCTTTCTTATTTAATAAAATAAATTATTTTTGAGTTTTGCCTTGTTAAGGCGAAGATCATATGTTTTTATGATTTATGTGTTTGTTTTCTCTTTCGAGACGAGCTTAATGATCTGAAATTTGCAGTGAAAAGGAAAGCCAGATAGACACTATCACACACTCACCACTATGCGACGCGTTTCGCCGTTGGTTAAGCGGCTCATCAGGCATATTTGGTGTGGATGATGGCTTACAAGGGCCGTTCTCTGGAAAGTAGTATATATTTCGAACTTATTGCAAATTAGCATATGCGAATTATACACTAGAAACTCTCCAGGTTCGACTCAAGTTCTATTGGCAGATCTTTTTCACAGCAAAGTTTTGTTTTTGTAGTGATGGATTTTTTGTCCACAACAACTACATTGCTTCCAATGCATACACTTGTTTTAGTGCTGCTTTAGGAAGACGGGTTAATGGCTCTGAACGTAGAGACGGCAACTTCTAGTTGGCTGCACACCGAGGTCCGCGGTTCAAATCCCACAGCCAGGCTCGGCTGAATTTTTGAGTTTTGCCTTGTTAAGGCGAAGATCATATGTTTTTATGATTTATGTGTTTGTTTTCTCTTTCGAGACGAGCTTAATGATCTGAAATTTGCAGTGAAAAGGAAAGCCAGATAGACACTATCACACACTCACCACTATGCGACGCGTTTCGCCGTTGGTTAAGCGGCTCATCAGGCATATTTGGTGTGGATGATGGCTTACAAGGGCCGTTCTCTGGAAAGTAGTATATATTTCGAACTTATTGCAAATTAGCATATGCGAATTATACACTAGAAACTCTCCAGGTTCGACTCAAGTTCTATTGGCAGATCTTTTTCACAGCAAAGATTTTCTTTTTCACAGCACTAAAACAAGTGTATGCATTGGAAGCAATGTAGTTGTTGTGGACAAAAAATCCATCACTACAAAAACAAAACTTTGCTGTGAAAAAGATCTGCCAATAGAACTTGAGTCGAACCTGGAGAGTTTCTAGTGTATAATTCGCATATGCTAATTTGCAATAAGTTCGAAATATATACTACTTTCCAGAGAACGGCCCTTGTAAGCCATCATCCACACCAAATATGCCTGATGAGCCGCTTAACCAACGGCGAAACGCGTCGCATAGTGGTGAGTGTGTGATAGTGTCTATCTGGCTTTCCTTTTCACTGCAAATTTCAGATCATTAAGCTCGTCTCGAAAGAGAAAACAAACACATAAATTATTTTTAGTTTTTAGTATAATGAAATGATTTATTTTTTAGTATAATAAAATATGAAAAGAAATATTAAATGTTTGATACATGCTTTCATCAGTATTATTAAACAAATATGAAGTTACTGCCGGGAAAATTGCCGAATTGGATGTGAAACGACATAGCTCATGAGTTCATCCCTTAATTTGAATGCGCATTTTGCTGCATTATTTGAAGCTGTTCTCCTGGCTCTCTGCAAAGGGACAGGCACTTCTTTGCGCCACAGACCATTTATCAATACAGTGCCGTCGTCTCGGTCGACATATTCTGGCGGACAATAACTGTCATCATGCATTTTGAGGAAATTGTGAAGAAGTACCGTGGCTTTAATAACTTTCTCTGCGGATGCTGGGCTCATTTGTAGGGATGACAACAAAATCCTCCATCGGCTCGCCAAAATACCAAAAGCATTTTCTATTACCCTACGGGCCCGTGACAAACGTTTATTAAATATTTCCTTTTCAGGCGGCAAGTTACTTCCTTAAAAAATTTTTGTTACATAAAATCGAAGAGGAAAATATAAATTGCTCATGCAAACCTGGATAAGGTCTAATTAAAAATGGTTTTAATGGGAACGCGGCATCTGCAACGAAATAGTGTGGGAAACTTTTATCTGTACCGGGTAGTACTTCTTCTTTTGGTAGATCCAATTGGCCCTTATACAACTGTTGACCGAATCTTGAGTTCCACATAACTCCACCGTCACTTTGGGAACCAAACGCACCAATATCCACGGAAGTAAATGTGTAATTAGCATCACAAGCTGCCAGAAGGACAATGGAGTAGTTCCCTTTATAATTGTAAAACTGGGAGCCAGAGTTCGATGGGCAAGTTAAATTGATGTGCTTGCCATCAATGGCCCCAACACAATTGGGTAAATCCCACATTGTGTAAAAATCAATGGCGATTCGCTTCCACTCATTTTCCTTTGGGACTGATAAATATATTGGGCCAAGTATTTCCCAAAGCACTTCGCAGGTTTCTGATACTATTCCTTTCATAGTTGACACTCCCATTTTAAAGGCAGCAGAAAATATCTGCTTACTTCCGCCATGAGCTAAATATCTTAAATTTTATGGAAGTATTCAAGAATGTTATTCGGACACATACGATTAAATGTTACCAATATGTATAAGAACTTACGCAAGGTTCATAAAAAGTCGACATTCCGGTGAAATTGATGGCCTATTGGAGTGCTTCCTTAACCTCTCTTTTACGAAAGTCAGGAGGAGATCGAATGTGTTCTTCTCCATCCTTATGGTTTTCTGGAATTCGTCTGGGAAGCAAAATGTGGTGGCGAAAAATCCATGCGTGTCGCGATTCCGCAATAGTGGTCGCACCCAATATCTTCTACGCCCGTACAATTTTTTTAAGCATTCGCCGGCCTCGAACAGCATTAGGATTAATGATATAATGTTCATTAATTGTGAGGTTTCCATTTTCAAATAACAGAAAATGTTGTCTGTTTTCAAACTGAATTTTACCACCAATGCAAATCAGCTGTTTTCTTATGTACAACGACGGATTTGTTGTGGCGAGTCTATACTTTATGTACGTCACGTCAGTCCAATACGTTGCCGCAACGGACACAACGTATTCTATCTGACAGACCCTTAACAACGATATTCAGGGAAATATATGAAATACAGTTCAGAAATATCTTTGCCAAATTTTATCGAGATCGATTCAGATTTGGATATAGCTCCCATATATAACTTTATCTGATTTCAAATTAATTTTGCACCAAATGGGCAATACAAGTCCGAATTTAAAAGATACAAATGCTTCGGCATATTTAGTCCTTTGAACTTTAAATTTTAGTTATAACCATAGCGTGTATGATTGAATTCTCCCATAAAAACTTTTAATTGTTATGCGCAGCTCTACTAAATTAGCAAAGTGGTGTAGGGTATCATAAAGTCGGCGCCGCCCGACTTTAAGACTTTCTTTACTGGTTATACCCTACAAAAATTACAAATATACCTCCATTTTCTGGCGAAGGATATAAAAATAACAAATGTAAATTTACCTTTATATGTATTTAACAATTTGTCAACTCCATTTTGGTACACCCTGTAAAAACATGTTATTATTTCGTTTTAATAAAATCACTGAACATTCCATAGCAATTCGATTTTTTTTTGGAGGGGATTTTTCGGTTAATCTCATATATAGCACATGTTTGAATACCTTCAAATAAAATATTCCTGTTTTATTTCAAATTCTAACCAAAAAACGTGTTATATAACGAAAATATAAATTTATACATATTCGAATGATCTAACAACCTGTTTCAGAGAAAAAAATAAAACGATATTTTATGACACAAAACTGAATAACTTAACAAACGTATGAACTTAACTAAACTAATTGCAAAGTGCATAACTAATTGCAAATCTTAATTACAGAAATAAATAAAATAATGAATAGCGAGAGAGAGAGAGAAAAAAAAAACAAAACAAATGTAGAAAATTCAGCTCAGTTTAATTAAGATAAGGCAGTCATATGTAATACATACACATGTGAAATATATACAAAAACAAAAATTGTGGATGAGAAAAGACACAAACCAAAAAAAAACATTCTCAAATTATATTAGTCAACAACTTGAAGGATAACGCTGAATGTGTACAACAAGCCTCTATGTTCAGGGAAGCGTCACCACGCTGCCAACGCATTTGGCCTTAGCTGATATAAAAGACAAACATGTCGAGCCTCCACCTAAAACGGAGAGGTGGGCTGTGTAAATGGTACGAGTAAATGTTTCGTGGTCTAGGTAAAAAATCCAAATGAGAGACCTGAATTAAAAAAATAACACAGCACAACAAAAAAACAATCTCATAACTTATTTAAATTAATGTGGCACACAACAATCACGACAACACCACCAGCCAGCCAGCCACTAACAGCTAACCGTAGTAAATTGTGTCGTGTATAATACATGAAGTATTTTGAGGTATGAAATATGGAGTATTCGTATGTTCCTTTAAAGTAATGTCTGTGTGTGGATATTGTTGGAAATCCCTCAAGAATAGCCCCCACCCGTCCCTTTCGCACAAGTATGTTATCCCTGTTTGATATAAAATATATTTTAGTTAGCAGATATGGAGTCTTTTGGTGAATATATTTTTTGGTATGCCAATAAAGATGAAGGTGAATGAGATTTATTTCAATAGGCTTCAAGATTCTTCAGAATGGCCTTAGATATCAATTATTATGAGCTTGAATCAATTTTAGGAATTGTGAACTGTGAAAGGTTTGTGAACAACTTTGTAAAGCCTTTTATGGTTTATCTATTGAGCATGATTTTCATATCCTAATGTATGATAAAGCTATCAAAATTCTCTACCATTAATCTCCACAGAAAACCAAGTCAGAGGCAGAGTTTTAGCTGAAAATTCCTGTAGAATAGGAAGTTATGGAATTAACAAGTAAAAACTAGTAAGGAAAGGTCAAAAGTCGGGCGGGCCGACTATAAGATACCCCACCCCTCTATGCGAATTTAGAAGAGGGTATTTATATGAAGTGGATCATACCAAATATAACCCAAATAACATTGGTGTATAGTACATGATATGACTTCAATAAGGATGATATTAAAAAAGTAAAAAAATAATGGGGGTATACAAAAATGTGGACCTGTACATGCAATGTTTCGCCACCCACTATGATCAACAAATACCAATTTTTAGACAAACCCACGATAAAATGTGGCAAAAATCATCAAAATACTGAACATCGAAATGACCCACAAATACCAATTTTTAGAATAAACCGCCCAAAAATGTGGCAAAAATCATAAAAACACCGAATATTTGGAGGTACCAAAACGTGGACCTATACAAGCAATGTTTCGCCACACGAGCTAGGACCCATTATGACCTACAAATATCAATTTTTGGACAAATCCGTGGAAAAATGTGGCAAAAATCAACAAAAACCGAATATCGAAAGGTACCGTCATATGGGGACTATACCAAGACGTGGAGCGATATATCTCATTTTCAATACGAACCATCCTAGGCACAATACAAATTGTTCTGCTAAATGTTGAGGTTTTACGTCAAATAATTTGGGCTGTATCGTAATGTCAATCAACATATAGACGGACATCGTTAAATCGACTTAGAATTTTACGCTGATTATGAGTACATACTTTATGGGTTCTACGATGAATATTTAGGGATGTTACAAACGGAATGACAAAGTTAATCTACCTTCCTTCCCAAGGTGGAGGGTATAAAAATAACTAAAATCGGGGGAGAGAAAACTCTCAGCTCACAACTGTCAAATTTCTATGACATAAAGCACCCTTGTACGATACTTTTGCATAGCAATTTTACTGGATGTTGTCGTTTTATCCAAAAGTTGAAAAAAAGGAGAGATAAGAAAGGGAACTATTTGGGTCAACGAAATTTTTAGAATATTGATCAACATTTACGATTTCCACCCATGATGTCTTGAAAATATTCCTTTAAAACTTTTTTAAGTCTAAAAGAAAACCACCATTTCTTATTATAGGTTCCTAAACATTTTTAATAAAAAAATAACGTTTTTTTGGTCAGAAGAGCTTCAATAAATTTTCTTAAAAAATCTACTACTTTCCCCGACATCCAGACCAAATGCCACGCATTAAAAAAAAAAAATACATTAAATCCGGAATATTTGGAATTTCGTGCTTTAAGGGTACGAAAAGTAGTAACATAGAGCGTTTGGTGATACAGAAAGTTGACTATAGGGAAATTCGTACTTTTTAGTTTTCGAAGAGTACTAAAATTTACACAAGAGTACAATATAGTTAATATAAGAGCCAGAAGTGTGAAATTTTGCATAGGAGACACTTTTGGAGAGCATGATAAAGTTTTTTAGCCTACGTTTTTTGGATACGTTGTTATTCGATATAAGGATATATCTGATAATGGATTCCATGAAAGATAGATGCAGGAATGTATATTTTGATATGAGAGTCAATGTTGGCGCATAGGATGGATATGAAAAAAAAATTTTAAATTTTGAGATTAAAATGCATCTAAAGATTCTTTGAACATTATTTTGTTCGACTGATTTTGTGGAAGATGTAAGATTATTATCTTTCTGACTACTTGAAAATGTGAGTCGTTTTGAATTCAAACTTTTTGGTACTGGAAAGAGAAAGATAAAGGACCAAAGTATACAAATTATGTTTTCCGATACTATTTTAACGTAAGAATCGGAATTTTGGTTACTAAAGGTGGAAAGTAAATTTTGGTAGATACTTAAAAATATGTTCCCTTTTTTTTAAGAAATTGCGGGGACTTTTTATTTTTTATTCCCTTTTTTATACCCTACACCACATTGTAGTGAGGGTATTATGTCTTTGTGCATTTGTTTGTAACGTGGAGAAGGAAGTGAGATGGACCCATAGTTACTTTTGAGGATCTTCATAGAATCATTTTCTGAGTCGATTTATGCATGTCAGCCCGTCCCTTTTTTGCAGTTTGCATTTATTATCCGATTGTGATGATATTTTCCAAACAATATTTGTTTGGCCCAAGGACGAAATTGGTGAGAATCGTTTCAATTTTGTATATAGCTCCCATATATATCTTCAACCGATTTCGGGTTAATTGTACACCAAATGACCAATATCAGTCCAAATTACCTGAATTTTGGCACATCCAAGCGAATTCAGTCTAGAAGCAAATACATCAATTTTAGAAAATCGGTTCAGATATAGCTATAGCTCTCATATATATGTTTCATTCGATTTGGAGTTTTAATATAAGCAGTCCAAGAGAGTGATATTTAGTAGCAGATATCTCATGGGGCTCCAAAATGCCCCTTGATAAACGTTATTAAAATCGGGTCAGATTAGGATATTGCTCCCATATATTTATCGTTATCCGATATCAGTTTTATGGCTCACCAACTGACCAATATCAGTCTAAATGGACTGAATTTTGACTTATCTAGAACAAGTAATTTAAATTTGGTAAATATCGGTTCAGATATAGCACCCATATATATGTCTCTTCCGATTTGGTGTTAAAGTCCCTCACATGCGTAATTTGGACTCCACTAGGATGATATTTGGTACCAGATAACTTACAGTGCTCAAAAATACCTTTTATCGACATCGGTTCGACTGAATTTATCCTAGAAACAAGCACTTCAAATTTGATGGAAATCGGTTCAGATATAGCTATAGCTTCCATATATACGTATGTTTCATCCGACTTAGTGTTGAAGGCCCTCACATGGGTAATATTTACTCTACAATAATGATATGTGATAGCAAGCATCAGATACTGCTCGAAAATACCTTTGCCAAATTTTATGAAGATCGGTTCAGATTTTTATATAGCTTCGATATACATCCTCATCCGATTGGAAAGATTTTTTTCATATTCAACCGAATTTTTCCATTTGCTGAAACTCGGTCCGGTATATCTATTGCTCCAATAAATAATTTTTAATATAATCCTTGACGTAGTCATATCATGGACTATAAAGCAATCGCAAAGCAAACTACTTAATTCTAAGTAACACTAAATTTGGTATTGGGTCAAGAAATAAGGCTGGAATTCCGAAATTTGTTATTTAGCTCTCTGTGGTTAAGATATGGAGGTGTTTTTTTGGAAATGCATTCTATATTTGTACAAAAAAACTACTAAATGACACTATGAATTGAATCCCGATATTTGTTATTTAGGTCTCTTTGTCAGCAGTTAATATATAGAGGCAGTTTTGGAAATGCGTCCTATATTTTAGAATTGGTCCTTATTTGTACGAAAACTACTAAATGACACTAAATTTGGTACTGGGAAAAAGAATAAGGCTGGAATTCCGAAATTTGCTGTTTAGGTCTCAGTTGGTGTCTGTGGTTAAGATATGGAGGTGGTTTTGAAAATGGATCTTCTATTTGTACGAAAGCTACTAAATGGTACTAAATTTAGTATTGGGTGAAGGAATAAGGCTGCAATCCCGATATTTGTTATTTAGGACTCTTGTGGTGTCTGTGGTTAACATATGAAGGTGGTCTTGGAAATGCGTCCTAAATTTGTGCGAAAGTTACTAACACTAAATTTGGTATTGGGTAAAGGAATGAAGCTGGAATTCCGAAATTTGTTATTTAGGTCTCAGTTGGTGTCTATGGTTGAGGTATGGAGGTGGCTGTGGAAATGCGTCCTATATTTGTAAGAAAACTACCTAATAATTCTAAATTTGGTATTGAGTCAAGAAATAAGGCCGAAATTCCGAAATTTGTTGTTTAGGTCTCTCTTGGTGTCTGTGGTTAAGATATGGAGGTGGTTTTGAAAATGGATCTTCTATTTATACGAAAGAATAAGACTGGAATTCCGATATTTGTTATTTAGGTCTCTAAATTGTCAGCAGTTAATATATGGAGGTAGTTTTGGAAATGCGTCCTATATTTGTAAGAAAACTACCTAATAATTCTAAATTTGGTATTGGGTCAAGAAATAAGGCTGGAATTCCGAAATTTGTTGTTTAGGTCTCTCTTGGTGTCTGTGGTTAAGATATGGAGGTGGTTATAAAAATGCATCTTCTATTTGTGCGAAAGCTACTAAATGGTACTAAATTTAGTATTGGGTGAAGGAATAAGGCTGAAATCCCGATATTTGTTATTTAGGACTCTTGTGGTGTCTGTGGTTAACATATGAAGGTGGTCTTGGAAATGCGTCCTATATTTGTGCGAAAGTTACTAACACTAAATTTGGTATTGGGTAAAGGAATGAAGCTGGAATTCCGAAATTTGTTATTTAGGTCTCAGTTGGTGTCTATGGTTGAGGTATGGAGGTGGCTGTGGAAATGCGTTCTCTATTTGTACGAAAACTACTAAATGACACTAAATTTGGTATTGGATGAAGGAATATGGCTGGAATCCCGAAATTTGTTATTTTGGCCTCTGATGTTGTCAGCAGTTAAAATATGGAGGAAGTTTTGGAAATCGTCCTTATTTGTATGAAAACTACTAAATGACACTAAATTTGGTGCTGGGTAAAGGAATAAAGCTGGAATCCAATTTTTTTTAATTAGGTCTCTGTTGGTGTCTGTGGTTTAGATATGGATGTGGTTTTGGAAATGAGTCCTACATAAATTCCCAATATAAAGTTTTTTTGCCACGGGGCTTTACTAAGTACGCATAGTGGTGTAAAGTATCGTATAGTTGGCCCCGCCCGATTTTTGACCTTTCCTTACTTTCTGTCTGTTATTTGACTCTTACAAGGGTTTCCCAAGACCTTCCTTTGAAAAAAAAAAACAACTTATATTTGAAAAAATAAGTTTTTAATATCATTGAGAAATTATTTCCCATTAGCCATTTTAACAAATTTGAAATATATGACATTTACTCTAAATATACATATTCATGTACAATTTAATTACAATTTGCATAGCTGATATTATCTGGTACCTCGAGAAAAAAGCAAAACCCCCCCCCCAAGTCCATACAATTCTGTGCTTTTTTTTTAACAAAATACAAAAAAAAACGTTACATTATTGTAACACTAAGTGAAACAGGAAAACACGCAAACATGCACAATGAACGCCCTGCTGTTGTATTTTTCCTCTTGAATGGCAAACTTCCTTTGTCCTTCGTCAGTGCTGGCAGTGATTCGTTTTGTGCCTCTCCCCAAAGGATTTCCAGGCCGCAGATTTGCACGCACACAACGAGAAGTCAAATAAACTCGCTCACGCACACACAGCTATGCACATCAACAAAAGCTCTCACGCATAATGAAAATGTTACATTTTCATTTTACACAAAAACATACACAAATGCAAAATTGTTTTTGTTATATGTATGCGTGCATGAAAAACAACACAATGGCCAATGGAAAATATACGTGTTCCGGTTAAATGCATGCTAAACAAAAAAAAAAAAAACAACAGCAAAAATTACAGGAAGTAATATTTTTTTGGTATTTTCTGTTGGTCCTGCTTTTTTTGATATATGTATGTGTGTTTCCGAACGTTTGTTGGCAATTTTCATTTTTATAAAATGCAAGTTTTATATTTTAGTGTGTGTGTGTTGAGGTTGGGAATGATTTATGTGTAAGAGGATAGGAGAGGAATATAGTAGGATAAGTAAAATTTATGTTTAAGAAGCTGGATTGTTGAGAATCCCGACTAGTTGAGAATCCCGAAAAGATCCGAAAAGAGCTTTTATTCAAACTTCAAGGATTCACATTTTTTATTTTGTTTGAATTTTTAAAACATTTATTTATAAAATAAAAAATAATACAAATATATAACAAAAAAATTATGTATATATTTAGTTCGGATTTATTGCCCTATCCAGATGAAATTTTGCATAAATCATTTGTTTGGCCCAAAGACGAACCCTATTGAAATTGGAGATAATCGGTCAAAATTTAGATATGGCTCCCATATATATCTTCGTCCGATTTGCCTTTTATTGTGCACCAAACGTGTAATATCAGTCCGAATTGTATGGAATTTTGCACGTACAACCAAATTAGGCCTGAAAATAAGTATGCCAAATTTGATCGAAATCGGTTAAGATATAGCAATAGCTCCCATATATATTGTTCATCCGATGTTTTATTTTTGTCCTCCGCAGCCGTAATATGCACTCTGTAACAACAATATTTGGGGAAATATATCAAATACAGCTAAATTTTATCGAGATCGGTTCAGATTTGGATATAGCTCCCATATATAACTTCGTCCGATTTACCTTCTAATATTTACCCAAATGGGATGAAATTTGGCACTTACGACCGAATTGAGTCTAGAAGCTAGTATGTCATACTTGGTGAAGATCGGTTCAGATATAGCTATAGCTCCCATATATACTGTTCATCCGGTTTATCATATTTGGTACCCACAGCCGTAATATGCACTCCGTAACAACGATATTCAGGGAAATATATCAAATACAGCTCAAAAATATCTTTGCCAAATTTTGTCGAGATCGGTTCCGATTTGGATATAGCTCCCATATATATTTCTATCCGATTTCAAATTAATTGTGTACCAAATGGGCAATACAAGTCCGAATTTAAAAGATACAAATGCTTCGGCATATTTAGTGCTTTGAACTTTAAATTTTAATTATAATCATAGCGTGTATGATTGAATTCTCCCATAAAAATGTTGAATTGTTATGCGCAGCTCTACTAACTTAGCAAAGTGGTGTAGGGTATCATAAAGTCGGACCCGCCCGACTTTAAGACTTTCTTTACTGGTTTTATATTATTTATAAGTTTGTTCCTGATGATGTCTTCCGTTGGAGGACGAAATATCGAAAATAATATATAAATAATATAAAGAAACAACAAAGGCCTTGAGCTCGCAGATATGAAATATAGGGAGAACCTGAACGTTTTATGTCCTTCATGGATATTCAAAATGTTGAACCTTTGTAGGGAATGTACCAGAAGGAATGGTCCGATCTCCATCGTTTTTATAACATATCCTATCAGATGTGCCAAGTCTAAGTGGAATCGGATGTTAATTTCGCGTTTTATGAGCTTAATGGATATTCAAAGTTTTGATCATTTGTGGGGGAGGTACCAGAAGGAGTGGACCGATGTATTCCATCTTAACACCAGATCTTGAGTCTATAAAAATATTGGGATGCGTGAAATTTGAAGACAATCGGAATTTTACATTACATTTTATAAGAGTTGTAATTATTCAAAATTTTGACCCTTTGTGGGGGAGGTACATGTTAGAGAGAACCGATATAGTCCATTTTCGCACCTGAACTAGCACTGATGCAAATATTAGGATTTGCAAGGTTAGAGCAAAGTCGAAGTATCGTTTCTCTTTCTGTGCAGAGAATATATTTTTTGAAAATGTAGATCTTTTGTAGCGGAGGTACCAGAAGGAGTGGACCGATAATGCCCATCTCCGAACTCGATCTAAGTTTGACAAAAATATCACCCTTTCGAGAGTTATCACGCGCACCAGCCAGACAGACGGACGGACAGACATCGCTAGATCGACTTCAAATGTCCTGAAACGGATTTGGTCCAAAGAGACCTAGGGTCTAAAACTATTATTTCGACGTTATAGCACGTTTTGACCGTATTAAATGATATATAC
Organism: Musca domestica; assembly: GCF_030504385.1. Taxonomy (NCBI): domain Eukaryota; kingdom Metazoa; phylum Arthropoda; class Insecta; order Diptera; family Muscidae; genus Musca; species Musca domestica. The sequence continues at coordinate 12,003,054 of NW_026712114.1, read as the reverse complement.
ACTCTCTAGCCATATGGCTGAGGGTATAAATAGCTATAGGTATAATTATTATAAATGGTACATTTATATGGAGGCTATACGCTATGCCAGAGAACACAAAATTCCAAATTGGTATAATTCTGTTTAAAAAAAAATGGCTAAAATCGGAAAAATATCGAAAGTAGGCTTAACTCTACTTTAGTAAAAACTCTTCATTTTTTTCGAAAATTTATCCAGTGGTAGGTATTTTCACCCTGATGCCGGGAAACTATTTTTTTTCTTGGGGGACGGATCCGGTACCCCAGATTTTTGACCCCAAAGTCCGGGTTCAAGACCCCGACTAGACCCGGATCCAATTACCCGATATAGACAATATAGGTATCGTTGGTAAGCTTATGAAAATATTGTAGCATTTTGGAAAGGTAAGAGTGCCAGCTATAATTTGGCATCAATTTTTTTGACCCCCATAATGGGCCCTTTTTGGACTTTTTGGGGCAGCTTTATAAAAAATCCGGGTCCAAAAAAATCGATAATTTGGCTATAACTTCCGAACCTTGACCACTTACCCCATGATATGACCACATGTTACATAGGTATTTTCATAAGCTTTAAGCATAAGCCTATATGGGGTCAAAAAATTGGGGTCCCGGGTCCCTCCCCCAAGAAAAAAATAGTTTCCCGGAATCAGGGTAAAAATACCTACCTCTGGGAAAAATTTCGAAAAAATCGAAGAGTTTTTACTAAACTAGAGTTGTTCCGGAGGATATAGGTTTTATTGTCAACATCAAATACCAATATAATTTGGCCTACCCGTCATGTGCTATTTGTTTGCGGGTTAATGGAATCCTACTGTTGAATCGATAAAACCCTATCTGCATTTCCCGAAATTCTGCACAGCAACCTCGTCTAGTGTTTTTCGGTAGAATTTTTTTGTTTTGCAAAATAACTTGGTGCATGTTTAATAGCACTTTTTTAACAAGCTTACTTTAGTTACAGTTTTATTGTTGGCTGTTCTTGCTTTCACTTTTTGTTGTTGTTGGTCTGTTCAGTTTCGTAGAACTACAACAATTTGTAGTTTGTTGTTTATATTCCCGACTTGTTTTTCCTACAATTCCTTTCAGTTTCCACTCGCTCTCTTACTCGTCGTGCACTGCTGTGTGTAAACTCTCTTTCTCTCTCTCCGTCCTTCATTGTATTTTCTAGTTTAGATTTAGCAAACAAAATGTGGAAGGCTTTGTTGTTTCACTTCCAGCTCGCAGGGCGATAGAAGGAAAAATTGGGTCATCATAATGCAAAATGAAAAGAAGAAAACCGAAAAGCGAAAACCAAAACACGAATGAGAGAAAAAAGAAAAAAAAACTATGTTAATTGTTAAACTTTTTCATCAAAACATTTGTGCGCTCGTTTTGTACAACAAAATCAACACAATCGAGTACAACAACTTAATGTACACACGATTGCCGTGTAATCGCGTAACACTTCGCACTCATAACTGAAACTAGAAGCACAGCGTCAGTGGCGATGATGGCGGTAACGACGACAAACAACGACAACAAACAACAACAACTAAAATCAAATCACTTGACTTAATTGCTCCTCCTCTTTGAGAGTCCAAATCACTAACGCCTGTTACGACAAGTGTAGGTATCACAAAGTTCATTCCCATTATTAGCGTTTCTTGTTGTTGTTGTCGTTGTTTTGGCTTAGATTATAATCCTTAATTACAGTCCCAATATTTTATGGGAGCAGTAGTAGCTGGAGTAATTTGAAAAATTATTTTTCGGAAATTCTTGTAGAAATTAGTTAGATGAGTATCAAAGATATTTTGTTTGGGCAAGAGAAATTGTGGATGGCTTTCATATTCATATTCGAAAGCTAAGCCAAATTGCAGACCTTTGTGGACAATTTGTTGGAACCCAGAATTTTACTAACTGAGAACAAGCAATTATTACTAAAAAAGGATCATTAGTCCAACCAAAGACCCAGACCACTATACAGGCTTATAATTATCAATGGAAAAAATTATACCAAAATGTTCTGTTAAATCTTTGATAAGAATTTATCCTCCCAAATTACAGCAAATAGTTATGGAAAATTGCAGTAAAAGTTTAAAAATATCTAAATCCAATGGTTGAGCTTATTTGGATAATATGAAAGTTCTCCTGCCTAGTAATAGCTAGGTCGTAACCGAATCTTGGTAAATTATAATATTATTATTAAACTTAGATCAAGTTCGAATATGGGTAATATCGGTCCTCTGCTTCTGGTACCTCGCTCACAAAAGATCAAAATTTTCAAAAAAAAAAAAAAAAAAAAAAAAAACAGTAAAGAAAGTCTTAAAGTCGGGCGGGGCCGACTTTTTGATACCCTACACCACTTTGCTAATTAGTAGAGCTCCGCATAACAATTAAACGTTTTAATGGGAGAATTCAATCATACACGCCATGATTATAATTATAATTTAAAGTTCAAAGGACTAAATATGTCGAATCATTTGTATCTTTTAATTTCGGACTTGTATTGCCCATTTGGTGCACAATTAATTTGAAATCGGATAAAAATATATATGGGAGCTATATCCAAATCGGAACCGATCTCGATAAAATTTAGCAAAGATATTTCTGAGATGTATTTGATATATTTCCCTGAATATCGTTGTTACGGAGTGCATATTACGGCTATGGGTAACAAATATAACAAATCGGATGAACAGTATATATGGGAGCTATAGCTATATCTGAACCGATCTTCACCAAATTTGACATACTGGCTTCTAGACTCGATTCGGTCGTAAGTGCCAAATTTCATCCCATTTGGGCAAATATTAGACGTTTGGTGCACAATCAAAGGTAAATCGGACGAAGTTATATATAGGAGCTATATCCAAATCTGAACCGATCTCGATAAAATTTAGCAAATGTATTTCTGAACTGTATTTGATATATTTCCCCAAATATTTTTGTTGCAGAGTGCATATTACGGCTGCGGAGGACAAAAATAACAAATCGGATGAACAATATATATGGGAGCTATAGCCATATCTGAACCGATTTCGATCAAATTTGGCATACTTATTTTCAGATCCAATCTGATCGTACGTGCAAAATTCCATACTATTCGGACTGATATTACACGTTTGGTGCACAATAAAAGGCAAATCGGACGAAGACATAAATGGGAGCCATATCTAAATTTTGATAGAATATCTCCAATTTCAATAGGGTTCGTCCTTGGGCCAAACAAATGATTTGTGCAAAATTTCATGAGGATAGGGTAATAATGCGAACTGTACTTTGTTTACAAAAATACATGGACATACGGACGGACGGACATGCATAAATCGACTCAGAATGTGATTCTATGCAGATCATCAAAAGGAACTATAGGTCTATCTCGTTTTCTTTTGCCTGTTACAAACAAATGCACAAAGACATAATACCCTGACCACCTTGTGGTGTAGGGTATAAAAAAATACTTTACTGCACAGAAAGAGAAATAATAATCCAAATTTTGCTCAAACTTTGCAAATCCGAATATTTGCATGAGTGCCAGATCAGGTATAAATAGGGCAATATCGGTCCACTCCATCAAGTACCTCCACCACAAAGGGCCAATATTTGGAATAATTATAAATCTTATATAATATGATGTAAGAGTCCGGTTGTCTTAAAATTTCACACATTACAATATTTTTATTAACCCAAGGTCTGGTGTAAAGATGGAATATATCGGTCCCCTCCTTCTGGTACCTCCCCCACAAGCGGCCAAATTTTAAATATCCATGAAGCTAATAAAACGCGAAATTGACATCCGATGCAATGCAAACTTGGCACATCTCAATATTCTCATAAGCACAATATCTGTTATAAATATGATAGAAATCGGATCATTCCTTCTAGTACCTCCACCACAATGGGTCGAAGTGTTGAATAACCAAAACGACCATAAAATCCAAAATAAAGTACGGGTTTCTTCATATTTTAAACATCCCATTATTTCTACAAACACAGGATCTGCTGTGAAGACGGGATACATTGGTCCACTCCTGTTGGGAACACCACACCACACCCTCTCGCTAAGTGTCAAAATTTTAAATACCGTCTGTCTGCCTGTCTGTTGTATTCACGCTATCTTTCGAACGAATTGAGATAGAGGGCTAAAATGTTGCATACATGGATAGTTTATCAGTAGGCAGGTTAAATAAATGGGCCATGTCGGTCCACGTTTTCGTATAGCCTCGATATATCCCGATATTCGGTATTTTCATGATTTTAGCGACATTAATTAACGGAATTATTTAAAATTTCATATTTGAAGTTTGTAATAGATATTACAGCCTATGACAGAAAATTGTCTGTTCAGGTCCACGTCTTCATATAGCCCTCATATAACGGTACTTCCTGATATTCGGTGTTTTTATGGTTTTAGCGTCATTATTCACCGGAATTGTTTCAAATTTGTTATTAGAAGTTCGTAATGGATATTACAGCCTATGACAGAAAATTGTCGGTGCAGGTCTACGTCTTCGTAGAGCCCCCATATAACGGTATCCCCCGATATTCGATATTTTGATGATTTTAGCGACATTATATAGCGGAATTGTTTCAAAATTTGTATTTGAAGTTCGTAATGAATACTACAGCCTAAGACGGAGAATTGTCTGTGCAGGTCCACGTCTTCGAATAGCCCCCATATAACGGTACCCCCGATAATCGGTATTTTGATGATTTTAGCGACATTATTTATTTGCATTTTTTCTAATTTCGCATTTGAAGTTCGTAATAGATGCTACAGCCTATGACAGAAAATTATCTATGCAGGTCCACGTCTTCGTATAGCCCCCACAAAACGGTACCTTCCGATATATGGTATTTTCATGATTTTAGCGAAGTTATTAACCAGAATTGTTTCAAATTTGGTATTTGAAGTTCGTAATGAATACTACAGCCTTAGACAAAAAATTGTCTGTGCCTGTCCACGTCTTCGTATAGCTCCAATATAATGGCACCTTCCTATATTCGATTTTTTTGACGATTTTAGCTACATTATTCACCGATTTTTTTTTCAAGTTGTCCATGCAGATCCACATCGTCGTATAGACTCTGATCTAGCGGCTGCATTAGGTATTTTTAAGATTTTAACAACATTTCTAGCGGATTTTATTTTTTAATTGCCAAATTCGTTCCAAAAGGTGGAGGGTATTCAAAGTTCGGCCCGGTCGAACTTAAAGCTTTTTTACTTGTTTACATTTAGCCTAGAGCACTCCAGCATTTAAATGTGAATAAATCTTTTGTGTCTCGTACCATCGCTCGTTACCGTGACACTGGTAGCGTAGCCCGACGTCAAGAAAGTGGACGAAAAAAAACAGCAACATAAGCAGAAATGTTTCGAAAAGTAAGGAAGCGACTTGATCGGAACCCGCGTCGCAGTGACTGAAAAATGGCTTGTGAGCAGAACATATCGCAATATTCCATTTATTGAAATGAATGAATGTAAAGCCATTAACTTTCCAAAAAGTGCAAGAAAAAAAAATTGCTTCGCTTAGCCGAAGGTGTTGAACTGCCGAATTTGCCAAAACTCAGGCGCCGGCCATGGTGATGGTGATGATGGGCAGCCATAACAGCCGATGGTCGCTCTCCGCTCGTATTAATCGACCGTGGCATTAGAATAAATGCCGAATATTATCCTGAAAATATTCTGGAGGGTGTATTAAAGCCTTGGGCACTTAAACATTTTGGCCGTAGACCTTGGACATTCCAACAGGACTCAGCACCATCGCACTCAGCACACGTCACCCAAGAACGGTTACAAACTGAGGTTCGTCTCTTCATTTTCAGCAAACAATGTCCACCAAAATCTCCGGACTCCAATTCGTTGGACTACTGTGTCTGGAGTATTTGGGAAAGCAAGGTTGGCGCTAAAAAATACCAAAGTGTCGATGACCCCAAGCAAGAGCTTCGCCGGGAATGTACCAAAATACCGCAGAGCAACATTCGGGCAGCGTATGACGGTTTCATTGACCGTTTGAAGGTCATAATTCGTGCCAAAGATGACCAATTCGAAAAAAACTAAACTTATTCTAAAATTTCATGCTATTTCCGACATTTTTTGCTTTCATTCAATAAAATTAAAAGAAAATGTAAAAATTATGGCATTTGACTTTGTTGCAGTTTTTTTATCTCACCCTGTAATTTTACAAATTTATTTGTAAACCAAATTCCGTCACACATTCCATATTTCATTGAAATTGAAAAAATATGACGTGTCTGTGTATATGTGAGCTATATCCAAATCTGAACTGATTTCAATATAATTTGGCAAATTTATATTTTTCCCGAATTCTGTTAGATATTCCAAATGCCATTTAAATGGGGGATACTTAGCGTGTTTGGTGCATGAAATCAGTCGAAAATGTGTGTGGGAGCTATATCCAAATCTGAACTGATTTCAATATAATTTGGCAAATTTATTTTTGTTTCAAATTCCGTTACATATTCCCAATTTGGAGACTGTATCTGTAATCGATCAATGGATAAGAGCATATAAAATCTAATTTTTTTTGGAGGTATCTATGATTCGGATGCTCCAGTTCCAAGTGAAATTTAAAACAAGTAAGCAAAGGCTACAGTCGAGCGAGGCCGACCGTTGAATTTATATAAGCGAGATACTCGAAAGGATTCCACAAGATATTGTGACAAATAATAAAAGAAAACCATCAGGTTTCGTTCTCTAATTTTCGAATAATAGCAACTTAAACTAATTTGCTCATTTCCAATTAATTGGTAGATGTTGCACGTAAATGGTCTTCCTAGATCTGGAACCAATATTTCCCAAAGACCTATAATCTCTCAGAAGTGGCAAAAGATTAACATTTATTATTGGTTTTTGACTGAAACGCATCTATATGAGATACAGACATTTGACTATATTCTTCAACGAAATCAGCCTTAACGAAATAGTCAGAAGTGCGTCTTTCCTGTATTTGTGAATTCTCCAAAAAGTCACTGGAATGGACATTTTCGTATTTTGTCTACAAAAGTTGGCAAACTATTTCACACATAGAATATTTTTGGATGGCCATCCAAAACTATTTGGCTTTTGCAATGTTTGGTAACCTCCATTCAAATGCGCGTGAGGATCGGGCGATAATTACGACTTGCTGACAATTTTGCAGTTTTTTGGTCCATTTCAACCCCTAAATATATGGCGATCATCTCCAAAAAGAGTAGGCTTCTATTCTGACCCTCATCTTATACCCATGCAAAATTTCGTAAGGATCGGGCCATAAATGCGATCTGTATGTGATATCCTGATATCCTAACTACTTAGTTTTGTTAGCTGTAGAAATATTACCAAATGTTTAATTCAAAATGAAAATATGCCAAAAATATGACAAAATTGAAAAAATATGAGAAAATGTTAGAAAATCAATATTTTCATCTTTAGAGAGATATTTTTATTCGATTTTTTAGACGTTTTTTCTTTCCTGCCAAGAGGCCATTCTAAATTAATGAGAACTGTCGAAATCAGTTCAGCCGTTCTCGACATATAAGAGATTTTTCAAGCATATCTTCTTTGATAAACATATATATCGCACATATTTTGCTATATATCCGTTTTGTTGGATGTTAACATCAATGTAAAGATCAGAAGTAACCTTGTCATGGCTTTGTAATTTCGCCGGGATTTAAAATATTCGCGGTTTAATGATTTTTTTCAACACAAAACATATGGTCTATTTTACCCGCTAAATATTATCCGATGACCACCCAAATTGGTAGGCTTCTTCCCCGCCCTAAACTCTAGCCACATGCGTCGATTGGTGTATAATTGCGACCTGTATAGCTACTGCAAAATCCAACATTTTTTCAGTATTTGGTCCATTTCAACCCCTAAACATTTGTCGATCATCTCCAAAAGAAATAGGCTTCTATTCTTAACCTAACCCCACCTTCGTGCAAAATTTCGTAAGGATCGGGCCATAATTGCGACCTGTAGCGTGATTACAAATTAACATGGACAGACTGACAGACGGATGGACGGACATACATAGCTAGATCGACTCAGCTCGGCGAGCTAGGAAGATCCATATATACTTTCCTATATGGGAAACCAATATTTCGAGGTGTTACATAAATTCTGGCCCAATCAAACTTATAATACCCCCAACACATAGTGTTGTAGGGTATAAAAATTATATAGCCTATGTTATTTTCAAGCAATGCTGTAGCAAATTTAGAAATCAGAAAAATCCCCTCAGCGGATTTCCAGTCCACAAACTACAATCAAACAAACAATCAAATGTATAAACATTTTCCTCTTTTATAGATATGCCAGTAAGACATTAGCTAAATTATCGAGATATTTAAGGTATTCATATACCTATGTCTATATAAGTTTTCTATATATCCTGATTTTGAAGTTACTATACAGAAAATAATTAAAATAACATTGAAATCACTCCAACTTTTCACAGCACATTTTCGGAGTAATTGTCTTTCATAGCCTCTGTTGACCTACTGTTTCTCAGTATTTACCCGAAATGGCTGTTGACACACAAACACGCACGAACACACATACATACACACAATTGTAGATTGAGTCGTCATGGTAGGAAAATGGGAAAATGTATACCGGCAATTCCTCCAATTTCACTTGTCATTTTCCTGTGCACAGGAAGCTAAGCAATAACATGAGATTGTTTCCATCTTCAGTTGATTATTTCCCCAAACAGACGCACACACACACACGCATACATTGCTACGCATCCTCGAAACAAAAATTATGCGTGGGAACAAATTATGTGCTTTGGAAATGCATTAACATCAAAACTTGCTTGGGAAGCTCTACGCATTCTTATTCTCTTTTTTTCGCTCATTTTCAGAGCTGAGATACCGTAGATGTACGTTTTGAAATTATGTTGCCAAGGACATCTCCACGTTTACGATATGGAGCAACTACTCCGGGTTACTCTTAATTGTGTTGTAGGAGAAGATTTGTCTCACTTTTTGTACTCATCTGATTTTGAATTTTCTTTTGTAGGACAAATGAGAAAAGCTTTAAAGCTTTTTTCCATTCCTTGGTGATATCCAAATTTTGTGGGTGGTTTGAGATATTCGGATTATGCAAATTCTAAATAAATAGCAATGAAATAAATTAAATTTGCAAAGGATAAAAAATGATATCCTGAAACGAAAGGACATATTAAGGAGATGTAACGGTTATTTAAGAGTGGTTTTTAATTTCAATTTTTTTTTTGGGTTTCTTGTCTACCACAATTCTGGGTCACCAGATTGTTGTCCACTGTGACCTTAATTCCAATTCCATCTTCGCACACTCATTTGGTGGAATTTCGAGGTGAAAAAGAAGACCAAAGTAAATACCAAATTGACCTACATCACGATTACAAATGAGCAAATCCAGGCAAAAGCCTAATGACAAATATCGTTTGAATGACAGGCAGAATGAATTGATGGTATGTGGGGCGTAGTAAAGGGGAAAGAGGGGAAGGTATATTTACCAAATAACGACACATATTTATTGTAATTTGATGTAATTACTCCACATAAAATCAGAAATTCCCCAGAGGCCATTCTCGTCCCCCCAACAATGGTGTTTAATCCACGCCCATGTTGTTCGAGAAAAAAAGTCATCAGTCAAAATTCAAGTGATTTGTTATTGTTCACTTGGCATGTCTCTTACACAAGCAAACAAACAAACAAATGACATGTCAAAAAATCATTGACCACCCCACCTCCTCTGGCGTCTCAATAAGTCTTTCAAGCCGCAAGGATGAGCATTTCGTAATAACACAATATTGAGTTGTAATACATTCCAATATCCATATATATATTTTTTTTTCTAATAACCAACATGTGTATGACATGTACCCTTTGAAGCCGATGAGACTTCTCTGCTTCAATATTGTCACATCGGAAAAACATAGCTGAGGATTGAGAACCCAGCAGTGGGTGATGACTATGTTGTCCTAATTTGTAATTTAATGCGAAAAGTCGGCAGCAATAAGAAGTTCGTGCTTTTCGCAACATCCTTAACCCGGTTGCTTTAGATGACAAAGCAAAAAAGTAAGGAAAAAAAAACAAGCCAAGTGAAAGTAAGAAAATTGCAAATTTTCCTATGAAAGAAAATAAAAAAAAAATCGAGTCAACATGAGACTTAACAAAGTCTTTATAAGGGTCAATGTGTCAATCATTCGGGTAAATTGGTTAACTAAGAATTACTTGAGAAAATAACTGAAATAGAGAATGACGATGATTCGCAAAAATTATGGGGAAAAATTATCTATGGCGTAAATAGAAGGACTTGTAAGAGTTTCCCTGGGATATAAATTTCGATGGGTAAATAATCTTCTATTCCATATGTTATTGAATAGACGATCTTTTGTGTGTCTCCTATCGATGGAAGACTTTAAATAAGTGTTCCATGTATAAAATATCACTACGTCTTCCTGAAACGAGGATATAAGGCTATCTATGCGTGGAACGATCTTCTAAAGACATTTTATGGATAAAAATGGCTTCTAATTATCTTCCATGTGTAAAGGCGAACTTTAGGCCTTTTATGGTAGGAAGAGAGCATATTAGTGAAATCCTAGAACAATGGTTATACAACCCAATATTTAGGGAGTTATGGCAATTTTAAAATTAGCAATAATTCACGCTTAAAAAAGTGATCACAAAAAATAGCTAAAAACGCTGAAAACTCAATATTTAAGGAGTTATGGCCATTTTAAAATTAGAAATAATTCACGCTTAAAAAAGTGATCACAAATAATAGCTAAAACGCTGAAAACTCAATATTTATGGAGTTATGGCCATTTTAAAATCTGCAATAATTCACGCTTAAAAAAGTGATGGAGTTATGGCCATTTTAAAATTAGCAATAATTCACGCTTATAAAAGTGATCACAAAAAAATAGCTAAAAACGCTGAAAACTCAATATTTAAGGAGTTATGGCCATTTAAAAATCTGCAATAATTCACGCTTAAAAAAGTGATCACAAAAAATAGCTAAAAACGCTGAAAACTCAATATTTAAGGAGTTATGGCCATTTTAAAATTAGAAATAATTCACGCTTAAAAAAGTGATCACAAATAATAGCTAAAACGCTGAAAACTCAATATTTATGGAGTTATGGCCATTTTAAAATCTGCAATAATTCACGCTTAAAAAAGTGATGGAGTTATGGCCATTTTAAAATTAGCAATAATTCACGCTTATAAAAGTGATCACAAAAAAATAGCTAAAAACGCTGAAAACTCAATATTTAAGGAGTTATGGCCATTTAAAAATCTGCAATAATTCACGCTTAAAAAAGTGATCACAAAAAATAGCTAAAAACGCTGAATACTCAATAGTTAAGGAGTTATGGCCATTTTAAAATTAGCAATAATTCACGCTTAAAAAAGTGATCACAAATAATAGCTAAAAACGCTGAAAACTCAATATTTATGGAGTTATGGCCATTTTAAAATCTGCAATAATTCACGCTTAAAAAAGTGATGGAGTTATGGCCATTTTAAAATTAGCAATAATTCACGCTTAAAAAAGTGATCACAAAAAATAGCTAAAAACGCTGAATACTCAATAGTTAAGGAGTTATGGCCATTTTAAAATTAGCAATAATTCACGCTTAAAAAAGTGATCACAAATAATAGCTAAAAACGCTGAAAACTCAATATTTATGGAGTTATGGCCATTTTAAAATCTGCAATAATTCACGCTTAAAAAAGTGATGGAGTTATGGCCATTTTAAAATTAGCAATAATTCACGCTTAAAAAAGTGATCACAAAAAATAGCTAAAAACGCTGAATACTCAATAGTTAAGGAGTTATGGCCATTTTAAAATTAGCAATAATTCACGCTTAAAAAAGTGATCACAAATAATAGCTAAAAACGCTGAAAACTCAATATTTAAGGAGTTAAGGCCATTTTAAAATCTGCAATAATTCACGCTTAAAAAAGTGATCACAAATAATAGCTAAAAACGCTGAAAACTCAATATTTAAGGAGTTATGGCCATTTTAATATTTGAAATTATTCACGCTTAAAAAAGTGATCTCAAATAGTAGCTAAAAACTCAATATTTAAGTAGTTATGGCCATTTTGAAATTAGCAATAATTCACGCTTAAAAAAGTGATCACAAATAGTAGCTAAAAACGCTGAAAAGTCAATATTTAAGGAGTTATGGCCATTTTAAAATCTGCAATAATTCCTTCTCTCAACCACAGACACCGACAGTTACACTCATATAAAATTTCAGGTTTTCTGCTCTATACCTTCACCTGATACTAAAATAGTAATATTTTGTACTTTTCGTACAATGTGTACTATTTCCAAAACCACAACCATATCATACCCACTGACAAAAAATGTTAGCATTCTAACGCCATTGGTTCTCCCAAAATATAAATTTTAACAAATTTAGTGCACATACAGGGTTGCCCATATTCGGCGGACCCATGACTCTTTGGGCCCATTCCAGGCTTGTCCGCAGGCAACATTCTTTGCGTCAATTGAATTTTGTACGGGAACAAATGCAAATCAATGCGAATAATCCGTTGTAAAGTGGACCGAGCCGTGCCCAACTGCTGAGAACGGCGTTTTTGGAATGTTCTTGGGGACCTCTCAACACTGGCTCGTACGGCAGCGATATTCTTGGCCGATTGCCTTGGTCGACTTTTATATGGCCTCTTCGGATTAGAAAGAGCCTTACCAGTCGAAATTTTTTCGTATAAACGCTTAATGGTGTTCTTAGAAGGCGCACTTCTCACATTTTTTAATGTTTTAAAAGCACGTTGAGTTTTCACAATTGACTTCTTCTGTTGAATGTATATTTCAACTATTTCAGAGCGCTAGCGTGGCGTGTATTGGTTCATGGTATAAATCTGCTTGGACTGACGCTTAAAACGCGGTATGTTATTAAGCGATGTGACATCTCTGTCAAAAGTTATGGCATTGCCAGATGGGTCCGTCGAATATGGGCAACCCTGTAAGTGGGCATTTTGAAAACTACATTGCATTCCTCAGTACTACAATGCAATAGTAATTTTATTTCTAAAATTAAAAATTCCAGCTCTATCGGTACACTCAAGTCGAAATTGTACAAAATTTAGTTCCATTTAGTACTTTTCGTGAAAATAAGTACACATTTCGAAAATTTCCTTCATATCCCAATGCTACACATTCGCCAGCAATGTTAATTTCGAATGTCAGGATTCCAGCTCCATCCGTTCCTCCAAATTCAAATTGTACTAAATTTAGTACTTTTCGTGTACATGAGTGCACACTTCCAAAGCTAACTACGTCGTTACATCGATTCTACTCCTCAACCTTGATTGTTTTTTCAAATGTCAAGTTTTTACCTCACATGATACGAAATGGTACCAAATGTAGTACATTTTAGTATTTTCACATTTAGTATTTCCCTAAATACAAAGGGTACCATGTGTAGTACCTTTTAAAATTTTTCGTACAATTCCGATACGGGTTTCCGAAAGCCCAGCCTTATGTGATCCATTCGGACCAAGAGTGACCCTCACCCAAAATATATATATGTTTATATATACGAGATAAAATGAGTGACTGCCTGTCTGATTCATCGACTGAATACACCCTTCAAAATATTTTAGCGATAAAATTCGGCATTTATTCTGATGCCACGGTCGATTAATACGAGCGGAGAGCGACCATCGGCTGTTATGGCGGCCCACATCATCACCATGGCCGGCGCTTAAGTTCTGGTGATCAACCGAAGGTGCACACTTTGTTTGTTTACAAACTGCTGGACAAGGAATGTTTTCCCATCGGAGAAAACCAAATTCGGCAGTTTACCACTTTTGGCCAAGCGAAGCAACCTTTAGCTCTTTTGAGTCTATTTGCTTTCTGTTGCAGTGTAAGTTCTTGCACTTTTTGAAATTTCAATGGCTTTACCCCGAGCTCATTTTTCAATATTTGCCAAATGGAAAATTGCGATATTGCGATATCAGCTCTCGAACCATTTTTCGGCCACTGCGACGGGGGTTTCGACCAAGTCGCCTCTTTACTTTTCGAACCATTTCTGCTGAAGTTTGCTGTTTTCTACGTCCACTTCCTTGACGTCTTGATACTGGTGGCATAGCCCACTTGTGGTTTTCCAGCCAAATATAAAGAAATCACACTATCACGCTTGAATTCCTTCACGAATAATTTTTTTTCTGGAAAATTCTGACCAAAATGCTTTTGTACGCTTGTAAACAATGTGATGAGCTGTCACTGGAATAATTTTAACAGCTGTCGGACGAGGAAATAAAATAAAATAAAAAATATATAGGAAATAATATTTTTGGAGATTTTTATTTAAAAAAACTATTTTTTGAAGCCCGTAATAAAAGTGAATTTGTTTTAAAAATTATTATTTCAATCAATTAATTAACGTGGATTTTTTAAAAATTATTTTTTCAATCAATTAATTAACGTGGATTTTTTAAAAAATAATTTTTTCAATCAATTAATTAACGTGGATTTTTTAAAAAATTATTTTTCAATCAATTAATTAACGTAGATTTCTTAAAAATTATTTTTTCAATCAATTATTTAACGTGGATTTCTTAAAAATTGTTTTTTCAATCAATTATTTAACGTGGATTTCTTAAAAATTATTTTTTCAATCAATTATTTAACGTGGATTTCTTAAAAATTATTTTTTCAGTCAATTAATTAACGTGGATTTCTTAAAAATTATTTTTTGCTGTTAATTAATAAACGTGTTTTTTTAAAAATTATTTTTTGCTCTGAATTATTAAACGTGGATTTTTTAACAATTATTTTTCAAATGAATTAATAAACGTAGATTTTTTTGAAAATTATTTTTTCAATCAATTAATTAACGTGGATTTCTTAAAAATTATTTTTTCAATCAATTATTTAACGTGGATTTCTTAAAAATTATTTTTTCAATCAATTATTTAACGTGGATTTCTTAAAAATTATTTTTTCAATCAATTATTTAACGTGGATTTCTTAAAAATTATTTTTTCAGTCAATTAATTAACGTGGATTTCTTAAAAATTATTTTTTGCTGTGAATTAATAAACCTGGATTTTTTTAAAAATTATTTTTTGCTGTAAATTAATAAACGTGTTTTTTTAAAAATTATTTTTTGCTCTGAATTATTAAACGTGGATTTTTTAACAATTATTTTTCAAATGAATTAATAAACGTAGATTTTTTTGAAAATTATCTCTTCAATAAATTAGTAAACGTGGATATTTTAAAAATTATTTTTCGCTCTGAATTATTAAACGTGGATTTTTTAAAAATTATTATTCCAATGAATTAATAATGAATTTTTTTTTTATCTCACCCTGTATACCCTCTCTAGCCATATCACTGAGGGTATAACAACATTTTACCTTACAACTTTGGTTTGTCGTGGTTGCTATCTTCTTATTAGCCGACATGGGGATATTGAATGACTTACATATATTTTTGACATTTTACTACTTTTTTTCCGAACATTCTCGGAGAGGTAGTCCTCTTAGGGCAATTTCAAATATTCTCCCTTTTAGTGCTTTTACTTTACGACCGCATTATGTGTAAGATCTCCCATATTCCGTTCGTATGATTTTTGGATCTGTTTTTAGGCCCAGATAATTTACAACTATAGCTGCTATTGTTTCCCAAATCTCATTATGTGGAGCGTCTCAAAAGTTCCCAATTTGCAAGAAAAACTGTGCTGTATAATTGCTACTTTATATGTAATTTGTAAAATAATACCTCTTCTCATTTTGTCTTTGTCCCAATATACACAAAGTATCCTTGACCCTTGTATAAATCTTACATAACGCCAATTTAAATTTAAAATTTTACTATCTCTTTGTTTTTATTATTTTTTTCATTTTGTTTCCTGTCACAATAACATATTTACTTAGGGCAAGGAGATACTAGAAAAAAAGTGTCACTTGTCGAAGATTTATACTCAGTTATACTCAGTTTCTTGAATGTTTCGCAAATGAAAGACAATTTTTTTATTTCTTTGCAAAACTAAAAAAAACACGGAACGGAACATTTGTTACAGCACTTTTACCTAAACAAATATACAAATATTTTTCCAAGTTCCGCTAAGAGTTCAGAAGAAAAAGGGTGTTTTCTTGAAGTTTCAAATCGAGCAACCCACCCGCGAACCAACCATCTAACATCTTTAAGATGTTAACTTTGATACAACTCTTTTGTAGGTTTTACGCACACACACACACACATACACACATTTAGTAAATGCATGTATGTAGTGTGTGTGTGTGTCAGAAGTACTTACACTTTGACAAAGTTATTTGTTATGGTTTCAGGCGATTTTCACTTTTCCTTTTTCAAGAGTCCTCTCGCTCTCGTTCTCACTCGGCATAAGTGTCTGCATGTGACATTGAAGGATATTTTTATTGTGTTGTGATGTATGATGGTTTGGATGTGTGTGTGTGTGTATTTTTTCCAGCTGGTATGTGTGATAAAAATGGGTTTCATAAATATTTGCACTGCCATTAACATTATAACATTTAAATAAACTAAATGAGAAAGTTTCAGAATGTGTAAAAGTTAAAGTTATGTTAAAGTTGTAGTGTTTTAATGAAGTGTGGCTTGTAGTTGGGATATTATCTCAACTTGAAGGAAATTATGAAAAAATATTTCAGGGTGCAGATAAAATTATATATTTTTTAAAAAATCCACTATTCTGAGGGTCCTTGGAAACATAGTCATTTAAAACCAGTAAACCAGAAAGTCTTAAAGTCGGTTGGGGCCGACTTTATGATACCCTTCACCACTTTGCTAATTCAGTAGAGCTCCGCATAACAATTAAAAGTTTTTATGGGAGAATTCAATCATACACGCCATGATTATAATTTAAAGTTCAATAGACTAAAAATCCCGAAGCTTTTGTATCTTTTAAATTCGGACTTGTATTGCCCATTTGGTGCACAATTAATTTGAAATCAGATAAAGATATAGATGGGAGCTATATCCATAACGGAAGCGATCTCGATAAAATTTGGCAAAGATATTTCTGAGGTGTATTCCATATATTTCCCTGAATATCGTTGTTACGGAGTGCATATTACGGCTATGGGTAACAAATATAACAAATCGGATGAACAATATATATGGGAGCTATAGTTATATCTGAACCGATCTTCACCATATTTGACATAACAGCTTCTAGACTCAATTCGGTCGTATGTGCCAAATTTCATCCAATTTGGGCAAATATTAGACGTTTGGTGCAAAATAATAGGCAAATCGGACGAAGTTATATATAGAAGCTATATCCAAATCTGAACCGATCTCGGTAAAATTTAGAAAATGTATTTCTGAGCTGTGTTTGATATATTTTCCCAAATATTGTTGTTACAGAGTGCATATTACGGTTGCGGAGGACGAAAAAAAAACAAATAGGATGAACAATATATATGGCAGCTATAGCTATATCTGAACCGATTTCGATCAAATTTGGCATACTTATCTTCAGGCCTAATTTGGTTGTATGTACAAAATTCCATACTATTCGGACTGATATTACACGTTTGGTGCACAATAAAAGGCAAATCGGACGAAGATATATATGGGAGCTATATCTAAGTTTTGACCGATTATCTCCAATTTCAATAGGGTTCGTCCTTGGGCCAAACAAATGATTTGTGCAAAATTTCATCTGGATAGGGCAATAAATGCGAACTGTACTTTGTTTACAAAAATACATGGACAGACGGACGGACGGACGGACGGACGGACATGCATAAATCGACTCAGAATGTGATTCTATGAGGTTAAAAATTATCAGTCGGGTTTTCCGACAGACGTATGCCCTTAGCATATGTCCGTTTATTAAAATAATAAAAAAGAGTAGTAAAATAACTGACTAATCGAAAACCAGCGTTCAGACGAAACTGCTGAAGATAGAATCTTAAAATTTTGCACGAGGGAAATTCGTACTTAATGAGTACGGAAAAGTACTAACAATTTAATACTTTGCATTGGATAAACGTAATGAGAAAATTCTGAATTTTGGAATGAGAGTCACCGTTGGAGTACATTGTAGATGTACCAAAGGATTTTTAGAAATGCAATTCTGCCAAAATTCAATAAAAGAAGTGAAAAAGCCGACTGGGTCGATCTTTGAATACCTTCCACCATTTGGCAATTTTCAAAAAAATAAAATCCCATAAAAATCTGTTAAAATCTTAAAAATATCGAATGTAGTCATTATACTAGGGTCTATACGACGACGTGGAGCTGCATAGGTAACTTTTGTTATAAGCCATTACAATAATCAAATGCGAAACTTGAAGAAAAAGCAAGTGAAAAAGCTCTAAGTTTGGCCGGGCAGAACTTTGAATACCCTCCAACATCTGGAACGAATTTGGCCATTTTCAAAAAAAAAAAAAAAAAAGAAAAACAAACAAAAAAAAAAAAATAAATGAAATCAGTTAAAAATTCCGTTAAAATCGTACAAATGCTGACGTGTCTATACGACGTGGACCTGCATAGGCAAGTTTTGTCATAAGGCATTACAATATTCAAATGCAAAAAATGAAAAATAAAATCGGTGAATAATGGCCTCAAATCATTAAAATGCCGAATATGGGGAGGTACCGTTATATGGGGGCTATACGACGGGGGACGTGGACCTGTACAGACAATTTTCTATCATAGGCTGTAGTCTCCATTACGAACTTCAAATTTCAAATAATTCCTGTGAATAATGTCGCTAAAATCATCAAAGTACTGAATATCGGGAGGCACCGTTATATGGGGGCTATACGAAGGCGTGGAACTGCACAGACAATTTTCTGTCATAGGCTGTAGTATCCTTTTCCAATTTTAAATACCAACTTTGTAACAATTTCGGTGAATAATGTCGCTTAAATCACCAAAATACCGAATATCGGAATGTACCATTATATGGGGGCAATATCAAAACGTGGACCTACATGACCTATTTTCAATACCAAAAGTCCTGCCGAAATAATACATATATGAGTTCCTACTTCATTTCGTTTGGTAGCTCAAGAGATTTCCACAGACGGACGGACGTCGCTATATCGACAATGAATTTTATGCTGATCAAGAATATACTTTGTGGGGTCTAAAATATATATTTCGAGGTGTTACAAATGGAATGATAAACTTAATATACCTTCCATACTATGGTGGAGGGCATAAAAAGTAAATTCAATCTCTACGCTAACTACAAGCTCTAAAATGGTACCATTTGCTATTATGTGAAAGGATACTAACTTGAAATTTGGCATAAGAATCGAGGTTTGAAAGTAAAGGCATGTTTACGTTAGATCTTCTCTTGGGTTAACAGATAGAGCTTGAAATCTGAAATTTGGCATTAGGGTTGCTTTTCATGTGCAGCCTACACATATGAAGTTGGCTTCGGAAATATGTACTATAATTATACGAAAAGTACTAAATTTGCTATTGGGTGAAGGGATAGAGCTGGAATTCAGGAATTTGATATTGAGGTATTTGCTGATATCTGGGAATGAGGTATGGAAGTTATCTTGAAAATGTATTTTGAAATTTACTAAATTTGAGATTGTGTGAATGGATAGACCTGAAATCCCGAAATTTGATATCGAAATTTGGTTTTGCATATTCGTACTATAATTGTACTAAATTGGTGTACTGGGACTAAAGAGCTGAAATACTGAAATGTGATTTTAAGGTCACTTTTGTATCTGAAGTTGAGATATGAAGATTATTTTTAAAATGCGTACTATAGTTGTACGAAAAGTACCGAATGGTACTACATTTGGTATTGGGTGAGAGATAAAATTCGGAAATTTTTTATTTAGTTTACTGATGGTATCTGTGCCTGAGATTTGGATGTGCGTTTGAAAATGAGTACAATAGTTCTTCGCTAAAGTAATAAATGGTACTATATTTGGCATTATGTGAGGGAATCCCGAAATTTGATATTAAGGCCTCTGTTGGTATCTGGAATTGAGGTATGGAGGTGGAAATGTGGATTTTAGAAATGTGTACTATAATTGTACGAAAAGTACTAAATAGTTCTTAATTTAAGTTTTGGTGAAGGAATAAAGCTGAAATCCTAAAATTTGATATTGAGGTCGGAAATTTGATATTGGCATCTGGTGTTCGAATCTGCTGATCGAAAAATACTAAGTGATACTAAATTGGGCATTGGGTGAAGGGATACAGGAGAAATGGAATGGATGGAAGTGATTATGAAAATGATTTTTTGTATGTATACGAAATGTACTAATGAAGGAGGGAGCTGATTTTGTATGGGCGTACTATAATTGTACTGAATGGTACTAAGTGAGTGTAATTGGGGAAAATAAAAAGCTGAAATGCTGAAATTTTATATTAAGGTCACTGTCGGTATCTGAGGTTGATACCTCAAAAAAGTAAATATTTTACTGCACAGAAAGAGAATGAAAAAGGGCCATTTCTTCTTCTACCATCCCCATAAAGGGTCAAAATTTTGACCTGGACCTGCACAGACAATTTTCCGTCTGTAGTATACATCACGAACTTTAAATACCAATTTTTAAACAATTCCGGTGAATAATGCCGCTGAAATCATCAAAGTACCGAATATCGGGAGGTACTGTTATATGGAGGCTATACGAAGACGTGGACCTGCATACAAATATTTTTGTCATAGGCTGTAGTACCCATCACGGTCTTTAAATATTATAATAATTTGAAATAATAAAATTGAAATAATAATTCCGTTATATGGAGGTTGTATAAAAACGTCGACCGACATGGCCCATTTACGAACTTAACCGGCCTACTGGTAAACTATGCATGTATGACAAATTTTAATCTTCTATCTAAATTCGTTCGAAAGGTAGCTTGATTACAACAAACAGAGGGACAGACAGAGAGATGGACATTGCTAGATCGTCTTAGAATTTTACGCTGATCCAGAATATATATACTTTTTAGGGTTTATTATGAATATTCCAAGGAGTTACAAATGGAATGACAAAGCTAATATATCCTCCATAGAATGGTGGAGAGTATAAAAATAGGTTTGATTCTTTCTATCGTCAAGCATATAATAAATGTTACCTTTTGACCATGTAACATAATTTCATTTCAATTCTTTGTTCTCGTATGTGGTGGCTATTGCCACTCGATATGGCTGGTCACCAAAACACATGTAGTATGTAAGTGCATATCATGTTAATCATATCAAATCATAAAACATAATTCCCAGTCAGCACAACGTCACGTAGGCTCAGGCACATATACATGTATGAAGTTAATAGATCGATGGACAGCATGTTTGGTCAGTGTGACTGACGTTATGCAATGTCAACAATCAGAAATGTCAATAAAGTCTTCTTTTATATATTTTTTATTTCTGGATTAAAATAAAACAAAAGCAGCAACAACAACAACATATATCGTCTGACCAATAACGATGGGAAAAATGATGCACATGCACCACTCATCCGCGTGTCCAAAAAAGAAACTCGTGTTGGTCTGTTTCTTTTTTTTCATATTTTCTTACGAAATTAATAACATAAAACAAATCGCCGTAGTTTGGGTCACGACTGTTAACCATCAGAAAATATTGAATTTGTTGTTCGTTTTTTTGTGTGTGTATTTATCTATTGATTGCTTAAATAACACCTTTCGACGGTGGTTTGTTTATATTTAACACGGTAGGACAAAAATAAATGCCATGAAGAATGTAAAGCAAATCGATCGCTAGACAGAAAGACAGGCGGACAGACAGCTAGCCAGCCAATCATGGGAAATTACAATGCTATGTAATTGATGGTTTATTTATTTATTTATGACGATGATGCGTTATGGAAATTACGAAATTTCCATCAGAAATCTGCATGTCAATATGAACGGTTACCTGAACATTCATTAAGTAATTTGGGTGGCATGATGAGAATGTAATTTAGAGACACGCGTTAGAAAAGGTAATTTTGAGAAATGATTTCAAATAAAATAAGAGATATACAAGAAAAACAAGTAAGCAAAGGCTACAGTCGAGCGGGACCGACCGTTGAATACCCTACAACATTATAATAAATGATACAGTTTATATAGGCTAGATACTCGAAAGAATTCCACAAGATATTGTGACAAATAATAAAAGAAAACCATCAGGTTTCGTTCTCTAATTTCCGAATAATAGCAACTTAAACTAATTTGCTCATTTCCAATTTATTGGTAAATGGTCTTCCTAGATCTGGAACCAATATTTCCCAAAGACCTATAATATCTTAGAAGTGGCAAAAGATTAACATTTATTATTGGGTTTTGACTAAAACGCATCTATATGAGATACAGACATTTGACTAGTCAGAAGTGCGTCTTTCCTGTATTTGTGAATTCTCCAAAAAGTCACTGGAATGGACATTTTCGTATTTTGTCTACAAAAGTTGGCAAACTCCTTTACACATTGAATATTTTTGGATGACCATCCAAAACTGCTTGGCTTTTGCAATGTCCGGTAACCCCCATTCAAATGTGCGTGAGGATCGGGCGATAATTACGACCTGCTGACAATTTTGCAGTTTTTTGGTCCATTTCAACCCCTAAATATATGGCGATCATATCCAAAAAGAGTAGGCATCTATTCTGACCCTCATCTTATCCCCATGCAAAATTTCGTAAGGATCGGGCCATAAATGCGATCTGTATGTGATATCCTGATATCCTAAGTACTTAGTTTTGTTAGCTGTAGAAATATTACCAAATGTTTCATTCAAAATGAAAATATGCCAAAAATATGACAAAATTGAAAAAATATGAGAAAATTTTACAAAATCAATATTTTCATCTTTAGAGAGATATTTTTATGCGATTTTTTAGACGTTTTTTCTTTCCTGCCAAGAGGCCATTCTAAATTAATGAGAACTGTTGAAATCAAGCATATCTTCTTTGATAGACATATATATCGCACATATTTTGCTATATATCCGATTTGTTGGATGTTAACATCAATGTAAAGATCAGAAGTAACCTTGTCATGGCTTTGTGATTTCGACGGGATTTAAAATATTCACGGTTTAATGAAAAATGTTGAATTTTTTCAACACAAAAGATATGGTCTATTTTACCCGCTAAATATAATCCGATGACCACCCAAATTAGTAGGCTTCTTCCCCGCCCTAAACTCTATCTACATGCGAAATTTCGCGTCGATTGGTCCATTTCAACCCCTAAACATTTGGCGATAATCTCCAAAAGAAATAGGCTTCTATTGTGACCCTAACCTTCGTGCAAAATTTCGTTAGGATCGGGCCATAATTGCGACCTGTAGAGTGATTACAAATTAACATGGACAGACGGACGGACGGACATACATAGCTAGATCGACTCAGCTCAGCGAGCTAGGAAGATCCATATATACTTTCCTATATGGAAAACCAATTTTTCGAGGTGTTACATAAATTCTGGCCCAATCAAACTTATAATACCCCCAACACATAGTGTTGTAGGGTATAAAAATATTAAGTTCGGCCGGGACCAATCTTTAATACCCTCAAATCTTCAAAAATACCAAATTTGAAACAATTATGAGGATAAATGTGACTGGGATCATCAAAATACCGAATATCGGTGGGTATAGTTATATGTGCGATATAGGAAAACATGGAACTAAATATTCAACGTTCTGTCACCGGGCTAGAACCCATCATGATCCACAAATACGAATTTTTTGAGAAATCAGCGAAAAAATATGGCAAAAATCATCAAAACAACGAATGTCGGGGGTACCACTAAAACTAAAAAATACAAAAGTGTCGATTACCTCAAGCAAGCGCTTCGCCGGGAATGGGCCAAGCTACCGCAGAGCAACATTCGGGCAGCCTGTGACGGTTTCATTGGCCGTTTGAAGGCCATAACTCGTGCCAGACATTTTAGCCTCGTCCGTCCGTATGTTGTAATCACGCTAGTATCAAAACGAATAATAATAGGAAACTAACATTTTGCACAGATCTGTCTTTTGTCAGCAGGCAGGTCAAGTTCGAAGTGGAGCTATATCTGTCCACCTTATAACGGTACCTCCCAATATTCGGTATTTTAATGATTGTACCCACATTTTCCAATGGAATTGTCTGAAATTCTACGCAAGAAGTTCTTTCTGAGTACTTCACTGCCTGGAAGAGAATTGTCTATATAGGTTCATGATATCGCATATCCCCCATATAACATTACCTCCCGAAATTCGGTATTTTCATGATTTTAGCGACATTATTCAGCGGAATTTCTAATAGGTACTACAGCCTGCGCAGGTCCAGGTCTTCGTATAGACCCGATATAACCGTACCTCCCTACATTCAGTATTTTGGTTATTTTAGCTACATTATTTACTGATTTTTTTTTTGAATATTGTAATGGCTTATGACAAAAATTGCCTATGCTGGTCAACGTCTTCGTATAGAACTATATAACGGTTATATCGGTATTTTAGAGATTTTAACAGAATTTTTAAAAGATTTTATTATTTTTTTTTTTTTTTTGAAAAATTCCAAATTTGTTCCAAATAGTGGAGGGTGTTCAACGTTCGGTTATATCGGTATTTTAGAGATTTTAACAGATTTTTTAAAGGATTTAATTTAATATTTTTTTAATTCCAAATTTGTTCCAATTGGTGGAGGGTGTTCAAAGTTCGTCGCGGCCGAACTTACTGCTTTTTATACCCTACACCACAAGGTGGTCAGGGTATTATGTCTTTGTGCATTTGTTTGTAACAGCAAAAGGAAACGAAATAGTCCCAAAGTTCCTTTTGATGTTCTGCATAGAATCACATTCTGAGTCGATTTATGCATGTCCGTCCTTCCGTCTGTCCGTCTGTCCATGTATCTTTGTAAACAAAGTACAGTTCGCATTTATTGCCATATCCAGATGAAATTTTGCACAAATCATTTGTTTGGCCCAAGGACGAACCCTATTGAAATTGGAGATAATCGGTCAACATTTAGATATAGCTCCCATATATATCTTCGTCAGATTTGCCTTTTGTTGTGCACCAAACGTGTAATATCAGTCAGAATGGTATGGAATTTTGCACGTACGATCAGATTGGACCTGAAAATAAGTATGCCAAATTTGATCGAAATCGGTTCAGATATAGCTATAGCTCCCATATATATTGTTCATCCGATTTGTTATTTTTGTCCTCCGCAGCCGTAATATGCACTCTGTAACAACAATATTTGGGGAAATATATCAAATACATCTCAGAAATACATTTGCTAAATTTTATCGAGATCGGTTCAGATTTGGATATAGCTCCCATATATAACTTCGTCCGATTTACTTTTTATTGTACATCAAACTTCTAATATTTGCCCAAATTGGATGAAATTTGGCACATACCTCCGAATTGAGTCTAGAAGCTAGTATGTCAAATTTGGTGAAGATCGGTTCAGATATAGCCATAGCTACCATATATACTCTTCATCCGATTTGTCATATTTGTTACCCACAGCCGTAATATGCACTCCGTAACAATGTTATACAAGGAAATATATCAAATACAGCTCAGTAATATCTTTGCCAAATTTTATCGAGATCGGTTCCGATTTGGATATAGCTCCCATATATATCTTTATCCGATTTCAAATTAATTGTGCACCAAATGGGTAATACAAGTCAGAATTTAAAAGATACAAATGCTTCTGCATATTCAGTCCTTTGAACTTTAAATTATAATTATAATCATAGCGTGTGTCATTGAATTCTCCCATAAAAACTTTTAATTGTTATGCGCAGCTTTACTAAATTAGGAAAGTGGTGTAGGGTATCATAAAGTCGGCCCCGACCGATTTTAAGACTTTCTTTACTGGTTTATTTGTTAATATTATGACATTCCTTGACCCAATCAAATTTATAATATTTATGAATTCAGGAACTGATGGTAGAATAGTTTTGAATAGATGGCAAATAGTTTTGTGGAGTATTTTGACAGAGCTGTAGCTTTTAACAATTTCTTGAGTGACTTGCTTGAAGGTTCATTTTTTCTTCCAAACATTTTTTCGTAATGTTATAAAATTTAAAATTATTCCCCAATATTTTCCAACTTCGACCGACTGTTTTAGGACCTGCCCTGCATAAATGGTCTTATATTCTATATCAAGATTTAGTGATTCATACGACTTTTTTGGCTTTCTACGATATAGGTCATACGATATAAGTCTTTCGTTCTGAAATCTTTGTTTGATTTCCTGTATATCCTTCGGCAAAACCTTATGATTCATACTTACATATTTGTTTAAACGTAATTAATTAGCTCAAATTAGTAATTCATCAAAAAGGTTCACATTAATTATAAAATTCCAAAAAAAAAAAAAATAATAATCCCTATAAAATGTGACATTTCAATATTACCTGACCGCTTGATGACGATACAATGACCCAAAAACTAATTTTAAACAATTTCCACAAAACAAACAAAACATTCCAACAACTTTCTTTGGGGTAATATGTCAAACGAAAATGAAATTAATAACCATAAAATCAACAACACCAACTACCACACAACATCATCATCACCAACACCACCACCACCAATCGATACTTTTATAAATTACCCCGAAAATTAATCACCCACATTTTAGGTGTGAATGTAACTAACGTGTGCACGTGTTTTTTTTTCCCAAAAAGAGAGAAAAAAACGAAAAACGAGACCAAGAGCATGGTTTAAATACCTGACAAAATAACGTAACTAATCAAAAACAAAAGTAGCAACAACCACTCTCTGATGACGGACGAGACAAGAGAGTGAGCGATAAAGTCTTGTAAGAGATTGCCTGGGTTTATTACCATTGTCAACCGAAAATATAATAAATTGTCATTTCGTATTGACGACATCAATCGGGAATGGGAATGAATGTATGTGTGTGTGTGTGTGTTCGGAGAAGAAGAAAATCTGCAATATTTCTTATCTTTGAAATATTTGTTGATCTGCTCTGTTTTCTTCTTCGTTTTTCGTTTGTCATGACTTAAACTATCAATAACAATTTATCATAACAAAATGGTAAAAGCAGAATGAAAGAGGAAACGAAAAAAGAAATTGAAGAAGGAAAACCAAAGGATATAAAATACGAAATCTTTCTACCAAATAAACACACACACACAACGACAAAAGCAGTGAAGCAGAAAGAGATTGAGTGGCACTTGGCGGTTTTCAAAAACACACACACTCACATACTAACTGGAACAGTAAATTTGTAACAAATAACGGCTCATTTCAAGGCAAGTTTTCCAGTGGTACTATCATATTCCGGAATTGGGCCTTTTCTATAAAAAAAATATAATTTTCAAATGAAATGGTTCGTGAATTTAAAGTCTTTATTTTAAGAGAGATTGGCCGTAAATAAATAGGCTCATGTAGTGAGTTTTTAACCTTGAATCTCTTTTTGGTAATTTTTTTATACAATTTTAGACCCTACAAAGTATATATATTCTTGATCAGCATACAATTCTATGTTGATTAAGCGATGTCCGTACTTCTATCCGTTTGATGTGAGTACTTCTATCACTCTAGCTTGCGAACGAAATGAAGTAGGTTGATAAAACTTATCTCAAATGTATGTATATTATGTCTGCAGAACTTTTGGCATTGAAAATGGGCCATGTAGGTTCACTTTTTGATATAGCCCCCATATAATGGTACCTCCCTTTTTTTCGGTATTTTGGTGATTTAAGCGACATTACTCACCAGAATTGTTTCAAATTTGGTATTTGAAGTTCGTATTGGATAATACATCCTAAAACAGAAAATTGTTTCTGCAGGTCCACGTCTTCGTATAGCCCCCATATAAGGGTGCCTCCCGATATTCGGTACTTTGATGATTTTAGCGACATTACTCACCAGAATTGTTTCAAATTTGGTATTTGAAGTTCGTAATAGATACTACAGCCTAAAACAGAAAATTGTCTTTGCAGGTCCACCTCTTCGTATAGCCCCCATATAAAGGTGCCTCCCGATATTCGGTACTTTGATTATTTTAACGACATTATTTACAGGAATTATTTCAAATTTGTTATTTGATGTTCGTAGTGGATGCTACAGCCTATGACAGGAGATTGTCTGTGCAGGTCCACGTCTTCGTATAGCCCCATATAACGGCACCTTCCGATATTCGCTATTTTGATGAATTTAGCGACATTATTCACCGGAATTATTTCAAATTTCATATTTAAAGTTCGAAATGGATACTACAGCCTAAAACAGAAAACTGTCTCTGCAGGTCCACGTCTTCCTATAGCCCCCATACAACGGTACCTCCCGATATTCGGTATTTTGATACTTTTAGCGACATTATTTGCCGGAATTGTTTCAAACTTGGTATTTAAAGTTCGTAATAAGTAATACATCCTAAAACAGAAAATTGTCTCTGCAGGTCCACGTCTTCGTATAGCCCCCATATAACGATACCTCCCGATATTCGGTATTTTGATGATCTTAGCGACAATATTCACCGAAATTGTTTCAAACTTGGTATTTGAAGTTCGTAATGGTTACTACAGCATAAGACAGAAAATTGTCTCTGCAGGTCCACCTCTTCGTAAAGGCCCCATATATCGGTACCTCCCGATATTCGGGTTTTTAATGATTTTAGGGACATTATTCACAGGAATTGTTTCAAATTTGATATTTAAAGTTCGTAATAGATACAACAGCCTAAAACAGAAAATTGTCTCTGCAGGTCCACGTCTTCGTATAGCCCCCATACAACGGTACCTCCCGATATTCGGTACTTTGATGATTTTATCGACATTATTCACAGGAATTAGTCCAAATTTGATATTTAAAGTTCGTAATAGATAATACATCCTAAAACAGAAAATTGTCTCTGCAGGTCCACGTCTTCGAATAGCGCCCATATAACGGTACCTCCCAATATTCGGTATTTTCATGATTTTAGCGACATTATTTGCCAGAATTGTTTCAAACTTGGTATTTAAAGTTCATAATGGTTACTACAGCCTATGACAGAGAATTGTCTGTGCAGGTCCACGTCTTCGTATAGTCCCCATACAACGGTGCCTCCCGATATTCGGCATTTTAATGATTTTAGCGACATAATTTGCCGGAATCGTTTCAAACTTGGTATTTGAAGTTCGTAATGGATACTACAGCCTAAGACAGAAAATTGTCTGTGCAGGTCCACGTCTTCGTATAGCCCCCATATAACGGTACCTCCCGATATTCGGTACTTTGAAGATTTTAGCGACATTATTCATGGGAATTTTTTCAAATTGGATATTTAAAGTTCGTAATGGTTACTACAGCCTGTGACAGAAAATTGTCTGTGTAGGTCCACGTCTTCGAATAACCCCCATATAACGGTACCTCCCGATATTCGGTATTTTGATGATTTTAGCGACATTGTTTGCCGGAATTGTTTCAAACTTGGTATTTAAAGTTCGTAATAGATACAACAGCCTAAAACAGAAAAATCGTCTCTGCAGGTCCACGTCTTCGTATAGCCCCCATACAACGGTACCTCCCGATATTCCGTATTTTGATGATCTTAGCGACAATATTCATCGGAATTGTTTCAAACTTGGTATTTGAGGTTCGTAATGGATACTACAGCCAAAGACAGAAAATTGTCTAATAAAACAGCCACATTCGGTATTTTTAGGATTTTGACAGAATTTTTAACGGATATTATCGTTTTTGAGAATTGCCAAATTCGTTCCATATGGTGGAGAGTATTCAAAGTTCGGCCCGGCCGAATTTACAGTTTTAATTTTTTTTTGTTTTAATTTAATTGAACTCACAGCCTTGTGCTCTATATTCGTAATAAGTCTTTTTTGCTTTTTAATTTTTGAGGAAATTTCCACCTATAATGCTGAAGATAGTTCATTGATTTCCAAGTTTTTGTTGGTTACAAGTCTACTTCTGAAGTTTGAAGTTTAGTCCTTTATGACAAGACTGTGTGGTATCCTGTTTACGTCAAGAGTACCTCTATCAATACCAGAAAATCCCTCATTGTCATTACCTCCTTGGCATGGCATGTATTTCAATGCCAAATTTAAAATCAATTTAAAATGCTTTGGAATTTATTTTCAATTTTAATACCCTACATTAATAATAGGAAATTTTCAAATTTCCTCCTACGACAATTCCCCAAAACATTTTAAAACTGGCGGCTTTGGTTCATAATTAAGTCACCACTATTAAAAGTTGAATGAAAAAAACAATAAGAAAAAAGTAATGAAAAACCAAGCTATTCAACCCTCCGAGTAAATCAACCCCTTTCTCAAGCATGTGTGGCCTAAATTACGATACGATGGACGACCTTGTTTTAAACTAAAAATCAAAAAAAAAAAAAAAAAAAAAAAAAAAACAAACAACCAACAATAACTCCAACAATCACTGTTTAGGAATCAAATATTACTGAATCTCAAATAGAGGACCTGTGAGTGATATCACAACATCCTACAGTGAAGGTGAACCAAAGGGCATGTTTATTATTATGTATAGTTTTACCAAAACGAACTACCTATCAAAAAACAAACATTCCTACTTACAAACATACGTTTGCTTTAAACTAATATTAAAATTTCTTATCAGTTTTATTTTCATTGTTTTTGTTTCTTGTAAATGGGAAAACCGCAAAGTCCGTAGCTATTTTGATTTTTCCTCCAAAAAGGAAAAACAAGAAGAAAATCCAAGGAACAGAAACATTAAATCAATGACAACGAAACGTTGTAAGCGTGTGTAAGAGAAATGTGTGTGCTAGAGTGTGTGTGTGTGTTGGTATATTAAAATTGCTGTGATGTTTGTCCAACTTGTATTTCCTTTGTCGTCGTCGTTACATTTTCATACACATGCACCGAGTACATACATACCTATCGTACATCTGAGTCCGAAGGTATGTATTTTGTTGTTTCTTCTCAGTTTACTGATAAGAATTTTCATTCCGTTTTGTTGCTGTGGAAGAATTTTCATTTGTAATCTCAGTGCACACTCTCACTGTGTCTCATATGGAAAAATTACCCTCTCGCTCTCTTCTGAAATGTTTCTTGTGTTTTCTCATATTTCTCTCTAACTGTAATTTTCTCTCTCTCCATGCTTAATTCGTATGTGTATTGTTATTTTTCCTTTAAGTTTTTACATAATTCTGGGTTGTTTACATTGCTGCATGAAAATGTGGGTTTCGGAGAGTGATGTGTTTTTTGTAGGTGGTTGCGATTGAGCTATTCTCATTCGTTTAAGAGTAGAGTTGCCATCACGAAATTAGAGAGTTGTTTTTATGCGGAAAATATTTAGTCAATTCTGTTTCAAGTGGACCATAAGGGCCACGTATCGGTGAGAGTGGATGCTTCGAACTTACAAATTTTGTATAAATCTTAATATTGCTAATAGAATCCTTTACGTTGTGGTTAAGCGATCATTTAGAATTAACACCCTAATATTTTGCACGAGGGTCACTCATGATAAGCAAAGTTTGGTTTTTTTTTAGAAAATTGCTGCACGAGAAGGTATTAAATATGCTAAAATTAAGATTATATGGGATATCAGGGTGAGAGGAACCCAAATTTAGAGGGACACGGGCTGAGTGTAGTCTTTGAGAGAGAACCCGTAAAAACGAAGTTTGAATGGACCGAACTTTTTATAATTTCTGATTCATAGGGGGACATATAATTTTATGCAGATCAAGAATAGCAGTGCGCGACTTCGCCTCAAAAGGTCCATCCATATTGGCAAACTCTCTCCTATATTATTTTCTTAACAGAACACGTATTTTGATAATAAAATTCAATTATTTTTTTCAATTATGTTTGACAGTGAAACAAAACACGAAACTTACGTGAGCTTTTAAATCAGTGTTACCAAGATGATAATAGCAAAATAATCTATATGTTGTCTTTACAAGTTGTCCATGTTATGGACAAAAAATCATTGGTGAGATAAAAGAACTGCAACCAACTTCAGACTGCTGTCATTTCAAAGCCACTCGTCCGACAGCTGTTTAAATTTTTCCAGTGACAGCTCATTATATTGTTTGCAAACGTACCAAATCATTTAGGTGAGAATTTTCCAGAAAAAAAGTTATTCGTGATGGTATTCAAGGGTGATAGTGTGATTTCTTTATATTTGGCTGCAAACCAACAAGTGGCTATCGTTAGATCACTCCAGTATTTAAATGTGAATAAATATTTTGTGTCTCGTACCATCGCTCGTTACCGAGATACTGATAGCGTAGCCCAAAATCAAGGAAGGAAGACAGAAGAAAACAGCAACATAAGCAGAAATGGTTCGAAAAGTAAAGAAGCGACTTGGACGAAACCCGCGTCACAGTGGCCGAAAAATGGCTCGTGAGCTGAACATAGTGCAATATTCCATTCGGCAAATATTGAAAATGAGCTCGGGCTAAAGCCAAAAAAAAAAAAATGCAAGAACTTACACCGCAACAGAAAGAAAATAGACTCAAAAGAGCTAAAGAGTTGCTTCGCTTGGCCGAAAGTGGTGAACTGCCAAATTTGGGTTTCTCCGTCTCCGATGAGAAAACATTCTTTGTCCAGCAGTTGGTAAACAAACAAAATGATCGTGCCAAAGAGGACAGCTGAAATTGTGCACCTTCGGTTGTCCACCAGAACTCAAGCGCCGGCCATGGTGATGGTGTGGGCCGCCATAACAGCCGAAGGTCGCTCTTTGGTCGTATTAATCGATCATAATAAATGTCGAATATTACCTCGAAAATATTCTGGAGGTTGTATTAAAGCCTTGGGAACGCAAACATTTTGTCCGGAAACCTTGGATATTTCAACAGGACTCAGCACCAAAGGTTTCTCGCTTTATTTCCAGCGCACAATGACCACCAAAATCTCCGGATACCAATTCGTTGGACTATTGTGTCTGCAGTATCTTGGAAAGCAAGGTTTGCACTAAAAAATACCAAAGTGTCGATCACCTCAAGCAGAATGGGCCAAAATACCGAAGAGCAACAAATTCGAACAAATTTGAAGTTATTCTAAAATTTGATGTTATTTCCGACATGTTTTGCTTTCATTCAATAAAATTAAGAAAGGTAAAAATTAGGCGTCTGACTTTGTTGAAGTTGTTTTATCTAACCCTCTATATTCAGTAGAACTTAAAAGGACGGATGTATGCCATAAATAATATATTTGCACGACAAAAACCAAATAAAAAACTAGACTTTCCAGACATAAATGGGATTAATAATCACACATTGACAGTACATAAACCGAACTTTAAGGATAAATATATATTCGTACGAGAGAACAACTACAAAAGACGATTTATTTTAGAAGTGGTACATAACATAAATGTAACTTCGGAAAAAAGAATGAATTATAAAACTGATACGGACCATTGTGCACATATTTGTAGAAAATATAGTACATAAGCACAGATGGAAGAAAACTTAGTTCCACTTTGAAGTTAAATTAGATTGGACGTTTTCCTCCATGTACAATTTTCTGTCATAGGCTGTAGTATCCATTACGAACTTCAAATGCCAAATTTGCAACCAACTCCGGTAAATAATGTCGCTAAATTCATCAAAATACCGAATATCGGGAAGTGCCGTTATATGGGTGCTATATGAAGGCATGGACCTCCAAATACAATATGCTATAGAATGCTGATCAAGAATATATATACTTTGTGGGGTCTAAAATGTATATTTCGAGGTGTTACAAACGGAATGAAAAACTTAATATACCCTCCATATTATGGTGGAGGGTATAATAAAAAAAATTGAATTTGATAACAATCATATATTGCATGAAGGACAATTGTTTGCTAAGTGTACGAGTTTCGCTTGGAGATATTATGTCTACTGCGTCCTTTATGTTGGAGGATATAAAGGCCGGACTGGTCGTATTTGCAATTGTTTATAATTGAATGTAATATGAAGTGATTCCAATTCACAGTATTGACCCATTTTATTTATTTCCAAACAGTGAATGCGGTAACACTGTTCCATTGTGTTTTCCCTCCAATCTCTTTGTTTTTCCTCTCCAACCATTTAATTCAACTGACTACAATTGATTGTTATGAAAATCCAATTGGAATTTCTCATTACTGTGTGTTTGTGTGTGGGAAAATATTATGCTCTTCTCTCTCACAGTGTCCAATTTACGTGATTTGCCCTGGATTTTTTAATGGTTTTTTAAATGGAATGTCAGAGAGCGAGAGAGAGGCTGAGAGTTTGGCTACAAGAGAGTGAGAACCATCTTATAGATACAATTGTATCTTTTGGGTTAACCAGAGGCAATAACTAAACGAAAAAAAAAGATACAAGAAAAAAGAAATGTTTCAAAGAGAGCGAGAGAGAGAGAGCATATCATAAAAACGAGGTGGTCGTTTGTGGCGGCCCAACATGCGTACATACCCACACTCGTGCACACACAGAGAGATATTTGAATTAAATACCAGTACATATTTAATTGTTGTGCTTGTTTTGTGGGGTTTTGCTGCTGCTGCTATCTGTGCCTGGTAAAGAGCCAAACTCTAAGTGGAATACATACACTGTACAGAGAGAGAGAGAGAGAGTATCTGTGCCTGCATGGTGGGTTCGCCTGCTGTAGCGTTTGCGTTTCTCGCTCGCTCGCTCGCCCGTTCGTGTGTGCGCACTGTGAGTGAGTGTATGTATGTGTTTTTGTTGCTGTTATCTCTGACCCAACTATTTTACGTTTCAACTTGTTCATCATCTTTTGAAAAATTCTCATTTCAGTTGTGTGTTTCACATTGAAAACAACGGAGCAATCACAGAAATTATCCAAAATAAAATAATATTAAAAAAAAAACACTGCACTGCGAACGCACGACCAACCATCCAACAACCAACTCTACACAAGTAAAGAAGCAAAAGAAAGAAATAAGAAAAAAATCATTATATATAGAAATGTAGATATATACAACAACGACAACAAATAAATTAAATTAACAACAATAAATAATAGACCTAGAAGCAAAGAAAAGAAAAAAAGAAGAGAAAAACAAAAAAAAAAAAAAAAAAAAAATAAAACAAAAACAAGAATTTGAAGAAAAGAATTAACCCAACACAACAACAGCAGCAATACCAACGTGCTTACATTAACCGATTTTTTTCTGGTTCTCTTTCGATTTATTTTCATTACGTTTCGTTAACGCGCTCTAATCTTTATGTGGCCAGAACACGACGGGCAATAAGAATAAAAAATAAATAACAAAAGCAATTTGAATGAGAATTTGTTAAGGAGAAAAAAAAAGTAAAAGAAAAATTTAAATGTTATTTCAATATTGTTTTGTATACCCAAAACCGTAATAGTGGAGTTGAGTCGCCAACTTTGTCATTACCGCCGTCCGTCGTCGTGGTTGTCGTTTTCTCTCTCTCACTCTCTCTCTCTCTGTTTCTCCCCAGCCACCATAGTGCTCCACCACTGGTACTGGTGGTATACGTACGTGTATATTGTGTCACATTTTTTAATCTTTGGAGTGTTGTTTTCCCCCCTCTCCACTCCACTCCTCTTCGTTTCTTCTACTTCTAGTTGTTTTTGTTATTAGTTAGTCAGTTTATTTTTTACATACGGGAGTCACATCGGAATGCTACGTAACGTAACTTGGGGAGAAAAAAAGTTATAAAACGCTATTTCGAATCGAATTTAAAATCGTGGTGACTACGCGGGTTTTTCTTTCTGCTTCTTCTTATTCTGCTGCTGCATTCGAATTGTTCAATTTTTAATCTGTAACGGAGTCGTCGTCATTATCATTACCGTCATCATCGCAACGTCCACCACCACCACCAACCAGCCCAACAACAACTACAACAACCACAATACCAGCAATTTCTCTGCTCGTTGTCGTCGTCATCGTCACATATAAAAAAAAAAAAATAAAAATTGAGAAAAAAAAATAAAATATTGAAATAAAAAAAAAATCGTTGGTTTATAGCAACAACAACTACGTGTGTATCCCAAAGTGTGTTTAACTCTGTGTGTACCAGTGTGTGTGTGTGTGACCAAAGAAAATTGAGATAAATTTTGTTCGCCACTTCTAATTAGAAAAAAAAATCAAAAATTTATTTAAATAATAAAAAAAACAACAACAATAAAAACCCCATGAATAATTATAAAAAGTGTTGAATATTTTAATTTTTTTTTATTTTTTTTTTTAAATATTTGTTAAGAAAATATTTAAAATAATACAACAATATAAACCCCAATGAATAATTGAAACAAGTGTCTAAATTTTTATTTTATTTTTTTTTTGAAATTCTTTACTCAACCAAACAAACCCGTTTCTTCTAACTTCCAGATTTCAAATAAAACCAAAATCTAAACAAAAAAAATACAAGCAAAACAAAAAATCATAAAAAAACGTGTTTTTTTCTGAAAAAAATCGTTACCAAAACGCAAACGACGAGTGAAAAAGCCAAAAGTCAAATCTAATCAACCAAATAATAAAAATAAAATTTGTTTGAACAAGATAAACAGCAAAAGTGAGTTTCCCCCCCTTACTTCAAAAATAAAATATTTTCAAAAATATTAGCTGTAGTTTTGTTAAGCATTATTTTTATAAGTTATCTACTTGTTTTTAAGGGTCTTTAGTCTAATCCACCTGAGTAGCTAAAAAGAAAAAATCCGAAAAATCTGTTATAAAAAACGTGTTTCAATCCAAACACCACTAAAATCTCACAAAACCCAACTGAAAGAAAAAAAAAACCTAAACATAACACCTCTTTCTCTCTCGCTCTCTTCTCCCATCATATCTTGTTGTTTTTTTATTTTTCTGTGTGTTTTGTTCATTATCAGTTGTTGTTGCATTTATTTTCATTTGGATTGGGGTTCTTTTGTTTAATAATTGTTTGTTGTTGTTTTCGTTATTAGTACAAAACTCTCCAACTTTAGACTGACTTTCTTTCTTTACTTTTTTATGCTCTTCTTCTTTTGAGTCTTGAATATTTACATACTTGTATTTAGTTTGTATTTCCTCATTCTTTCCCCCCTTCTACTTAACGTCTTGATCTTGCTGCAAACCCCATTTTTCGAATTTTTTAAGTGGTTTATCTAGCGTTTTAATTAAGGTGCCCTATCTATAATGGATGTTGATGATCGACCTTAGTTGTGTCCACGTGAGAGTGGCATATTTACATATGTGTGTGTGTGTATTTCTTTATATGTATGTGTGAGTTGCAGTATTAGAAAACGATCAGAGGTATTTTTTTCGTCCAGGGAGAAGGTTTTGGCAAGGAGAAAGGTTAGGATCAAAGAAATATTCTAAATATGGACAAAAATTATTAAACATTTAAGTTAAATCAAGAAAATGGCGCCCAACGTAGGTTCCAATGGCAAAAAGTAATCAAAGAATTTATTTATCTAGCGTTTTAATTAAGGTGCCCTATCTATAATGGATGTTGATGATCGACCTTAGTTCTGTCCATGTGAGAGTGGCATATTTACATATATATGTGTGTGTGTATTTCTTTATATGTATGTGTGAGTTGCAGTATTAGAAAACGAGGAGAGTAATTTTTTTTCGTCCAGGGAGAAGGTTTTGGCAAGGAAAAAGCTTGGGATCAAAGAAATATTCTAAATATGGACAAAAATCATTAAACATTTAAGTTAAATCAAGAAAATGGAGCCCAACGTAGGTTTCAATGGCAAAAGTTATCAAAGAATTATAATGCAGGAGACGTATTTTGTTAGAGCGGATTTTCAAAACGAAAAATAATTTGAAAGATGTTTTAAATTCACCATATTGAGAAGATTGGCGCCCAACGTGAAAATTAGTTACAGCAACAATCGTGGAATTGGCATTTCAAAATATAAACTAAATTCAACATATTGTGCAGATTGGCACCCAATATGAATTTCAATTAGAGAAACAATCGTGGAACTGAGACCTGGACAAAAATTATTAATAATTTAAGTTAAATCAGGGAAATGGCGCCCATCGAAGGTTCCAATGGCAAAAGTAATGAAAAAATTATAATGCAGAGGACGTATTTTGTTAAAGCGGGTTTTAAAAACGAAAAATAAATTGAAAGATGATGGAAATTCGCGATATTGAGCAGATTGGCGCCCAATGTGAATATCAGATATAGAAACAATCGTGGAATTGTAATACAATAATCAGGTTTTTTTCTTTAGCATTTCAAAATATGAACTAAATGCAATATATTGAGTAGATTGGCGCCCAACGTAGGTACCAATTACTAACAAAAAAAAATGATAGAATTGTAATACAGAATCCGTAATTTGTTAATACAGTATTTCAAAATTTAAATAACATGATAAATAAATGCTGCAACTTAGATTTCAATGGCAGTAGTGATAGAATTCTGATACATCCAAAAGACGTCTTCATACGTTATTTACAAAATTTAGATAAAAAATAATAACAATTTAAATAAAATGATAAATGTAAATAAAATATTTTTTTCGTTTGTATGTTTCAACGTCTTCTTCCACTTCTGGGTACATGTTTAATGTTTCAAGTCAAATCATTAGCCTTCGTAGGCAGGTAACTTCTTGGTCTCTTTACTCCAAATAGTTTTATTTCAATATTTGATGGATTGGCGCACAACAATAAATTCGTTGCATATTGGACGCTTCAACGCATATTGGACGCTTCAATGCTGTGTACGATTAAAATCCATAATTATTTTAAATACTAGTTAACCATGGCCTCCAATTCTTATGTTGGTCTCTTCATAGAAATTAATATGAATCCAGAATTGGAAGAATGGCGCCCAATCATTGGCAATTTTCAAAAAAGAATACAATCCTTTAAAAATTCTGTTAAAGTCTGTTAAAGTAGCCGTTATATTAGGGTCTATACGAAGACGTGGATCTGCATAGGCAATTTTTTGTCATAAGCTATTACAATATTCAAATGCGAAACTTGAAAAAATCGGATAATGTAGCTAAAATCATCAAAATATCGAATATAGGGAGGTACAATTTAGTCATAGGCTGTAGTATTCATCACGAACTTCAAATACCAAAATTTTAAACAATTCCGGTGAATAATATCACTAAAATCATTAAAGTGCCGAATATCGGCAGGAACCTTTATATGGGGGCTATACCGAAACGTGAACCTACATGGCTTATTTTCAACAACAAAAGTCTTGCAGACACAATATACATTTGAGGCAAATTTTATCAACCTAGTTCATTTCGTTCGGATGCTAGAGCGATTTCCACAGACGGACCGACATCGCTAAATCGACATAGAATTTTATGCTGATCAAGAATATTTGGGGTCTGAAATGTATATTTTGTGGGGTCTAAAATGTATATTTCGAGGTTTTACAAACGGAATAACAAACTTAATATACCCTCCATACTAGGGTAGAGGGTATAAAATTAGGATGTTGATACAAAATAAAGAAAATATAAAACATAATTTTGAACGCAAGCGAAATGGCGACCAACGTGCGACCCTATCTTACGTATTTTGCCCCCAGCATTGATTCCATTGTTAAAAAAAATATTGTTTAGGATGTTTAATCAATCACTGAACCTCTTAAGCATAGTAACAATTTTAAACTCAAGGTTCGAATGGTGCCCAACATTTGGCACTGACTCAGAAATTTCTGGGGCTTTATTTATATGGAGAACCAAATTAATTCCAAGCAATAACTTTATTCCATTTTCACTGTCTTAATGTTCAGTTACAATAAAATATCTAAATTTCATAAAATGGCGCCCAACATGAAGTTATTTTTTCAAGTACATTTGTTCATAAAAAATAATACAGGAGCTAATGTATCGAAATATTTTTAACAAACCCCGACAAGTCTATGTATTAAAATATATACGAAATTATCAGTTTTCTTTAGGTTTTCTCTTTATAATTTTTATGTAATCCAGTATGGCGCTCAACTTGCGGCATAGGAAATAAAAAATGGGAAATTTTTAAAATGTTTAGAAAAATTTTCTGTGTGGTTCATAATTTTTATATTTCCTGACAGCAAAAAGATTTAATTATTTGGCGCCCAATGTGGGGCACAAATAAACATGTCACTGGAACTAAGAAATCCAAAAAAAAATATTATTTGGCGCCCAATGTGGGTCGCAACTGAAATATCACAGGAACTAAGAAATCAAAAAAAAAAAAAAAAAAATATTGAGAGACGTGTTTATATATTGAAAAGGATACAAAATTATTAGCATATTAGCCTTTTTTGGCATTTACACGCTCCAATTCCAGTGGCGCCCAACGTAGGAAATAACGCAATTATGGGAAATGATGAAATTTGGTCATTTTGAGACATTTTATCATACATTAGTTTTAAAAAGAATATTTTGTGAGCTTAATTTTTGAATTTTCTTTAAATTCGATATATATAGCAACTGTTTCTTCGGAAGAATTGACTCACAAGATTTTTTTAAATGTTTTCTCTTATTAGAATATTTTACACTTTCAATGTGGACAATGCTCTGAAAGGGCAAAATATTGATACTTTATTTAAATGATCTATTTTTTTCTCTCTCTCTCTTCCACTCGATGCCTCGTCAAATTCTCACTACAAAAGCAAATAAATCATTTCCCCAATACATCTTCAGGTGTCTATTGAAATTTGTTGGATTGCATTAGTATTTGAAATGATCTCAATCGACACTTGATTTTTATTTTCACATTGTTATTGTTATTCATTCCAATTTAATAGCAAATCTAAAAAGAAACGAGTTTTTGTTCTATATATTGTTTTTTATTAGTTAATTAAATACTTGTATTATTAGTAATTCAATAGAGGAAAATAAAGAAAAAGCAAAATTAATTTTTTTACTTTCTTACATTTGTGTGTGTGTCTGTCGATGCC
Source organism: Musca domestica (assembly GCF_030504385.1). Lineage (NCBI taxonomy): Eukaryota > Metazoa > Arthropoda > Insecta > Diptera > Muscidae > Musca > Musca domestica. Next base: position 11,962,268 of record NW_026712114.1, on the reverse strand, counting down.
GTGCAATGAAATGAGATCATATATTTCAGTTGAAATTGTTTTTGTATTGCTGGTGAATTTTTGCTCATTCGATTTTATTAATTTAATTTCGGTATTGAATATTTTTTGTTTTGTATGGAGAATATTGAAAAAAAAATTGTTGCTTCTTCAAACAAGTAAATAAATTGATTGTTATCGCTGTCGAGTGATAATTGTTAGATTTTATTATGAATATATGTATGTATGTTTATGTACATATATGTATACATATTTGTATTTCAATTTTGCATCTGGAGTAATTGAAAAATAACTAGCCAGCCGCCTAGCTTGTTTCACATAATTACCTTCATGTGTCACTTTTTGATAATATTGATTGACATACATATCTCACTTGTCTCTGTTTATCGGCATATGACTATGTTTGTATTTCACATTGGCAGAGGTGTTGCTCCCTTGTCAGTTGCCAATTATAAAAAAATCCACCTACAAAAAATAAACATATTCGACAAAATGTATTCATGTATCATAAATAAACTCAATGAAGCATAACATTTGCTTATACAATAAATAAAGCAAAAATCTGTATGGACATTTTGTAGGAAAAGAAAAAAAAAAGTTCTCCATTAAATATTATGGATAATACCTGAAAATCTAAGTAAAGATAAAAATTATCATCAAAATCTGTTTACTCTTCGTGTCGGAGAATTTCAGATGGATTTACTGAGTTTTTTTGTTTATCGAAATTAGAAAATAAATACAGAACTTTAATTATAGTTCAAAAGTGGCGCCCAACTGGGAAAAAATTCAAATTAGTGCTATAAATCACAAGAAAATTATCTGCTATAAAATAAACTATTGAAATGTGGCGCCCAACGTGGGGAAAATTAAAATTCATTGTATTGGACATATTTGTCTTCTTAAGTTGTTTTGACTACAATACTGCTATAAGTAAAAAAAGAAATTATCTGGTATAATATAACAAGTTTAAATTTGGTGCCCAACGTGGGTCACAAATGACAACAGTTGTCAATATTTTATATTTTTTGTAGAATTTTGTACCTCTAAAGCCTCGAAATTTTATATTGTAAACAACCTATTGAACTAATCTGTTTGTCTGGCGTCCAACGTGGGGCCCGTGAGAAGAGGTGACGAGATTTTTTATGGTGTTGAAATAAATTGCCCATTCTGTCCTTCTTTAGAAACATTGAAAACAATGGGATAATTTTTTTAGCAACATTTGAGACTGGCGCCCAACGTGGGATAAGAATATCATAGTAAATAAGTTTATATTAGAAAATGGTCTTGATAGGTAAATTTCAACAACATTTCTGAAACTTGGCGCCCAATATGGAACAAATTAATTCACATTCCTAAATAGCTTTACTTTGGGTGTAATTTTTCTTCAAAAAATTTTAATTGTTCTTTCGCTTTTACGCCCAACGTGGTTCATTATTAAAAAAATCATAGGAAAATATAAAAAGGGTTTTCATAGGTTTTACATTATCTATCGTTTTATTTTTTCGTTGAATATTCAATAAGAAAGTATAATATGGAGCAAAATAATTGGTATTCCTAAAAAAGTTTTACTTTGGTTGTAGTTTCTCTTCAAAAAATTTTAATTGAAAATTCAATAAGAAAGGTATATCAAAATTATAAAAAAAAATAAAAATGTGTGGTTTTATTGATCTAAACTTAGTTTATCGTTGGCTTCCTTTGTTAGGTATTGGGTTTGAATCTCATTTAGGTTGGTTTTGAATCTCATTTAGGTTGGACTTACAAAAGGGGACAAGGTAAATGCATGAATGCAAGGTGGAATTTTCTCATATATTGCCCTTTTTATTGGTCTTCTTTTCAGAAAGTATATCGGAGGCTTTCTTATTGAATTTTTTTTCTAGGGACTAGACTGGCGGCCAACGCAGGGTATTACAAATGAGGATATCCTATTGGGGTTTTTATGGAAAAAAATTCCTTTTATGCTCATTTTGCCCTTTGAATAATATATAATATTGCGGCTTGGCGCCCAACGTGGAAGCACATACATAAATCGAATGAATCTAAGATTATGTATTTTTTTACATGATTTAGGCATCATGAGTCTTTTTAAGTTAAGTCCTAAATTATCGACGTAGGCAGTCCCCCTAGAATTTTAATGAGTTTCACACTTGAAGATCTGTTGGCAGATGTGAATACTGATTCAGCAGCCATTTTATTTTCAACAATAATAAATTAATCTACTTTGAAATAGATGGCTACTTACAAATATTAAATGTTAAAATTGGCGCCCAACGTGTGAAGCGTGAACTAAAATTACATGGTTGTACAGGGTTGCCCATATTCGACGGACCCATCTGGCAACGCCATAACTTTTGACATAGATGTCACATCGCTTAATGACATACCGCGTTTGAAGCGTCAGTCCAAGCTGATTTTTACCATGAACCAATACACGCGCTCTGAAATAGTTGAAATTTACATTCAACAGAAGAAGTCAATTGTGAAAACTCAACGTCCTTTTAAAACATTAAACATGTAAGAAGTGTGCCTTCTAAGAACACCATTAAGAGTTTATACGAAAAATTTTCGACTGGTAAGGCCAACGTGGGACTCAATCAATTAATACGAAATTATATCCTCGAAGAGTGGCGCCCAACGCGCATAAGTTACTGGGAAAGCTGTCTGCAATTAATGAACAGTTCTAACTTCTCTTCGCTTTGAATGCATTTTCCAAAAGTTCGAGTATTCAATTGCATCGTTTCTCAATCTGAAGAATAAAGTCATTGAAAACTACATATAAGTGCTTCATTAGAAGAGCTTACATCGATTGCCATTTATTTCTAAAAATCTGAATCACATCTAAGTTTACATCTGGCGCCCAACGTATATCATACCCTTATAGCAGTTTTGAATTGTCAGCTATTTCCAGTTTTATTTTCATTGCAATTTATTTCTAAAAATCTGAATCACATCTAAGATTACATCTGGGGCCAATCGTATGTATAAAATTCGGAATCACATCTAAGTTTACATCTGGCGCCCAACGTATGTCATACCCTTTTAGTAGTTTTGCATTGTCTGCTATTTCCGGTTTTTTTTCATTTGAAAAAGATAAACTCCAGAAACTACATAAAAAGTTTCAACTGTGGCGCCCAACGTGATGGCAAACTTAAAAATTAAATTAAAATAACAAATAACTATTCCTATCTTCATAGAATTTCGACCTCTAAACTCTGAAATAATGCAAACATGCTATCTATTGAGAAATATTTTCTATTCATTTGAAACAAAACATTTCTAGAAGCCAATGTAATGCGCAATACGTGTCTGATTTTCTACAGCAACAATGTTGTTAAATATTCAACATATTTAAGTTATTTCAGCTGCTTTGTAATGTAGGTTGCATAAAAATAATGTTTACGATTATGAGGCTCTGATCTTTATCCATTTTTTTTATAGTTGGACGTCATTGTTTTGATTTAGGAGCAGAAATATAGAAACAAACAGCAACAACAAAACATGTTTGTGTACATGTAAAATGACGCAGCATGTTGCCCTCAAAAGTTCAGGGGAATTGAGAAGTGGTAAACCTCTAAATTTACATATGTTTCCAATAAAAAAAATACAAACTTTATTTAAACTTTAATGTATGACATAATTCAAATGGCGCAGCAAGAATTTATTTATTTTTTTCAATGGGATTTCATACTAATTTTGAAAACATAAAAAATCCAATTTTTTTCAGTGATATTAGCCGTGTAACCCATATTAACCCCATTACAGCATCGGCCTTTGTTTGCTTCACCTCATATCACATCACATCAGCATTTTCAATGCTAACTTCTAAATAAAGCAGACCTTACACTCTTTTTATGTGATAGCTGCTTAGCTGTGCTCTACGACACCAAAGGCAATGTTTTCTTTTCATCACCATCACCATCCTCATCGTCGTTTCTTTGCTTTCTTTTTAGAGACTCACAACAACAACAAAAAAAGTTGTTTCTTCTTCTTTGTGTCACATCTAAAAGCAAAAGTGTATTTCACCTAAAGGCAAATGCCTTTGACAAGGAATCAAAATGCTTTCTGTTTCACACACACACACACGCACACCCATACACAAAGAGACGACCCGGGCATCTAAATTGAGCGACTGTCTGACACATATGTGCATACCACCATACCTCTGTATCGACGACGCAGAGTTGACCTATTTTCACGTTGCTCTATGCAGAATTCAATGCAGATTATAGCAGCGCACACATGCTAGCTAGCTAGCCTTAGAGGGGTTTTTGTTTTTTTATGAAAATTTTTTACGTCTCCTTCCATTTCGTTATTAGATGTTGTCGGGGTGAGGCAGGGCAAGGAAGTGGGGTCAAAAAAGTAAAGAAAAAAGTATAATCTAGAGTAGATTAATATATGCTTGTATCATTAACAGGAAAAGTTTATGGAGGAACGTGTGAGTCAGAGTGGGAGGGATAAGAGATTAAACGAACTATTATTTCTGATATACGACATTGTTTGAATATGAAACTCTTTTGGGCATCTCAAAACACTTTTAATTTGGATTATGGAACAAGGAGACACACTTTTTTTAGTTTAGCGTATGCTATAAATAGAATATTGAAAAATATGGACAATGTATATAAATTACGTATGTAAATGATTATATGATTTAAAGGTGGCGCCCAACATGGGGCACGCAAATATGTTAAGAATAACCTTAATTTTTTTTGGAGTTTTTGCATACATTCATCTTGATAGATTTTCAAACTTTGAAAATGAGATATGAATTGGCGTCCAACATAAGGCTGTAGTAGTATTAGTATATAGACTTCGTTATAATAGTTTGAAATTTCCGATAGAAGAAGGTTAGCAATTCACTTAAAGCCTTGGGTCTGGCAACAAATGAGGCATACATACAATAAAACAAGTAGGCAAAGGCTATAGACGTACGAGGCCGACTACCTACCACTACAACACTACAATATTTTTGAATTCCTTTTAAGTCCAAATCCATTTTGGAAGATTTTGTTTTTAAAATAATGTCGAAGAGCCCTGCCCAGATATTAACCTTAGATTTTTGATTCTATAAATGTACATCTTAAAAACAATAGGCTATAATTCTGACCCTAACCCCATGGAAAATTTTGTGAAGATCGGAGGATAATTGCGACATGTTTATAATACCCTCAAAACTTAGTGTTGCAGGATGTAAAAATTTAGAAAATTTATAATTCAAAAGTGAAGTCAAATTGAAAAAATCGCATGCGATAAAAATATGACAAAAATTAAAAAAGAATCGAACCCTCAATTTTTAGAATTGATGTGCATTGCGACAACCTGCCCAGCGGTTCTTGACTTGTAAGCCGAATAAATAAGACATATTTCTTTTACATACATACGAGTATTGTACCTATTTTACTATATATCCCATATCTTGACTATCAGCATCACTTTTATGGTCAGAAGGGCTTTTTAATGTATTTGTGATTTGGCTGCTATTAAAAATATTTGCGGTTTAGTGGAAATTTTCGTATTTTCTTACACAAAAGTTAGGGTCTAACCGCTAAATATTGTTGCCCAGTCCTAAACTCTAACTCCATGTAAGATTCCGCATCAATTGGTTCATAATTGTGGTCTGTAGAGCAACTGCAAAATCAGGAAATTGTTCTGTTTTTTGTCCATTTCAACCCCTAAATATTTTGCGATCATCTCCAAAATCAATAGGCTTATATTCTGACCCTAATCACATCTCAATTTTCAATTTCGTGAGGATCGGGCCATATACATATGGTAAAGAACTCATTGAATTATAAATAGATTCAGTTCTGGCGGTCAACGTGGGGCATAAATGCAAAGTTGTAGGAAATGAAACATTAATCAATATGTCATGGTGTCAGAACCGGATGTCTATTCAGTGGATTGTACAGCCAAAAATGGTCAAATGTGGCGCCCAACGTGAGACTTGGCTTGCTGTGAATACTATATTTATATAAATGTTATGAATCATCCCAGCTCTAGAAAAAAGCGGTTCAAAATTGGCGCCCAATTGGAGGCAGACTTAAAAGGAAGTGGTGGGGCTTGAAATGTATGCTCTGTCCAACATTAAATTATGCAATTGTGGCGCCTAACATGAATCGCAAACAAAAAGTCATAGAAAATGCTATTTTTTGGAAATGCATTTCAAAAGGGCAAAGAAATAGGTTTCTTAAAAAATACAATAGTCTCATATAGAAAAATACTAAGTAATCATAAAGGAGCCTAAAAAAGGAACAAAATATAAAAACAATTAAACAAATTCTTATGATCTCTGAGTATGGCGTCATCGTGTGGCACAAATCGTCTTAGGGTAGGCAAAAAAAGATTTCTTCGAAAGTCAATAGCCTCTCATTAAGTTAGACTTTTTCTGACAAACGTTAAAATTAAAAATAAAAACAATAATAACGCTTTTTAAATTATATCAATGTCTATGAGTATGGCGCCCAACGTGGGGAGCATTAATAGCTCTGTGGGAACTTACATATAGTTTTGAGAATATCCTGTAACAGAAACTTTAAATAGGTCTAAGTGTGCCGCCCAACGTGGGATACTGTAAAAGAGAGATAAAAAAATCTTCTGATAGAAGGTAAAAAGTAGACTTCTCTAAATTTTATAGATTGTTTTTTTTTTATAAATTGTTTTTTATCCCTGTGCTATAGTTCACTTCCAAAAAGGATGTACCTCTAAAATAACAATAATGCTCTCCAAAACGTGTCCTTGATTTCATAATTTATATAAAAATCATTCCATGCATCCCAAGGATAATCAATATCCGCCCTCCTTCTAGTCATATCCTTTTAATCCACTGCAGAATGAATGGCAATATTTCACATTCTATTCTTGTTGTTTCTTCACTTAAAAATAAAATATATATATTTATTTCTTTTATAGATATGAACATTTGCTTTATTGTTATTTTCTCGCACACACACTCGCTCTTGGGCACTTCAAGAGCCAGAAAATAACAAAAAAAAAAAAAATGCATATGCCATGAGTTTTTCATGCAAGTACGTATATTTGTGGCGCTGTATTACGTTTCGTTTTTGTTTGTTTGTTTCTTCTTTCTTTAGATTTGCAGTGGTGCTTGGTGGCTACGCCATCAATTTATAGAAAAAAACTGCTTAATGGTCAAGGCCATTCACCAATACTTGTGCAAACGCACGCTGTTAGCTTGGTTGGCTGTCAGACTTGCGATATGAATCTTTGTGTATTTGTTGTTGTTTGCAAAATACTCTTGTGCTTTCTACTTGCAAGCAATGCAGTGCAATGGTGTGTGTGTGTGTGCAAGTTTGACAAAAATGCAAAAAGCCAAATGAATATTATATATTCGTAAAAAGCACACACACACACACACACACACACCCATTCATACTTCCAAACACCCATATTCCATTTCATGACTTGGTGTAATCAGCAAAATAATTGTTGTTATTGTTCTTCGTACTGTCGGAAATAATATCGACCACTAGCCACTGGCTGGCTACATTCATTCCCTGATTGGAATAAATGGTAACCATTTGTTTTTCCAAAGAGGAAAAATTGAAAAGCAGTAATTCTTTCTGTTTTCATGGAAAGCTGGGAAAAAGGATACTAAATATTTAGCTTTCATCGTTCCACCCTGAAAAATTTGTATTTTTTCCCCGCTTCTGACCACTTTCCAGTCGTTTTGGTCAAATTTTGAATTCCATGTTCACTAGGTTAGGGTTCAAAATTTTGTAAGAAAAATGTGGATATTTTGTTAAACATGACGGAGAATCTTATCAGCCCTTGTATTTTTATCAGAGTTTGAGGGTTTCAGCTATTTTGGTTAAATTTTACATTTACATTTATTGGAGGTCTTATAGGCCATTTATTTTTAGGGGTCTTGAGATCCCATTTAATAATCCGCAGATAAGATGTATGTTCCGTTTTTTTTTTAATTTTTATGATTCAAAATAATTGCCAATATAGCGTCCAATGTGGGACGCAACTTCTAATACCATAAAATTGGTAAGAATTGGCAATATTGCATTAATGTGTTTTTTCTGATGATCCAGGTGGCGCCCAACGTTTACTATTTTTTAATTTTTTCACGATTTATTTACATTTCGATAGAAGTGGCGCCCAACGTGAAATTTTTCCGCCATAAATCTACTTTCCAAAATTGCCCAGATTTAATTAAGTTTGGGTAAAGAAAAATCGAGGCAAAATTACTAGATCAAAAATATATTTTTAAATATTTTTAGGCAAAATTTGTTTTTAGAATCTCATCAGCTCTTGTGTTTTATCAAAGTTAGAGGGTTTCAGCTTTTTTGGTTAAATTTTATATTTACATTTATTGGAGGTCTTATAGGCCATTTATTTTTAGGGGTCTTGAGATCCCATTCAATAATCCACAGACAAGATGTATGTTCCATTTTTTTTTTTTAATTTTTATGATTCAAAATAATTGCCAATAGGCGTCCAATGTGGGACGCAACTTCTAATACTACTAATATTAAATTGGTAAGAATTGGCATGATGTGTTTTTTCTGATGATCCACGTGGCGCCCAACGTTTAATATTTTTAATTTTTTTCTTTTATCACGATTTATTTTCATTTCGATAAAAGTGGCGCCCAACGTAAAATTTTTCCGCTATAAATCTACTTTCCAAAATTGCCCAGATTTTTTTAAGTTTGGGTAAAGAAAAATCGAGGCAAAATTACTAGATCAAAAATATATTTTTAAATATTTTTAGGCAAAGTTTGTTGTTAGACACGTAGTACCAAAGTGGCGCCCAACAAATTTAGGAATATACTCTTAGAAGCAGAACAGAAAAGTTTTCTTAGAGTCTTGTCAAGGCATATTTTTTTTATAGAAGACGAGGTACCGAATTGGCGCCCAACACGATACTCTAATTTCTATGCCTAGTTTTAAGCTATTGGGCTATACAAATTTGGGAATATACTCTTAGATGCGGAATAGAAAAGTTTTCTTAGAGTCTTGTCAAGGCATATTTTTTTTATAGAAGACGAGGTACCGAATTGGCGCCCAAAACGATACACTAATTTCTATGCCTAGTTTTAAGCTATTGGGCTATACAAATTTGGGAATATACTCTTAGAAGCGGGATAGAAAAGTTTTCTTATGGTCGTCTCAAGGCACATTTTCTCATAGAGGACTTCAATATTTTTCTCAAAAAAGACCACAGCCCGGAATCCATGCCAGTTAAAAAAATGTTTGTAATATTATTAGTCATGTTTAGGGGTTCTAAGGCCTTTTTCAAAAATCCACTAATATATTGGACAATTTTTTTTCATTTTCATGGTTTGACATCATTACAAGTAAAAAAGAGAGTACAAACTGCAAAATATGACAGAACTGGAAGGTAGAAAGGCCTGGTTAAAAATATCTATCGCAATTCCAAATAACATGTGACTATTGATGATGCACAGTGGCGCCCAATGTTTTCTTAAATTGCTTTATTAAAAATGTTATTTTTTCGATTTAGATATAAGCGGCGCCCAACGTGAGATTTTATTGCCATAAATATACATTCTAGAATAACAAAATTTCAAGAAAATGTAATAAATTTTAAGAAAAAAAATTGAGTCAAAATATATCTTTAAATATTTTAAGGCATAAATTGTTGAGTGACATCGAATTCAAATTGGCGCCCAACATAATTAAGTATCAAATTAAAAGCTATGGTTTATACAATTTTGGGAACATACTTTTAGAAGCAGAATAGAAAAATCTATAAGGGATCGCATTAATTTGTAATTGTTATAAGAGTGGCGCCCAACGTGTAAGCGAAAAATGTTGAAAATTTATCTCAAAAAATAGCACATTCTAAATTCCACTCTAGTTTTAAAAATGGAGGTCAACCAAACTCTACCATAAAACCTATTGAGATAATTTTTATTAGAAAAATCAGATATAATTAACGCCTTGGAGGCATTCCAGTCTTTCAAGTTCCCCTATCACAACTTAACAAATCTAAAAAATTAAAAACGGATTTGTTTTCGCCATGCCCAGTTCCCCTTCTAAATGAAATCTCACAAAAATTTAACTAGGTTTTGACCGATTTTCCTCAACTCACCAAAAAATAAAAAAAATAAAATAAAACTCCAAGCATTGCATAAAAACTATCTGGTCAATGTCATTACTTGTCTAGCTTTGTTTGTTTGCTTCGAAAAACTGCATCGTAAAGTCAAGGTCTAAATTGTGAATGCAAAAAAAAAAAAAAAAAAAAACTAAAACGATGACCATGAATTTTTGCAAATCTCTTTTTTTGTTAACGCTTCACTGCAGCAACAACAACTTTACAAACAACTTGATTACAGGTGATCGTTCGTTCGTTCGTTATTAGCATTTGAACGGTTTTTGCGTTTGCATTTATATTTAAAAAACTTTATAATTTTTTTCGGTGTGCAATTTCAAAACATGTGTCAATAATTATTGCATTTAAACAGATAGACATTAAGACAAGCTTGCCAACTGGCGGACAGACAGGCACCTGTCCAAATTTGCAAGGAAAAATCGTCTGAATCTGAGGTTTATGCACATATGTGTCAATCATTGTGTGGAAAAACTAGATTTGTTGCAAGGTCTCGGGTTTTTAATTGAAAGAAGATAGCTGATGTTTTGTTAAATTAATTTAGCTTTTTTTTAATTTAATTGCGAAACTTATGTCAAGATTTAATTATGTTTTCTTAGATAACATTTAAATGTCAAAATCTGGATATGGCAAGTAATTTGTGTAGGGGAAAAAGGGTAGACGTCGTAATATCCAGTGTATTCTAGTTATATGCTTAAATTTAAAAAAATAAAGGAACGCCATCTATATGTGATTCTACTTTCCGTAAACTTTGCAGAAATTAATTTTGAAACATTCTTTCCTCTTTTTAAAATCTGAAAAAGTATTTTTTTAAATGATATAGCTTGAGCTAGTATATATTTTTTCAAATACCAGAGATATGGGAAACATTACACAAGTGCGCAAAAAAATATAATTGCAAACAATTTTCCGTAAACCTCTTCTTGACACCATAACCTTTGAAGAAAAAGCCTTATGTCTCGAAAATAAATGGATTTAGAAAGTATGGTATCCAGTGTATTTTATACAGTTTTAATTTTTTTTTTAAGTTTTAAACTTAAGAAACGCCATCTATATTTGATTTCAATTTTTGAAAAAATGGGGAATATTTTTACTTTCATTGGATTTTTTAGTAATTATAAATGTTAATGTAAGTTCTTTTCAGATAGCCAAGGTGTTTTTTTTAAATGACATAGCTTGAGTTAATATACCTCTTCAAATACCAGAGATATGGGAAAAAATATACAAAAAATAAAGTTGCAAACAATTTTCCGTAAACCTCTTCTTGACACCATAACTTTTGTAGAAAAAGCCTTATGTCTCGAAAATAAATGGATTTTGAAAGTAAGGTATCCAGTGTATTTTATACTGTTTTTGATTTTTTTGTAGGTTTTAAACTTAAGAAACGCCATCTATATTTCATTTCACTTTTTGAAAAATTGTGAAAATTTTTAATTTCATTGAATTTTCTATAAATAATAAATTTTAATGTAAGTTCTTTTAAGCTAGAACTGACTTGGTGTTTTTTTTTTAAATGAAAGAGATTGAGTAAATACAGGGTGAGAAAAAAAAAAACTGCAACAAAGTCAAACACCATAATTTTTACATTTTTTTTTAATTTTATTAAATGAAAGCAAAATATGTCGGAAATAGCATCAAATTTTAGAATAAGTTTAGATTTGTTCGAATTGATCACCTTTGGCACTAATTATGGCATTCAAACGGCCACTGAAACAGTCACACGCTGCCCGAATGTTGCTCTTCGGTATTTTGGCCCATTCCCGGCGAAGCGCTTGCTTGAGGTGATCGACACGTTGGTATTTTTTAATGGCAACCTTGCTTTCCGAAATACTCCAAACACCATAGTCCAACGGATTGGTATCCGGAGATTTTGGGTGGCCATTGTGCGCTGGAAATAAAGCGAGGAACCATTCTTGGGCGGCGCGTGCTGAGTGCGTTGGTCCTGTGTCCTGTTGGAATGTCCAAGGTCTGCGGCAGAAAGATTTGCCTGCCTAAGGCTTTAATACACCCTCCACAATATTTTCGCGATAATATTCGGCATTTGTTCTGATGCCATGGTCGATTAATACGAGCGGAGAGCGACCATCGGCTGTTATGGCGGCCCACAACATCAGCATGGCCTGTGCTTGAGTTGTGGTGGCCAACCGAAGGTGAACATTTTCAGCTGACCTCTTTTGCAAGTGAACATGATAATTTATTTTGTTTACAAACTGCTGGACAACGAATGTTTTCTCATCGGAGAAAATCAAATTCGGCCAAGCGAAGCAATTCGGCAGTTCACTACTTTCGGCAACTCTTTAGCTCTTTTGAGTCTATTTTCATTCAAGTTCTTGCACTTTTTGGAATTTCAATGATTTTACTCCGAAATCATTCTTCACTATTTGCCGAATGGAATATTGCGATATGTTTAGCTCACGAGCCATTTTTCGGCCACTGCGACGAGGGTTTCAATCAAGTCGCTTCTTTACTTTTCGAACCATTTCTGCTGATGTTGCTGTTTTCTTCCGTCCACTTCCTTGCAGTCGTTACTAGTATCACGGTAACGAGCGGATGGTACGAGACACAAAAGATTTATTCACATTTAAATGCTGGAGTGCTCTAACGATAGCCATTTGTGGTTTTCCAGCCAAATATAAAGAAATCAGACTATCATGCTTGAATTCCATCACGAATAATTTTTTTTTTCTGGAAAATTCTCACCAAAATGCTTTTGTAGGCTTGCAAGCAATATAACGAGCTGTCACTGGAATAATTTTAACAGCTGTCAGACGCGTGGCTTAGAAATGACAGCAGTCTGAAGTTGATTGCAGTTTTTTCATCTCACACTCATTTAATATATATTTTTAGACATCAGAATTATGGGAAAAATTACACAAGTGCGGAAAAAATATAATTTCAATTTTCAGTAAACCTTTTCTTGGCACCATAACTTTTGAAGAAAACACCTTATGTATCTGAAATAAATGGATTTAGAAAGTAAAGTATCCAGAGTATTTTATACAGTTTTCGATTTTTTAAAGTTTTAAACTTGCGAAGCGCCATCTATATGTGATTCAATTTTTTGAAAAATTTGAGTGGTGGAAATTTGTAATGTTATTGATTTTTTTTAGAAATTATAAAATTTAATGTAAGTTATTTTCAACTAGAGCTGATATTGTGTTTTTAATGACATAGCTTGATTAAATATATCTCTCCAAATGTCAGAGATATACGAAAAATTATAATTTCCTCTTCTCGAACGAAGATGACTTATCTCTTTGAAATAAACATATTTAGAAAGTATAGACCTCGTAGTATCCAGTGCATTCTTATTTGATACCTAAGTTTAAAAAAATGGTTAAAAGTTAAAGAAACGCCATCTATATGTGATCCTACTTTCAGAAAAGTTTGATTGGCGTATATTCTTCATTTCACTGTTTTTTGGAATATTTTTTAACAAAACAAAAAGAAAATAGAAAACTTTTAATAAAGCTTTTAAAAAAAAAAACAAAAGTCGACAATTTTTTCAAATATCAGATATGTAGGAATATTACACAATTGCTCCAAAATTTGAAGTTTTTAATTATTCTTAAAAATTAAAATACTTTAAATGCCTTTGCTCTTGAAATTTCTGGGTTATGGGAAAAATTACACCAACATCCAAAAATAAAAATAAAAAAAATTCTTGTAATCCTTTTTGAGAGCAACATTGAACGCCTCACATCATAGCATAACCCATGAAGTAGCATATTTTCAATTGGCCAGGGAATATGTGAGATGCCACATACACGTGTAAACAGCAATTTTACACGAATATACATTTCGTATTTTTTTTTTTTTTTTGCAACAAAACAAACAGAAGAAATTTATAAAAATAACCAAGCATGACAGGCGGTCATTAGTCAAAGACTATCATTAACAGCATCCGAGAACAATAAAACGCATTTTTGACTCGCCATGCATTTTAACCTAAGAACCGTAAGGCGTACAAAAAAAACAGTGTCTTTTGAAATTATTGAAATTCACAATGTATGTCTGTCATCACATATGCAACGGCTGTTTGGTTATAGATTTGGCAAAGTGAAGGAATGCTTTTTTGTTGCCAAGAAAATTTTTGGGTACCTTTAAACAAATTTGTTTAAAATCAAGTGACAAGAATATTATTTTGTGCGAGCAATAATGTGATTTATAATTTTTTTTTGTTGTTAGCAATGCGAAAAATAATTATTTAATTTTCACCTGTTTTCTTGAGCTCCTAACCAAAACAAAATAGTTTTGTAGTTCGTTTGCGATTGTTATTGTTTTTTTTTTCTTCAGGCGATAATTTATTATTATCGTTATGAACGCGATATGGGGTAGACCTGCATCGTAGCAATGTTGGCGACCATTGCCATTGGGTTTGTTATTGTTGTTTTAAAAATAATTTTAAATTAATTTTTTTCTGCCAATTTGACTAATGAACAAAAACGTCTGGCTAGATACCTCTCTCTCTCTCTCTTACCTTCTTTCCCTTATTCGCCTTAGTGTCCATCTGTCCAAGAGTTTTTTTTTCATATTTTTGTTTGACTAAATGATAATTTGTCAGATGTAACAGTGGTCTGGGTGTTCGCAGCATAGAAAATCCATTTTTCATAGACAGAAGAGCTTCTCTTGAAGACCTGAAGAAGAAGACCTTTCAATATTATTCCATCGATTAAAACTTGTTCCGATAAAGTAAAGAGTAAGAGTATGAATAGAAAACCTTCTGTAGGTATTTGTTAGATTGAAGGCTTTTTGGTGATCTTCTTTTAATATTATCCCATCGATTGAAACTTGTTCCGAAAAACTGAAGAGTAAGAGCCGTCTGCGGATCTTGTATGGATAGAAAACCTCCTGTCGGTCTTTTTTAAATTGAAAGTTTTTTTTTTTTGCGATGTTCTCTAGATAAAAGTGACTTCAATGGATAGGAGGCCTCTTGTATGTCTTCTATAGACCAAGTATATCCTTAATGTCCTTTATATGGAGTTCCTTAATATATAATTATTCTTTTGGCTCAACGAATGTATTATAAGAAAAATTTGTATCTGTTCTTGTAATTTATATTCCAAAACGTTTAATATATAGTTTTTCTACCAATATTGTAAATGTCATTGGTATAACAGTTTCAAAGAAAACTGTTATACTGCAGAAAATCATTTTTTTACACAAATTATAAAAATATATCACAATATTTTGATCACACAATGTTTTCCTAAGCTATTAGGGCAGTTTTTTTTTGGCAATATAACAGTTAACTCATTAATTTATTGCACGGAAAAATGCGTATACTTATATACAAAGTATTTTTAGATAAAAATGGATTTGCTATTTTTATTCATATCTTACAATATCTATAAAAAAAATTAAATTATATATGTAAATAAAATTTTTTTTGGGAATTTTCATTAGTATAACAGAAATATATATTTTTTTATTGAATTAAAGAAATATATCACAATATTTCCGGTGAGCAAGGTTTTCCTAAGCAAACATGCCAATTTTTTAACAATATAACAGTTTATTCATTAATTAATTGCACGAAAAGTAGCTACAAAATATGTCCGGAAGATTTTTTAATATGTTATTTTAATTCATATTATAATATGTCAAAAATTATTTGATTACCATTTTTTTTTGGGAATTTTCATTGGTATAACAGTTTTGAACAGAACTGTTATACAACAGAAAAATATATTTTAAGATGAATTTTAAAAATATATAACAACATTTTCAGCACGCAATGTTTTTCTAGGCTTCAATGACAATTTTTGCTCAATATAACAGTTTTATCGTACGTAATTTGTACAAAAATATGGCTTATAATTTTAGATTATATTTTAAAAAAACTAAAGGAACTATTTAAATAAAACATTATTCTTACGTATTTTTAGTATACCAGTTTCGAACAAAATTGTTATACAACATAACAATTCGTTGGCGGAGAGAAAAACTTCTGGAGATGAAGGGCATCTTAAATATATCTAGAATACTCCTCTTTATAGAATTCCTCTTGGGTGTCTTCTAGAGGTAGAAGGTTTTTGGGTGTACCTCCATAGCTAAAAGATTTCTTCATGTTTTATAGAAAAAGGGACATTAGTTGTCTCCTGTATATACATTTTGCATATGTCTTTTTGAGATCTTCTATGTGTGGATGGACTCCTGAGTTCGTCATATTATAGTCAGGGAGCTTATGGGAGACCCTCCGTCAATATTTGGCTACTTGGGGCTCTTTTATAGCGAAAACTGCTCTTAGAGGTATTCTTTTGATTAAAAAACCTCTTGAATGTCTTCTGTAGTTTGATTAGTTCATAGTGATCTCATCGAGGTCTTTTGGGAGCCTTTTAAAGACGAAAAACTCTCCTTATTTTTTTTTTTGATGTCTTCTAGATTAAGGGTCCATTGAGGACTTCTATTGGAGGTCTTTGATAGAGAGAACGTCTCTTGGAGGTTCATCGTACATAACATGGCTTTTTGAGAGCTTTCATTGAGGTCTCTTGAAGTTTTTTTAAGATGGAAGCACTCTTCTAGAGACAGGACAGTGGGCCTCATGGATGGCTTGGAGGATAGAAGGTTTCCTAAATGTTTTTAAGAATGATGGCCTCTTTAATGAAGAGAAGGTCTCTGGAAATAGAATGACTCATAGAGGTCTACTATAAATCGAAGGGCACGTAGAGTTTTTTACACTTTGGAGATGCATTGGAGGCTATCCACAAATATAATACTCCTGAAAGTTTTTTTTAAAGGGAAAGACCCTTTTGAATGTCTTTACCATAAAATAAATCCATATTATGATGTCCTATAGGCAAATTATGTCTAGGAGATCAAAATCTTCTTAGAGGGCTTATATAAAAAGAATGTCTAGCCTTTAAGGTCTTCATCAGAAAAGAAATCGGTTTGGTGATGACGCCTAGAAGGTTTCCAATAGCTTAAAAAGTCCTTAAAGGTTGCCATTAGAAATAAGGGCATAGACGGATTTTCTCCTACACATTCATATTAAAGACCTATAGATTTTCAATGGTCTATACCCGCAAAGGAAGTCTTTTTGGTGGTTTCGTATAGGCAGATAGCATCTTGGTGCTCTTCAATTGATAAGAGACTCCTTGGAGGTGTACAATACAAAAAGGGCCTCCTGGATTTGTAGACATTCTATAGACAGAAAAAAAGTCTTGCATTTATGGTGGTCTCTCGATATTCGGTATTTTGACGATTTTAGCGACATTATTCACCGGAATTATTTTAAAGGTCCACGTCTTCGTATAGCCCACATATAACCTCCCGATATTCGGTATTTTGACGATTTTAGCTACATTATTCACCGATTTTTTTCTTTCAAGTTTCGTGTTTGAATATTGTAATGGCTTATGATAAAAGCTGCCTGTGCAGATCCACGTCGTCGTTTAGACCAAAATTAACAGAATTGTTAAAGGATTTTATTATTTTTTTAACTTATTTGGTTACTTGCTTGGCTTAAGGTCATTAAAAAAATATTTTTTTTTTTATTTTTGAATTTTTCTTTTTTTATTCAGCCAATATTTCGATTTTCTCCGGAAATAATTTGAAATCATTATTTTTTTGAAAATTCCAAAGTTCTTTCCAAATGGAACGGCTGAACATTTCACTTGTTTTTGTATACATAGAATTCTTTTTGGCGAATTCTCCCCATAGACATATCGTCTCTTTTATTTTTTTATTGAAAATTTTCAACCCATTGTGCACTGGCAACAAAATTCTATTTCACAAAAAAAAATATTTTTCCCCATTTGCTCATTACGTATGAGTTGAAATATCAATTTTGCTTTCTGTTTGAAATGTTTGTGGTATTGCTAATGATGATGATGCTGCTGCTGCTTCTGCTACAGCTACTATTTCTACAGCTGATGATAATAATAATGAAAAAGAAAAAAAAAAAAGATTTCAAGGTCTTCTTTATTGTTCATACACGAATGAGCCAAAATTGAAAAAAGAAAAAAAAAATAGAAAAATAAAAAACAAACAAACCCAAAGCCAACTAAATGAAATAAACGAAAAAAAAAAATAAAACAAGACACAAACGCTCACAGCAAACAGCTTGAGTAATTTCATGTTCATTTCACTTATTTTTGTTTGATTTTATATAACATTTCTTTGCCATGTTGTTTGTAGCATTCTTATACATTTTTATATGCCATAGGACTTATGAAAGCAATAGACATAAAGGCATTTTCTACCCAAAGAATGAAAGAAAGCCAGTCAGTCAGTCAGCCAGCCAGCCAGCCAGCCAGCCAACCCATTGCAATCCACTTTGTCTTCACCATCTTCTTTGGCTTCTCCTTCTTGTCTTCTGATAGGTATTACGTTAAATATTTGCTAGAGCGTGAAAATGAAACCGACAGTAGCCAAAATGTAAGACCAAGCTGCAAAAAAAAAATTATTTCATAGAATGTTCACTTGAAAATTGAAAACGTGCTATATATCCGCTGCCAAGAAAAATATTGTTATATTGAAGGGGGAAAAGCTAAAAAAACAACAAAATGAACGGAAAATGCCAAAAAAAGGAAAAACAATAATAAATGTAATTGAAACCACCCAGCCATAGTTTTTTCCCCCCAGGAAGTAAAGTGGTTGGTTACACACAGAGACAGAGGGAGAAATACCACCTCTGGCCATGGTTGTTTGACATAAACATTCATCATCATCATCAATGGCATTTACTACCGCCATAGCCATCATCATCATCATCGCCATGGTTGTCCACTCGCTGTGTGTGTTATTAGCAGTGACAATTCTACAGCGTCATAGCAATCGATTTGAAAAAAAGAATACTATTTTTGCCCGTGCCAAATAGATAACAATGCAGTCAGAATTGTCCAATTAAAAAATATCCAAAATGACTTTTACAAAAACAACAACAACAACTAGCAACAGCGGCAACCACCACAACTGGGAACACATGAATGACCCAAAATTTCTTTCTTGTTGGAATTTTTAGTATTTTGAAAACAAAAAGAAGAAGCAGCGAATTAATTGTCAAAATTTTAAAATCTGCTACAAAAAGGAGTCCTTGGCAAGAAAGGAAATAAGTTGAGCCATTGAAAAATTGGAAATTGAATTTAAAAGAAATGACTTGAATGACTTCTTAGGTCTGCATCAAAAACGTTAAGAGAAAAAAAAAAATATCTTACAATAGCAATTTTTACATATGTGCTATTAGCATAACACTTTGTGGGTACGACTTAGTACCCCTAGGACCTAAAGAGGTCTTCTGAAAACCCAAGAAAAGTTCTCATTGTGAAACACCTGAAAAAAGGATATAAAAGGCTTCTTAAATGACAAATGTAGAGAGACAAATATCATAAAGAGCAGAAGAAAAAACAAGTAAAAAAGCAACTAAGGCCGGGCCAAACGTTTAATACCCTTCAACATATGGAAGGAACTTGAAAAACTTCAACAAATACTGTTTAAATAATCAGCTTTGTACGGAGGCTATACGACGACGCAGACCTGCATAAGTACTTTTTTTGTCATAGGCTGTAGCACCTATTAAGATATTTAAATACGAAATCTAAAATCATCAAAACCCCGAATATGGGGGACCTGCATAGGAAATTTTCAGGCATAGGTTATAGTACACTTTACAAAGTTCGAATACGAAATTTGAAACAATTAGGGTGAGTGATGTCGTTAAAATGATCAAAATGCCGAATATCTACCGTTAGGTACCGTTATATGGATGGAATATGCGAAAACGTGGACCGACTTGGCCCACTTATGAACTTAGCCTGCCTACTGGCAAAATACACACGTCTGCATAAGTTTAGCCTTCTTCTCAATTGCTAAATCGTCTTAGTACTTTACGCTGATCCAGAATAAAGGGTCTATCATGAATATTTCGTGGAGTTACAAACGAAATTATGTTAGTAATTGATATTCCGTCGAACGCGTTAACCGATTTTGTTTCTGTAAACTTCATATGCAAGTTGACGTCAATAACAAGGTTTTTATGTATAAACAGTATCTATTCAATATTAGTTACATATATTTTAGTGTGGTTTTTTCGAAATTCAAACTGTAAAAAGTACTAAAAATTTAAACCCTTATATTGGGCAAACGGTTAAAGTTAGAACTCTGAAATTTGAGAGCAGTTTCTTCTCAGCAGAAAATTGGAGAGAAACACTTATTTTTTTCAGAAATGTCACATGGAACTCTGACAAAAATCTGAATAAAAGAACAGAAAATTCCAAGACTCATGTAGACATATTTTTCCAAGAAATTTAAAAAAAATAGTTTTCCAGAATGCTTGCCTCAATTCGAGAGAGAGAGAGAGAGAGAGAGAGAGAGAGAGAGAGAGAGAGAGAGAGAGAGAGAATTATTCAAATTCGAGTGGAAGTACTTTTACGAGTAGAAAAAATAAATCGAGTATACTCAATTTTATATGCCACTCGAATAAGAGCGAGTTTGCTTTGCTCGTTTTGATTGGGAGTAATAAATAAATAACGTTACCGTTGCTTTATATCCAAGTATGGGTATTTTCTTAACTAACAGCTGCTTACGGTATGAGTAGTTCTCTCTCCCTCTCTCGGAAATTTGAAGAAATTTGAATACGAATCATGTCTCGGAAAAATATAAATTGCGGATATTTGATAGCTTTTCATCAATAGCATCTAACTGGCCTTCACCTTCTGCTTGATAATTAAATATTATATTAAAATTCACTGATAGCAGCTATTTTAAGTCAATAAGAATAGACTGAGAGAAAAAATATAAGATCTAGGGAGGCATGTTTTGAAAATTGTTCAGACTTTTGGGTAGAGTTCTCTGAGCACATAAATAAATCATTAGAAACTTTTATTAAAATCAATCTGAATTCGTAAAGAATTTTCGGAATAATTTAGGTGCAATTTGTCAAACCATTTGAAGACATATTTAATTTTGCAATCTAGATCATCTTTTTCTTCGAAATGCTGATTTTTTTTTGATCTGAATATATTGAGCACTAACGACATTTTTTTTTTTAATTTTTTGGACCATTTTCATTTTTTATACAAAACTTATATAATTTGAAATTAATCCGAACTAGTTCAAAAATATTGTAGAATTTGAATTTATCAATTTTTATAAAAATCAAGATTTCCAAATTTGACCATTTTTAAATATTTCCCTTTTTTGCCTCCAGCTCTATAATCCCGTACTTAACAGAAAATATTTAAAATTTTTTTTTCGGACTATTGAAACCCAAAACAATTTGTGTTTCCCAAAGTATTTGAAAATGTGCTATTTGTTTACACTTCCCTTGGAATGACATATGAAAACACAAGAAATATATTCAAATGCATGCCCGACTCACTCAGGGGGGTGTTTCAAATCCCCCACACTCGGCACTCTTTCACACCTCTCGAGTAAAGAGTGTCCCAAGTACTCCCCTTAAAACTAACAACAACAAGTGCGGCAATCACAACAAAGTATTGGGGGGAGTAGTTTGGATGTGGAACTTCATTTCCAGAATTCTTATCTTTTGACGCAAAACAAACAGGCGGACGGACAGACAGACAGGCACACACAGATTCTGAAGAATACAATCTATTTGTCACATATGTATGTACTTACACATGTACTCGTATGTAATAGTATCTTCATTTTTTCCTACTCTCTTCTTTCGGTTGAAATGTTTATGTACACATACGCACACACACACACATACACCAGTGACAAACAGGAATTGTTGACATCACAAAGTGTAGAATGTGTAATGTTTGGAGTATCTTTGGAATATGAATACTTTCTGCTATCTGTTATTAAAAATAAAAAATAAAGAGGAGATATTTTGTTTGCAGACCGACAGACAGACATATACTCCCTTCAAAATGTGGAGTATGAGAATTTAGTTTGTTGTTGCCTTCATTTGATTGCAACCGAGAGTAACACTTAAAAGCCACTACTCCAAATGGAAATTGTGTATTTTTTTGCTGCTGCTGTGTTGGCTTATCAGCCAGCCAGCCCAAAACGACTCCCAAAACATAAAACAAAATAGATATGGGAAAGAGATAATTGTGATATACAAAGCAAGCGTATTGTGTGTGTGCCAGAGATATGATTATTGGGAGTACATAGTACGAGTACGAGTATATACCTACATTTGTATCTGCATACATATGCTGTATATTTCCGCCCCTTAAATGGCAACAACGACAATAACAACAACTGATTTTACCCGGAATACGTTACAATTACAGAGAATGCAATTAGATTTGAAATGATAATAGTGTGTTAGATTTAGAGATACAATCAACCCTTTTTTGTTTTGAGTTTTTTTTATTGTTTTCAATATTTTATGAATTGAGTGTGACAACATAAGTAAATTAGATAAGGTCTTTTTTGTGGGGGTTTTTTTTATAATGGTTTTTGGACTTTTAGTAAATAACGTTTGATCAAGATATGTTAAAAAAAAAGTAAAAAATTAATTAAAAAAAAATGGAAAGTATTTCTAATTTTGGAAAGTTTTTAGTCAAGTTCTTGAGAGAAAAAAAAATAGGAACAAATAAATAAATAAACAAAATATAAACTGAAAATAGATAAAATAAATTAGAAATAGCTGATAGGACAAAATTCTTTTAATAATTAAAATAATAATAATAATAATAATAATAATAATAATAATAATAATAATAATAATAATAATAATAATAATAATAATAATAATAATAATAATAATAATAATAATAATAATAATAATAATAATAATAATAATAATAATAATAATAATAATAATAATAATAATAATAATAATAATAATAATAATAATAATAATAATAATAATAAAATAATAATATATATATATATTATTATTAATAATAATAACAATAATAATAATAATAATAATAATAATAATAATAATAACAATAATAAATAAAATAAAAAAATAATAATAGAATTAATAAAAAATCCAATTCCACATTTTTTATACCCATTTTATGGAGGGTATATTAGCTTTGTCATTCCGTTTGTAACTCCTCGAAATATTCATAAAAGGCCCTACAAAGTATATATGTTCTGGATCAATGTAAAATTCTAAGACGATCTGGCGTATGTCTGTCTGTCTTTCTGTCTTTTCGTCCGAATTGAGATAGAGCGCTAACATTTTGCATACATGAATGGTTTACCAGTAGGCAGGTTAAGTTTGTAAATGGGTCATGTCGGTCCACGTTTTCGTATAGCCCCCATATAACGGCACCTCCTGATATTCAATGTTTTCATGATTTTTGCGACATTATTCAAATTTAGTATTGGAAGATCTTAGTGGGTACTACAGCCTATGACAATAATTTTTATATGCAGGGGTACTTCTTCGTATAGCCTCCATATAACGGTACCTTCCGATAGTCGGCATTTTCATGATTTTTGCGACATTATTTCAAATTTCATATTTAAAGTTCGTAATGGGTACTACAGCCTATGACAAAAATTTTTGTAAGCAGGTCCACGTCTTCGTATAGCTCCCATACAACGGTACATCCCGATATTCGGTATTTTGATGATTTCGGCAACATTATTCACCGGAATCGTTTCAAATTTCTTATTGGAAGATCTTAATGGCTACTACAACCTTGGCAAAAAATGTCTTAGGCAGGTCCACGTTTTCGTTTAGCCCCCATATGTCGGTACCTCCCGATATTCGGCCAATGAAACCATCACACGCTGCCCCAATGTTGCTCTGTGGTATTTTGGCCCATTAACGGCGAAGCGCTTGATCGACACTTTGGCAATTTTTGGTGCCACCCTTGCTTTCCAAAATACTCCAGGCACAATAGTCCAACGGATTGGTATTCGGAGATTTTGGTGGCCATTGAGGGCTGGAAATGAAGCGAGGAACCTCATTTCGTAACCATTCTTGGGTGGGGCGTGCTGAGTCCTGTTGGAATGTCCAAGGTCTGCGGCCAAACTGTTTGCGTGCCCAAGGCTTTAATAAACACTCCAGAATATTTTTGCGATAATATTCGGCATTTTTTCTGATGCCACGGTCGATTAATACGAGCGGAGAGCGATCATCGGCTGTTATGGCGGCCCACACCATCACCATGGCCGGCGCTTGCACATTTTCAGCTGACCTCTTTGGCAGGTAAACACGAGGATTTTCTTTGTTTACAAACTGCTGGACAACGAATGTTTTCTCATCGGAGAAAACTAAATTCGGCAGTTCACCACTTTCGGCCAAGCGAAGCAACTCTTTAGCTCTTTTGGGTCTATTTTCTTTCTGTGGAGGTGTAAGTTCTGGCATTTTTTGGAATTTCAATGGCTTTACCCCGAGCTCATTTTTTCAATATTTGCCGAATGGAATATTGCGATATGTTCAGCTCACGGCCACTGCGACGCGGGTTTCGATCAAGTCACTTTTTTACTTTTCGAACAATTTCTGCTGATGTTGTTGTTTTCTTGGAGGAAGTGGACCTTGACGTCGGGCAGTATCACGGTAACTAGCGATGGAACGAGACACAAAAGATTTATTCACATTTAAATGCTGGAGTGCTGTAACGATAGCCACTTGTGGTTTTCCAGCCAAATATAAAAAAATCAGTTTATCACGCTTGAATTCCATCACGAATAACTTTTTTCCTGGAAAATTCTCACCAAAACGCTTTTGTAGGCTTGTAAACAATATAATGAGCTGTCACTGGAATAATTTTTATAGCTGTCGGACGAGTGGCTTAGAAATGACAGCAGTCTGAAATTGGTTGCAGTTTTTTCATCTCATCCTGTATGTATGGTGAGAGGATTTTTAAATAAATATAGGTCTACCTTTTTGCACAGCCCTCCTCTGACTGCAATTATTGCGATGGTTTTGGTCATATTTTCTAATCCTTTTGGCTTAAACTTGGTTTCTTTGGGCGTGAAATATATTTCATGGAAATATGCCTATATATAAAATCCTCCTGACTTTATAAATTTCGTGAGTATTGACCATATTTCCCAAATATGGCTAAGAATAATGTTTTCTTTGAGAAGGTATTTATATCGAAATAGCCCCTATATACCGGTACATCTCATGTTCATGCTGCCCCCCGATTGGGTATGGTGGGTGAGAACTTTTTGAAACCCACTCATAGCACATTGGATGTCAAATTACGAAAAACCTTTTCCCATAGCCACAATAAATTAAAACAAAAACAAAATCTCAGCATAATTTAACCTTTGACATCATTTAAATTTATAATGCGGGCCCTGTTTTTGTTTTTGTCCTCCATGACTTATGGACTGTTACAATTACACTGTGACATATTATACATATCGATTGATTGTTGATATATCAGATATCCCCTCGGGAAACTCGTTGTGTGAACAAAACAAAACACAACACTCACACATTTGTTGATTAATAATGTTTCTATTCACGAGTAGTTTATTTGAATGGAAGAGCGTCATCTTCCATGCCGTCATTAATGTGCCATCTCTTTTCGCCCCCTACCTCCATGCACTCACAACACCATACCACCAACCCTTATTGATGGGGCCCGCATTTCAATCAATTTTTATTGAAGCCAAGGCAAACGTTAGATATTCCATGGAACAGTTTTTTTTCTTGTGTTCTTGTCTCTCAATAGTTTTCATTACAATTGACTTTGTGTTTTTTTTCTATATCTTCTTAATTTGTTGTTGTTTTTGTTGCAGAAAATTCTTTTATGTGAAGACATTGATGGCGTCATCGTTATCATTCATTATCAGCAGTGTAGCTTCCTTTTGGGTGTGGTTTGTTGTTGTGTTTAAGGGGCGGGGGGAAAAGATGTATTTTATGATGCATGAAGATGAAATTGCATTTCTACACACACATTAAACGAAAACCCTTGCTGGAAATTTTGAAAATTTATTTGATTGTAAACTTGACAGGAAAATCTTCTTAAGTCAATGGTGTTAATTTCATTGGCTTATTGCCTTATATGGCGGGGTTGAAAATCGCAGAATCTTAGAAGATATCAAAGTTAATACATATTGTTTATAATATTGTGATGGGAAAAGCCACATCAATATTAGTTGGGAATTGTAAAGTGGTTATTTTATAAGTTTGGAATTATATTAGATATTTATTATAATTTATATATTCATACCCTCAGCCATATGGTTAGAGGGGGGTATATATCATTTAATACGGCCAAAACGTGCCTCATCGAAATCGTTTTTAGACGCTAGGTCTCTTTGGACCAAATCCCTTTTAGGATATTTGGAGTCGATCTAGGGGTATCCGCCCGTCTGTCCTCCTGTTTGGTTGGTGCGCACCATAACTCTCGATGGAAGTATCCGATTTGATCCAAACTTGGTACATGGTAATATTATTGTCAAACTTAGATCGATTTCGGAGATGGGCAATATCGGTCTACTCCTTCTGGCAACTCCCCCATAAGAGGTCGAGATTTTCCAAAAAATATTTTACTTCACAGAAAGAGAAAGGATTCTCCGATTTTGCTCCAAACTTGGCAAATCCTAATATTTGCGTTAGTGCTAGGTCAGGTGCGAAAATGGACCATTTGGTCAAAATTTTGAATAATTATAATTCTTATAAAATGGGATGTAAGAGTCCGATTGTCTTTAAATTACACACATACCCCTTCTGGTGCATCCCCAACAAAAGGTCGGAATTTTCAAAAAATATTTTTTCCACAGAAAAAGAGAAATGATAATCCGATTTTGTTCCAACTTTGCAAGGATTATAATTTGCGTTAGTGCTAGGTCAGGTGCGAAAATGGAAAATATCGGTCCACTCCTTCTAGTACCTCGTCCACAGAGGGTCAAAATTTGTAATAGTTATAACTCCTATAAAATGTGAAGTAAGAGCCTGATTGTATTCGAATTTCACACATCTCAATATTTTTATTAACCCAAAGTCTGGCGTTAAAATGGAATATATCGGTCCAATTCTTCTGGTACCTCCTCCACAAAAGGTCGATATAAAAAAAAATATTTTTTCTGCACAGAAAGAGAAAGGATTATCCGATTTTGCCCCATCTTTGCAAAACCTTATATTTGCAACAGCGCAAGGTCAGGTGCGAAAATGGACAATATCGTTCCACTTCATAAAGTACCTCCATCACAAAGGGTCAAAATTTTAAATAAATATAACTCTTATAAAATGTGAAATAAGAGCCTGATTGTATTCGAATTTCACACATATCAATATTTTTATTAACCCAAGGTCTGGTGTAAAGATAGGATTTATCGGTCTACTCCTTCTGGTACCTTCCTAACAAAGCGGCAAAATTTTGAATATCCACGAAACACAATAAACTTAAAATTATCATCCCATTCCTTTCACGTTTTCCACATCTCAGTGTTCTCTCAAGACAAGATATGTTATAAAGATTGTAGAGATCGGAAAAATTCCTTCTGGTACCTCCTCCACAAAGAGTCAAAGTTTTGAATAACCGAAACGATTATAAAATCAGAAATAAGAATACGATTCTCTTCATTTTTCACACTTCCTATTATTTCTACTAACAGAAGATCTACTGTGAAGATGGGATATATCGGTTCACTCCTTTTGGTAACTTCCCCACAAAGGGTCAAAATTTGGAATAGGCATAAAGCTTTGAAAACGCGAAATTAAGATCCGATTCCATTCAGACTTGCAACATGTAAATATTTCTATTAACACAAGACCTGTTATAAAGATGCTATAGAACGGACCATTTCTTCTGGTATCTCCCCCACAAAAGGTCAAAGTTTTGAATAACCGTAACTATTATAAAATCCGAAATAAGTATCCGGTTCTCTTAATATTTCACACATCCCATTATTTAAATTAACAGAAGATGCACTGTGAAGATGGGATATATCGGTCTACGCCTTCTGGTACCTCCCCCACAAAGGGTCAAAATTTTGAATATTCATGAAACTCATAAAACGCGAAATTAACATCCGATTCCATTTGGATATAATGTTCGATTTTCTTGTAATTTTGCCCATACCAATATTTTTATCTGTATTAAAATTATCACATATCTCATATGAAGTATAGGAGGTAGTTGATAATGTCCAAACCTGCCACGTCACAATATTTATATCATATTTATTTAGCTCCGATACGAAATGGACAATATTGGTTCATTCCTTCGGAACCTACTCCACAGAGGGTAAATAATTTGAATAATCATAACAGAAGTCAAAATATATTTAAATAATCGAACAGTGGCTGAAGGCATACGTCTGTCGGCAAAACCGACTGATACTTCTTAACTTGTTTTAGTTGAGAATTATGTCTTCCTAAATTGTTTGACTCGAAAATCCAAATTTATGAAAGTACAACGGAGTATTTATACCCTACACCACAAGGTGGTCAGGGTATTATGTCTTTGTGCATTTGTTTGTAACAGGCAACAGGAAAATAGATAGACCCATAGTTCCTTTTGATGATCGGCATAGAATCACATTCTGAGTCGTTTGTAAACAAAGTACAGTTCGCATTTATTGCCCTATCCAGATGAAATTTTGCACAAATCATTTGTTTGGCCCAAGGACGAACCCTATTGAAATTGGAGATAATTGGTCAAAATTTAGATATAGCTCCCATATATATCTTCGTCCGATTTGCCTTTTATGGTGCACCAAACGTGTAATATCAGTCCGAATAGTATGGAATTTTGCATGTACGATCAGGTTGGACCTGAAAATAAGTATGCCAAATTTGATCGAAATCGGTTCAGATATAGCTATAGCTCCCATATATATTGTTCATCCGATTTGTTATTTTTGTCCTCCGCAGCTTTAATATGCACTCTGTAACAACAATATTTGGGCAAATATATCAAATACAGCTCAGAAATACATTTGCTAAATTTTATCGAAATCGGTTCAGATTTGGATATAGCTCCCGTATATAACTTCGTCCGATTTATCTTTGATTGTGCACCAAACGTCTAATATTTGCCCAAATTGGATGAAATTTGGCACTTACGACCGAATTGAGTCTAGAAGCTAGTATGTCAAATTTGGTGAAGATCGGTTCAGATATAGCTATAGCTCCCATATATACTGTTCATCCGATTTGTCATATTTGTTACCCACAGCCGTAATATGCACTCCGTAACAACGATATTCAGGAAATATATCAAATACAGCTCAGAAATATCTTCGCCAAATTTTATCGAGATCGGTTTCTATTTGGATATAGCTCCCATATATATTTTTATCCGATTTCAAATTACAATTACAAGTCCGAGTTTAAAAGATACAAATGCTTCGGTATATTTAGTCCTTTGAACTTTAAATTATAATTATAATCATAGCTTGTATGATTGAATTCTCCCATAAAAACTTTTAATTGTTATGCGGAGCTCTACTAAATTAGCAAAGTGGTGTAGGGTATCATAAAGTCGGCCCAGCCCGACTTTAAGGCTTTCTTTACTGGTTTTGGGTATCATTTATTGGTCACTGCGATTCGATCGATTGTCGAATCGTGTTAGAGAAAATTTTCAATATTTTTTTTTAGTTCGGAATTCTATGATTATTTTTATTGACCTAAGAGTAGCAAAATTATTGTAGTTTAAGCTGCCAAGTTTTTTTTTTTCTATTGCAAGCGGTATTTTGTTCTCTCTATAGAGTAGTAATATGATACCTTGTAATGTTTAGAAAATCAATTAACCAATGACTCATACCATCAAATTTTATGGAATGTACATATCATATTTGTTTTTGTTTTCATACTACTCCATTACATACATACTGACATACATACAAACATATGTGTAAATATCCACATTTAAAATCTGAAAAAAAAATGATTTTTTTTACATTTCATAACGTTTGATGTTGTCGTCCATTGTAATCAATTCAAATCAATCGAAACTGCTTTTGATGTTTTGTCTCATGTGTCTCAGACTTAGACAAGTGTCATTTCATTGTCATGTGGCAATCTCCTCTGCTGGACCATAGCCGCCATGGAACACCAAAATGCTTGCTAAAATAATCTAATTTTGTTTCCTTCTCTTTTTCTTCTGAAAAAAAAAGAAAATTCTTCATTTTCCTTTTACTAACCCTTTGAGATAATTTCCGATTTAGCTCCTTTACTAAGTTTCTGACACCCCTTTTCCCCATTGGAAACATTGGGATTTCCATGGAAGCTTAAACCCTAACTCTTAAAAGTCTCTAGTTTTTCCTTCATTTCTTCCTTATGCGTTTAATTTTAAAGGGCTCTAATCTTTCTTCCCTTACAAAAAAAAAAAAAAATTATGCAATAAAATTCTAAACCCCAATTCAAGGAGAAATTAGTTTCCCAGTTCTTTTTGCATCTATGATTTTTCTTCTTCTATTTCTTCTCATTTCTTCTTATCCTCAAAACATTCTATAAAAAATCGAAAAACCAAAAAACCAAAAAAAATCACATATATTTAAAATTATGTATTTTTCTTGTGTAAAATTGAAATTTATATATATATAAACATATACCTATATATTGATATTTGATGTTTGTTTAATTATTTTTAATATGTGTGTACTTTTATATTGCTGCATTTTTCTCATAAACAATTTTTTTTCTTTTTTTCTTTTTTCCATATACTCGTTATACTCGTATCAAACCAAAAAAAAAAAAAAAAACCAATCTCTAATTATCAATTATCGCACCATTCAAACTGTAAACCAAATCTAAAAAAAATAAAACCAACCACCACCTACCACTTCAAAAATTAAATTCGATAAAAATTGTCATCATTCAACATCGCCACCACACCACCAAAACAACCACTATCTCTCTACTTATATCTGCCACACCACCTTAATAATTAAATCAGAAGGACTAAAACCAAACGCATTATAACCAACCAACCAATCAACATCTAACCAAACGTTCGTTGCGTGTTGCATTGCTTAACAGAAACCGAAACAGAAACAAAAGCAGGCTGTCAGAACTCACCAAAATTACAGATAATTAAACAAAAAAAAAAAAAAAAAATCATAAGGAACTCATTAGTGTGGCACACATCAAACGAAACAACAACAACAACAAAAGAACTCGGAAGGATCACATCATTAACTGAGAAAAGGCACAAGAGAACAAAAGTTAGCCAAAGAGAGTCAACAAAGAGAAAGAAAAACAAAAAACAGAAAACAAATTTTGAAGTGGTTATGAAAAATTGCCATCAACAAGTTTAATAGCTGGCGGCAAACAGGATCAAATCCCAAAAGCATCATCCATACCATACTCAGAGATTTTATTAGCAATTTGGAGTAACTGAAGTGAGGGGCAAAGCCAACAGAGAAAAAACAAGTCACCCAGGCCAATCAAATACGTGTAGCTAATTTTTTGTGTTTTTGGTTAAATGCTTATTACGCTCTCATCATTGCTGTAAATCAAAACCTATAGCTCTTGCCACAATCTTTGTCGCCAAACCAATCAATCAGTCGCTCTCTCTCTCTCCTATCTCTATATAAATTTTTCGCTCTGTTGTGACGATTAAACATCTCAAAACAGTAACAGAAAACCATCCCAAAAATCAAAAATAAAATCAAGCAAAACAACACCAAAAAAATCCACCACAACCACCAAACACCACCAACCACCACCGTCAGAGCTATTTGAATCATCAACCAAATCAAAAAAATCAAAAAAAAGCAAAAAAACATTTCAAAACAATCGCCCAACCAGAGAGGTTAGCTAAACTCGTTTCTCTCTCGCCATCGTTATCGTTAAAACCATCAAAATTCCCATCATAATGGCCGAAGACGCTACCATGGAAACTTGCCCCAGCCCTGAAATTGGTGACTCTAGAAAAAGACCACTCGATACCGATCCAGAAAATGAACAATCCAAACGCTCCCATTTCAGTTCTGGTAAGTTTTTGTTTTGTTTTTTTTTTCTTCTTCTGTTGTTTTCTGTTCAGTTCAGTTTGTTCTGAGAGCCGGCAATGAAACGGGCTCTCGTTTTTCTCTTTCTCTCTTTTGATATGATTTCTTTCTCTTTAGTACAAAACAAAAAAAATCTCTCTCTATCTATCTCTCTCTCAATCAATCAATCATTGATCGTTTCATTTACTCTCACTTTATATATCAATCGATTTATCTCTCTCTCGTTATCATTTGATATTTTGTATTTTGTTTTCCTTTATTATTTTCATTGACAGAAAAGCTCTCTTATTATATATTTAATAATATTTTTACCAAATATAAATATCTAAAAAAAATCATGATATAACATTTTCTTATAAATATATATATGTGTATTTGTTTTATTACTATTATTATTATGGATCAACAAATCAAATCAATCAAATCAATCAAACAACATATTGCCGTCTATATTTCTCTAAAAATTCGCTCTCGCCCTCTCTCTCTATATATATGAAACTACATTGCAATTACTCAAATTTCTCTCAGCGAATTGTTATTATTATCTATTCGACATGATGCGCATCATTTAACTCTCGCTGCATAATCAACCAATCAATCAATCAATCAGTCTGTCAATCAATCAATCGATCAATCAGTTAATCAAGATCAACTCTACAAGTCCTTTCATGCTCCAGATCAGCTCAATCGTTGTCAGTGTTTTCGTGTCATCTTTGTGTTCTCATATTGTTCTCTTTTTTTAACGCTTTTTAAGCTTTAATTATTTTGGTTTAATTGTCAAGATAATTTGTTTTTTTTTTTTTAAGAAATTTAAGGTTTTAAGATATATTGTTTAATTAAAAATAGTTAAATAAAAGTATGTAATTTTTTTTTTATCTGTGAAAAACATAATTTTTATTGCTCAATAAAATTTGCCTAATAGTATGCAGCTGATCGTTTATTTTAATAACAAAAGAAGAAGAAGAAAATCTACAGTTGGAACCAGTTATAAGTGTACTTTAATAAAGTAAAGTGTAATTTATTATCGAGAAATATTTGTTTTTCTAAAGCTGGCCCGGATACCTCTAATGAGCGTAATTCTCTCCACACTCTCAATCAGAATCATTGAAAAACAATGCAACTTTCTCTCCGGTCATAAAATTTAAACCAGCCTTGCTCACAATACATACCTAGTAATGGTGAGAAACTCTCCCGCCCAATGAAAATCGAGAGAGAATTGTAAATAAAAATCGATAGAGAATACATGTGCTTTGTTTATACTTTTTCGTTCGAAGATGGCCATAGCTGATTTGAGCAGATATGATTAATATAAACTGGTGCTCTCCCTCTCTCGATAAACATGTGACACTCATGAGAACAAGTTTAGTCCTAAGAGTTAACACAGAACAATAATTTTGTGTGTGTGCTCTCACCAAATGCCCATTACAGGGTGAGATAAAAAAAACTGCAACAAAGTCAAACGCAACAATTTTTACATTTTTTTTTTTTAATTTTTGAATGAAAGCAAACAATGTCGGAAATATAATCAAATTTTAGAATAAGTTTCGATTTGTTCGAATTGGTCAACTTTGGAACGAATTATGGCCTTCAAACGGCCAATGAAACCCGAATGTTGCTCTGCGGTATTTTGGCCCATTCCCGGCGAAGCGCTTGCTTGAGCTGATCGACACTGTGGTATTTTTTTAGTGCCAACCTTGCTCTTTCTAAAATACTCCAGACACAGTAGTCCAACGGATCCAGAGATTTTGATGGCCACTGTGCGCTGGAAATGGAGCGAGTAACCCCATTTTGTAACCAGTTTTGGGTAGCGCGTGCTGAGTCCTTTTGGAATGTCCAAGGTCTGCGGCCAAAATGTTTTCGTGCCCAAGGCTTTAATACACCCTCCAGAATATTTTCGCGATAAAATTCGTCATTTATTCTGATGTCACGGTCGAATAATACGAGCAGAGAGCGACCATCGGCTGTTATGGCGGCCCACACCATCACCATGGCCGGCGCTTGAGTTCTGGTGGCCAACCGAAGGTGCACATTTTCAGCTGAGCTCTTTGGCAAGTAAACACGATCATTTTGTTTTCTCATCGGAAAAAAACCAAATTCGGCTGTTCACCACTTTCGGCCAAGCGAAGCAACTCTTGGGCTCTTTTAAGTCTATTTTCTTTCTGTTGCGGTGTAAGTTTTTGCACTTTTTGGAATTTCAATGGCTTCACCCCGAGCTCATTTTTCAATATTTGCCGAATGGCATATTGCGATATCTTCAACTCACGAGCCATTTTTCGGTCACTACGACGCGGGTTTCGATCAAGTCGCTTCTTTACTTGTGGTTTTCCAGACAAATATAAAGAAATCGCACTATCACGCATGAATTCGATCCCCAATAAATTTTTTTCTGGAGAATTCTCACCAAGTTGCTTTTATACGCTTGTAAACTACATAATGAGCTGTCACTGGAATAATTTTAATAGCTGTCGGACGAGTGACTTTGAAATGACAGTAGTCTGAATTTGGTTGCAGTTTTTTCATCTCACCCTGTACAAATATTGTTGCTCGGTGAGAAACGAGACCATTTCTCTTAGATATTTCAATGAAAGATGGAAGACAAGAAAGTCTATTTCTAGGTGATCTTCTCTCATAGAAGAGCAGAAGGTGGTCCTCTCTCATAGAAGAGCAGAAGGTGGTCTTCTCTCATAGAAGAGCAGAAGGTGGTCTTCTCTCATAGAAGAGCAGAAGGTGGTCTTCTCTCATAGAAGAGCAGAAGGTGGTCTTCTCTCATAGAAGAGCAGAAGGTGGTCTTCTCTCATAGAAGAGCAGAAGGTGGTCCTCTCTCATAGAAGAGCAGAAGGTGGTCTTCTCTCATAGAAGAGCAGAAGGTGGTCCTCTCTCATAGAAGAGCAGAAGGTGGTCTTCTCTCATAGAAGAGCAGAAGGTGGTCTTCTCTCATAGAAGAGCAGAAGGTGGTCTTCTCTCATAGAAGAGCAGAAGGTGGTCTTCTCTCATAGAAGAGCAGAAGGTGGTCTTCTCTCATAGAAGAGCAGAAGGTGGTCTTCTCTCATAGAAGAGCAGAAGGTGGTCTTCTCTCATAGAAGAGCAGAAGGTGGTCTTCTCTCATAGAAGAGCAGAAGGTGGTCTTCTTTCATAGAAGACCTGAAGGTGGTCTTCTTTCATAGAAGAGCAGAAGGTGGTCTTCTTTCATAGCAGACCAGAAGGTGGTCTTCTTTCATAGGAGACCAGAAGGTGGTCTTCTTTCATAGGAGACCAGAAGGTGGTCTTCTTTCATAGAAGACCAAAAGGTGTTCTTCTTTCATAGAAGACCATAAGGGGGTCTTCTTTCATAGAAGACCAAAAGGTGTTCTTCTTTCATAGAAGACCAAAAGGTGTTCTTCTTTCATAAAAGGCCAGAAGATTAAAACCTCAAGCTCTCATAGAAGACCACAAGATCTTCTCATTATTCTAATCTATTCTCTCCATATTCATGCAATTCCATTTGAGGGGTTATCCGTCAAGGATTCAAAGTGAACTCTTTTTCCCTTAAAATTCTTTTATTCTATTCCTCACGATTGTTTTTTTTTTTTTTTTTTTGTATATATTTTATTTCATTTCAAAACCTGACGTTGTGTATCTTATTTCATTCTGTCATTGTGGGTCTGTTTCACATTTTTCTCTTTGTATGTGTGTTTGCTGACTTTCAAAGGGATAACAGGAAAAAGGAAACGAGCTAATAAACTTAAATACACAAAGTCATTATAAACTCTTTCTTTTCCAGCACATTTACAGGATATAATGTAAAGAAGATTAAAATGGCTGAAAACGAAAATGTAAACAATGAGATTTGGTCAGTGACATAAAGGGGGAGGGGAGAGGGTGACATTTTTCAAAACATACTTTCATATTTCACACGGTGCA
Source organism: Musca domestica (assembly GCF_030504385.1). Classification (NCBI taxonomy): domain Eukaryota; kingdom Metazoa; phylum Arthropoda; class Insecta; order Diptera; family Muscidae; genus Musca; species Musca domestica. Next base: position 11,926,478 of record NW_026712114.1, on the reverse strand, counting down.
CACACACACATAACTAATTACATTATAAACAATGGGGTAATGTAATTATAACACTTGCACACATTATGCTGACCCACCATTACTGGCTGGCTCTCTTTCTCTCCCATTCTCAAACTTCCTGTGTAAACATGTTATTATTAAAAAAAAATTTTTCCCTACCCAAAAAGCCAAAGCCATTAGAAGTTCCAACAAAACTGGCCTGGTGCCTGGCTCTACTCCCAACATCACCATCATCAACGTCGTCATGCAAATAATGATGGCGTGTGGATATAATTTTTTCATCATTTACACGCATAATGATATCCTTGCAGTTGGTTGGGGTGTGGAGGGAGAGTATTACAAACTCATTTTATGCCACATCTGAAATGAAGCCACATTTGTTAGCTCCGTGTGTATGCAGGTGTGTGTGGGTGGGGGGGGGGGGGGGGGATTTTCTTTCTAAAGAACCAAGTGCGATTGGGGGCCAAACAAATGTTCATCTAATTTTGTAAAACTGAAAATGAGAAGAAGCAAAGAAATATCCTCAAAAAAAAAAAAAAAAAAGCAAACACACTATCAAAGCCACGAAGCCCTTAAAACTTGAAGGACTTCTCTGTGGTGTGATTTCAACTACACAGCTAACTTCAATGGATGTTACACGCATACCATGATGCTGATGAGTAAAGTGGAGAGAAAAATCAACACACACACACAAAACAGAATGACCTATTTACCCCTTTTTGGTGAACATGTGGGGTATGGGGATGCTGTTTGATGTCCAAAGGAATAAAGAGAGAGAGATAAAGAGTGGGGGAAAAGAGTTATTGTGTAGAAAGGCCATGTGTTTACATGTTCCTTCTACCCATAATGCTGACTCTGTAGCACTCCAAACCGTTTGGTTTAGGTTAAGTGATAACCTACAAATGTGGCAGTAGTTGTATTGAAATAAGAGAGACCCCCTTTCCGGCCCACCTAAGGCAAACATTAACAGGACAATAGGTTCCAAAGAAATGGGCCTCTTCTACCCCAATTCAAAGCCAAACATTTTTAAGGGTTCCCCCCTAAAAATCTTAGATGGTGGCCTGGATTGCAGAAAATTCTGCCATTTTTCTAGGGCACAAAATAATCGATTTTCCTCGGCGAAAAACAAACTAAATTCAGCAGGCTAGTAAGTGGTCTTTGGGGTTTCTGCTTTTGCTACATTTCTCGCTCTTCCATTTGTTTTATTTCGAGTATGGTATTGCTTCTCGGTGTTTTTTTTCCCGCTACAAAGGATCTCGCACGTGTTTAACATTCAGCAAATTGAAAATACTTGAACTCATTTGAAAAAAAGCATGAACAGCTCTTCAAGGCTATTCGTGGAGATTTTTATTTCTCGACCAAGTGAGAATTTATTAATGGATTTTTTTGCAAAAACCAAAAAAAAAAAGGAAGTTCAACAAATATCCAGCATTGCCAGGCAGGTAATTTGTTGGTAATCTCTAAAGTACTATAAAGGTTGAGCAGAGTTCTTTTTTTTCTCAGGAAAATTGCAGAAAATTTATTTTCTTTTAACCATTTTCATTTGCTATGGAATTACTGGGAATTCCTGGTTTTCTGTGGCCACAAAAATGTTATGGCAGAGCAGTTTTTAGAATATGGAAGTTGTGAAATAACACAAAACCTCTGTAGCCCATTTTTTAGGATTTTTTTCCCAGCCAAGGAAAACAATTTTGAAATAATAAATTTTAAATTCACTGTAGAACCCTCCACCGAGTTCTGCTATTTCTCAAATGAATTGATGTTTTATTGATTCGATGAGAGAGAAAAAAATCATGAAACTTTTAATTGCCATTCAATGTTAAATGCATATTTAAAGTGAGTAGCCATCTCCTACCCCCCCCCCCCCCCCCGCCTCAGTCGTCACAAAAATCAAACTAGGTGAGACATGTGAGGTTATGAGATAAGCGGCAGAAAAATATTAAAAAAAAAATATTGAACAATTTCTAAAAGTTGTGAAGAAGCCCTTTTTGGCTTCATTTCTAAGTAGGAAGCTAAATCCTCACTACACCATTCGAAAACTTAATTCATTGTTAAATCGCTTATCCCCAACATTCCTGAAATTTTGAAGTTCCAAAATGTCAAATCACTAATTTTTTTAGAAAGTTGAATCGAAACCTTCGTCGAAATTCGGAGGTACTGTGAAATGGGAAAACCCCAAAAAGTGGACTTAACTGACTAATTTGTGAAGTAGTTAAACTAGTTTTTGGGAAGTCGAAATATCAAATTACAGCCGACTTTATTGGAAATCAGGAGGTAAATTTATATGGACCGTATAACTAAATCATCTTAGGACCACAACAAGCATTTATTCCAAATTTCATTCATTTATTTTGAAAATTGAAATTTGTATTTGAATAAGTTTAGATTTGTTCGAATTGGCCAACTTTGGCACGAATTAACGCCTTCAAACGGCCAATGAAACCGTCACACATTGCCCGAATGTTGCTCTGCTGTATTTTGGCCCATTCCCGGCGAAGCGCTTGCTTGAGGTGATCGTCACTTTGGTATTTTTTAGTGCCAACCTTGCTTTTCAAAATACTCCAGTATTATAGTCCAACGGATTAGTATCCGAAGATTTTGGTGGCCATTGTACGCTGGAAATGAAGCGAGGAACCTCATTTTGTAACCATTTTTTTGGGGGGCGCGTGCTAAGTATTGTTGGAAGGTGTAAGGGCTGCGGCCAAAATACTTGCGTGCCCAAGGCTTTAATACCTCCTCCAGAATATTTTCGCGATAATATTCGACATTTATTCTAATGCCACGTTCCACGGAATCTTCACTCGAATAATTTCAAAAAATGTAAACATGGACGAAAATTCCACCTTTCACATTTTTGGGATACCTTCCGATGTAAATATTCAAAACGCCGACACATGCGCCTCATGTTTTTGGTTCTACGTTCAGAATCCTTTCGATTTTTCCAGTAATTTTGGGACAAATGGAATTTTGTAACAAAGTTTAGAAAAGTCAAATATCTCTTCTGAGACCGATATTACAATTTTTGTGAGGGATAATTTTGTGGATTATTTCAATTGCGTTTAATTATATTTTTTGATGCAATTTTGAACGTTTTTGAAGAAAAGGACCAGAAAGACCCATTTTATGGCTCGCCTGAGGGGTTGCCTTACAAAAATATTCCATGGATTCTTGTCAGTAATATTGCCAAAGACCCTATCTATATAAAATTTATATGTTTTGAGGAATCTTCAATCGGATATTTTTAAAAAGATTAAAAATGGACGAAGGTGGAAGACCTTTCACATTTTTTGGATACCTTTTGATATAATATTCCCCAATTATTCTAAGGCCACGGTCGATTAATATGAGTGGAGAGCAACCATCGGCTGTTATGGCGGCCCCACACTATCGCCGACGCTTGAGTTCTGGTGGCCAACCGAAGGTGACCATTTTTCAGCTGATCTCTTTGGAAGAAGGTGGAAGACCTTTCACATATTTTGGATACCTTTCGATGTAAACTTTTAAAACGCCAATACATGCAAATTTAGACCTACTTTTTTAATATCTTCTATTTTTCGTGTAATTTTGGAAAAAAATCGAATTTTGTAGAACGACGACATTCTTTGTTACAAAAACAAAAAAAAAATAAATAAATAAATAAATAACGAAATACATTTCTCTTCAATGATGCAATAGCTCGTCAGTCAATTATCCACTATTATCCATGATTAATGTTAAATGCTGCATAATTTTTTTGCAATCAACCTGTTCATGACTAGTAGTTTTTTTCTCTCTCTTTTGGCAATTTATCAAACATTGATAGATGGATGACACCTTTGCAGTTATTTAATAATAAACATTTGAAAAGTACATTGCAAACCGGCTCTATAATTAAAAGTAATTAAAAATTAAAAAACAAAACAAAAAAAAAAAAAAAATTATTTATACATTTTATGATGCTTTGTTCTTGCTACAATGCACAAACAATTATACAAAAACAACAGCAACAACAAAAACAATAATTTTGCAAACACCACAAAAAAAGCAACAAATTTAAAACAATAATCTAAAGTGATGATGTCAACCGAAGAGAAAAGAAAAAACACAGCAACATCTACATCGGTTGTTTTATTTGCAATTTGATAAAAAAAACGAAACGAAATGAAATACAATTAAATTAAGTTAATGGAGACTAAATGCAATGGAGTAGATACATATATACTATATAAAAAAACCAGTAAGGAAGGCTCAAAATTCGGGAGGGCCGACTATATGATACCCTACACCATTATGCATATTTAGTAGAACTCTCATAAAAGAAAGGTTTATATTGCAAGTTCTGAGCTCTATGACATATCTGGTACAAAATATCATTATGGTAGAGGTGCATATTCCGAAAGTTGAAGATTTAAAAACCAAATCGGATGAAACATATATATGGGAGACAAATTTGAAATTCTTCCTTCTATGCTAAACTCGGTTGAATTTCGAAAATTCACTTCACATTTGGGCTAATATTAGCTATTTGCTGCACAATAAACCTGAAATCGAATAATGATATATATGGAGGCTATATCCAAAACTGAGCCGATCTTCATAAAATTGAAAACAGCTATTTCTTGGTTGCATCTGATATCTCGTACCAAACATTATTCTTTTATCGTGCACCAAATTTGAAGTACTTATTTCTATATCAAATTCGGTCTGAAGTGCCAAAATTCACACCATTTGGACTGATATTATATATATATGGGAGCTATGGCTATATCTAAACCGATTTTCACCAAATTTGAAGCACATGCTTGTAGGCAGAATTCGGTCAGATATAGCAAAATTCACACCCTTTGGACTGATATTAGCCATTTGGTGCAGAAGAAACCTAAAATCGGATAAATATATATATGGGAGCTATATCTAAATTTGGACCGATTTTCAACAAATTTGAAGCACATGCTTGTAGGCCGAATTCGGTCGTATATAGCAAAATTCACACCCTTTGGACTGATATTAGCCATTTGGTGCAGAAGAAACCTAAAATCGGATGAAGCATATATATGGGAGCTATAGCTATATCTAAACCGAGCTATAGCTATATCTAAACCGAATTCGGTCGGATATAGCAAAATTCACACCCTTTGGACTGATATTAGCCATTTGGTGCAGAAGAAACCTAAAATCGGATGAAGCATATATATGGGAGCTATAGCTATATCTAAACCGATTTTCACCAAATTTGAAGCACGTGATTGTAGGCAGAATTCGGTCAGATGTAGCAAAATTCACACCATTTGGACTGATATTAGCCATTTGGTGCAGAAGAAACCTAAAATCGGATTAAGATATATGTGGGAGCTATAGCTATATTTGAACCGATTTTCACCAAATTTGATGCACATGCTTGTAGACTGAATTCGGTCAGATGTAGCAAAAATCACAATATTTGGACTGATATTAGCCATTTGGTGCAGAAGAAACCTAAAATCTGATGAAGATATATATGGGAGCTATAGCTATATCTAAACCGATTTTCACCAAATTTGAAGCACATGCTTGTAGGCAGAATTCAGTCAGATGTAGCAAAATTCACACCATTTGGACTGATATTAGCCATTTGGTGCAGAAGAAACCTAAAATCATATGAAGATATATATGGGAGCTATATCTAAATTTGGACCGATTTTTACCAATTTCAATGGGGTTCGTCCTTGAGCCAAACAAATGTTATTTAGAAGATTTCATCTCAATCTAATAATAAATCCGACCTGCATTTTGTTTACAAAAATAAATGGACAGACGGACGGACGGATATGCTCAAATCGACTCAAAATGTGATTCTATGCTGATTACCAAAAGGAACTATGGGTCTATCTCGTTTTCTTCGCCATGATACAAACAAATGCACAAAGACATAATACCCTTACCACTATGTGATGTAGGGTATAATAATAAAAAAAGAGACTAACAACCAAAAAAAATTTTCAAAATTTAAAACTCACATAAAAATATTTGTTTTTTTTTTGTCTCCCAATAGCCATATGAGACTGATAAGAAAATACTGCAATAACAACAAAAAAGAAAACTTCTTCAGATATTTTTCTAATTCATTATTTTTTTTATAAATCTTTATTCTCCTTTATCATTATGGTTTATATAAGGTATTTCCAATTTGAGATTTGAGCAATCCAAAATTTCAAATACCTGTTGTTAACCAAGCCGTGGAGAAAACCTGACCAAAAATCCAGCAACAAATCAATTTTTAAAACTAACAAAGGAATATTTGTTGTTGTGGCTGGCATTGGTCATCAGTTATTCGTATTACGTCAATTCATCTTCCAAAAAAAAAAAAAGTCACACAAAAAACCAAAAAACGAGACAGTTGACAGCTAAAACCTGTCACTGATATATTCAAAACTGTTTTTTGAATATCATTTGAAAACAGATATTGCATATCTCTCCCGACACATATAAAGTTTAATTTATTCAATTATGTACAACACTCAAAAAAATCAAATGGGGTGGGGTGGTGGTTTAACAACAAACATATGTTTGATTTGTAAATACATATGTATATGTATGTACATACACACACACCTCGGCCACGATCACATCACGAGTGGATCAGCGGCAACAGCGACACTTTTTTTTGGCTAAACCAAATACCCAAATATTCAGTTATGTGAATTCGATCGGTTTTTGGTTGTTGTTGTTGCTGAATATTTGAGCTTTTAATTCGCTCTCTTTCTCTCCTTCTCGGCTCCCTTTTTAGCACATTCTTCGTTATCAACTCCCCAAATAAAATACCTGTCTTTCTTTTTAGTTGTTTTTTTTTTTGGTTCCAATATCTAGTCGCGACGTTAGCGCCACGGCATTGCCGCCAACAGCGAATTGGTTGGTCGCTCTGAGCAGCTGACTTGGCATTTTTCATTTGTTTTTATTGTTGTTTACCTTGAATAAAAATACGCTTGATTAGTCGTTGTTGTTGTTGTTGTTGCTGTCATTATTATTATTATTGTTTTATGACTTAACTTTGTGTGTTTTCATTAATACAAAGGAATACTTGCACCTACATACATACATTTGGATATTAGATGAGAAATAAAACAAGTAAATAAGCAGCTAAATTCGGCCAGGCCGAACTTTGAATACCCTACACCATTTGGAACGAATTTGGCGATTTTCAAAAAAAAAAAAACTTTAAAAAATTCTGTTAAAATCTTAAAAACACCAAATGTAGCCGTCATATTAGGTTCTAAACGACGTGGACCTGCCCAGGCAACTTTTGTCATAAGCCTTCGGCCATTTCGATGACTCTTTGGGCCCATTCCAATCGACGAGGCTTGTCCGCAGGCAACATTCTTTGCGTCAATTGAATTTTGTACGGGAACAAATGCAAATCAATGCGAATAATCCATTGTAAAGTGGACCGAGCCATGCCCAACTGCGACTTTATGATACCCTACACCACTTTGCTAATTTAGTAGAGCTCCGCATAACAATTAAAAGTTTTTATGGGAGAATTCAATCATACACGCTATGATTATAATTATAATTTAAAGTTCAAAGGACTAAATATGCCGAAGCATCTGTATCTTTTAAATTCGGACTTGTATTCGGATAAAATATATATGGGAGCTATATCCAAATCGGAACCGATCTACATAAAATTTCGCAAAGATATTTCTGAGCTGTATTTGATATATTTCCCTGAATATTGTTGTTACGGAGTGCATATTACGGCGGTGGGTAACAAATATAACATATAACGGATGAACAGTATATATGGGAGCTATAGCTATATCTAAACCGATCTTCACTAAATTTGACATACTAGCTTCTAGACTCAATTCGGTCCTAAGTGCCAAATTCCATCCCATTTGGACAAATATTAGACGTTTGGTGCACAATAAAAGATAAATCGGACGAAGTTATATATGGGAGCTATATCCAAATCTGAACCGATCTCGATAAAATTTGGCACATGTATTTCTGGGCTGTATTTGATATATTTTCCCAAATATTGTTGTAACAGAGTGCATATTACGGCTGTGAAGGACAAAAGTAACAAATCGGATGAATAATATATATGGGAGCTATAGCTATATCTGAACCGATTTCGATCAAATTTGGCATACATATTTTCAGGCCTAATTTGGTTGTATGTGCAAAATTCCATACTATTCGGACTGATATTACACGTTTGGTGCACAATAAAAGGCAAATCGTACGAAGTTATGTATGGGAGCTATATCTAAATTTTGACCGATTATCTCCAATTTCAATAGGGTTCCTCCTTGGGCCAAACAAATGATTTGTGCAAAGTTTCATCTGGATAGGACAATAATTGCGAACTGTACTTTGTTTACAAAAATATATGGACAGACGGACGGACATGCATAAATCGACTGAGAATATGATTCTATGCAGATCATCAGCAGCAGAACTATGGGTCTATCTCGTTTACTCTTGCCTGTTACAAACAAATGCACAAAGACATTATACCCTGACTACCTTGTGGTGTAGGGTATAAAAACCTCATCTAAGAGAAGGGAACATTTTGGAATTGAAACACTTTTTTTTGGAATCCTATTTTCGTATACCAAATCTGTAGAGCCACTGTCAACAATTATCTTCCAAATATTGGAGTTACAAGTGAATCTGTAAAACCAACAACAACAAAACTCTCTCACATGAATTACAGCATCATCACTGACACAGTCAAAGACAATTGAATAATAAATTTTTAAATGAATACAATCAACAGAAAAAAAAAAAAAAAAAATAATAAAAACTAGATAGACTTGATTTGGTTTTTGTCAATGAAAACGAAATGAAGAGCAGCCATCTCAAAAAGTGTTAGAAGACAAAAAAAAAAAAAAAAATACGACTTTTAAGTTTTATGGTTATGACACAGAAATGAATTGATGTGCGAAGGGATGACAGAGAAGAGAACTAAACAAATGCATAAATATGTGTTTGTTGTTGCTTATTGCGTTTCATTTTGGAAGCTGTGTATGAGCGTCTGTGTGTGAGCTTCAGATGATGACGTGATGGTTGATGCGTTCATTGTGGTTTGTGTGCGAACGATTTCAATATTTATTGTTTGATGGTTTGACATTTAAGTTGTATGCATTGTTTTGTAGGTTGGGGCTCTGTTTTTTGTTAGATTTCCACAAAAAAACACACTAATTTAAAATCATGTTTCAATCATTGGGAATATTAAAAATTGATGTCATTTGGATTATAAATTTATTATTTTTTTATTTTAAATTGTTTTAAATTTTTTTTTTGCGGTTAAATTAATTATTTTTATGTTAAATTCAATACTTTTATTTATAAAAAAATGAAATATTTTCCCCTTTTTTTAAATAAAATCCACCGAATTCTGTTCAATACAGGAAAATAATAATCAAGCTTGAATGTCAAAGGATTGTATTTGGTATAGAAATGGAAAATTTGGAATAAGTTGTCAATAATTTTGTTTAGATTTTCAAAATAATGTGTTATGGAGCGTATAAGTACTGACAACACTCATACGCATATTGTAATAATCTAAACTGGACTGTATGATATGGGCTTATCAAACCTTATTAAGAGCCAGTTTCCTTACATTTGTACCCGGCTGGTGCGTATGATTGTCGTCCACACTAATACGCCGCCAAAACAAACGAAAAATCCCAATTAATACTACTTTATTACTGCGGTTCCCCAAACTAAGGACCGGTTTTTGTATGACAAAGGCGAAAAGATAAGACCATTCCAAATTTGGTTTTTCAAATTTTGAGTTTATCTCAAAAAAATATAAATCTTAAAAAATCATTTGAAATAATATTACCCTTTCGCCGTTAATTTTCGTATTGTCATAACGAGAAATATGCCCTAGAATGGAGTTAGTCCATTTTGCATTTTTCTTCACAAAATCATTGGAAAAAATTATGTGTGCACGCATTTGCATTTATATACGGCTGCGAGTATAAGTTGCAAGTTGTTTGTTGCCTGGTGGTGGTCTCAATCTTCCCCGCTTTTCCTCTTCCTCCTCCAAAATATATGACTTCTTGCCACAAACGTTTTTATAAATTTATTATTAATTATTATTTTTATGTTATTTATAAAAAAATGAAATATTATCCCCTTTTTTTTTAAATAAAATCCACTGAATTCTGTTCAATACACCAAAATACCAATTTATTCCTATCCATCATACGCCCCATTGTCCTTTGCTTTTAAAATAATTTGTAACACTCATACGCCATGTGTTGGGGGGCAATAAAACACAAAATTGACATATTTCTCAGCGATGTATTTTCCAATTTCATCTGTGATTTATCATAATTGCCATCTTGAACGATTTCACAGCCTCAACAGAAAACATAAAACCAAGAGAAAATAAGAAAATTAAAACAGATTTTCTTGGTTTCTTACCTCCACAGAAAGATCAATTAAGATTTCGTTTTTCTTCATCTCGAAATTCTCCCCCGCCCACTCTCTCCTCCACCATAACTGATTGCATTTCTTAAATGGCAAATGAGATTGCATTCGGCAATCCTTGTGACATGCATTCGAGTTTTTTTTTTCAATTTTTATTGACAATGTTTAATCAATTATTAATAATGTTGTATCTCAGAGTACCAATGTGGGTGTGCGTGGGTGTGTTCGTGTGAATTTTCCTCCATTTGTGTGTGTTTTTTTTCTGCTGTTCTCCACTGTTTTTGCTTTTAATGAGGGTGGTTTTAATTAATTTGTTTTCAATTAAAAATGATTTTAATTAATTTACATGATATTGTGGTTAGCCTCGGCGATAAGGTTTTGATTGAATTATTTATTTATTGTATTCATTAAAGAAGACACACTCTATGGTGTGCGGTGAACAATAGAAGCTGCTGGTTAATAATCCGTAAAGAAAAAAATTATGTAATTTCAGAAAACAATAAATAAGAATTAATACCATAGAATATTTCACAATGTTATTAGTATTGAAAAAAAGTGGCGAATCAGCTGAAATAAAATTAAAAGAAATTCTGGCATTGAAATTGGTTTTATTTGGGTCACATTTAGAGGGACCTATTTTGTTTGTAAAATAGAACCAAGCTGTGTATGATTTCGTAGCTAGAGTTTGACTATGTTCGAGTTTTTTTTTAGAAATAATTTGGACATGAATGCTCGTCTAGATTATTTCAGATAGGGGAAATGCATAGAAATGTATTTTAAAAGCATTTCGCAAAAAAAAAAAATAAATAAATAAATAATTTTTCCATGTCTACGACCTTGTCTTGTCTATGCCTCAGATTTTAGAATATCATTTTAGAAAAAAAGAATGATTCGGAATCTGTCCTGTAATTGTGATAAAATGAAATATCGCGTTGTAAAAAATATTATTGTAGAAGAAAGTGAAAGTGTCCCATCTTTTTATACCCTCCACCATTCTATGGAGAGTTGACCCTACAAAGTATATATATATATATATATATATATATATTATAGTTTATCAGTAGGTTTTCGTATAGCCCACATATAACGGTACCTCCCGATATTCGGTATTTTCATGATATTAGCGACAGTATTTACCGGAATTATTTCATATTTAAAGTTAGTAATTAGTTAGTAATATGAAATAAATTTTTGTATGCTGGTCCATGTTTTCGTATAGCCCCCATATAACGGTACCTCACGATATTCGGTATTTTCATGATTTCAGCGATGTTATTCACTGGAATCGTTTCAAATTTCGTATTGAAAGATCTTAATGGTTACTACAACCTATGGAAAAAATCGTATGAAGGTCTACGTCTTCGTATAGCCTCTATATAACGGTACCTACCGAAGTTTGGTATTTTCGTGATTTTAGCCACATTAATTACCCCAATTATTTCAAATTTCGTTTTTGACGTTCGTGATGGTTGCTACAGCCTATGACAAACATTTTTGTATTCGTGTAGCCCCCTTATGACGGTACCTCCCGTTACTCACTATTTTTATAATTTTTGCGACATTATTCGCCGAAATTGCTTCAAATTTGGTATTTGAAGTTCGTGGTTGGTACTACAGCCTATGATAAAAATTTTCGTTTACAGGCCCACGTCTTCGTATAGTCTCCACATAGCAGTTTTCATTTATGTGGTGGTTTCTGGAAGTTTTTTTTTTTAATTTTCAAGTTCCTTCCAAATGGTGGTGGGGGCCTATGATACTTGTCAATGTGTGTATGCCACAAACAAATTTACATGCAGATCAAGGCTTTAAAAATATAGAAGTCCTCAACACAAAAATGCGAAACACCACGAATTCCTGCTGGGATCTAGGAACCTAAAAAAAATCTAGAAACATTCAAAGTTAAGCACCGGTATTTAGGTTAATTTCACAAAATTTAAGGTGTAAAAAATATTGCTTTTCAAAGTTTGCACCAACAATTTTGCCGCTTTATTCTGGCCATAAGTCTATTGAGGAACAAAAAAAAAAATAAATAAATAAATAAAATAACATTTATTATAATGGTAAAGGGTGAATGTTACTTTTGTCAATTGGTATACGTCGCAAATTGTGGAATATTCATTTCAAGACTCACAGTAGAAGAGAATCTTCAGAACGCAAATTTCAGAAATTTCTGAGGGATTTTCCTTACATATGTTTGGACTACCGGGTGATGAGTTTATAGTTCTAAGGACCTGAAAATACAAAGAAAATATTTATATTTTATTATTCGTGAAAGTTTAATACTAAGAATTCGGTTCACTAAAGAATGTACTTGAACGAAGTCCAAAATGTACCTTAGAAATAACCAAACTCAAAGCTGCAGCATTAAAAGTTGTAATTCAATGCAAAAAATTCCCTTCTTCTTTGGATGTGGCCCCAGGAAATATGGACCATATGATCGTTGTCCATGCTTATATGCCACAAATAAACCGCAAAACATTACTAGAATCTGCAGGCATAAATTATTTGAAAAAAAACCTGGCCACCAGGGGTTATATGTCGTATGAGTACTGCCAGTGTGTATACGTCACGAATACGAGCATAAAACCTTAATATTCAAAATTTCGATAAAGTCACAAGACACAAAAAATATGGATTTTCATTTAAAAATTCATGTGGTATATACGGCTGCGGGACAATTCTTTTAAAAAATATAATTTTTTTACATAAGTTTTTATTTTAAAAAAAGCTACCAGGGACTCCATTGCGTATGATTGCTGTCAATATGGCGTCGTCGCGAATACGAGCATAAAACCTAAATATTTTATGGGATTCCATAGAAACATTGAAGTGTCTTCAATAAAAAGCAAAAGTCCATTGTCTACATGTAGCGTATACGTACTGTCAATGCGTATACGACCTTAATATCCATAACATATCCATAACTTCAAAATACGATTTTTTCAATAATAAATTTTTAAGAATTTTTTTTTTAGTTTTTTCTTGAGTATCACAAATTTTATTTAAAAAAACTAGTTTTTACATCTTCTTCCCTTCACATTTCACTTTAATTTAATTGAAAAACTACAACAGACAGCAACAACTCTCTCATTTCCATCCTCAATTTGAATGGTAATTTTTCAATTTTTGACACACATAAAATGGTCATCAATTTTCCAATAGAAGCCCAGCGACACACAACCAACCTCCCCTAACCCTCACCCAAAAGATCCCCAAACTGACCATTACATTAATGAAATACAATGAAGGCAAGCAGGCTTCTTTTCCGACTTTTGTTCGCACATGCAGCTTTCGTTGACATTCATAGGCCTTGTGGATCCCATAGCATATTGTACAAGCAAATACCTGTAAGAGCCATGCATACACATAGTGTTACATGGTCTGCTGTATATAATCCCTGTGATCTTTTTTGCTTTGTTGTTTGTGTTGATATGCACAAAATACACACACACGCGAACACACATAAGTGGCATGGCATGGCAAACATTAATCCACATCAATTTTATTGCTGTTCCAATAATGTCAAACTATTTTGTTGCTGATTCATGCAAACTTTCGTGCATACATACACATATATTGAGAAGATGTGTGTTGGTATGTGTGTGGTTTTGTTGTTTTCATATAAAATACACTTTGCATGCATGTCAATCGATGTATGGCCAAAAACATGATAATCCCTGCAGTGAGGTACAGAGAGAGAGGGAGAGTGTGCCTAAGGCTTGAATGTCAAAGAAACTAATTCTATTTGGAAAATTTGGATAGTTGTCTCTAATTTTGTTGGGATTTTCAAAATAATGTCTTATGGAGCGTATGAGTACTGACAACCCTCATACGAATATTGTAATAATCTAAACTGGGCTCTTTGATATGGGTTAATCAAACCTTATGAGGTACAGAGAGAGAGAGAGAGAGAAATGGAAAATTTGGAATAAGTTGTCAATAATTTTGTTTAGATTTTCAAAATAATTTGTTATGGAGCGTATGAGTACTGACAACACTCATACGCATATTGTAACAAGTAAGCAAAGGCTATGGTCGTGCGGGGCCGACCATGTGATACCCTACAACACTACAATATATTAAAAGCCCCATTATGTCCAAATCTATTTTGGAAGATTTCGTTTTTGAAATTATGTCACGGAACACTACCCAGATATTACCCTTAGCATTTTGACCAGGAATATTTGCCCAATATTTATGCATTTCATGGTGCTGTTAGTTGTTGTGGTCTAAATATAATTACAGCTAAATATAATCCAATGGTCATTCTTCCCTGTCCTTAACTCTCTTCACAGGCGTGTTTATTGGCTTCAATTGTTTTGTCAGGAAATTTTTTCTCTTTTTGGTTCATTTGAACCCCTAAATATATTTCGATCATCTCCAAAAGTAAGAGTCTCCTCTCTGTATCTCCAAATTTACACTCATCTATATGATTTACTTGTCTACGATATTTGGCTATATTCGTCAACGAAATCAGCATAAAAAAGCCAGAAGTTCGCCCTTTGTGCACTTCGGATATCGCCTGTTAGTAATGTTGGTATTTTTTCACACAAAAATTGTGCTGCATTCCACCCGCCGTCCTAAACTCTAACTTCATGCGATATTTCGTGTCCTTTGGTTTCTATTTGCGACCTTTAAAACGGATGCAAAATCAGGAATATTTTTAGTTGTTGTTCCTGTATTACCCTATGACCATCAACATTGGAAGGCTTCTGCCCAGCCTTAAGCTCTTGCCCCATGCTAATTTCCGCGTCGATTGGTCCACAATTGCGACCTGTAGAGCAACTGCAAAATCTGGAATTTTTTCAGTTTTTGGTCCATTTCGACCCCTAAATATTATGCGATCAGCTCCAAAAGAAATAGGGTTCAATTCTGACCTTAACCCCACCTCCATACTAAATTTCGTGAAGATCGGGCCAAAATTGCGACCTGTAGAGTGATTACAAATTAACATGGACAGACGGACGGACTAGATCAGCTCAGCTCGGCGAGATAGGAAGATCCACATATATTCCAAAAACGTTTTTTAAATGTTGAGTTTATCTTAAAAAATTATAAATCCTAAAAAAATCATTTGAAATAATATTACCCTTTCACCGTTAATTTTCGTATTGTCATAACGAAAAATATGCCCTAGAATGGAGTTAGTCCATTTTGCATTTTTGTCTTCACCAAATCATTGGGAAAAATCATGGGTGCACACATTTGCATTTATATACTGCTGCGAGTATAGGTTGCAAGTTGTTTGTAGCCTGGTGGTGGTCTCACTCTTCCCTGCTTTTCCTCTCCCTCCCCTCCTCCCATGTATGTGACTTATTGCCACAAAAACGTTTTGCAACTACAACTCTCAACGTTTGCCTTGCTGCTGCTGCCGTGGTGGCTGTTATTATTTACATAGTACAACATAAGGCACTCATTCAACCTCATGCACACATATATACACACACACAAACATGTACACACACACTCACACTGTAGAACGCAATTGACCTAGTTTTTCCAATATTCTGCGCAGTGTGCTGTTTTGTTGGTTTTGCTGTTGTTTTTGAAATAGATATTTCATTTGCTACCAGGCTATGGCGACAAAACATCAGCTCCCTTTTGGCTGCTAGGATTGAGGATGATGATGAAGAAGAAGAAGAAAAACGAGGCAAAACGAAACGAAATCAAACGAAATAATTGTGTTAGTTGCATTTTCGTTTTGTTATGGTGTGTGCAGATTATTATTGTGCCAGTAGTGCCAAGAAATACCAAAGAGAAGTGAGAGAATGTGTTAAGACCTACATTGCCTTCGCTCTCTCTCTCTCTCCCTCGCTATGTTTCTCTTTCCATGTGTATGTGCCCAACTCACGTGACGATGAGAATTTTGTACATTTTATGGTCCTGCGCAAAGGCCATAAACAAACTGAAATCACAACAAATTGTGCCCCCCGGACTAGCTCAGTGCCCTGCCCCCAGCCTGAAGTATGTTTGTGGGTCACATCTAAAATATCTGTCCCATATGGATGGAAATTCAACATTTATGGGTTAGCTTTTGTTGCTGAGGACCAAAAATGTTGACGAAGCTGCTTCAGCTGCTGCTGTGGCAGCATGTGACACCAGCACTTGACCAAAAAACAAAAAACAAGAAAAAAAAAATTGCAATGTTCGCTGGCCCTGATGTAACGAAAAAAAAAAGTCAGACGGTAATAGCTTTGCTTAAAAAAAGACATAAAGAGTGCAAAAGAGTGTTCAGCCGCAGCATATTTAAAATGTGTTCGGTTTTTTTTATCGCTGCGAACCAAACGAAAACATGGCAAAATATTTATATTCTGTTTGCATGGCATGCATCTCTTGGTATATGTCCTTGAGGCCTTTTAAACGTCATTGAATGCAGCAGCAGCAACAACATCACAAAAAAAGTTTGAAAATTCATGCCTACCCATGAACAATAACAAAGCATAGAAATAAACAAATGTTAAGTGTTTTTTTGATGGTTGTTGGTAAGAGCAGAGAAAACAAAATACAAACAAAAAATGGAAAACATTTACAACTTGATTTAGTGCTGCGGTAAAGCCAGCCAGCCATCCAGTTATGGCCTTTTGAAATTTTAGAAAAATATGTTTTAGTAGAAAGAATATAATATTGGCTTTGTTTTCGATGGGGTCAAAGCGTGTGGAAAATAATGATATATTGGATCATAAAATGTGTGGGTTGCATTTGCTGCATTGAAAATCACAAAATACAGAAGAGACTTGAGCCACCATATTGTTATCCACCAGGGCGTATGAATGCGTATACAAAGTATCCGTCACCTTGAACAATTTTTGCTTCTCAAAATCAATTTAAATTTCGTTCAGTGAATACAGTTTAAAATCAGGGGGAAAAATTAGCCAAAATCTCAACATAAATGGAAAGGGTAATAAAAATAAAAAAACATTAATGTCACGTAAATACATAAGACGGCGTATGCGTATTGTCAGTACTCATACGCACATTACTCCTTATTGAACTTTCTATCTTTCTTTGGAGGAGGTATATGCTTTTCTTAAGATTTCATAAGTTTTTTCCAGAGGTGATAAGATGAAGTTCATCTTTAAGATTCCAAACCAAAGGAAGGATTATTTAAAAATTCTGAAACTTGAAAACCTAAACACCCTGAAACGGCCTACCAAGAGGATAATCTTCCAAGAATTCCTAAAAATTGAACTATTTTACGTTTTTTATAGGCAATTTTGCTACAAATTCTATTACCTATAAATGAATATTCTCTACAGGCATTTAAAAACAAGTTTTATTCAAACCTCAGAGCGTATGAGTGTTGTCACTGTTCATACGCACCCTCCTCCTTGCTGAACTTTGGAGGATGGATATTTATTCCTTCGGATTTTGTAGCGTTTTCTCCAGAGGGAAGCTTAAAGCAATTTCCAAATTGGCCACGAGTACCCAAGGGCCCTGGAATTTAATTAACAATATCCGAGAGATAACGTTTTTTAAAATTTTCTTAAAAAATTAAAACTTTTGAGATTTTGTGCAGCAATGTCTTTGAATATCAAATTAAGTCATTTTTGTGATGCTCTAAATTCGTACGCTGTAGCGTATACGTGCTATCACTGCTCATTCGCCCCATCGTACTTGATGAAATATTCTTCCAATGTTATGCCTTTCTTTGGAGGATGGATATATCTTTCTCAAGATTTCATATCTTATTTCCGGGAAGAAGTTTAAACGAATTTCAAATTGGTCATGAATATTCAAATACTCCGAAAATTCAAGGAATACTCTAAAAAATACAGAGAAGATTCTTTTGGAAAAATCCGTTTAAATATTTAAATATCTACGATTTTTGAGTAGGCCATTTCCCTCTATATTCTAAAACCTATTACTGAATATTCCCACCTTTTTTCTGATATTGTAAAACACTCCCTTTAAATTCAGGATATTCCAACAAATATTGGTTTAAATTTAAATATCTACGATTTTTGAGTGGGCAATTTTCCTCTAAATTCTGAAACCTATTACTGAATGTTCCCACCTCGAAAATGTCTCTAAATATCAAATGCAAGACATTTTGTGAAACGTTACATTCATACACGTATACGTGTTATCACAACTCATACGCGCTCTGCTCCTTGCTGAAATATCTACCAACTTCCCATTTGTCTTTTGGAGGATGAATATTCTTCTACTTAAGATGTCTTCAATGTTTTTCAAAATACGAGTTTCAATGTTTCCTGAAACTTAAAATTTTTAAATTTTTTTTGATGCCGGAAATGTCATTAAACGCTCGAAGCTTTACTGTATGTCCGCTGAATTTTATTTTATCAATTTCTGAAAGTCGTACAATATTCGGGGTACTTGATATTTTTATGATTTTGGAGTTTTACAAATTTCTCAAACAAAAAAAAAGTTTGACTCGTCGTAGTGCCTTTAAATTTCAAATGTGAGCGTGTAAGTGTTGTACATTGTCATACGCCCACTAGTCCTTGCAGTTAATGAATTATGAAATATTTTGAATATTATGGCGTATGAGTAATCTCATTACTAATACGTGAATTTCAGTTGGTGAGTTTTGAAAATTTCTTCTCATAATTTCTTCTAATTTTCCATTAAATTACTTTCCTCCACCAAAATAATTTAGGTCGTTTTCTAATTCTCGTTTTTTTTTTTAGCTAGAACTAACGTATTTTCCCTTATATTATTTTGGAAAATCTATTTTTCCCCTCACCCCATTTCCTTCCTCCAAAAAAAGTAGGTCAAATTGCAGTGTAATCATTTTCAGTGAGTTTTGTTGTAGTTATTGTTGCTGCTGCTACTGATACCTACCTACCTACCGATGCCATAACTTATGCTTATGGCCAAATAAATAACGATTACGATTAAAGATAATATGCTATGCAATCGTGTCAGAAGGTGGGGGGTAAGCATATTACTATTGGTAATGTTATTATATTTTCTGGTAGAAGCCATTATGATTAGATGACTAGCCATGACAGCTGGTAATTTTTTCAATATATTTTTTTTGTTCTATGTTTTTCGGAATATGAAGTAAAATGAAGGCATTTTATGAGTAATTACTTTTGGCTATGATAAAATTTATGATGTTGTTTCGGACTTTGTTTTCTGGTTATGGGGTTGAACAGAATATTGAGTAGCAAATATAATTAAATTTTGGGAAATAATTGTAATTTTTTTGGAAGCAAAGTAGGAGTTTAATAGATTTGATATTTAAAAAAATGCTATGGCTAAGGACTCGTTGTAAATGTACTCCCTTTTGGCGGGGTGCGTATGATAAGGGTCAACACGTATACGCCACATAGGACTTTTTTACTTTGGCTATCAGGTAAATATTAAATCATAAAAAAAACTTGGAAAAATATCTATATTTTTTAAATTTTATAAATCGTTCAAAAATTTTAATGGATACCACGAAAAACGACAGGACACAAGGATTGTAGGGATTTTTTAATTTATTTAATTTAATTTTATGAAACGTCCCATTATTTTAATGAGTACCTCGAAAGAAGATAGAATACAACGACTGAACGGATTTTAAAGTTTGAATTTTTTTTTATTTTTACATTTTTGAAATGCCAAATATTTAGTCAAGATATTTCCTATAATTAGAAAGCTTTTTATGGTGCGTATGATGAGTGTCAACACGTATACGCCACATACCATAAGATTATGGAATCTTCTGTAGGATTTGTTTTTGAGTTTGGCTAAATTCATTCACATTTTCAATGTATCATATAGAAATTGAGTAAAACACACTGTGCAACACAAAAAAAAAAAAAAATAATTTCGGGAGAATCCAGCAGATTATGAAATAGAACTAAAAAAGAAGACACGTGTATTGGTGTTTTGAAAATTTACATCACAAATATCCCTAAATGGAAGGGGCATGTGTCGCCGCCTTCAAAACTATTGAAAATTTTTGGATTAAGATTTCTCGGAACATGGGCATTTTAGGTATATAGTGTCTTCGGCAATATTGTAGATAAAAATATGAGGAAATTTTTTTGTCGAATACCTTAACCCTCAATGGTGACAAAAAGTAACCCCTCTTGTAAGTCAAAATGTTCCACAAAATAGTTTGTCGTACAATTCTTCTACAGGTCCTAGAAGACATTCAAAGTTGAAATCTTAACTAAAAGCCAGCAACATAAAAATATTATAAACCTATTTTAGTCTTAAACCTATGCTGCATATGAGTTTATGCAAAAATCTCCTACAAAATATTGTTCTAGAAGAATAGCGTCGAAGACAAAAATATTTCTCATCAAATTTCACTGTATGTTCTCAAAGAAAACAAAGTCAAATGGCATAATTTTTACATTTTTTTTAATTTTATTGATCGAAATCAAAAAATGTCGGAAATAGCATCAAATTTTAGAATAAGTTTATATTTGTTCGAATTGGTCACCTTTGGCAAGAACCATGGCCTTCAAACGTCCACTGAAACCGTCACACGTTGCCCGAATGATGCTCTGCGGTATTTTGGCCCATCCCCGGCGAAGCGCTTGCTTGAGGTGACCGACACTTTGGTATTTTCTAGTGCCAACCTTGCTTTCCAAAATACTCCAGACACAATAGTCCAACGGATTGGTAATCGGAGATTTTGGTGGCCATTGTGCGCTGGAAATGAAACGAGTAACCTCATTTTGTACCCATTCTTGGGTGGCGCGTGCTGAGTGCAATGGTGTTGAATCCTGTTGGAGTGTTCAAATGTTTGCTTGCCAACTGCTTTAATACATCCCCAGAATATTTTCGCGATATTCGCGGCATTTATTCTGATGCCACGATCGATTAATACGAGCGGAGAGCGAGACCATCCTGGCCGGCGCTTGAGTTCTGGTGGCCAACCGAAGGTGCACCCCTAGAATATTTTCGCGATATTCGCGGCATTTATTCTGATGCCACGGTCGATTAATACGAGCGGAGAGCGACACCACCATGGCTGGCGCTTGAGTTCTGGTGGCCAACCGAAGGTGCACATTTCAGCTGACCTCTTTGGAAAGTAAACACGATAATTTGTGTTTTTTCTCATCGGAGGAAACCAAATTCGGCAGTTCACTACTTTCGGTCAAGCGGAGCAACTTTCCAGCTCTTCTGAGTCTATTTTCTTTCTGTTGCGGCGTAAGTTTTTGCACTTTTTGGAATTTTAATGGTTTTGTCCCGAGCTGAGTTTTTAATATTTGCCGAATGGAATATTGAGATGTGTTCTGCTCACGAGCCATTTTTCGGCCACTGCGATGCAAGTCGCTTCTTTACTTTTCGAAGCATTTCTGCTGATGTTGCTGTTTTCTTCCTCTGTCCACTTCCTTGACGTCGGGCTACGCTACCAGTAACACGGTAACGAGGTATAACGGTATGAGACACGAAAGTTTTATTCACATTTAAATGCTGGAGTGCTGTAACGATAGCCACTTGTGGTTTTTCAGCCAAATATAAAGAAATAACCCTATCAGGCTTTAATTTCATCACGAATAACTTTTTTTCTGGAAAATTCCCACCAAAATGCTTTTGTACGCTTGTAAACAATATAATGAGCTATCGCTGGAATAATTTTAACAGATGTCGGACGAGTGGCTTAGAAATTATAGCAGTCTGAAATTGGTTGAATTTTTTTCATCTCACCCTGTATATCAGGTTAATATTTGCATCAATAATCCAAAAAAAAAAAAAAAAAAAAACAGATAAAATATTCCCAAATTCCCTGCCTTTTTTCAAGGTTCACGCCTTAAAGTAACATAAAATCTCGTTTTTGGCAGAAAGTGTCAAAAGAAGAAATATTCTACACAAAATTTAACTATAAATCTCAGAATAAACCATATATCTGTGAAAAATAGTTTTTATAAAAATTACGTTCGAGTTTTATGTACCACAAGTGAGAATGATGTGTTTGCTTTTTTACATTGATTTTGGCACTTTTCAATCCAAGTCATTCAATTTTGGGGCAAAATGTCAATGTGTCAGAAATGTGTTTATAAAACATATCTCATGTAAAAATATTACAAAATTTTGGAAATAAAAACTTGGTACATTTTTGAAAAAATTAACACTATTTCCCAATTCGTTACAAATATTATTATAATATTCCCGATTCCAAATTGATTTTTTTCTTTAATTTTAGAAAAAAAAATATTCCCACAATCATTGCAGGGCATTAACAATATTTATTTAAATCAACCATAAAATTGGTCATTTAATTTGTATGGTTTTAAGAAAAATGTTTCTCAAATAAATCATAATACAATTAAAGCACTATTTTTTGTTGCTTTAAGAAAAGATTTCCCAATTAAATCATAACATAATCAGAAATCTCGAAAAATGATAACCAAAAGAAATGAGTTTTTTTAAATACCAGCAGTTTTTTTAACAAATGGCTTAAAATTAATAAAATATGCACATTAATATCCATAACAAATTAATTGGGCATATGTAGGCATCTATGTGTGTATCAACACTCAAAAAATACTCTTTCTTTGTGGAATTCTCTTCCCTCTCCTCCCCTCGCCCAGCACTCAACTCATTATGAGTACAATTTTCGTCATGATTTTATTTACATAAATCTGGAATTTTCAAAATATACACACGCATGCACATAGCAGACAGCCGTCATTCCCTCCAATGACCAATTGTCGGCTTACAACTCAACATCAAACCCATTTGCCATAAAAAATAAATCGTTCAAGCCATCCACATGCAGTTGGTGACTTATCGCTTTCGCAGCCGTTAGTTATGAATTTTGAACATTGAAATGACTTACCAATTATGCACAAAAAAAAAAATGAATACAAACATAACTCCCAACCTATATAATTGTATATGTAATCAAACACACGCACACACACACACACAAATACATGTACATAAATATAGTTTTTCCCCATATACAAATTGGCCCATTTCTAAACCATTTGTTTTGGCATTCAATCGGACATATTTAACTTCTTTTTGATTTTTGTTGTTGCCTTATTTCTTTATAAGTATTTGTTAATTATTGACAAAAATGTGATTTAAAAATGAGAGAAGTAGAAGAAGAACTACAACAAAACAACATAGAAAATATGCAAGGTATAACCTCTCAGCAATGGACATTTTTTTGAGGTAGACTTTAAGTAGCCATAGCTAGAGTTATGAATGAGTTATGCTAAGCTCTCAGTTATGCCAGTTATTATAACATGTTTGGCAGGGCTGGGAAGTTCAAATTTCAAAAATATACAAAAAAGCTAATTTTTTTGGCTGTAGTGGTACTTTATCATACAAGAATGTCCTCCACAGACAGAACACTTTTACAAAGTTTTCAATTTATAGCTGACGTTGGTCATCATGAGAAAAAAGAGTCATCATGAGGAAAAAGAAATATTGTTATACATCTCTGGAAAATTTATAGAATGTTTTCTGGGAAGTGGAGACGTTTAAAACTTCTTCTAACTACAGAAAACTATTATTATAGACAAGACTTGTATTTACAGGGTGAGATAAAAAAATGCAACAACGTCAAGCGCCATAAATGTTACATTTTTTAAATTTTGTTGCGATGAAAGCAAAAAAAAAAAAAAACGGAAATAGCATCAAATTTTAGAATAAATTTAGATTTATTTGAATTGGTCACCTCTGGCACGAACTATGGCCCTCAAACGGCCAATAAAACCGTCACACGCTGCCCGAATTTTGCACTGCGGTATTTTGACCCATTACCGGCGAAGCGCTTGCTTGAGGTGATTGACGAAGTTTAGTGCCATCCTTGCTTTTCAAAATACTCCAGACACAATAGTCAACTGGTTCTGGTTCTGAGACCTGTTGGAATATCCAAGGTCTGCGGCCAAAAAAGTTTGCGTGTCCAAAACTTTAATACACCCTCCAGAATATTTTCGCTATAATATTCCTCATTTATTCTGATACCACGGTCGATTAATGAGAGCGGAGAGCGACCATCGGCTGTCATGGCGGCCCAAACCATCACCTTGGCCAGCGCTTGAGTTCTGGTGGCCAACCGAAGGTGTACATTTTCATCTGACCTCTTTGGCAAGTAAACACGATCACTTTGTTTGTTTACAAACTGCTGGACAACGAATGTTTTCTCATCGGAGAAAACCAAATTCGGCAGTTAACCACTTTCGGTCAAGCGAAGCTACTCTTTAGCTGTTTTGAGTCTATTATCATTCTGTTGCGGTGTAGGTTCTTGCACTTTTTGGAATTTCAATGGCTTTACCCCGAGCTCATTTTTCAATAATTGCCAAATGGAATATTGCGATATGTAGTGCTCACGAGCCATTTTTCGGTCACTGCGACGCGGGTTCCGATCAAGTCGCTTCTTTACTTTTTGAAACATTTCTGCTTATGTTGCTATTTTCTTCCGTCCACTTTCTTGACGTCGGGCTACGCTACCGGTATCACGGTATCTAGCGATGGAACGCGACACAAAAGATTTATTCACATTTAAATGCTGGAGTGCTCTAACGATAGCCACTTGTGGTTTTCCAGACAAATATAAAGAAATCACACTGTTACGCTTGAATTCCATCACGAATAACTTTTTTTTTTGGGAAAATTCTCAACAAAATGCTTTTGTACGCTTGTAAACAATATAATGAGCTGTCACTGGAATAATTTTAACAGCTGTCGGACGAGTGGCTTAGAAATGACAGCAGCCTGAAGTTGGTTGCAGTTTTTTCATCTCACCCTGTATAGACAAGCTTAACCAATAGAAGCTAGAGAATAGACCTTTCGTTTGTAGGCAACATTAGGAAGGCCCTTCAATTTTTCAGTATTTATAACTTATATACATAATTTTACTTTTTTAATTATACAAACCTCCCATCTCTGGCACTTAACTCTCTTTTCCCAACTTCCTCTCCTCTTTTCTCTCTTTCTATTGGGGGGTGAGCTTAACAAAATGCTAACATATTTTATGGTGTGAAGTTATGTGTGTCAGATATGAATAAAATTTGAAAAATGTTAGCACAACATAAATGGCTTGCTTTGCATTTGTTTTTGCTCTTCTCATTGGCTCTCCTTAAGGAGAGTGAGAGCTTTAACGGAAGCTCAATTTTAATGTTGTAATTATGTGTGTTGAAGACTTGATCATTAAAGAAAATTAAAGAAATTAATTTGAATGAAATGATAGCATTGAAAGAGAATTGAGTTTTAAATGGCATACAGGGTGAACCAGTAGAAATAACCCTAATAAAAATAAAAATGATAGTAGTGAAAATAATGATAAACTTTATGGTAGGAATTGTCAAATAATATTCAAAAAATTGAAAAAAAAAATATTCAAAAATATTCTAATGATTTTCGCCACATTTTTTCACGGATTTGTCTAAAAATTGATATTTGTAGGTCATAATAACTTTGAGTTCCGGTGGCGAAACATTGTATGTATAGGTCCACGTTTTTATTTAGGCCCATGTAACGGTACCTCTCGATATTTGGAATTTTAATGATTTTCACCACATTCTTCACGGCTTTGTCTAAAAATTGGTATTTTTGGTTCATTATGTGTTCTAGCTCCAGTGGCAGAACATTGAATATTTAGACCCACGATTTCCTATAGCGCACATATAACGATACCCACCGATATTATGTACTTTGATATTCCTTTACCCACAAAATATTTTCAATTTTCATATTTTAGAAGATTTGGTAGATGACATTCCTTGATGTATAAAATAGTTCTTTTTTTTTCGAACTGTTTTTTTTTTTCAATGTCACACTTTTTGGGCAAATGATCGGTATGTGCAATTAAATCTGACAATTAAACCTTTCCAAAATGGTGCGAATGTGTGAATATCGTTTTTTGAATCCAGATATGTGTAAAAATTGCTGTGTACTACTTAAACTTATTTAATCGTCTGCTCTTTTTCTACTCCTATTTTAATACATATTGTAATTAAAAAAAAGTATATCTTAAATATTTCTAGTATTATTATTTTTAAATTTCCCATTTTTCCCTTGCACCACTGTAAAAGCTTTTGGACACAGAAATTCATTTAAAGTCATTTTGTTATTTCGTGACTTTAACTCCTAATCTACTAATACAGCAATTTAAAGAGCGGCCAAAAATATAATAAGTATTGCTCTCATACTCATCTCGGAATAAAATATAAAGAGCTGTAACACAACGACAATTCTCCATTTACTCACAACAAAACTTTAATATGAAGTGGTGTTGACTGTGTCAAACAAATACATCGACACACACACATAGAGCAGAACATCCCCAAACCCACCAAAAAAAAGAAACAAAAAACAGATGAGCAAACATATTCTCAGTAAGAGTAAAACACGAACAGCCGCAGCAACAACAACAACGAATTGGGCGCATTTGACACACATATGAATGTGGGGCCAGCCATTCGTTTGACTTCGTTCGTTCGTTCTTCGTTCGTTCTTTATTGTTGTAGATTTTTGTTTTGAACACAAAAGCTTATCTAATGTGTGTTGAGTTAGGTATTTTTGGTGAGTTTGTGATTTGTATTGCTGTTGTTGTTTTTGGAGATGTTGGGTTCTTTTTTGTCTGCACATCCCAAGAGGTGACGACAGTCAGCCAGCAAACAACAATAACAGCAACAAAGAGCTACCAATACTGTAGCAAAATTTGTTTCAAGTTATTTAACAATTTGTTGTGTTGTTTTTCCTGTTAGAATTTTTTTGCTGAGTGGGTGGGGGAAGGTAATTTTGTTTTGTGTGTTGCCACTTTAAAGAGAGAAGAGAGTGTTGCCGTGAATTGGTGTGAAAAGCTGGCATAACATGTGAGTTCTGTTTGAAATATAAAGTAGGTATTTGGGGGGCCCTTTGTTGGATACTTTTGAAAAGATACTTCTCTAAAGTATCATCAGCTTTGATGGAGTGGGTGTAAAAGATATTAGATGCTTTCTCTCTTTTGGAATTATCACCATATTCTTTTGCCCCTTGTTTGGGGGGGGGGGGCATTTGTATGCAAGTTCTTCTGTTCGTGTTTTTGATGTCAAATTCAAGCTGATAACTTTTGCAGTTTGGTTCGCCACGGATTTGACATTTGTCTGCTGTTGTGTTTCGTTATTTTTTCTGCTGCTGCTGCTGGTGCTACTTGTACTCCTTGGTTTTCTGTTGAGTTTGAGGTTTGTTATCAGCTTCAAATATTAGAGTGCGTAAACTTTGTGTGTGTGAGTGTGTGGTGTTTTTGAAGTCTAGTGCTAATTTCTGTTTTGCTGTTGTTTATTTTTTTATATACATATAGTCACACATATATTTTTGTACATATGTATGTGTATAGGTTTGTTGGTATGTATGTAGGGATGATGTTGTTGCTGTTGCCATATTGTGTGCCGTGCCGTGTGTTCGTAGTCGTGTTATTGCTCGTTTCATTTCTATGTTCCTTTTAGGCTCTGTATGAAGCAGCAACAGCAAACAACAACAGCAGCAGAAGCACTGGCTCTAATGGCTCCATGTAGCCAGCCACTCACAGTTCGCTCATTCATTCGTTCGTTCGTCGGTTTGTTTGTTATTCATTAACTCTTTGCGCTGCGCTGAGGCTGCTGCTCGTCTGCCTTTCAGTGTGGTTTTGATACGCGTCGACTCTTGTCTTGAAACGAACACCAAAAAACACAAAAAAATAAAAAGAAAAAAGAATCGACCAAAAAACATTTTCATTTTTCAAAACGTTTGCTCACGCGGTATTTTCGGACACGAAACCATTATTTTCCGGAAGAAATTCATTTGAAACGAATCGAAAATACCCAACTAATTCACAAAAATATTCTACCCGTAATTAGTTACGTCGATAACAAAATGCGGACGTGTAAGTGTTTTAGAAATTATTTCAACACGGTTATAAATACCAAGAACAAAGAAAAAAAAAAGCTCACATAAAATAATAGAAAACCTAATTTTTAAATTTAAATATGTTTGAAAAAAAAGCAAAGAAAAAACAAGAAACTAAGCAAATTGGAAAAAATATGCAGTACAAAAACAGCTGTTTAAAACCCAAGTGTTCTCTTTGGCTTCTCCTACATGTACTTTTTTTTTGTACGGTTCTCTTCTCAGTGTCCTTGTTTTGCATGGCTAAGAGGAAAAAAATCCCCCAATGGAATATTTATCAAAGAGGGCAAAAATGGTTTACATGTTTCTGAAAAAAGAAAAAAAAAATAAAATAAAAAAACATCACCGAAATACTAAACAAATTTTATTCTCTAAATAATTTCCATAATTTCATATTATTTCTAAGCTAAAAGAAAAAAAAATCAATTAAATTGTGTTATATTTTCGTTCTTTCCACTGACAAGTAGTACTCTGTCAGTGACAACACAGCAAGTGGTGGCGTATACAAAATAACATAACCTTGAAATTCAATTGCGTTTGTGTGCCTCTATGTTCGTATTTCGTATTTGTAATTGTGGTGGTAGTGGTAGTGTGCTTGCGATGTGATGATGATGAAGAAATAATAAACACATGACAGTGGTACTCATTTTGCTCAGCTTGTTTTCGTACGCTCTCGTTTTGGTGTTTTTTTTTTTTTTTTTTCAAACAATACAACAGAGAGGGAACTTCCCCCACCCCAGAAAACTAAGCTCTTTATGTGTGTGTGTGCTTTTTTGTGTTTCTCCATTCATCGTCTTTGTACAGATTTCGTTCTTCTTTTGCTTGGTATTTCTTTGTTTATATTATTTTTTCGAATGAAGAAAGAACTTTACGAAAATTTCTCAAGTCATAAGCTTTCGGATGCTCTTCAATTGGGGAATTCTCTTTTTCTGATGGAGGGTGTTTCTCTTGCTGTCATTTGGGTTGTTTCTCTTCTCTAATGCATTTTGTTTCTGTTTTTTGGATGGGAAGGGAGGCATGTCAGAATTTATTGTTGTCGTGCACTAAATTCGTGTTGTTTTTCAGAACAATTAAAATCTAGGAATAAAAAAAGTAATAATTATATAAAATTGTGTTTACTGGAAGATTTATCAACAAAAATTAAATATGTATAATGGAAAATGCAAATGGAGAACAATTTAAACTGAACCTAAAGTGTACCGAGAATGAACTTAGAAAATTCATATTTTCAGGTTAAATTTTTGCAATTTTTTTGTTAAATAAAAATCATAAAATATGACTTAAAAACAATAAAACAGGGTTAAAACAAATTGGCTTTTAAATAATGATAATTATTTAAAAATGAGAAATGAAAAAACAACTTTTCCGCAAAATTTTCCTAAATAATATCATTAATGGGGAAGTTATCAGAAGGAGTTGGCGGATATCTACCATCTTCACATCAGATTTTGAGTTGGAGGAAATATTAAGATGTGCCAAGCTTGAAAGGAATCGGATGCTTATTTCGCAGTTTATGAGCGTTTGGTTATTCAAAGTTTTGTCCCCTTTGTGGGGAGGGTACCACAAGGAGTTGGCCGATGTATACCATCTTCACATCAGATCTTGAGTTGGAGGAAATATTAGGATGTGCCAAACTTGAGAGGAATCGCATGCTTATTTCGCTTTTTATGAGAATTTTGATTATTCAAAATCTTGACCTCTTTGTGGGGAAGGTACCATAAGGAGTTGGCCAATATATACCATCTTCACAACAGAACTTGTGTTAGAGGAAATATTAGGATATGTTAAATTTAAAGAAAATCGGTTGATTATTTCGCTTTTTATGAGCGTTTTGATTATTCAAAATCTTGACCTCTTTGTGGGGAAGGTGCCACAAGGAGTTGGCCGATATATACCATCTTCGCACCATATATTGTGTAGGCAGTAATATCGAGATGTGCGAAATTTGAAGAGAATCGTATGCTTATTTAGCATTTTATGAGCGTTTTGATCATTCGAAATTTTGACCCCTGTGTGGGAGAGGTACTAGAAGTAATGGGTCGATACATCTCATCTTCACACCATATATTGTGTGGCTAGAAATATTGAGATGTGCGAAATTTGAAGAGAATCGTATGCTTATTTAGCATTTTATGAGCATTTTGGTTATTCGAAATTTTAACCCCTTTGTGGGGGAGCTACCAGAAGGAGTGGGCCGATATATCCCATTTTCACACCAGATCTTGTATCAGAAGAAATATTAGGACGTATTAAATTTAAAGAGAATCGGATACTTATTTCTATATTTTAATGAGCGTTTTGATTATTCAAAATTGTGACCCCTTTGTGGGGGAGGTACTAGAAAGAGTGGTCCAATATTGCCATTCTCAATACCATATCTTCTGTTGTTAGAAATATTGAAATATGTGAAATGTGAAGACATTCGGATGCTTATTTCACATTTTTTTAGAGTTCTAATTATTCTGAATGTTGACCCTTTATGTGCGAGGTACTTGACGGAATGAGCCATTATTGTACATTTTTGCACCCCAACTAGCTCTAATAAAAATATTTTAAATTAAATAATTTTAAATTAAATAAATTTTAAATAAATTTTTTTATTTAAATTATTTAAATACACTTTTTTTAAATTTGTACATTATTTCAAGCAATTCCAAAATAATTCCTCGGCAATAAAGGCCTATCAAATAAATGCGTGAGAAAAAATTCCAACACCGCCAAATACAAAACCAATTTCAATGGCCGCTTCATTTTAAAACCGCCCCATTTAATACAGAAAAAAAATTAAAGCAATTTTCTTTGCTTTTTTTTGCGATTTGATATTGAAAATGAAAACGAATCTATTAATTTTGCTATTGATTGTCATTGCTGGGTATTATTTACACATACATCTCTATATTGCCATAATACTCATACAGCCATTTAAGCCGGTTAGTTGTTGGTTATATATCGTTGTTGTTGTTGTTTTCTTGGTTTAGTCGATCTGGTTCCAGCTTGTATTTCATGTGAGTTCAATATTTGTAGCTGTTTGGCATGTGTGGTTGGGTGGCGACCATGCCTTCGTGTTCGTGTTAAATAGTTTTGTAGATGGGCTGTACAACTGCCTGCCACGGCCGCTGCTCGAAGAGCAAAGTGTGGCGGTGCTGGTTACATGCACGGCGGCGGCGGCATGGTAGGTTAAAAACATTTGCGTGTTTCATTTAACATTAGCACACGACACAGTGACACGAATTTCCATACATATATCCGAAAGAAGCAACAACAAACAAAAAGTGGAAGATATTCACATATTACACGATTTTGTAGCCAAAGCTGGTCTTGATGCCGCCGCCGCAACCGCCATCGTCACCGCCTAATGCCAATGATTATATCGCCGTGCTGTGTGTGTGTGCGTGCCAGTGTCGGCTTAAAACAAGTTTTGCCCTACTGTCGTCATACATCATTTTACATACATTTACAACAAGTATGATGTTGGTAGTTGGTTGGCGTCGCCGTAGCCAAATCAAAATGCTAAATGTTTTGCGTGCTTATGGTAGCAACAGCAACAGCAACAAATTCAAGAAAAAAATATTATGAGCTATAGCTATTTATAATTTCTATGCACATTATGATTTAATCATAATTTTGTGGTTTTGCCTCCTCTTAGCTAATTTTTATACCCTACAACACTATGTGTTGGGGGTATTATAAGTTTGATTGGGCCAAAAATTATGTAACACCTCGAAATATTGGTTTCCCATATAGGAAAGTATATATGGATCTTCCTAGCTCGCCGAGCTGAGTCGATCTAGCTATGTATGTCCGTCCGTCCGTCTGTCCGTCTGTCCGTCTGTCCATGTTAATTTGTAATCACTCTACAGGTCGCAATTATGGCCCGATCTTCACGAAATTTAAAATGTAGGTGGGGTTAATGTCAGAATAGAACCCTATTTCTTTTGGAGATGATCGCCAAATGTTTAGGGGTTGAAATGGACCAAATACTGAAAAAATTTCGGATTTTGCAGTGGCTATACAGGTCGCAATTATAGACCAATCGACGCGGAATTTCACATGTAGCTAGAGTTTAGGGCGGGGAAGAAGCCTATCAATTTGGGTGGTCATCGGATAGTATTTAGCGGCTAAAATAGACCATATCTTTTTTGTTGAAAAAATTGAAAATTTTTCATTAAACCGCGAATATTTTAAATTCCGGCGAAATCACAAAGCCATAACAAGGTTACTTCTGATCTTTACATTGATGTTAAGATCCAACAAATCGAATATATAGCAAAATATGTGCGATATATATGTCTATCAAAGAAGATATGCTTGAAAGATCTATTTTATGTCGAGAACGGCTGAACTGATTTCGACAGTTCTCATTAATTCAGAATGGCCTCTTGGCAGGAAACATAAAACGTCTAAAAAAATCGCATAAAAATACCTCCCTAAAGATGAAAATATTGATTTTGTAAAATTTTCTCATATTTTTTCAATTTTGTCATAATTTTGGCATATTTTCATTTTGAATTAAACATTTGGTAATATTTCTACAGCTAACAAAACTAAGTAGTTAGGATATCAGGATATCATATACAGATCGCATTTATGGTCCGATCCTTACGAAATTTTGCATGGGGATAAGATGAGGGTCAGAATAGAAGCCTACTCTTTTTGGAGATGATCGCCGTATATTTAGGGGTTTAAATGGACCAAAAACTGCAAAATTGTCAGCAGGTCGTAATTATCGCCCGTTCCTCACGCACATTTGAATGGGGGTTACCGGACATTGCAAAAGCCAAGCAGTTTTGGATGGCCATCCAAAAATATTCAATGTTTGAAGGAGTTTGCCAACTTTTATAGACAAAATACGAAAATGTCCATTCCAGTGACTTTTTGGAGAATTCACAAATACAGGAAAGACGCACTTCTGACTATTTCGTTAACGCTGATTTCGTTGAAGAATATAGTCAAATGGCTGTATCTCATATAGATGTGTTTCAGTCAAAAACCAATAATAAATGTTAATCTTTTGCCACTTCTGAGAGATTATGGGTCTTTGGGAAATATTGGTTCCAGATCTAGGAAGACCATTTACGTGCAACATCTACCAATAAATTGGAAATGAGCAAATTAGTTTAAGTTGCTATTATTCGAAAATTAGAGAACGAAACCTGATGGTTTTCTTTTATTATTTGTCACAATATCTTGTGGAATTCTTTCGAGTATCTCGCCTATATAAACTGTATCGTTTATTGTAGTGTTGTAGGGTATTCAACGGTCGGCCCCGCTCGACTGTAGCCTTTGCTTACTTGTTATTTTTGATGTTGAGTTGCAAAAACAAAAAACAAAAAAAAAAAAAAATAGTGTAGGTACAGAAATTCCAATATTATTACTAAGCATTTGAAACACCACTAAAAAGTAGGGACAATTTCAAAATGTTCCAAAAAAATAGAATAAAGAGTCTATTTCAAAATGGGCTGCAAGGGGTCTTGTGCACTTTTGTCCCAGTTAAATATCTTTGGCCCCTTGCAATTAATTCCCAAAATCGTATATAGCTCATAAACATACAGAGTTATGACCCAATTTAATCCGTTGCAGAAATATAGCAAATTTTTGGCGTTTTAAAGTAATGTTCTTCCTGCGGCTATAACTTCTAAAATTCTCGGTAGATTTTGAACGAAATAAATTTTTTACGGGAGACGGATATCTTGCCTTAACTCTCATGTAAGTTTCGTGGATACAGCTTGCGAAATATTAAAGATATATATAATAAATCCTTTGCGAAAGATTTGCTATTTTTTGGAGATTTTCGGTAATCACATTTAAGAGTCCATAACTTCTAAACTTTTACGGGTATTTCAATAAAGTAACGTGATTTGGAGAGCTCTGGTATCTATTTTTAAGACCACTGCCAAAGTTGCCATCATATTAAACAAAAATACCAAAGATATGGCCACAATAAAACCATACCCAAAATTGGTAAAATTTCTTACCATTTTGGGTAATCTTTTCCAAAGTACATTACCTCTATATTTCTCTGTACATTGTAATTCCGTAACATGTTTCGGAGAGCGAAGATGCCTCTCGCACACGCCACAATCAATGTTGCCATATTAAGCAAAAATTCCAGAGAAATGGCTAAAGTAAAACCGTTGCAAAAATTAATAAAATGTTTTGACATTTCGGTTTATCAACTTCAAGAGTTCATAACTTCCAGATTTCTCTGTGGATTTTAATCCCGTAACATGATTTAGAGGGCGAAGATGGCTCTCGCTCATGCCCCAAACAATGTTACCATATTAAACAAAAATTCCTGAGATATGGCTGAAGTAAAACCTCACCCAAATTCAATAGAATTGTTTGACATTTTGTGTAAGCACTTTCCAGTGTTTATAACTCTTAATTTGTTCCATGTATTTTAGTCATGTAATATAATTTGAAGAGCTAAGATGCCTCCTAGTTATATCACAATCAATGTTGCCATACTAAACGAAAATACCGGAGATATGGCAAAAATAAACCTTTACCCAAATTTGATACAATTTTCTGTCTTTTCTGGGAAGGTTATTTCCAGACACCATAACTTTGAAATTTCGAAATGTATTTTAATCAACTAACATTTTTTGGAGGACTAAGATACCTCTGGCTTATGTCACAGCCAATGTTGCCATATTAAATAAAAATATCAGAGATATTGATAAATTAAAGTCCTCCCCAAAGGTGACCAAATTTTTCACTCTTTTATGTATTCATTTTCAAGCATTCATAACTTCTACATTTCCCCGTGTATTTTAATCAAATAACACGATTTACAGAGCAAACATACCTCTCGGTCATATCACAATCAATGTTGCCATACTAACTATAAATACCAGAGATATGGCCAAAATAAAACATTACCCAAAGTTTATTTATTTTTTTGCCATTTTGGATAATCATCTTCAAGAGGCCATAACTTCCGAATCTCTCTATGTATTTCAATTATGTGACATGATTTTGAGAGCTGGGATGCTCCTCTTTTTTACCATAAGCAATGCTGCCATATTTAACGAAAATACCAGAGATGTGGCTAAAATAAACACATTGCCAAAATTGATGAAATGTTTTGACATTTCGGGTAACCACCTTCAAGAGCCCATAACTTCTGAATTTCTATGTGAATATTAATAATTTATCTTGATATTAAAAGCTATGATATCTTTCCTTAAAATAACGGGTAATGTTGCCATACTTATTGGAAATATCAGAGATATGGCTAAAATATTACCGTTGCCAAAATTGATCTACTTTTTTGTCATTTTTGGTATTCATTTTTCTGAGGTCTTAGCTATTAAAGTTATTGGTGTTTTTGTATAAAGTAAATTTATTCTAGAAGCTGAGATGCCCCTCTTTGCAGAAGTGACCAGTGTTGCCATATTTAACAAAAATAGCAGAGATTTAACTACAATAGAACCGTTCTTAAAGCTGATAACATGTTTTTTTTTTTTTTTTTTTTTTTTTGGATAACCAATTTCCGGAGGCTATAATTTTTATAAATCTTTGTGTATTTAAATTAATTAAAATTATATTGAAAGCCTTGATATCTCTCTACGAAATAATGTCCAATGTTGCCATATTTATATACAAAATATTATCAGAAAATGATCGTACAAATATTACAATGTCTAAAAATGTAGTTGTGTTTTTAAAGATTTTTTTTTTTGGAAAAAAAAAGTTAAGCATTTCGTCCCACTGTATTCAACTTCCACACATATCCAATACAAAACAAGATAGTCTCAACTACCTTAGAAGTCATTTAACAATTGATTGTGCAAACATGTTTGACGTTTATAGATCCGTTTAGAAGTTAACGAGCTAAACGAGAATAAGCTTGTGGTCGTTGGCTTAAAGTAAAACGTAGTAAAATCAAAGAAAATAAAAAAAAAACAATAATGAATAGAACTTTAAAATATGCCTAAGCAAATCGATTTTTTTTTTCATAAAAATAGTGGGTGAAGGGCACTTGGCTAAAACAAAAATGACGAGACTTGATGGCCCATAAATCGCAAATGATTTATCGCAATGACTTCATCTATGAACCTGTTGCATGTAACTATGGAAATTAATAATAATCATTTCCAAGAAAAAAATATTACCTGGCGTGTTACATGTAGAGAGAAAATCAGCTATGTCATCGGTTTTAAATAAATTTACACTTTATTAAGTCTTACCGAGAGAAGCAAAAAACAAAAACGTGATTGAGTTGAGCTGAAAATATCTGATGCTGTTAAATAGGTGTTGGATCTCTTAAATTGAAATACACAAATTGAAATCGATGACACAAATCTAATATTGAAGACCAGCAACTCTCCTCAAATACATGCGAACGAACATAGACAAAAAGGCCAGCAAACTAGTTTTGTTTTTTGTTGATATGTAAATTTGTTTTGGTGTTGTTTTTTGAATTTTTTTGACAATTCCATTCCAATTCCAGTGTGGAGATGTACACTTGTTTAGAGTTTAAATGCCGTTGTGGTTGTTGCTGTTTTTTCTTCTTTTCTGTGATTTTTTTCTCCGCTTGTGACATGGCTATTTATTTTATTTTATTTTGAGATATTGCGTAATATGTATTTGGAAACGCACAAGACAAAAGGGGGGAAGTACTTGTTTACTATTGGGTTTAGGAATTGATTTTTTTTTTGAAAGTGTCACAATCACATGCTTGACAATTGGAAGTTGTGGACATCTATGTATGTGTGTGGTGGTTTGACTGCTGTTATTCTTCTTTATTTTTTTAATTTTCTATATCTATATAGGGGTTTAAAAGTTTTGTTCAAAGATTGAGCTCTGAGAAGCTGTCTTTGTTGTTGCTGTTGTTGTTTTTGTAATGGTCTGCCACTCAAACCTTGAATATTTCAATTTTCAAATGATTAAGAATTCAATGTCAATATATGTAAATTGAAAACAATGGTACAGTGGTTGAGTAATTTAATGGCTCTATTGATGCTTGAGATTAGAGGCTTAGAGTGGCGACCGAGCTTTTTAAGAAAAAAAAAATAAATAAATAAATTGAATAATAATAATGATAATTATTAAAAAAATTATAATTTTAATATGAGAATCTAAAAAATGTTTCAAAGATAAAAGCCAACTCCATTTGTGTTTGCATAAATAGTCGAGGCACTTTTTCTGGATCGATTTACTTTAAACAAAGTTACTTTATTTCGAGAGCAGGTCTTCTCATCTTTATTCTCATGCAAACCTCGTGGAAGTAGCTTATAAAATACCAAAGATATGACCAAAATAAAACCGTTGTGAGAATTGTCCTTTCATTCTGTCTTTTTGGGTAATTATCTTCGAAACTGCCAAACCTCTGATTTTCTCTGTGTATGTAGATCAAGTAATCCGAATTTATAGAGCTATGATGGCTCTCGTTAATATCACAACCAATGTTGCCATGTTATCTTAAAATAGCGGAGATATGACTAAAGTCACACTTTGCCCAAAATCATCAATTTTTTTTTGCCATTTTCGGTAATCATCTTTCAGTCTGCATAACTTCTAATTTTTCCGCTGAATTTTAATCAAGTATTATGATTTTTAGAGCTAAGAGAGGCATGTCCTTAATACCACAATCAATGTTGCCATATTGAACGAAAATACAAAAGATATGACCAAAATAAAACCTTACCCAAAATTGATCAAGTATTTTGCCATTTTGGGTAATCATCTTCAAGAGTCCATAACTTTCACTGTTCTCTGTGTATTTTAATAGAGTGACTTGATTTTGAAAGATAAGATGCTTCTCACTTATAGCACAACCAATGTTGCCAAATTAAACAGTAATACCAGAGATATGGCAAAAATGAAACCTTACCCAAAATTGATTAAATATTTTGCCATTTTGGGTAACCATTTCCAGCGTCCATAACTTCTAAACTTCTTGACGTATTTTAATCAAGTAACATAATTTTGTGAGCTAAGGAGCCTCTTACTCATATCACAACCAATGTTACCATATTAAACAGAAATGTGTGAGATATGACAAAAATAAATAGCTTTCATAAATTGAAAATCTTTTTTGTCAAATTAAGTAATCCCTTTAAAGATTTCATAACATCTGAATTTCTCGATTTATTTTATTTAAGTTACTTGATTTTGAGAGCTTAGATGTCTCTTACGTAGACCACAACCAATGTTGCCATATCAAACAAAAATACCAGAGATATGAATAAAATAAAAACTTACCCAAAATTGATTAACATTTTTGACATTTTGTGTAATCTTCTCCAAGAGTTCATAACTTCTAAACTTCTTGGTGTATTTTAGTTAAGTAACACGATTTTGCGACCTAAGATGTCTCTCACGTATACCACA
The DNA here is from genome assembly GCF_030504385.1 of Musca domestica. Taxonomy (NCBI): domain Eukaryota; kingdom Metazoa; phylum Arthropoda; class Insecta; order Diptera; family Muscidae; genus Musca; species Musca domestica. The sequence goes on along the minus strand of NW_026712114.1, from coordinate 11,887,946 downwards.
TTCAATCTTGCCATATTAATCAAAAATGCCTGAGTCAGGCATATAAAATCAGACTTTACTAAAAATTGATAAAATATTTTGCCATTTTTGGTAATCCTTTCAAGAGTCCATAACTTCTAAACTCCTTGGTATATTTTAATAAATTAACATGATTTTGAGAGCTAAGATACCTCTCGCTTACACCACATCCCATGTTGCCCTATTAATTTAAAATACCACAGATATGACTGAAATAAAACCTTACCCAAAATTGATTAACTTTTTTGACATTTTGGGTAATCCTCTATAAGAGTTTATTACTTCTACATTTCTCGTTGTAATTTCAAAAAGTAGGATGATTTTGAAAGCTTAGATGTATCTTGTTAACACCACAACAAATGTTGCCATATGAAATAAAAATATTAGAGATATGGCTAAAATAAAAACTTACCCAAAAGTTATAAATTTTTTTAGCATATTGGGTAATCACTTTCCAGAGCCCATAACATTTGTTTTTCTCCATACATCTTAATTATGTAACATGATTTTGAGAGCTAAGATGTCTCTCCTTTACACTACAAAAAATGTAGCCATATTGAATAAAAAATACAAAAGATATAGCTAAAATAACACCCTTCCAAAAAATTATTATTTTTTTTTTTTGGCATTTTGGGTGACCATTTTTCTTTGGCCCTAACATTTTAATATGTCCATGTATTTAAATTAAGTAAGACGATTTCTAGAGCTAATAAGCCTCTTGTTCATACTACAGCCAATGTTTTCTCTATTAAGTAAAAATACCAGAGATATAACCCAAATAAAAATTTACACAAAAGTTATCACATTATTTACCCTTTTTGATAATTCCCTTCAAGACCCCATAACATTTATATTTCTCTGTGAATTTTGATCAAGTGACTTGATTCTGAGAGCTATTGTGATTCTCGTTTATACTACAACCAATGTTGCCACATAAGACAAAAACCCCAGAGATATGACTACAATAAAACCTTACGCAATATTTACCAATTTTTTGCCATTTTGGGTAACCATCTTCCCGGAGCCATAACTTTTCCAATAATTGCTATAATTGTATAGAGTGTATTTATTCTAAAAGCCAAGATGATTCTCTTCGCAAAAATGAGCAAGGTTGCCAGATTTAATTTCAATAGTTATTTTAATGATATTATCACTTCCTATACAACCACAGTGCACAAATGTAGTTCTTCCCCTCAAATAGGGTCACCAACTGTACCCCCTATCTTTCTCTCTTTTCCGCCAAGTCTTTTACATCAATCATAAAGGCAAAAAAAAACACATTTATTTTGTATACCCAAAAAAGTCAATTTGCATAGGATAAATGTGAGCACACACGCACGCACTCACGCTCTTCTGGCCTATTAAGAAATCAGTTAATGAATAACTAATTAGTTTTACCTTTTATTTAAATAAGATAGTGGGGCTGATGGGGGAGCGCACGCAGAGAAGTTCGTTGGTGTTTGTGAAAAAATGCCCTCAACATTTTTTTCCGAATCGTTAATGAAAAAAAAAAAAAAAAACAACGACGACGACGAAGAAGAAAACATTTTTTTAAGTGACCACTTTACCAACAAAAAACTACAACAGCAGAAAATGCCTGCGGATATTTGTTAAAATATTTACATAGTTCCATTTTGATGTGACTTGACCCCAGTCGTCTCTCTCCCGCTCCCGGTCTCCCTCTGCTCTATCGGCCGTGTCACAAAAACACACATTTATGAATACGCTTCATTCATTATGGCAACAGAGCGGGCTTTGAAAGAGTGTTTGAAACTCTCAGAGTGTTTTTTTTTTGAAAAGGTGAAAAAAGGCTGGTTTTCAAAATAACAAAAAGAAAAAAAAAAAGAAAAAAAAACATTTTCAAGGTTACAATGAAGTGGTTTCAAAGTGCTGCTAAATGTGTGTGAGTGTGCAGGGGAAACACAATTCCATATGTATGCGAGCCTATTTGTATGTGTATGTGTGTTACGTATGAAACAACACAAAAGCTTAGAAAACTGTTTTTTTATTTTAATTTTAAAACACGTGTTTGAGATTTAGAATGAATACATCACGATTCATTATTTTTCTCTTTTCAATATACATTTTTCCATGTGTGTGTTTTGTGATTTTTCTCCCAACATGTGATTTAGATGAGTACACACACACACTAAAAAACCAGAAAACAATTCAAACCTAAATGTAAATACAAGGCCTTTTGTTGGCATGAATATGTATGAGTGGATTTTACAAGAGCCTTTAGCGTTGAAAATTATCCTTGGATATTAGTCTGGGATAGGAAAAATGCTTTTGTACGCAAATGTTGTAGCAGGAAAGGAAAACTCATTAAAAACAATAGCACCAACAAGGATTTGGCAGAACAATAATCAGATTTTTGCCTTTGATGGCTGGATACATACTTACATTGGTATCTATGTACATACATCAATACATATATCTGATTGTATATTCAGTGTTATTGGCAAAGGTTTGAGATAACCATTGACAAGTCAAGCATGGGAAGTCGGTCGTTTCTGCTGTTCCTTTCACTGGGAACATCAAATGCGTCAATGAGAGAAATACGCATGTTCTTCCTTTTCTATGAGAAGACATGATAGTCTTCGTTTCTTGTCGTTTCTGAGAACCCTACTGGTTTCCTCTGAGAAGCCCTCTATGGTCTCCTATGATCAGTCCAGCTGGTCTTCAATGAGAAGACCTTAATCTTGCTTTCTATCAGAAGACCTTCTTCTGGTCTTCTATGAAAATACCTTCTTCTGGCCTTCTATGAGAAGACCTTCTCCCGTCTTGTTTGTGAAGATCTTCTCCTCCTCTTCTATGAGAAGATCTGCTCCTCGTCTTCTATGAGAAGACCTTCTTCAGGCCTTCTATTAGAAGACCTTCTTCTGGCCTTCTATAAGAAGACCTTCTTCAGGCCTTCTAAAAGAAGACCTTCTTCAGGCCTTCTATAAGAAGACCTTCTTCAGGCCTTCTATAAGAAGACCTTCTTCAGGCCTTCTATAAGAAGACCTTCTTCTGGCCTTCTATAAGAAGACCTTCTTCTGGCCTTCTATAAGAAGACCTTCTTCAGGCCTTCTATGAGAAGACCTTCTTCAGGCCTTCTATAAGAAGACCTTCTTCAGGCCTTCTATGAGAAGACCTTCTTCAGGCCTTCTATAAGAAGACCTTCTTCAGGCCTTCTATAAGAAGACCTTCTTCAGGCCTTCTATAAGAAGACCTTCTTCAGGCCTTCTATAAGAAGACCTTCTTCAGGCCTTCTATAAGAAGACCTTCTTCTGGCCTTCTATAAGAAGACCTTCTTCAGGCCTTCTATAAGAAGACCTTCTTCTGGCCTTCTATGAGAAGAACTTCGTCTGGTCTTTTATAAGAAGACCTTATTCTGGCTTTCTATGGGAAATCCTTCTTCTTGTCTTCTATGGAAAGACCTTCTTCTTGTCTTCTATGAGAAGAGCCCCTTCCTGGCCTTCTGGGAGAAGACTTTCTGGTCTTCTATGAGAAGAACTTCTGGTCTTCTGTGAGAAGGCCTTCTTGTCGTATCCGACAATCCCTACTCTTTGTCCTCTATTTGAATACCTTCATCTGGTCTTCTATGGGAAGCCAATTTTGGTCTAATATGAGAAGACATTCGGTTCTTCTTGACCTTAAGCTCAATTATTGGAAGATTTTCCGCTCTTCTATGAGAAGACTTTACGCTCTCCTATTAGAATGCCTTCTGCTCTTCTATAAGAACACCTTTTGCCATTCTTTTAGAAGACCTTCCGCTCTTTTATAAGGAGAAAACCTCATGCTCTTTAGTAAGAAGACCTTCTGGTCTTCATTTTCCTATATTTCTACTTTCTTTTACTGTCGAAATATAAAAAAAATTAATAATATTTACCACCATTGACATTGAACTCAATTCAAAAAGGAAACCAAAAAATTTAAAACACTTACAAAAATTAATTTTAATAATACATATTTTAATTACCCTCAATTAGTGAGTGTGTGTATGTCCGAATAATTGTTGATATTTAACTTTTTGTAAAATTATTTTTATTGCTCATAACCGTTATTATTTTTTTTTTTTTTTTTTTTTTTTTGAGTAATTTCTGTTTATGTTAAATTTCGGTTGTTTGTTATAGCCAAACCTGAACGCACACTTGATTTTTCATTTGTCTCCCCTCTTTCCAATCTCTTTCCAAAATTTAAGCGATTGCCATTGCATTAATAAATAATTATTGGTAGCCGGAAATTGTTGAATTTTTAAATATGTATAAATGACCACTTAAAACTAGCTTTGGAGGGGTGGAAAAAATGTGTGTGTTTTATTCGAAATTTATGTATGTCATCATTAATTGCATAGTGAGTTCTGTTCCATTTTAAGTTCTATGATTAACTGATAACAAACCAAAAACAAAAAATATATAAATAAATGACTAAAACAAATTTAAATTTTATTCTGCTGTATAATTGCTTTTAATATAAATTGATAAGCCATCCACTCAAAAAAAAAAAATAAATAAAAAAATGTCAAGGTAAATAATTTCTATAATCATTGGAGCAGAGCAATAAAATATTCTTGTTTTTTGGAATTACAAATTTAAATTCGATTAAATTTGGGGCTTGATTTTTTCGGAAGGTTTTTCATTGAATGATGGAGTGGGTTTGGAGAGATTCAAATTTTGTTTGGAATTTTAAAATGGGGAAATAAATGCATTTTTGGACGCATATTCAAGATAGAGAATGTCTTGGTATGAGTTAAAAAGAAATCTGGTCGATTGGAGATCAGGCTCTTTTAACTTCTTTATAGTCCTTTATAGTTCTTATGCCACGGTCGATTAATACGAGCGAAGAGCGACCGTCGGTTGTTATGGCGGCCCACACCATCACCATGGCCGGCGCTTGAGTTCTGGTGACCAACCGAAGGTGCAAATCTCCATTTTGTTTGTTTATAAACTGCTGGACAACTAATTTTTTCTCATCGAAGAAACCCCAATTTGGCAGTTCACCACTTTCGGTCCATTTCTGCAGATGTTGCTGTTTTCTGATGATACAAGACACCAAAGATTTATTCACATTAAAATGCTGGAGAGCTCTAACGATGGCCATTTGTGGTTTTCCAGCCGAATATAAAGAAATCACAGTATCACCCTTAAACTCCATCACGAATAACTTTTTTTCTGGAAAATTCTCACCAAAATGCTTTTGTACGCTTGTAAACAATATAATGAGCTGTCACTGGAATAATTTTAACAGCTGTCGGATGAGTGGCTTAGAAATGACAGCAGTCTGAAATTGGTTGCAATATTTTCATCTTAAAGAGATATTTTGGGGTTAAAACCTATACTTGGTGTGAATTTGTGCTAAAATCTCCGAAAAAGCATCACGTTAGAAAAGCGATGTTAAAGTCAAAAATATTCCTTATCAAATTTCAATATGGGTCACCAAAGAAAGTAAATCTCTATTTTTATGGTATATCAATAAAATAATAGCATAATTATTCCCAAAGAGCAGCGAAATTATTCCCCAATTTTTTGGGTCAAATTTTCCTAGGACTTTTTTCGATTTGACGCCCGAATGTCATATAAAATTTCATTTTAGTTGCCAGGTGTCAAATGAGTAAATATTCTACACAAAATTTCATGATTAATTTCCAAATAGACTATCTTTCTAGGTTTAACAGGTTCTTCGGAAATTACATTTGAAATTTATGTATTACATGCGAAAATTACATATTTACGTTTTTATGCAAATTTAACAAGTTTTTTATTTTAAGCCAAAATCTCCCTTTATTCTTCATTTTTCGAGGAAAACATCAAAGTAAAAAGTGTTCTACACATAATTTTACTTTAATTTTCAGAAAAAAATATATATCTATGTTCAATGGTTTTCAAGAAAATTACATTCGCAATGCATGTACTATAAGTGACAATGATGTGTTTGCATTTTTTACTGCAAATTTAAGAAGTTTCCAATACGAGACAAATTCTCCGTTTAGTTTTCATTTTTTGGGGAAAGTATTAAAGGAAGAATTGTTCTACATCAAATTTCATTGTCAGTCTATGAACAAAAGAAATTTGTTAATTCAAAATTTACCATGAAAAAATATCATCAGTTTTTTTAATTAAAAAACTTTTGTTATTTCTTAAGGATTTACCACTTTTTTTCTCCAAATCGTTGGAAGTTTTCTTAAACTTCGACTGTATGATAGGCAGTCTAGGTTGGAGGAAAATTCATGTGGACCTAAAAGAACTCATCAAAAATCCAAAAGAGTTTAGGGTTCTTAGATGAAACCTAGTTAGATGCGATGAAAACTTTCAAAAAGCCGATATACGTGTCTTTTCATAATCTGTTGTATATCTCCAATAATTATTTGGTTTTTTTTTGTTGCCCAGTGTTATTATCGAATTCCTTGTGGATTCAATATTATATAACAATAAAAATAATGATGCGCGATGTATTATTATTATTTTGTCATTTGTACAATAATAATTCATGAAATAAAAAAATAAAAAAATAGCAATAAAAGATGATAGCCACAAAAAAGCGAATTAAAATAATATTAACAATACACACGAGACTGGTCACACATACACACACTCGCTCTCACACACCCTTGGCTAAAATTGTTGTCAAGTTTAAAACCAATCTGATCATCATCAGTTCACATTTAAATTGATAATATTTAAATGTTGGCATTAACGACGCTAGACAACCAAAGCGGTTGGCTCTGAGCCGGGTTTCGATGATACAATTTGTGTTTAGTTGTTGTTGTAGCTTAAACGGAAGAGCAACGTCGATATATGTGGCGCTCGATATCAAACGTGAATGCGTCGAAAAAAAATAATATTGAATAAAGATATAAATTAAAAATAAAAATTAAAAAAAAAAACATTAAATTGTAAAATTTATAAAATAAAAAAATAAATATTTTTAACGGTTTCGGTTTCAATACAGTTTTTATGGACCAATATTTTTGTATCTATATATTTATTTTTTTTTATTTAATTATAATATATATATATTTTTCCCGAAATCTAGCAACATTCCCACAAATGTATTAAATGAAAAAATAAAATATATTAAAAAAATAAAATTGTGATAAAAAAGTTAACCAAATATTGGTACATCAAGAAAAAAACTCAAACATCTTGTAAAAACAAACATGTTGTGATATTAAATATTTAAAGGCCACAAATCAAGCGAAATTTTCATCTATAAAAAAATATCTGCCTGCAGTGTTTACAAAACCCCCATAAACGTCATTTACCAAGCTTTTTGACATCCCAAAACAAGCGAGAAAAAAAAACAAGTGCAGACATCTAAACAAAAATCAAAAATAGAAAAAATCAAAATATACAAAAAATAAAAATTCAATAACAATACGCCCTCCCCAGAAGATCTCTATAAAATTATCCACAGCAAAAATTAAGAAAAAAATCGAAGAAAAATAAATAAAAAATACAACAACATTACAACGATAAAGCTAGCAACAACGTTTTTGTTCTCTTGCATCTGCCCAACTCCAACAACAACAACATCATCAAGGTGGCCAGCCAAATTCGAGCACCAGCCGTAATATCATCAGCACCGCCACAAACACCACAACCAGTATCAGCATCAGCATCATTTTGTAGCAGCTTTAACAACTGGCCCATAACAAATCAAAGGGTAAATTATTAAAAAGAAATAATATTGCATTGTTGTTGTTGTAAAACGCCTACCTCCTTCTACCCACCACCACCACCACCACTACCATGCATTTCATCATGTTGTCATCATAAATGGATTTGAAAGAAAGAAAAAAATAAAATGGTTGTTTAATGTTGTAAAAACTTAATATATTAACCTTGGATGTTGTGTGCCATATTTAAGAACGCAAGAAAAATATCATACGGAAAATCATTTACCATACCATCTAACCCTCAATGGCTGGTTCCATATCCTTACTCCTTACAAAAAGGCATCTCTAATCCACAAAAAAAACCCCCATTGGATCATCCGACCATTCCACATTACCACCACTACTCCTTTCCTCTCCCCCACCCCTCAAACATTGTTGAAATCCCCGAACTTTTGGAACTCATCATCAGTGGAAAGCACCAAAAATACATTTTCTTTTGCTGGGGAACTCTATGATTTGCTGCTGCTGTTGCTATATAAAAATATATAATAAACCAAAAAATCATAATTTATATATATTATTTTTATATGAAATATATACATCATCTTGTCGTTGTTGTTGTTGTCGCCTACTACACCACCACAACTATTATTACTACTACTACTACTTACACCACTACTACTACTAAAAAATAATCAACACCACCACCTTCAGCCACCTCGAAAACAAAAAATTAACCATTTTTTCTAACGAAAAACAAGTCAAAGAAATCGTCCAGAATCTTTTTTTGGAAAAATAACAACACTTGTTCTTCATCATCTTCCAAAAAAAAACGAGCAACTTTTCCACTTCAAGCTCCCATCAACATTGTTTATAAACAAAACTAAGAAAAAAAAATCAGCAATCCAAAAACTTAACAAATCGTATTTTTTTCTCTCTCTCATAGACCTTAACTAGAAATCTAAATTAATAAATTTCTTTTTTATCTTTCTTTTTTTATGGTTTCTTTGCCACAAAAAAAAAACCGAAATACCAAAAACCTTAACAAATTATCTAACAAAAAACAAATGAATTGGCCCAATTTGCAATAAAATTGAATTTGAAAAATGAAATGAAATGAAAAAATTCCCCACCCCAAAAGATCCGGCAAATGTTGATAAACAATGTTTATAAACATCGAGCACAGCAAGAGAGCAGTAGAAGGAGAGAGAAATAAAAGAGATGCCTACAGATAATTCAAGGATATAACAAAACGTCCATTCAACCAACCAACCAACCAACAACCATCCAAGCAACTGTAAATGTGATAATTTTCCAATTTCCATTTTCCCCCATAAAGAAAAACAAAAGAGAAGAAAAAAAATCTCCAAAACCTACAAATTATTTGACAAGACTGAACAAAAGATAGCTGGAAAGCTCTTCCTGAATCACAAAACACAACGTCCACAAAAAAAAACCGAAAAAAATGTCACAAATAAATGCCCTTAGCGAAAGTCTCATGACAAATGCCTTCGATTTAATTGGAGGCTCCACCATGGCCCAACAGTTTTTGGAGCATATGGATTTTTATGCCAACAATGGCACAACAACAACAACAACACATCACAGTCATCATCAACACCCAGAACATCAAAATTCACAGACACCATCACCCAATTCCTCCACAACGACGACGACGGCGACGACGAATAGTGGTTATCGACAACAACAACAACTGCCAAATAATCTGGATTTTCATCAACAAACTATGGAAGGATTCTTCCCCACCACCAAACAAATGATGATGTTTGACAACCAACAACATCGGAATTCAAAGTCTGAAAACAATTCATCGGCCTCCTCATCGCCAAGTTCCTTAAATTCCAATCATTTGTATAATCATTTTTATAAACCACTACAGCAGCAGTATACAGAAGCAACAACAAACCAGCATCAGGGTGGACCAAGTTCCCCAGCAAACATGCCAAGGCTGTATGAGCTGTATGGGCAACAAAGCAATCCACAACAACATCAGGCCTCAATGCAACATTCCCTCTCCAACACGAGTAATCATCTCAATCACCACCACAACAACAACAACAACCACCACCACCAACAACAACAATCATTAGAAAATAATTTATATCAAACCTCTCAGCATTTATCCAATTTAAATATACAGATGGATTCGCAACAACAACAACAACAGCAACAAAACTTAGCACAAACAGCTGTGATTGGGCCAACATCGTCATCCACATCCGGCACTTCATCGGCAACATCAGTTGCAACCATGATGGGCTCCAGCAACAATACAACCTTGGTGTTGGGCAACCATAACTCCGCAACGAATAACAACAATGCCAACAACCATTTGAATCATAACAATAATAATAACAACAACAACAATAATAATGGCCCTAACATGGGCAATAATATGAGCGGATCATCGTCGAGTACGGCTACGTCGGTGTCCACCGTTACCACATTGGCAAATCCAATATCACCTCAGCAGCAGCAGCAAGAGCAACAATCTCAGTCTCAACAGCATCAGCAATATCATCATCAGCAGCATCAACATCAGCAGCAGCATCATCAGCAACAACATCAACATGAAGGCGGCTCAACATCTCCCTATAAATCCTGTTTGTGTTTTGGTGAGTTTTAAACAAATAAATGTTGATAAGAAAGTAAGAGACAAGAAGGGAAGAGGAAATTCTTCTCAGTTTTATTGTCTGTCTTTGAAAATGTTGTTATCTCATCAACGCTTTTTCTCTCTTTCTCTCTCTACTCATCGGTCACCAACCAGCACCACCACCAACACCATCTCAACCACTTTAAGCAACATCAACATTACATAAAAAAATATAAAATAAAAATAATAATAATAAATAAATAAAAAAAAATCATTCAACATCTCAACAATAAAATGCCACATCAAACAATGCCATCAAACATTAAAAAAAAAAAAAACATTAAAACAAATTATAAATAAAATTAACATCACCAACGTTAAATTAAGCGTGTAACTCGAAATTTATATGAAAAAAAAAAAAAAATCATAAATCTTCCGTGAAATATCATAGCATTAAACGTTTTATTAAGTTCTATATGTTTGTGGGAATGTTCGCTTTTCAAGGTTTTCCAAAATTTTCTTCCATAAAAAATTTCTTACATTTTTATTTATTTTCATACGCCACTAATCATTTCATGCCATGTGACGTATGAGTAATAAGGCACATTAAACATACGCACCTTGGGTTCAATGGGATGGATGGGAAACAAATGAGTAATGGTAATTGAGGAATTAATTGTGATAAATCTTAGTCTACAGGGTGAGATAAAAAAAATCTGCAACAAACTCAAACGCCATAATTTTTACATTATCTTTTAATTTTATTAAAAGAAAGCAAAATTTGTCGGAAATAGCATCAAATTTTAGAATAAGTCTAGATTTGTTCGAATTGGTCACCTTTGGCACGAATTATGGCCTTAAAACGGCCAATGAAACCTTTACACGCTGTCCGAATGTTGCTCTGCGGTATTTCTGTCCATTCCCGGGGAAATGCTTGCTTGAGGTAATCTACACTTTGGTATTTTTTAGTGCCAACCTTACTTTCCAAAATACTCCAGACACAATAGTCCAACGGATTGGTAACCGGAGTTTTTGGTGGCCATTGTGCACTGGAAATGAAGCGAGGACGGAGGAAATTCCTGTGCTGAGTCCTCTTGGAATGTCCAAGGTCTGCGGCCAAAATGTTTGCGTGCCCCAGCCTTTAATCACTCTCCGGAATATTTTCGCCATGATAATCAGCATTTATTCTGATGCCACGGTCGATTAATATGAGCGGAGAGCCGTCATCGGCTGTTATGGCGACCCACCCATCACCATGGCCGGCACTTGAGTTCTGGTGGCCAAATGAAGGTGCACATTTTAAGCTGACCTCTTTCAATCATTTTGTTTGTTTACAAACTGCTGAACAACGAATTTTTTCTCAACGGACAAAGCCAAATTCGGTCGTTCACCACTTTCGGTCAAGCGAAGCAACTCTTTAGCTCTTTTGAGTTGTTTACAAACTGCTGGACAACGAATGTTATCTCATCGGAGAAGACCAAATTCGGCAGTTCACCATTTTCGGCCAAGCGTAGCAACTCTTTAACTCTTTTGAATCCGGTTTTCTCTCTGTTGCGGTGTAAGTTCTTGCACTTTTTGGAATTTCAATGACTTTATCCCGAGCTCATTTTTCAATATTTGTCGAATGGAATATTGGAATATGTTCAGATCATTTTTCGGTCACTGCGACGCGGATTTCGATCATGTCTACTTCCTTACTTTTCGAACCATTTCTGCTGATGTTGCTGTTTTCTTCCGTCCACTTCCTTAACGTCGGGCTAGGCTACCAGTATCAAGGTAAAGAGCGATGGTACGAGACACAGAAGCTTAATTCACATTTAAATGCTGGAGTGCTTTAACGATAGCTTCTTGTGATGCTCCAGCCAAATATAAAGAAATCACACTATCACGCTTGAATTCCGTTACGAATATTTTTTTCTGGTGAAAATTCTCACCAAAATGCTTTTGTACGCCAGTAAAGAATATAATTATCTGTCACTGGAATAATTTTAACAGCTCTCGGACGAGTGGCTTAGAATTGACAGCAGTCTGAAATTGATTGCAGTTTTTTCACCTCACCTAAGGTCTGGTGTGACCCCTTCCCTACGAAGGGGTCAAGATTTTGAATATCCACGAAGCCCATAAAAAATTAACAGCCGATTTCTTGTGGTACCTCCTCCACATTGGGTCAAAATTTTGATTAATATAAAGTCTAGTCCAATTGGTCTGGTCATTAGTCTTCCGATTGGCATTATTTTGTAGAATCAATGTTCTGTCTCATTAGCATTTTTAATTGTCGTATTAGCAATGCCATTTATCATACGTCCCATATGCTGTGTATATTAATAATTTATGCATATTTTAATTAATTATTTTAAAACACTGAGCAATTTATTATTGCAACAAGCAGAGGGAATAGGAAGATGTTGCTAATCATGATTCCCCATATTCCTAGGGGAGGCCAAATAAATTATTGCGAAATCACCTAAATGGGTATATATATTATGGTTATGTATATAAAAATCTGTCCTTAAAATTGAAAGTTATCTCTTTTCGCTTTAGTTTATTTGCATATTAAATTGTCGTATTAGCAATGTCATTTATCATACGTCACCTGTGCTGAATATTAGAATTATGTGTTGATAATCTTTTTATACCCTCCGCCATAGTATGGAGGGTATATTAAGTTTGTCATTCTGTTTTTAACAACTCGAAATATACATTTCAGATTTTTCTCAAATGTATATTATGTCTGCAGGACTTTTGGTATTGAAATTGGGCCAGGTAGGTCTACGTTCTGGTATAGCTCCCATATAATGGCACCTCCCTTTTTTCGGTATTTTGGTGATTTCAGCCACATTATTCACCGGAATTGCTTCAAATTTCGTATTTGAAGTTCGTAATGGATACTGCAGCCTATGATAGAATTCTATCTATGCAGGTCCACGTCTTCATATAGCCCCCATATAACGATACCTTCCGATATTCGGTACTTTGATGATTTTAGCGACATTATTCACCGGAATTGTTTGAAATTTCGTATTTGAAGTTCGTAATGAATACTACAGTCTAAGACAAAAAATTGTCTGTGCAGGTCCACGTCTTTGTATAGCCTCCATATAACGGTACCTCCCGATATTCGGTATTTTAATGATTTTAGCGGGATTTTTTCAAGTTTCCCATTTGCATTTTGTAATGGCTTATGACAAAAGATGCCTATGCAGGTCCACGTCGCCGTATAGACCCTTTTAAAACGGCTACATTCGGTATTTTTACGATTTTAACAGAATTTTCAACGGATTTTCTTTTCTTTGAAAGTTGTCAATTGGTGGAGGGCATTCAAAGTTCGAAACGAACCTACGGGTTATTTACTAGTTTTAATTGATTATTTCCAAGAAAAGTAATTTTTTTCTAGTGGATTTTTTTGAAAATTGTGAAAATTCGTTCCATATGGTGGAGGGTATTCAAAGTTCGTTTTTTACATGTTTTTATGGATTATTTTCAAGAAAAAGGGTTTTTTCTAGTGGAGGCTAAAACATCTAGTCGTAAATCTGTGTTTCTTATGTATCTGTGGGTTCTATAATGTAATAATAGTTCTACTCCCATTAAATTTGCCGTTCGGCCAATAAAAAAAATTCGATCCGATGGAACAGTTGAATTTCAATTACTTATAAAATTTATTTTTTCTCCTTGTTGAGTTTTTTTCTCCCAGTTGAATTTCAATTTCTTTTAAAATTTATTTATTCTACTTGGTCTTGGTCTCAAATAATGCCGTGAAACACCTAGTTCTTTTAATTTATTTGACTATGGGTCGTATGAGTACTGCCATCAATCATACGCACTATTGTCCTTATAATCTTTTTAATATTCTTTGACATTCGTTTCATTTCTATTGAAATTTTACACACATAAATATCTGAATTTTCTCGTAGTATCATCTTTTTTCGAACAAAAATGTTGTCGAATTAATTTGTGGCAACATGCAGCAGATGATGTGCCTGTACCTCATCTGGAACATCCTCTGAAAAAAATAACATCCTTATCGTTTCCATAGTAAATATCATACTTACAGCTTGCTATTTGCTTCCACCAACACTTCCACTTAGAGCAAGTGCAAATACACACCCACCTTTCGGACCATCCTCCATCCATACATCCATCTAACCACCCCTTCATTTCGCCTTGAAAATAATGGGGCTAACAGCGATTATGTTAAATGCGAACAGCAACAACAAACCGGTTAAGTAAATCATTTTGCAAACAAAAACATAGCAAACAACAACAACAGCAGAAAAAATCTCATAGGTCACAATGAAAACCCTTAGAAAAACTTACCTTCATTTTGCACAAAAGACAGTGTTAACCCAAATACCTTATTCTATGTGTGGCAGTATGGCAAAATTTTAACCCCAGCTACACATAGTAGAAAAAAATAACAACAACAAGTGAAACAAAAAAGAAAACATGATAGCATATTACTATGCTGATTTACTCACATACATACATACATAATGTACCATGTGTTGGTATTTGTATATGATTTTTTTTCCGCAAACAACATAACATTATGTGCGTTATAAGCAAAATGTGTGTGTGTTTTTCATACTTCTGGTCGTTTTTCTTATTCTTTGACCCATTTTAACAAAAAAAAAAAAAAAAAAAAAAAAAAAAAATAAAATAAAAATAAAAAAGAAAAAGAAAAACTATTTCCCTTTCCATAACCGTTTTTAATTGGTTATTGTTGTTGCTACTGCGTTTTGCAATAGTGGCAATAGAAAGGTGTAAGGATTTTCCTTAACGTTTCTATTCTTCTCTTCCCTGCAAACTAGAACTGTGCTAGATACATACATAGACGTTCGTGTGCTTTGTAAATACATATACATGTGTTGAACACATAGAGTAACATAGTGGGAGAGCGTAAGAGCGGTTTGGAGTGAAATTTAACTTAAAAATAATTCACCGTTGCCAGAGTTTAAAAAAAAAATTGTTAATTTTTTACGCCACTGTGGCGTTAGTAATCATTCATCGTCATTTCAAAATGCCACTGAGCCATGACAGGCAGACTGGCAGTCTGTTCGATAGGTATCAGTAGCAAAAAATTCCAACACTTCATGGATGACACAATAATTGACCGCAGGTATTTTGCTCTATATTTCAAGGTCTGTTATTTCATGGGATCAGATAAAATAAATGTTAACTTATTTAAAATATTATTTTTAGTATAATTTGTTAATGTTCCGGAGGCCTTCTAAGGATTTAACCCTAAAATATGGCTCCCACAAAAAATAGTCTCTCAAAAGGACTTTCAAAGGGGAAAAAGGGTGTCACAGATTTCTAAGGGTGTCTTAATATACATTGTAGACCTCATAAAGTTCTTCTATACAAAAATTATCTTCTATACAAATATTACATCCTTTTATGGTTCTCAGTGACTTCTATGGATAGGTGAGCCCGTAGAGGCTAAGGAAAGAGAAGATTCCTTTTCAGGGGAGTGTTGAAATTCCTTTATTGATAGAGAACCCTCTATAAAACTCCTTGAGATCTTATATGTTTAAAAGATCTCATAAAGGTCAGTTGTATATAGAGAATTTTAAATTTTTTTCCCGATTTTCTATGAATCGAAGACTTCCTAAAACTATTCTACAGGAACTCCTCAGGATATGCTATGAATAGAAAAACTCGTGGGGACATTTATAAATGGAGGACCTCCTTATATTCTTCCATGGATGGAATGTTATCTAAGGCCAATTATAAATAAAAGAGTTCCTTAAGGCCTACCAGGAATAAAATACCCAGATTAAAGACTTCTTTGTATAGAAAACCTCCTAAAAGTCTTTCAAAGATCTCCCGTGGGTAGAAGAAGTTTTTATAGAAAATAGAAAATAATCAATAAATTACTGCTAAAGGTGCTAAAGGTCTTCTTTCCAAAGACAAATTTCTTTCGAAGAAAAAGTGTTTGTTAAGGCTACCACAGAAATAAAATCTTGAAGAGGCCTGCATATTGAATAAGTCCTTGAAAGTTTTTTCTATTACTCGAAATTTTTAGGATCTACATAGATATTTCTATAGAAGAAACTCTTTGCAAGACTGCTCAAAAGATCTTCTATAGAAAAAAATCTCCGACAGGGCTGCCATAGAAAGAAGACCTTGAGAGGTTTTCACATAAAATAAGCGGTTTTAAAGCTCTTCGTAAGGTTGCCAAGAAAGGTGAGCTAAAAAAATCTTTTCTTCTATTGTCAAAAATATTCTGTGGCTACAAGGCTCCCCAAAGGTCTTCAATATAAAAAGAGATCTTATACAGAAAAAGTCTTCACAAGGATGCCATGGAAAGAATATCTGGAAAAGCCTTTAAATAAAATAGGCCCGTCTGAAAATCTTCCAATCACAGAAAAATGTTCTAAGCTTCTCTATAGAAAAGAGGCCTGATGTAAAAATGCTTCTATTGAAATAACAACTTCCACAGGCTTTCTGCAGAAAAATGACTTTCAAAAGGTTTTCTTTTATAAAAATAATACATAAAATATTTTCTCTTGAAAAAGTCCTGTGAATCTTTTTTAAGATCTAAGATTTTTTTTTTAATTCTAAGATGTCTTATGAAAATCTTGTAAAAAGAAAAAAATCAAACATATTTGAACAGGAGGTCCTTTGAATATATTCCTTACAATATCTAAGATTTTCGGCGAAGAGTTCCTGTTAAAAAAAAAAAAACTTATTTCAAAACCAAAAATATTTGATCAGGAGGTCCTTTTTGTCTGGAAGGTCCTTGTAAATAGTAAGTCTTTCAAAATCCAATTTTTTTGATCAGGATATACACGGACATTAATTACAAAATCAAAGATTCTCGAAGCCCTTATAAAAAAATTAAAAAGGTGGAAAATTATTGATCAGGGTGTCCTTAAAAAAGGTTCTGTGAATGGTCTCTACTGAAAGGAGTCTTCTTAAGAAAGAAAAAAAAAAACATTTTCTCTCATTAATTAGAGAGAAATGCTATAAGTAGGTATTCCATAGAATCAAGACTTTTCCAAGGTCTTTTGTATAGAGAAGGAAATTAATTTTCTTATCATAAAAAAATCTACAAAGGTCTTCTTCGAAATCTTACTGCAGGTCGTATGGAAATCAAAGACCTGTTACAGGTCTTCTATAGGTATTTTTAAAATTTAATCAAATAAAATTATAATTTTTGTTGTTGTTTATTTTATTTTTCTTGAAAAAGTTTTCTCATTTTTCTCTATCTTTGGCACAAACAAATAAATCTTTTATTTTTTTTGTTAGCCATCATTATTGACTTATTGTTTACACGGAACACACCCACACCTCCATCCATATCAATAGTGATGTTACAAACAAACATTTGTTAGTTTTTAATTTTGGGAAATTGTGAAATCTTAATACACATTTTGCACCCACACAAAACACAACCGATAGCTACATACATACACACATCGATATGTATATCTATCGTGAAATGAATAAGTTTTTAGATTTTGTGACGCCTGACTTTGAACTAAATGGAAATTCCGTTCAACATAGATTTTTAAAACAACAAATCATAATCACTGGCTAATGGCTAACAAATCATTTTGACAGATGTGTTTTTTTATCTCTGTCTCTCTCTTTTTTTAGACAAAAAATTCAATAAATTTAAAATTTGAATGAAAAACTTGAATCTTTAGAAAATAACACACAAACAACAATTGATGGATCATTCTTTATGATTTGAAATTAAAAATCCAAAAATTTTAATTCTTTCCATTGATTTATGGCATTCTGCTTCCTCATATCTTAGAAGTTTTTAAACTTTCCCAAGTTAATCTTTTTTTTTGCAACAACTACAATAAATTTTCAGTTTACACACCAAAATCATTGGCCATAAATTTCCAAGGCATTAACTTTGGCTTAAGCAAGTTGTTCTTTTTTTTTTGTTCTTTAAAGTTGTTGTTGTATTTTTTTTTTTTTTTTGCATTGACGAAATGGAAAATTGCCCATACTTAGGAAAAAAAGGTCCATATTGTTGGAACTACTTAAAAGTTGCAAAACTTTCTTAGAATGAAACAAAAAATACAGAAAAAAAAAGGAAATTTGAATATTTTTCCAAGGAGTTTCTAAGGGGATCGTTCTTATTGTTATTGTCGG
Source organism: Musca domestica (assembly GCF_030504385.1). Classification (NCBI taxonomy): domain Eukaryota; kingdom Metazoa; phylum Arthropoda; class Insecta; order Diptera; family Muscidae; genus Musca; species Musca domestica. The sequence continues at coordinate 11,869,602 of NW_026712114.1, read as the reverse complement.
AACAAAAGAGGAAAGTTTCTATTTTGTTGCGTATCATGGTAAACAAAAGGAAATTTAAGGAAAATAAAATAAAAAAAAGATTATCTGGGTCGACAATAAATTAAATGTATGTATAGATATATACTATATATAGTGACATATGTTGGAGGACGGAATGTAAAGAGGTAAAGAAAAAGCATGGAATGAATAAGAGGCATTCGTCACAGGCATCAGCATCAGATGTGGCTTGGAAAAAGGATTAAACTCTTATTGAAATTAGGTTGAAGGTAACAGCCCTCAGCTTACTGACCATTTAAAAATCCATAATTTTACTCCAGGAAATCGCTGAAAAATATTTTAAATAAAAATCCGAAAATTTTGGAGAGGTTTAAATAAACCGAGGTTAGATTTTTGGTCAGGAAGATCTTGAATGGCAAAACAGAGAGGCTGCCGCTTTCGTCTATAAATCCCCAACAATATATTTTTAATTATTTTAATTTTATTTTTTTTTTTAATTTTATTTATTTTTTTGATATTTATTTTGATACCCTCCACCATAGTATGGAGGGTAAATTAAGTTTGTCATTCCGTTTGCAACACCTCGAAATATACATTTTAGACCCCACAAATTCATAAAATTCAATGTCGATTTAGCGATGTCCGTCCGTCTGTGGAAATTACTCTAGCTTCCGAACGAAATGAAGTAGGTTCATAAAATTTTATTTAAATGCGTATTATGTCTGCAGGACTTTTGGTATTGAAAATGAGTTATGTAGGTCCATGTTTTGTTAGAGCCTCCTGGTACCTCCCTTTTTTCGGTATTTTAATATTTTTAGCGACATTATTCACCGGAATTGTTTCAAATTTTGTATTTGAAGTTCGTAATTAATACTACAGACTATGACAGAAAATTGTCTGTGCAGGTCGACATCTTCGTATAGCCCCCATATAACGGTACCTCTTGATATTCGATATTTTGATGATTTTGGCGACATTTTTCGCCGAAATTCTTTCAAATTTCGTATTTGAAGTTTGTAATGGATATTTTTATAATTTTAGCGACATTATTCGCCAATATTTTTTTTCAAGTTTTGCATTTGAATTTTGTAATGGCTTATGACAAAAGCTACCTATGCAGGTCCACTTCGTCGTATAGACCCTTAAATAACGGCTACATTCGGTATTTTTAAAATTTTAATAGAATTTTTAACGAATTTGATTTTTTTTTTTTTTTTGAAAATTGCCAAATTCGTTCCAAATGGTGGAGGGTATTCAAAGATCGGCCTGGCCGAACTTACATCATTTTTGCTTGTTTTTAATAATAAAAGTTTTTATGAAAATCCACTACAAAGATATTCTTAAAAATTCTAAGGTTTAGGGTTTTTGGTTTTGAAATTTTTGCTAAAATTAGACTAACGATTTCGTGCATTGAGGTCCCTACAAAATTTCCCTACACAATCCAAATTTTTTTCCAAGAAAGGGCTTTGAAAAAATCGTAATTGAGAAATGCCAAGAAGACCTTGAAAAAATATTCAAAAATCCGTTATCAGTTTTTTTATCCAAGGTTTTGAACAAAAAATTTTGCTCAGATATCCACGATTCCGGAGGTTTAAGAACTCAACAAAAACCAGTAACAAAAAGCAGACATTCACTCCATTTGAGCTGATATTAGCCATTAGTTGCACAATAAACCTGAAATCGCAAGCATGGATATATATTGGAGAGACGATCTCTATAAAATTTGGCAAAAGGATATCTGGTACCAATTATCATTCTGGTGGGGTGCGCATGAAGAATATGAGGAACTTAAACCCCCCATATTGGATGAATCGTATATTACGGGAGCTATAACTATATCTGAATCGATTTTCACCAATTTAGAAGTACATGCTTTTAGACTGAATTCGGTCGGAAGTGCCAAAGTTCAGTTAATTTGGACTGATATAGGCCAATTGGGGCAGAATTAACCCGAAATCTGTTAATGATATATATGGGAGCTATATTCAATTCTGAACCAACCTTGATAAAATCAAGGCTATATCTGATATCTAGTACCAAATATTATGCTGATGGGATGACGAAAACACCAAATCGGATGAAACTTATATATGGGAGCTATAGCTATATCTGAACCGATTTTTACCAAATTTGAAACTTCTAGACTAAATTCGGTCGGATGTGCCAAAATTCTAGTTATTTGGACTGATATAGGCCATTTGGTGCAGAATTAATCCGAAATCAGTTGAAGGTATATAATGGGGCCTATAGGTATATCTGAACCGATTTTCACCAAATTGAAACTTCTAGACTAAATTCGGTCGGATGTGCCAAAATTCGGGTTATTTGGACTGATATAGGACATTTGGTGCACTTGCTTCTAGACTACATTTGGTCGGATGTGCCAAAATTCGGGTTATTTGGACTGATATAGGCCATTTGGAATTAATCCGAAATCGGTTGAAGTTATATATATCTAAATTTGAACCGATTCTCACCAATTTCAATGAAGTTCGTCCTTGGGCTAAACAAATATTGTTTGGAAAATTACATCTCAATCGGATAATAAATGCGAGCTGCATTTTGTTCACAAAAATACATGGACATTTATAAATCGACTTAGAAAGCGATTCTATGAAGATCCTCAAAACTAACTATGGAACTATCTCGCTTCCTTCTCCATCTTACAAACAAATGCACAAGATATAATACCCTTACCACTGTGTGGTGTAGGGTATAAAAAAACCTGAAAGTCCTTTCAGAATCCTTGCAAAAAATATCCCACAAAATCAAGGATTTTTGGTCAGGAAGTCCTTGTAAAAAAACATTTTACTAGGGATTCTTTTAATAACATCCACGAATTTGGACTAGTTTTTTCGGGGACTTAAGTCTTCCGAATGTATGGTTTTACATCCCACAAACATCTAATACCTCCTTCAACATCCTCCCAGAAACCCATTTTCTTTTGTGCCGAAAAAATATATATATTCTAAATGCCACAGGTGTTATGTGGCAAGGGTATCAGCTGGTACCCCATTTGACAATTGACAATTTGTTTTTATTTTTATTTCCCCGATTCTAGAGTAAAATGAAATGTCTAAATTGCATATACATTTATTTGACACCCCTTTGCATCATACCTACACTCAGACACACATACATACATACATCTGCTCACACATACCACCCAACACTTTTGCCATTTCCTCTAATGATCTGTTTTAATTTATGGCAATTCTCAATTCCCTTTTTTTATTTTTGCAATATTTTATTTTTTTTTTTTTCATTGTTTAGTTGTAGTTGGTGTTGTAGCTCAATTTGTTTAGTTCCTCCACTTGGCATTTGGCGATTGCTGCTGTGCTGCGACTAGAGTGCTCTTGTTATTTTCATTCAATTCTATTTTCATGTTGTGTCGTTGTGCTTCGTTTTTTATGTTTTTGTATTCGCATTTTTGCACTATTTGTCTTCATGACTCAATTTGTTGTTTAAAAAAAATCTGTCGTCGTTTTTTTAAATAGCTAGTACTAGCGTGGCGTTGCTATGTATTTCCAAGTTAGCCAGAGAATGTGTGAAAGCAATGTCACTAGGAAAGCAAACAAAAAAGTAGAAGTGAAAAAAAATTGTATTTCGAGAAAAAAAAAATGAAGAAATGCCACGTCTGTCCCACCATCCATCCGTCTATCCAACCATCCATTCAAGTAAGAAGCATTCTGCTGCTGTTCATACCCTTGTGTAGCCAAACGCTTCGCCGTAAGTGGGCTATCATTTGCAAAGACGTGATATATGTACGAACTAACACACACACATACCCATACGCATACATTTGTGTACTATTTGTAAAAATGATTTTGTCGTTTTTTTAGTTTTTTTTTTTTTTTTTTTTTTGTTTAATATCCAAACACAGGCAACGCCACAAATTTAGTTCACCGAGTATTTTTCTAATTAAAGCCTCTTAAAACGAAAACCCAAGCGAGCAAAAAAAAAAAAAAAAACAAAAACACGGCCACCATTCATTTTTAGCTGCATATTTTTGAAGGACACTTTAAAATAGTCAATGTTTGTGCATGAACACAGAGCCATCCATATGGCCATAAGTATGTGTAACGAAACGTGTCTATGAATAGGCTGATGTTGGAAAAAATTGAAATAGAAAAACGAAAAAAAAAAATGAAAACGAAAAAAAAAAAATGAAAACAAAAAACATGAGTGTGGAAAACATGACTTTTCACAAATTTATGAACTTATTTATTTTTTTGTTGATTTTTCATTGCTTTGTTTGTTGGGTTATTAAATGTGAAAACAAATGCCCAGCTTAAAAGGATCTTGAGTTGAAATCTTAACTGGGTTGGATGTTAATTGCATTTTTTGTATATCCTTAGCCATATGGCTACAGAGGATATACAGGGTGAGATAAAAAAAAAACTGCAACAAAGTCAAAGGTCATAATTTTTACATTTGTTTTTAAATTTTATTGAATGAAAGCAAAAAAAAAAAAATGTCGGAAAAAGCATCAAATTTTAGAATAAGTTTAGATTTGTTCGAATTGGTCACCTTTGGTACGAATTATGGCCTTCAAACGGCCAATGAAACCACATGTCACACGCTGCCCGAATGTTGCTCTGAGGGTATACAGGGTGAGATAAAAAAAATGCAACAAAGTCAAGGGTCATAATTTTTACATTTCTTTTTAAATTTTATTGAATGAAAGCAAAAAAATGTCAAATTTTAGAATATTTTTTATGGCCTTCAAGCGGCCAATGAAACCACACGTCACACGCTGCCCGAATGTTGCTCTGCGGTATTTTGGCCCATTCCCGGCGAAGCGCTTGCTTGAGGTGATCGACACTTTGGTATTTTTTAGTGCCAACCTTGCTTTTCAAAATACTTCGGACACAATAGTCCAACGGATTGGTATTCGGAGATTTTGCTGGCCATTGTGCGTTGGAAATGAAGCGAGGAACCTCATTTTGCGAGCATTCTTGGGTGACGCGTGCTGAGTCCTGTTGGTATGTCCAAGGTCTGCGGCCAAAAGAGGCTGTAGTATGTTTGCATGCCCCAGGCTTTAATACACCCTCCAGAATATTTTCGCGATAACATTTGGCATTTATTCTGATGCCACGATCAATTAATACGAGCAGAGAGCGACCATGCGAGCTGTTATGGCGGCTCACACGGCCATCACCATTGCCGGCGCTTGAGTTCTGGTGACCAACCGAAGGTGAACATTTTCAGCTGACCTCTTTGGCAAGTAAACACGATTTAGTTTGTTTCTTTACAAACTGCTGGACAACGAATTTTTTCTCATGGGAGAAAACTAAATTCGGCAGTTCACCACTTTCGGCCAAGTGAAGCAACTCTTTAGCTCTTTTGAGTCTATTTTCTGTCTGCTGCAGTGTAAGTTCTTACACTTTTTGAAATTTCAATGGCTTTACCCCAAGCTCATTTTTCAATATTTGCCGAATGGAATATTGCGAAATGTTCAGCTCACTAGCCATTTTTCGGTCACTGCGACGCGGGTTTCAATCAAGTAGCTTCTTTACTTTTCGAACCATTTCTGCTGATGTTGCTGTTTTCTGCCGTTCACATCCTTGGCGTTGGGCTACATACGAGACACAAAAGATTTATTCACATTTAAATGCTGGAGTGCGCTAACGATAGCCACTTGTGGTTTTCCAGCCAAATATAAAGAAATCACACTATCACGCTTGTATTCCATCAGGAATTACATTTTTTCTGGAAAAATCTCACCAAAAGGCTTTTGTGCGCTTGCAAGCAATATAATGGGCTGTCACTGGAATAATTTTATTACCTTTCGGACAAGCGGCTTAGAAATAACAGCAGTCTGAAGTTGGTTACAGATTTTTCATCTCACCCTGGTACCTTCCCCACAAAGAGTCAACATTTTTTGAGTAGCCAAAACGATTATAAAATCCGAAATAAGCATCCATTCTCTTCTTATTTTACACATGCCATTATTTTTACCAAAACAAAATCTGCTATGAAAATGGTATATATCGCCGCACTACTTCTGGTACGTCCCACACAAAGGGTTTAAAGTTTTGAAAAAAAAAAAAAAAACAGAAAGCAATTCTTTTCACATTTTACACATCCAAGCGTTAATGCAAAATCTGTTGTGAAGATGATAGATATCTGCTAACGCCTTCTAGTACCTGAACCACACAAGGTCACAATTCCCTATAGTTATATCTGTCATAACTTGCGAAACAAGTCGGCGATTCTATACAACTTAAATATGGTCCAAATACGGCACATTGAATTTTTTATATCAGACTTAGATAGTTAATTCAGATACGAGTTTGGCAATATTTGCCAACTGCTGCGGAACTTCATAAGAAGGCGTCAACAGTTTTTCATAACTCCAGGCTGGGGGTATACATCTGTCGGCAAATCCGACTGATATTATTTAACTTGTTTTAGTTCTACTTTTATAATGTGCTATACTTTTATTGCTGGTAATTATTGAAAAAAAAAAAAAATCTGAATTTTGTCGCTCAGTATTAATGTCTACGTACACATCCTTTGGCATTTCAGAGTCGTAAAAAATTGGAATTTTTGAAAAAAAAATATTTTTCTATATTATTCATGTACGCATCCTTGAATAAGGCCGTTTTAAATTTAGAATTAATACTCGAGCCTGTGAATTTACAGCATATTATGTTCAAAAATATTACTGAATCCGCCTGTCAATTTGGCAGCAAATTCTTCTCAAAAATATGACTAACACCGCAAAAAAAATCCTTTAATCGGACGGTACATTTATATGGGGTCCATATCAAAATGTGGCTCTATTTTCAAAATTCAAATTCAAAAAAAAAAAAAAATAATAAATAAATAAATAATAATGTAATTTTGTGACTTAAGCTAAATGACAAATTAGATCAATACGCTTTGCCTTGGGCTCTATAAACAAGTGTATCTATCATCAAACTCAATGCAATGCATTTACATATTTATTGTAATGGAATTCTCTATGGGTTTTAGTTGCTGATGTTTGTTGTTTTTGTTTTTATTTCATGCGGTTGCTTTTTTCTTCAATTATTTTTTTCTCATATTTTACAAGTAAGGTACTCTGCACTATGCGTATATATTTATGTACTTTATACATATATATTTATATGTAAAAAACGGATGTTGTTGTTAGGGTTGGGGGCAATGATGTTATTTGTTCCGCTGCTGAGAATGATGGTTATATTTTTGTTCCATAACTTTCAAGTGTGTAGGGTTTTTTTTATTTGTTAGACATTGTTCAGATGAGAGTCGGTAACATTTAATCAGGTGCACATCGCCACAATTTATTGAATGCACAATATAAATATATGTAGCTGTCATAAAAAATCAAACAAGACTTATACAGATGGTTGGGTTGGGTTGGGCTGGATTGGCTGTTCATGTCAGCTCTACAAATTGCCATTGTTTGGGTTTTATATCTTTGAGTAAATGTTTTTTTTTTTTATCGCACCAAGATGAAAGCAGAACTCAACAGCAGTTATCATAACAATAACAAAAGGAATTTTGAAAAAAAGAACACACGTATACGTAACATATTGCTTACGTAATAGAATCGAGTCTCAACAACAACATGCCGCCATGCCACAACTCTGACACAATTATTAATTGAATATTGTTTGTCGTGTGTTCGGTTGTTGTTGTTTTTTGTTCACTTTTTATTATTGTTTAGTGGCATCATACTGATACTTGTTGTATGATGGTCTTTCTTATGTCTTTTCATACAAATTGATTTATTGGTATTTGATGGATGTAATGGAAACCGCCGTTACTTTATACTGTCAACAAGGGCATTTTTTTTTTTTGAAAAAGGGGGTCTTCACGGGGTTGGGAGTGGGCGGGCAAATTGTATTGAAAAGAAAATAATTATTTGAAACATAAAAATAATTTTATGAATTTAAAAAAAAAAAATATAATAAAAAATATTAAAAAATATAATAAGAGAGCTTTTACATGTTTTTTATGTATTTTATATTTATAAAAATTATAAATTTTATATTGAAAATATAAGCAACAACGTTAAATGTTCAAAATATCTAGAACTTAAAATCTTGTGGTATTTCATCAATTTTCATGAATACTCTTTATTAGAGAAATTTGTTAAAATTGTTAAAATAATAACAGTAATAAAAGATATAATATATAAAAAATAAAATTTGTAATAATAATAATAATAACAATAATAATAATTGTAATAATAATAATAATAATGAGAATAATAATAATTATAATAACATGATAATAGTAATAGAATAATAATAATATAATAATAATAATAATAATAATAATAATAATAATAATAATAATAGTAATAATTATAAAAACAATGATAATAATAATAATTATAAAAACAATGATAATAATAATAATAATAATTATAATAACAATGATGATAATAACAATGATAATAATAATAATAATAATAATAATAATAATAATAATAATAATAATAATAATAATAATAATAATAATAATAATAATAATAATAATAATAATAATAATAATAATAATAATAATAATAGTAATAGTAATAATTATAAAACAATGATAATAATTATAAAAACAATGATAATAATAATAATAATAATAATAATAATAATAATAATAATAATTATAATAACAATGATGATAATAACAATGATAATAATAATAATAATAATAATAATAATAATAATAATAATAATAATAATAATAATAATAATAATAATAATAATAATAATAATAATATTTTTTTTAATAATAATCTACCTAACTTATTGTTGCATTTTTCAAAATTACAATTATTTTAAATAAATAATAATAATGTAAGAAAGTTAATACATTTAATATTGTTGCTCATATTTAATTTTATTTAATTGAATATCAAATATTTAAATATTTTCAATATTTTCTCATATATTCGTATTTAAATATACATACATATTTATGAAAAAAAATCCAACAAAAAAAATCATAACTAATTGATTTATTTCTTTGTTCTCTCTTCTTTTTTCTTCCCCCACTACCACTACCACCACCACCTACCTCCGCCTATCATCACTCGCTCACACATTAAACGTGGCATTTATCTCTCTTCAACTTCTTTTCGGTTTTTACATTAAATCATTGTTTAAACAAATTATCACAATCCAAAAATCATATTCTAAACACACACACACGCATACATATGCATACATTGTATTGTATATTGTATTCTGTTTGTGCTGCCGCTGTTTTGTGGGTGGTTGTGCGTGTCTCTGTCTGTCCGTGTGTTCTTGTGTCTCGTCCGTCTCCCTCCTGTCTGTTCTATTTGTTCTATTTTTAGGTGAGTCTGTTTGTTCTGGATTAGAGGTTGAAATTGAAAATAATAACAATCATTTTCATGATGGTAAGCTTCATCATTGTTTCATTAAATGTCATTTGTATATCATAAACCAACAATAACAACAACACCAACAACATTTGTTTAATATTCTATGTGTGTTTTTTATGTTTTATTTGGGGAGTGTTTTTTTGTTTTATTGAAGTTTAAGTTATGCGATTCTTTGGAGGAAGTCATAAACCAAAGCTGATAAAAAAAATTAAACATAATAAACTTTAATAAAAAAAAACAATTCCCAAATATATATGTGTGTGTGGTCTTCTAGAGATTTTAATAATAATCTGGAAATAACTTATAATTGCAAAAAAAAATATTTGATTTTTAATAAAAAACATAAATATAAATAATAAAATATATATATATATAATAATAAAAGAAAGTAAAACAAAAATTTATAATAAAAAATAAAGTAGTTGAAACATAAAAAAATAAAAAGTAACAACAAATTAAAAAATATTCTATATTTAACTAAAAATTGTTAAAAAACTCGTTTATAATTAATTAAATGAAAAATTAAATTTAATACATTTTTTAAATCGAAAAATAATCAATTTTTAATAAAATAATTAAATTAAATAAGTTTATTGCCTAATTAATCAAAATGTCATAAAAATATATTAATTAATAATTAACTAAACAACTAATAATTATACTAATGAAAAAAAAAACAAAAAATTATATTTATATAATTATAATTAATACAAAAAAATTAAATTTAAATATAATTAAAAAAATAAAAAATATTTACTTCGTTAGTTAAAAAATCAACAACTTATAAATATGGGAATACAACTATAAAATTATTAAATAATTTTAACTTCATAAAAAAATCATAAAAGTCCATTAATTAATGACTAACTATACGACAACTAAGTATATGAATACAAAAATGTATAAAAAACAATAAAAATAAAAAATAAATAAAATAAGGATAAATTGTGAAAAAAATTAATTAAAACATAAAATAATAAGGCCGGGCCGAACTTTGAATACTTTCCACCATTTGGAAGGATTTTGGCAATTTTTAAAAAAAAAATAAAATCCGTTAAAAAGTCTGTAAAAATCTTAAAAATATCGAATGTCATAAACCATTACGATACTCAAATGCAAAACTTGAATAAAATAAAATCGGTGAATAAGGTACCGATTTTTTTTATTTAAGTTTTGCTATACGAAGACGTGAACCTACACAGACAATTTTCTGTTATAGGCTGTAGTATCCATTACGAACTTCAAACACCAAATTTGAAACAATTCCGGTGAATAATGTCGCTAAAATCATTAAAGTACCGAATTTCGGGAGGTACCGTTATATGGAGGCTATACGAAGACATGGACGTACATGACCCGTTTTCAATATCAAAAATCTTGCAGACACAATGTACATTTGAGTAAACTTTTATCAATCTACTTCATTTCGTTCGGAAGCTAGAGTGATTTCCACTTAGAATTTTATGCTGATCAAGAATATATATACTTTGTAGAGTCTAAAATGTATATTTCGATGTGTTACAAACTTAATATACGCTCCATGCTATGATGGGGGGGTATATTAAAAAAAGGCAGTCGGTCCACAATTTGGAAGGAACTTTAAAATGGAAAAATATTCCGATAAAACACCGCCATAATTTGAATAATTCCGAAAGCATGTACCTCTATTCCAAATATCTGCTATAGCGGTGGAAAAATCTAGATAAAACAATTAAAATAACGAATGTTGGGAGGTACCGTCATACTCGTATAGGGGCAATACAAAGACGTGGATCCGTACAGGAAATTTTCTGTCATAGGAAGTAGTACCCATTACGAACACAAAATAAAAAATTTGAAACATCAATATAAAAAATAATAAACAAATTAAAATTTAGTAAAATAGAAAACAATAAAAAATAAATTAAATAATAATAATAATAATTAAAAAAAAATAATAATAATAATAATAATAATAATAATAATAATAAAAATAATTAAAGTAATATAATAATAATAATAATATATAATAATAATAATAATAATAATAATAATAATAATAATATAATAATAAATAAAAGTAAAATTAATAAAAATAAATTCATAAATAAAAAAACAGAAATAAATATATTAATAAAAATCGGAATAAGGTATATATATATATTTAAAATTAATTACAAAAACTAAATAAATGAATAAAAAAATTAAATAAAATAATTGCAAAATTACACATTTCGAGCATAATTTAAAATACGTTTTTTACATTTTATAAAAAAAAAATAAAGAAATACAAATAAATTGAAATTAATAAGCTACTAACAAAAATGTCGTAATAAAAAAATAAAAAAATCAAAAAAAAAATTAAACAAATTTCTTAGGTTTTTTAACAACATCTCTAGAAGACCTTATTTATTCTACACTTAAACTCAATGCTATTTATTCATTTGGTATAGACCCAATAATTTATATTTTTCATATAAAGCTTCCATTGGTTATTAACTTTCTTTTTTGTTTTCAATTCAGATTTAAAAAATTTTGCTTAGAGAAAATACCGAAATATATAACAATGTCTAGATTAAAATATTATTCAAAAGTTTGATATGTCTTAACTAAAAAGGTTTTAAAAATATATAAAAAAATTAAAACAGATTAAATCTCAAGATTAATTCAATGAAAAATTTGTACATGGGAAACTTTCAATAACTTTTTGTACTTAATAATATATAACAAATATATCATATCAAATATAAATAAATATTTCACGGGCGAAGAAATTTAAATTTTGAATGAAATTTTATTAGTAAAAATTATTATTTAAAAATCATAGGAAAAATGCCCTCTTCTTGAAAAAAGTTCCCATTTATAAAATAAAACTTTTAGAGAAATTTCAATATTTTTTAATGAATTAGTTGAATTCAAGGTTAGTTGTTAATTTTTTAATAAAAAACGCAATTGATTTGATTCGAAAAAATAATAAGAAATAAAGAAATTCCCCACCTAAAATTAAATTGCCAAAAATACCAATTTATTTAAAAAAAAAAAAAAAAAAAAAATATATATATATATATATATATATATATATATATATATATATATATATATATATATATATATATATATATATATATATATATAAATATTAATACTTTACCAAATGAATCTAATCGCTTTGAGTATCCCCCAGCACAACAGCATCCCCTTAATCCTTAACAACATTTTTTCACATTTTTGTTATCATTTGTTTTATGTGTCTTAGATGTTTTCTGTTTTCTTTCTTCTTCTTTTGCATAAGATAATAATTTCTCTTTTGCTTTTTGTAAAAAAAAATTATTGCAAGACAATATTTTTTGTCAGTTTAACGGATTTTTTTCTAAATTTATATTTTTTGGCTTTAGTCCACCTTCAGATTTGTACAGTAATTTAAATTACAGCATCTTAACAAAAATAATAATAAATTTTGTACAGTATCTGTAAAACTCATGCGCCATCTATTGATCATAAAATCTAACTGGGTCCATTTTGATAGACAAGACATACACCAACTCCAAAAATCTCCTTTATTTATTCACCCTGCAACTTCTTTTGAAAGGCAGTGTCTATACTAGAACAGGGATGTCAGTGCTAGATAAAATGGATTTGATTTTGTCAGAATTTTTTTTTTTTTTTTGGAAAATATTAAATATTGTGCCGGACGAAAATGTATTTTTCTTCTTTGCGAAGTATGCCAAAATAACGTAACATTCCAAACATTTTTTTTTAAATTTTGATTCATGGCGGCCAACACCATCACCGTGGCTGGCGCTTGAGTTCTGGTGGCCATCTGAACAAGTAAACACGATGATTTTGTTTGTTTACAAACTGCTGGACAACGAATGTTTTCTCATCGGAGAAACCCAAATTCGACACTTCACCACTTTCGGCCAAGCGAAGCAACTCTTGAGATCTTTTGAGTATATTTTCTTTCCGTTGCGGTGTAAGTTCTTGCACTTTTTGGAATTTCAATGGCTTTACCCCGCCCTCGTTTTTCAATATTTTCCGAATACGTCGGGCTACGCTACCAGTATCACGGTAACGAGCGATGGTACGAGACACAAAAGATTTATTCACATTTAAATGCTGGAGTGCTCCAAAGATATCCAAATATAAAGAAATCACACTATCACGCTTTTCCATTCCATCACGAATAAAATGTTTTCTTTAAAATTCTCTGCAAAATGTTTTTGTATGCGTGTAAACAATATAATGAGCTGTCACCGGAATAATTTTAACAGCTGTCGGACGAGTGGCTTATAAATGACAGCAGTCTGAATTGGTTGCAATTTTTTCATCTCACTCTTTATACAATGAATTTATTTCAAGAAATCTAAAATGTTTAAATATGTACGAATGGGCGGAACTGCTCCGCCCTAGATTGGGTACATCCCAATGTATGCTTAGGTCTTTTTTTCATAATCTAATCCTTATTTATTATCTTTATCCAATTCGTGTAACATAGCATTGGTGGTGATATTGACCCACTGTGGTCGGCCTGTATGAAGAAATTAACTTTCTTTACAAATGGATTGCATCTTTGCTAAAGAATATCCTTGACACCGCATGATAATAACTTGATGATATTAGTCAACAATAGATGGCGCAGTAGGTCTTTCAAAAGTACAGCTTACTTTACGGGCTTCTTGATTTTTTTTTAAATATTTCTCGCACTAAGGGCATGATTAGTTTCATTTGAAATTGACCGAAAATACAATTCGAAACTGCTTTTTAAGGTTACCACAAAATTGAAATATAATTTTAAATTGTAGCACAGCATTTATTTACGGCTAGACATCTTAAATAACTCATTTCACTTAGCTTTGGCATGATTCATTCCATTCCATTCCAAAAATGCTGTCATAATTCATTTTCATTGCCATAATTCTTCATCTTCATGAAAAGCATAAAAAGCGAGAGACTGAGAGAGAGCAAAATTTCTCAACTAAACTGCGAGAAGAAAATAAACTGTTATTATTTTTAATTTTTAACCTTTTTAAAAAACAACAGAATTATTAAAAAAAAAAATCCAAAACATTTCCTATTCTTGTAAATGTATTTCAAAATTTTCCATTTTAAATTTTCTAATTTTCTTTTTATGAAATTCTTTTTCTCTTACAGGGGACTCAACCTACCACATGAAGATTCTAGTTCCAGCCGTGGCCTCAGGGGCCATTATCGGCAAGGGTGGCGAAACAATTGCATCTTTGCAAAAGGACACCGGTGCTCGTGTTAAAATGTCCAAATCCCATGATTTCTATCCAGGTAAGGGGGACACTGGCATATTCGGCCAAGAAGTCACTTCTAATTTTTTTTTTAATTTTCTCCAGGCACTACCGAACGCGTTTGCCTCATTACCGGCACCGTTGACGGCATCATGGCCGTCCTGGACTTTGTCATGGACAAGATCCGCGAAAAACCAGATCTAACCTCGAAAATTCTCGATGCCGAAAGCAAACAGAGCCAGGAGCGTGATAAGCAAGTGAAAATTTTGGTGCCCAATTCCACGGCCGGCATGATTATCGGCAAGGGTGGTGCTTATATTAAGCAGGTCAAGGAGGAGAGCGGTTCGTATGTGCAAATCTCACAGAAACCAAAAGATATATCATTGCAAGAACGTTGCATCACCATCATCGGTGACAAGGAGAACAACAAGAATGCCTGCAAAATGATCCTATCGAAAATCGTCGAAGATCCCTCATCGGGAACGTGTCTTAATGTCTCATATGCTGATATTAATGGGCCAGTGGCCAATTTCAATCCAACTGGTTCGCCATATGCCACAAATCAGAATGCCATCAATTCGAGTACAGCATCGTTGAATTCGACATTGGGCACAACCATTGGTGGTGCTGGTACAGCAGCAGGTCTTCTAGTCAATGGAACGGGCATTAATTTGTCGTTGAATTTGAGCTCACCAAATCCGGCACCAAATCTAGCTTTAGCCACACAATTGTTGGAACACATTAAGGTGAGATGGAAATGCTGTATAGAAGACCTTCAACAGGGGCCTTCTCCGTATGGAAGACCTCCGAAAGGGTCTTCTTTGTATGTAGGACCTCCAAAAGGGTCTCCTTTGTATAAAAGGTTTTCAGAGGGTCTTCCATGTATAGGTGGTCTCCTATGTAGAAAAGGCCTTTAGAAGGTCTTCTTTGTATGGACGACCTCTAGAGGATCTTCTCTTTATAGAAGGCCTCTAGAGGGTCTTCTCTTTATAGAAGGCCTCTAGAGGACCTTCTCTGTATATAAAGCCTCTTGAGGGTCTTCTCTGTATAGAATTCCTCTATAGGGTCTTCTCTGTATAGAAGGCCTCTAGAGGGTCTTCTCTGTATAGAAGGCCTCTAGAGGGTCTTCTCTGTATAGAAGGCCTCTAGAGGGTCTTCTCTGTATAGAAGGCCTCTAGAGGGTCTTCTCTGTATAGAAGGCCTCTAGAGGGTCTTCTCTGTATAGAAGGCCTCTAGAGGGTCTTCTCTGTATAGAAGGCCTCTAGAGGGTCTTCTCTGTATAGAAGGCCTCTAGAGGGTCTTCTCTGTATAGAAGGCCTCTAGAGGACCTTCTCTGTATATAAAGCCTCTTGAGGGTCTTCTCTGTATAGAATTCCTCTATAGGGTCTTCTCTGTATAGAAGGCGTCTAGAGGGTCTTCTCTGTATAGAAGATCTCTGTTTAGATGGTCTCTAGAGGGTATTTTCTGTATGGAAGAACTCTAGAAGGTATTCTTTGTATGAAAGACCTCTGGAGGGTCTTGTCTGTATTTAAGACCTCTGCAGGGTACTTTCTGTATGGAAGAACTCTAGAAGGTCTTCTTTGTATGGAAGAGCTCTGGAGAGTTTTCTCTGTATGGAAGACCTCTAGGGCGTCTTCTCTGTATGGAAGACCTCTGTATAGTATTCGCTGTATGGAAGACCTCTGGAGGTCTTTCCCGTATAGATTTTTATAATTTTTTTTTCAAATTTATATTAACTTGCCCTTCTTCTGCCCTTTCACAGGTCGCTTTACGCAGTTCAGGTT
The DNA here is from genome assembly GCF_030504385.1 of Musca domestica. NCBI lineage: Eukaryota > Metazoa > Arthropoda > Insecta > Diptera > Muscidae > Musca > Musca domestica. The sequence goes on along the minus strand of NW_026712114.1, from coordinate 11,853,229 downwards.
ATTCTGAAACAGCCACCACAGAGGTCTGTGCCGCATTAGGTGTTTTAGCCAAATACGGTGTACTCGGCATGGGTGTTGGCCTGCAACACACCAACGGTGCCCACACAACACTTGGTAGCTATTTGGGTGTCTCCGCCTTGGATCAACAGACCGCTGCCGCTGCTACGGCCGCTACTGCGGGCAATGTATTCGGTGCTGTCGGTCAAGTTAATTTAGAGCAATACAGTGCTGCTGTTGCGGCCGCCGCAGCTAATCGACCCACTCAACAACAGCTGGATGCTGCTGCAGCCCAATTTGATCCATTCCGTCATTTAAATTCAAATGCTGGTCAAGCCGCCACACCGGTATCGCTGAATAACAATAGTTTTGGATTGACCGCTGCCACCGGCACGGTGACCACAGCGCCCACTTTGAATGCGGCAACTGGTGCACATGCCCTGAGCGGTATTAGCAAGAGTCCCACACCGGGTGATTTAAGTGCCAAGGATACAAAGAATGTGGAAATTCCTGAAGTGATTGTTGGCGCTATTTTAGGTGGGCCACGTTTTTATTATCCTTACTAAAAACAAAAACAAAACAAACTTCAAATTCCCCCTTTTTTTCTCTTAAAAAAAAGCACAAAACGAATGCTAATTTTTATTTGTTCTTCGACAATCCTAATTTGTTTGTTCTTCCAAATGCCTTATGAGAAATTTTTTTCGTTAAGGGACCAACAAAACATTGCAACAAAGAATTGGAAAGAAAAGCATTTAAATTTGCAAAATTTTTAAAATTATCCTTCAAAAAGATTAAATTCAAAAACAATGTTTTGTTGTTCCTTTATTATTTTTTGTTTTATTAATTAAACTTACCACGCAAAAAATCACTTAGTCTAGTTTTGTATAACATTATGGTTTATTTATACAAATTTGTTTAATATTTTTTTTTTAATTTTTAACCATTGTTTATTAATTGAGTTCTTATATACATATATATACACACACAATTACTTGTATGTTTTGAGTTTTGTTGCTGTAAGTGTAAACATTCCTTCTATATATATTTTAATTTTCTTAAAGTGCCTAAAAAAGTGCCTTCCTTTTTACCAAGAAAACAAAAAAAGAAACAAAAACAAGAAACACCAACCAACCATACTTCACAAAACATTCCTTATGCGCATAAACTTTTTTGGTATTTAGAACACCCGCACACACCACCACCACTTTCCATATATAATTTTATATTATACTTATATAGTTATTAAACAAAAAATACACCCATATTGTATATAGATTTTCAGTTTATTCATATATACTATATTTTTTCGAAATTTCTTTTTTTTTTTTGCTCATAATTCACAGTAAATAACCTTAAACAAAAATATATAAAACATTTAAAAAATTACAAAAAAAAAAAAAAAAAAACAATCTATGGATTTGAAAGTTTCTATATGAAAATGCCAGTTGCAATTTAGTTTTTAATTTTTATTATTTTAGGTTTAAAGAAAAAAAATAATAATAATACAGGCCTAGGTCTTCCTGGCCTTGGTAGTGCTTAATATTTTTGTCTCTACTTAGGTTTTGTGTATTTACCATATGTTCTATTCCCATACCTTACATTTCTTGTGAATGTTTCATTTAGTGTCTCAAAAAGCAAATCACAAACCAATTCACCAGTAATAGTGGCTTTCAAAATACTTGCTTTTTCCCTTATTATTGTTGTTGTAAATCTAGTCAATTTCTTGCCGCCTTTCTCATACAATCAATCAATCAATCAATTCTCTCAAACATATTGTATATTGTTACTATTCCCAAATCTCGATATCCCAATTCGAATTTGCTATTTTCCCAGGAGTCGAGGCCAGCCTTTGAAACATTTTCGATAGAATCATTTACATTTATTTTTAAATTTTATTTACACATAAAACATTTGGCGCCCAACGTGTGTCACTCACAAAAGCACGAAATATTGTCGATGTGCGTATGCAATCCAATGTAATTATGCCCAATTGGCCCGTAACCCAGTATAAATTTTCCAATAGCCTAACGAAATCAAAATGGAAAAAAATTGAACTGGAAGTAATTGCGAGGTTTACCTTAAAACTTAGTCTTGAAAATGCTATTGTCATTATCTGGCGCCCAACGTTTTTTAAGACACTGGCGCCCAATGTAGGAGTTGTGGTTCCATGCTTTTTTTCCTAGGAATAGGAAAAGTCATGAAAACATAAATGTAATGCGAATTACTTTTTCTCTTGGGGATATGGCGACCAAAAGAAAATTAAAATTTTGACTTTTTTTGACACAGGTCCATGTCCTGGATTTTTATTGGAATACGCATCTTAAAATGAGCAGTTATGAAAACTTAAATGTAATGAGACTTACTTTTTTTTCTTGGGGATATGGCGCCCAAGGTAATATTGTTCATATTTTTCCATTTTTTATAAAATTAATTTTTTTTAATTCAATGGCGCCCAATGTAAGACTTACTGTTTCCAACCCATGTCTCAAATTCCCAATTTTGAAATGCTAATATATTGAGAATTACTTCTTAGTTTAGTGGATATGGCGCCCATATCCACAACTTACAAGTAGATTATATTGCAGAGTGGATAATTTATATAAAATATGAAAGAAGACGAGGAAGAGGACTTGAAGAGAATCTTAATAGGCGAGTGAAAGGTAGTCGTTAGGGGGTACCTGACAGAAGTCTTAATTGCACTTATTGGCCATCTGAAAGAAATTGTTATAAGCGAGCTGATATATTTATTTAAATGGGAACTCGAAGGAAGACTTTTTTTTTTTGTTGAAGGAATTTTTAGTGGTGACCTGAGGGCGTCCCTGTAGGCAAACTGGAGAAAATTTAAAATTGCATATTTAAAATAAATATTTTTCTTGGCAACCCGAATGAAGTCTTTGTAGGGGACCTGAAGGGAGTCATTAAGGCGATTTGGAGGAAATTTTTTTAGACCATCTGGAAGGAATTTTTATTGGCGGCCTGAGACCGTCTCTGTAGATAATCTGGAGGAAATATTTTTAGGCATTTTTAGTTGCGGCCTAAGGGGCGTTTTAATAGGCGACCTAGAGGCGGCCCGAAGAAAGGTGTTGAAAATTACACCTTTTCAAAGTCAGAATTTCGTTTTCACGAACTGAAGAGAACCTAGTTCTAGTTCAATTGGACGTTTTAAAAATTCCATATTTCAAATTAAGTATTTTTTTTATAAATGGCGCCCAACGTAAGACTCTGCCCTTGAATAGATGAGCTACATTTTATAGCATATCCATATTTCAATTTAAGTATTTTTTTTTATAAATGGCGCCCAACGTAAGACTCTGCCCTTGAATAGATGAATATGGCACTGTTCACGAATCTTCTTTTCAATCAGTTCAATTGGATTTTTAAATGTTGGCGCTCAATGCATGTTTTACGAAAACATTTCGTTAACAATTCTCAAGGTGAACTGCATTGCATTTCTCTATTCCTAATTCTCATGTAACGAATTAGAGCTTTTGTGCTGTTTAGCACCTAATTTTGGAATTTCGATTTTGGGTTAAAAACAACATTTGGCGCCCAATGTGGATTTCATTTACGCCAAATATATAATATTTTTGTCTTTAAATATTAATTGTTGTGCTATTTTGGCGTCCAACTTGACTTAAAGCAAATCTTCATAGATGACTTGGAGGCTATTTTTATGAAGAGCCAGGAGGGAATTGGTAGTCTAAACAAACGTTAACCTAAGAAGATGTTTTTGGCGTTTTATGTGGGCTGCACAAAAAATATCACGTCAGAAGTACAGGGTGGCTATAGAATAATTATATTTGGTTGTCACAGTTTGTGGCGCCCAAAGCAGACTTTTTGAAGATGAAATATGAATTTAAGTCCAGAAATTTTAAATCTAAAATCACATAGCCTCCGTTTCAAGTGAAAAACATTCTCAAGGATCGCAAAATTAAATTAAGGATTATTGATTGGATACATTTCTAATATTTCAAGCCATCGTTCAAAAATCAATTTATAAGTTTTTCGTGCAATAAATTTCCAATATCTTAAAAATGGCGCCCAAATGTTTATTACTCAAAAATATACACATCATTGCGATTTTTTTCAGTTTAGTAATATTTTGATACATTTATTCACAGCCATACCAACATAATACATAATTTGCAAAAAACAAAAGAACTGTGATGATTTTTCCAATACCTCCCAACGCTCACAAATACATAAATCCGTAAACATTTTTTTTCATAATGCAAAACACTTGTAAAATAGTACACCCACCCACAGCCACCACAAGGAGCAGCAAACATTTATTTTTTTATAATATTTCTGCATTTTTTGTTTTCATTTTACATTATAACCTTTAGTTTCAGGGGATTAGCGAGAAGGCTGGCCGACATGTAGCATTTCAGAAAAAAATAGTTGACATTTTATTAAATAGGGGTAGGGCGCAGCTTTATATCATTAACTTTACATATGTTTCTTTTTCATAAACGCACACACACATACATCTTTTAAGCACTACTCTTTTTTTTAAGGATTCATAGAAATTTGCACACATATTTAGTTATAGGCACACGATTTTTGTTTGTTGTTATAGAGAGGATTCTTGGTAGGCAAGAATGGTTGCTAAAAAAAAATATCTAACTCAAAATAAATGTTATAATTTCTTATCGAAAAAAAAAAATACAATTGTAAAACAAACATTTTTAAACAAATATAGTTTATAATTTTTAAACAAATCTCTTGTGTGTAATACATATTTTTTTTTCTATTTTGAAATATAATATGCTCAGGAGAAATGCGAACATTTGATTTTGAAAAGTGGCGCCCAACGTAAATTCGATGGAATATTAAAACAAAAACCGGGAAATTTCAGACAACATATAATGTTGACAAGGAAATTATTTTATTTTGATAAGGAAAAAAACACAAATTTTCAAAAAAAAAAAAAAAAAAAAGAAAAAGTAAACATTTTTTTTGCTAAAATGTATATGATTTCAAATCAAAGTAAAATTAAAGGATGATATATGAAATGTGTGATTTCATAATAATTATTCAACCACAATTACAAAACAATGCTAATTTTCGAAACATTCTTTCTTTAAATGTTTTATTGGCGCTCAAGGTAAATTATTGGGTTTAATTAAAAAAAAATCCAATAATTTCCTTTTTTATAAAAAAAATATTTCTTGGTAACTATAATTATGATTCCAAATCAATTAATTTGATGGATACAAGAAAGGGATGAGGTGCGAAATGTGCAATTTCAGGATTGTTATACTATGACAAAATAATTGTTTTCTTTTGTTCAAAAAAAAACCTTCTTTAAATATTTCATTGGCGCCCAACAAGAAATGTATCGTTGCCTGATTTTTTTAAATATTAAACAGATATTTTTATAAATTAATTAAGAAATCTGGAGTTTCACTCATAAAACTACTTGGCGCCCAAATAAATTTCGCCCACGAATAAGGAATTGATTTTTTCCACAAATAATGTTTCAATGAAGAACAATATTTCTGTTTGAGCTTTTTAATTTTTATGAGATATACATTGTCCCCTAATATTTTTTATTTACGATGAAACTTTGTGTTTCAATGGAAAATTTAATAAATTTTTTAATTTATAAAAATTTAAAAAAGGTAGCGACCAACATAAATTTGTTAAATATATATACAAGTCAGTTTTTCATATATATTCAAGTCAAATGATGCCAAATGCAAGCTTCTTTTTTGTTGAAATTTTTAGCTTTCTATGGAGAATGTCAATTAATTAATATTTGTTATTTTTTTAATTTTCAAACAAATTGGCGCCCAATGAAAATTAAAAATATATAATTTTCATAATATATATAACTTTTTTTATTAAAATTTTGAGGTTGTAGAATTTCGGAATAGAGAAAATTTTTTAAGAATATATAATATATGATAAAGTCATTGAAAAATTTAGACAAATTGGCGCCCAACGTAAAATCTCCAAATACAAGCCATGAATGTGGAAAATCAACCTTAATTCACAAAGAAATCGCTTTCGTATTTTATATACAATTCTTAAGACCGATTTGGCTCAATATAATATATTTGTAGAATTTTGGGTTCCCATGGAAATCCAAAAATTGGCGACCAATGTAAATGCACAAAATACATGATATAAAAGGGGAATATCAACTTTAGTCCCTGAAAATATTACTTCAATATTTTGTATTATATTTTCAAGTTACAGGGCACTCAATATATATTTCATTTACGGTTAAATTATGGATTTTCATGGAAAAACCAAAATTGGCGTCCAATATAAATTTCCAAAATAAAAATATAGCTTTCAAAGTGGAATGTAAACATAAGTCCGTGAAAAAAATCATTTACCTATTTCGCATTACAATTTCAAGTCTCAATACAATTCATTTACTAATTGATGGCTTTATAGACATTTTTAAACAAATTGGCGCCCAACGTAATCTTCCGAAACGCATGCAATAAAACTGAAACAATAATCTTAGTCAGGAAAAATACATTTGTCTATTTTGTATTACAATGTAAATTACATTACAAGTAGAATTTTGGTTTTGTGTAAAAAACATAAAATTGGCGCCCAACGTAAATTTTCAAAAATAAATGAGATAAATGTGGAATATCAAACAGTCGTTGGTTTTATCCATAGAATGATGTTGAAAACATTTGTGACAGCTTCCATGTTGCGCGAATTTTTGATTTTCAGCTCAAACGAGAAATACTTAATAAAAATAAAAGGTGAAACTTGAGGAAAGAAATTATACCAACATTACCCCATTTTATTTGGGCTCTTTTTAAGACCTTCCGGAGTCGAGGTAGGAATCATGGGCATCCAGTCGGAATATTATTTGAAATTTGGTCCTTTCCCCCCTACATTGGTTAGAGCTACCGACTAAGACTGGTGTAAAATAAGTAGACTACGACCAAAAACCTAAAATGGTAAAGACTAGAAAAATGACATTTTGAGCAAACGGTTTGTGTCTATAATACATAGAATAACAGATCATGACAGAGGCATGTTAACATAAAAACCACCAAAACGAACGACAAATAAAACTTTGAAAAATCCAAAAATGTGGTTTCAAACTTCTATTCCATAGACCTTTTCAAAAAAATGAGTAATATTATAGCGGTTTAAATCAACAGAGGTATTTTTTACAGGGTTGCCATATTTTGACTCTGCCTTACCCCATCTGTATACTTCTATGTCTTTGCTACGACTCCGACTATAGGGAAGGATTTGTTCGAAGTTCGAATATACAAAATTATTTATTCTGAAATTATGGGAAATTTAGGATTTGAATACTACATTTAATTAAAAAATTCAAATAAAGGCAGCAAAAAAAATTAGTTTTTAATTTGAGTTATAAACATTTGAATGCCACCAAGAACCTCTTCATCTTAGCAAAAGTTTATAATTACTGTGTGCAAAAAATCATTTCTTTATATTGTCTTATATTTTTAAGCACTCTTGGTGTTTTTCATATATTCAAACTAATTTTTATGGTTCTCTAATTTACATACTACAATACACATTAAAAAAACATTTTATTTTAGTTTTAGTTGTCTATTATTATTATTTTTAAATGATACATAAATACAAAAAACTTGTCTTGGGTCTTTTTCGAGAGACCTAAAAAAGGCAGAATGCTAGTGCAATTGGTTAAAATACTTTAAAATAAATAAAAATAAATATTAGAAGGCAAATATGGATTTGCATTTTAATTTACTTTTTTTTTGAAAAAAAAAAAAAACAAAATATATATACCTCAAAATATTTAGTTCTTAGTTAAGAGTTTTTAATTTTAGTATATTACACAAAAAAAGACACAAAAATTAACAAACATTCCTTTACATATTTTTTGTTTGTGTACTACATTGGTGTTATTTTGATTAAAATTAATTTTTATTCCATTTATTGCTTTATAATATTATATATCGATAACAAATTAACCCCTTAACCCTTATATTCTTATCTTACATATGCAAAAACAATTTTATATATAAATATTAATATGTATTTCTTCTTCTTTTTATATTTCATACAAATACCAAAATCATAAAAAATACCATTTTGGGAAATTTTGAAAACATATAATATACATACCTATATTGCAAACCAAAAACAAAAAATATCCAGGTCCCAATGGTCGTTGTTTAGTTGAGATCCAACATATTTCGGGTGCTAATGTGCAAATTTCAAAGAAAGGCATTTTCGCCCCTGGCACCAGAAATCGTATTGTAACCATAACTGGTCAACCGAGTGCCATTGCTAAAGCTCAATATCTAATTGAACAGAAAATCAACGAGGAGGAGACAAAAAGAGCGCGACAAATTCCATTAGCCACTGTTGTGAATTAAAAGAAAAAAAAAAAAAAAATACAAAGCAAAACAAAACAAAAAAGAAAAAATCAAATTTTTTTGCAAATAGTTAAAACACCAATTCACCAACACCACAACAACAACTATCATCAACAAACAAAAGAAATCCTTTCTTCATTAACAAAAAACCAACAACAACAACAAATATAAATATATATTTCTAAAGAGCGTTACAACCAAAAACCGACAAAGAACTAAATCTGTTTATTAGTCTTGTTCCTCAGCAAACCCCACCCCCCCCCCCCCCTCTTCCAGCCACCCCTTTTCACATCAATACACAATTGTTCACAATGAAAAACCGAAAAAATAAGAAACTATAACAAATAATGTTCTTGAATGATTAGATATTTTAATTATTGTTATAATAACTAAATAATTAAATTCAAAACAAAACCAAGAGAAAAAAAAATCGAAAAGTTTTAAAAACTTACAAAAACCAGTTTTCCTAACTTTTTTCCCCAACTGGAACTGTTTCACCTGTTTCCCAAAATCACCCCTCCCCCAGAGAAGGGAAAATGAAAAACAAAAAACAAAACCAACAACAACAGATTACTTTCATTACATTTAAATAAGTAAAATGAAAACCCCTAAATAAATTAACAAATAATTAAATAAAATAAACAAAACAAAAACTTAGTAAAATATACAATTAATAATTTTTAAAATTAAATTAAAACAAATAAGAAAAAAAGAAAAACTAAATAATGTAAATTCAAACAAAGTAATAAGAAAAAAACGAAAAAAGTGTTAAAAACGTAATTTTTTTAAGGAAACTACAAAGGAAAAGAAAAATGGATAAAACGAAAAAAATCTTCTTAAAAAACAACAACAAGAAAATACAAAACCAATAACCTTATAAAATATATTTAAAAGAAAAATACAAAAAACCAAGATATATATACAAGAGATATTTTCAAAACAAGCAAACCAATTTCTGCTCTCCCTCCCTTTCCCCTCTCTCTCTCTCTCTTAAGAAGAAACCATATTTAAAGCTCCATTTAATTGACATTAATGTTGAAACTATTGAAAATATTTAGCGAAAACAAAACACACAGACAGAGACACAGACACATTACATATAGCAACAACAACAACAAAGAAAGAAGAAAATTTAAAAAAAAATGGAAATAAAAAAGGAAAACTAACAACAAACCTAATAATAATAAATTGTTATTAACATTAAGCCATATAGTTTAAATATATATAATGAAAGAAAAAATAAAAACAAAAAAACAATTTTCCTTTTTTAAGTAGCTACAATTAATGACAAAAAAAAGATTTTTAATCAAATACCAAGAGAGAAAACATAACAAAACTTTCAATGTTTGAAAAAAATAAGATATTTAAAGACAATAATAATTGTACTGTAATACCAACAACAACAACAACCGAAGCAAAACAAAAAATTCAAGGCAAATAGAGGATATTTTTTTAAGGTGTTGTATTTTTCTTTTTAATTTTTTTTTGTTATTTTAAATAACTTTTTCATTCTTGTCCTGTAAAAAAATTGTTTTTTTTTTTAAACCAAAAAAGGATGGATGGATGCTAATATTGAATTTAAAAAATATATTTAAAAAGCAAATCATTGAAGGGTCTCCCCAAGAGAAGTGTCAAATATTTGGGAGGAATTTTAAATATATCAAAAGGTCGCTAATTTTTTGATTTTAAGAGTGTTCTTCGTTTTTATAAAAATAAAAAAGAATGGTCTTAAATTACGGCTCAATTACTCCTAGCTATCATTATCCGAATTTATGGCCACAGGAATCCGTTTATTACATCCTGTCCGTTGACTAAGAATGGCGAGAGAGATAGAGATAGCCGCAATAATTTTAATAGTTATCAGCATTGCTAGTGAGAATTATTTTTCAATTCACTCATCAGTCATTTCATATCGGACTTTAATGAAAATAATGGAGAGAAGAGAGGTTCTTGACTAATTGAGTCGATCAATGATTATTAGAAGTCAATAATACGAAACAACCAGTTAATTGCTAATTTTCGATTGTATTTCTCTCTCTTTTTTTCTCTGCGGTTCACATGTAAATTTTACATAAATAACAAATTAATTTACAATTGGTACTCACACATTCGTATGTGTATGTTACGTATATCAGTTATTAGCGGCTTCCAACGAAAGAGTATACACGAAAGAGTATACAACTAAAGAGTATATACAAACTCACAGGCATGCTCTTTTTATTTTCATTTGCCGTAGTTTTGCATAGGCCATTGGTGAGCACAAAAGTAAGTTTGGTTCTTTCTCTCCCTGTGCATTAATGGTGGAGAGACTTGCTCTCAATGGAAGGCATGTCTGAGTAATGTATTCAGACTTTTTCAATGATTTGTTTTTTATTTAGATTTTTTCATCTCTTTTGAAAGAAAAAAATAAATAATAATTTGTTGTTTTGTTTTCCCTAAATAAAAAATATTTTCTTTTTTTCCTTCTTGTTATACACATATAAATATACAAAAAAATCTCAAGAAAACCTGAATAAAAAACAATAAGCAAGTGAAACGCATGTACCATAGTTATTGTTTTAGCACTTTTTTCTTTTACACACACACATACTGTTACATACTGTTTATTTTTTTAATTTTTGTTTTTGTTAAATAAAGATCACACGCATACATATACAAACATACATAGATACACAATAAAAAAAATAATAATATAAATAATTTTGTTTGTTAACAGAAATCAGGAATTTGTTTTTATATGTTGTTGTTCAATTGTTTTTTAATTATTATAATTATTATATACATATATAACATAAACAAAAAAGAAACATTAAAGAAAAACCGTAAAATTAATAATAATGATAATTTTTATTAAACATTAACTTTATAGCTAATAATAAATTAAAATTTAAAAAAAAAACGAAATCAATAACATTGTTAAATTAGAAGAAAGAAAGCAAAACAACAACCACTTACAGTTTAGACAAATGGTGTAAAAGAAAATTTACATTAATGTTAGGTTAACATGTTATGTTAAGTTAACATAGGAAATTATTATTATTTTATTTCTGTTAATTATTCTGCTATATGTCTATTGACATTGAAATATAAAAAATAAACTTAAATTAACCCGCAGACTGTATTAAAAACAAAGTAGACATTTTTAAATATTGGAAGAAAATTATCTAAAAATATTTTGAGAATATTAATTGAATAATTGGGTAAAAAGAATTAGTTGATATTTGCCTAAAAAATTTTCAAAAATTATTATGGGCATTATAGAACCAAGAACAAAGTTTTCCACGCAACTTAATTTAGGAAACTAACTCAAATTTGGATTTTTTCTTTCTTGAGGACTTTAATAAAACGAAACGATTTCCAGGGACTCGAAATATCCCAAAACTACTATTGGTCAAAATGGTTTTAAGGGATTCAGATATATCCATAATTTTTCTTAATAGATTTTCTTAGAAAAATTATCCATGTTATCCAGAAATGTCTGAAGACTGGCCATTGGGTCAAATGGAGCAAGATATATCAAAAAAGTTCTTAACAACTCCTTTCCAATTGACTTATTTTATATCCGTCAAAAAATCGTAATTTAAGACCTGGAGCGTCTCCAAAAGTCCCCTGGCGATTCAAAAGGTACTATGTTTGTGGACTCATTATTTGAACAATTTTCAGCCATGAATACAGAATGAGGGTTAAAGAATATGTAAAGAACATTGTAAAAAAGGGTTATTTAAACAAAGTCAAAAATTACTACACAAACAATGTTAGTTAACAGTAAATGCTAATTTTATACAGCTGCAAAAGATAACATTTTTCATTTAACATTGCTGAATGTAAATGTTAAAATAACATTAAAGCATATATAAACATAACATGAATGTAACATAAACATTTCAATGCTAAGTTTTAAATTTAACATAAATGCTATTTAAATATAAATAATTTTAACATAAATGCTAATTTAACATAATTAATCAACACATATGATAACCGGCAGAAATGTTAAGTTAACATAATGTAAAGTAACATAAATGTTTTTTTTTTTAGAAAAAATTATCATTTAACATTTTTGTTGATACGACATTTGTAGTAGTTTAACATTGCTCTTAACTTAATGGAAATATAAAGTTCCTGGCATAAATGTTGAATGAAAGAAAATCTTAATATAACAGACATAAATGCTAATTTAACATGAATTGTTAATTCAGCACAAATGTAAAGCATACATGTTAAAAGATGTTATTTTTCAACAAATGCTATAGGTTAACAGAAGTGTTATGTTTACTTAACATCAAGTAATATGAATTAGAAATGTTAAATTTATCTATATATGATATAAACATTAATGTTAAAAATATATGTCACGGAAATTTTAAATTAACATAAATGCTAAATTAGCATACATGTTATTTTAACATTATTACTTTATTATATGAAATGATAATTTAATGGAGAGGTTAATTTGGCATAAATGTTGAATTAAAATTTCTGTCAAATTTGCATATCTATGTAAAAAACATTTACAAAAATGTAAAATTAGCAGAATTATTGAATTAACATAAATGTTAAATTAGCAAAAATGTTAAATTGGCAAAAATGTTAAATTAGCAAAAATGTTAAATTGCCAGAAATATTGAATTAAAATAAATGTTAAATTTATATTAATTATAAATTAATATAAATGTTAAATTAGCAAAAATGTTAAATTAACAGAAATATTGAATTAACATAAATGTTGAATTTACATTAATGTTATATCAATATATGTTAAATTAACATAAATGTTAAATTAGCAAAAATATTAAAATGGCAGAAATGTTAAATTAACAGAAATATTGAATTAACATAAATGTTAAGGTTACATTAATAACTTATCGATATATGTTAAATTAGCAAAAATGTTAAAATTTTTTCATTAATGTTAAATTAATATAAATGTTAATTTAACATAAATGTTTAATTAGGAAACATGTTAAATTAACAGAAATATTGAATTAAAATAAATGTTGAATTTGCATTAATGTTAAAATTATATAAATGTAAAATTTGTTATGGTTAATGTTATTTTACATAAATATTAAATTAACATAAATGTTAAATTTACATTAATGTTAAAATAATATATATGCTAAATGTACATTAATGTTAAATTAACATAAATGTTAGTTTTACATAAACATTAAAAATTAAATTAACATAAATGTTAACATAACGTAAATGTTAAATTATTAAATTAGCATAAATGTTAAATTAACATAAATGTTAAATTTTTGCATATGTAAAATTATTTTTTTTTTAATTAGAAATATTTATCAGACATGTTAATTAGCAGCCATGTTAATACCATATATGTTAACTTAACATGACTGTAAAAATGCGATAAATGTTAAGTTATTGTACATTTTTATAAATTTTTTACACCTCTAAATTTACCATAAATGCTAGCTACCTATGTTAATTTTGGCCAAAAATGTTAACCTAACATAAATGTTAATTTTTAAAGCACCAAATTTTAAAGAAAAAAAAAAACGATAAATAATTATGTTAAAACTCTCAAACAATTGTTAAGTTAGTAGAAAATAAAAATGAAAAACAAATTACAGATTACAAAAAAAAAAAACCGCCATACAAAAACCCGACGAATCATGAACGTTTTCAGTTTGAATTTTGATTGTAAGTGCAATTGAACCTGGCTCCCAAAATCCCAACTTCAAGCAAAACAAAAAAGAAAAAAGAAAAAAACAAGGTAATTTTAATGTAAACATAGGCTAGTGATGAATAACATAACACACAGACATATACATATATATCCTGTTGAAGATAACTAAAAACAAATACAACCCCTTTGGATATCCTGTTGAGAGAATGACAAAAACGAAAAAAAAAAACAAATTCATGGAGTGCCTAAAAAAATCGTAGTATTTTTAAGTAATGTGTTCTTTTCAGCTTTTTTTGTAATGGAATTATTTTTTGTAATTTGTTGAGTGCTGCTAGTCCCAAAAAAATGTGATGATGATGATGATGAGCGAAAAGAGCTGAGTGGCTTTTGGTTTTTGTTCAAGAAAGATAATATTTTGAAGCCCATTGGCTGGCGAAAGGACAAGTTGGAAAGGAGACATGTGGTAAAAGAGTGTTGTGTGGAGTTCAACTCTTTTTGTTTATTGTTTTTTTTTTTGACATTCTACTTGAAAGCGCTTATTTTGTTTCTTTTGTTTTGGCAAACGTCTTCTCCTTATGATTTTTGATTTACGATTTCTGTTGTTGTTCTAATTTCCATTTGTTGATAATATTATCTTCCATGCTCTACCACCACCCATCCCCCCACGCCCCTTTGTCATCCCAGGAATGCCAGTCTAAATTTTTGTTGTTATGATGCCTTTTCTTTGAAATCAAACACACACATACACAGCAACAAACACCAATTTGAAAAGCAATAATGGGTTTTCCTCTTTTTTACTCTATATTTGTATATATTCCATTAAAGAACCTAAAAACCTATTTGATATATATTTTTTTATTTTTTCCATTTATTATTTTTCATTTTTTTCTTTTTTTTTTAAATTAAGTTAAATGCGTTAAACATACATACACTACATCACATACAAACTTTTTTTTATTACTATTATCCATATTATTATTATTATATTAAAAAAAAAATCCATTTTTTTTTTGTTTTCTTAGTTTTATGTTTAAAAACAAATTCTATTATTATTAAATATTAAAAAAAATATATATATATAATATAAAAAAAAAACAAAACTAAATATTTAGTCATGTGCAATGTAGTCTATGATGCTGCAATGAAATTGTGTTTTTATTTGTATATAATTTCAAACTCAGAGACCGAAATAAAAGACAATTAATTCTATTTCTTCCATTTTTATTAAATAAAAAAAAAAAAAAATAAAAAAAAACTATTTAAAAAAAAATTATCAAATGAGATACCTTATTAAAATAATCTTTTTAAAAAAACTACTTTTCATTATAAAAACATCACATTTTTAGAAAAAAAAAAAACAAAATTGAAAACCTCTTTCATTCATTTTCTTTTATTAGTTTTCCTTTGATTTTAGTTTAAATTTTAAGTGCATTTTAATTTTCGAAAAAAAGTAAATATATAAATTGTGTTAAAAAAAAACAAATCCTAAAAATTGTATGTTTAGTTATAAACAAATGAAATAAATAAAGAAATATTTTAAACTAATAAAAACAAAACTTTATAAAAATCCTCTAAAAAAAAAATAATCAAAAATGTGTTTTTACTTTACAATTCAAAAAAAGAAACAATATCAAAATAATTTCTTCATTAAACTCCATCAAAACCAAGCGCTCCTCAATTCTTTTCTCAATCATCACCAAACAATCAACCAACCAATCAGTCAGTCAGTCAGTCAATCAGCCAAACTCCTCTCTCTCCACCACCAACTCAACAATAAATCAACCAATCAACCAATCAATCAGTTCATCATCAACAACTCCAACAGTGTCTCAGCCTTAAATTATGTTTCACTCCACCACAGATCAAAGCTAACCCCCCAACCCCTACAATCCAACACCCACCCGCTCATTAAAAAGCATTTTCAAATCGTATCGTAAAAAATCAACCAAAACTTTCAAAACTAACTGAAAACGTTCATTTTTTCTTCCAATCAACAATCAATTGTATGTAGACCACCTTATATTGTTTAATTTAAACAAATTAATTTTATTTTAGTTACTCACCCATACATATACAAGTTTTTCCTTTTCTCTTTTTTTTTGTTGTTAAAATTTCAAATATTGTGAAAAAATTCAAATCACATTAATTTTCAACAAACAAATTGTTCATTATTTTTTTTTGCTTTTAAGTTTTACGGGTATAGTGAAAAACGAAATCATAGCTTTTAAGTTTAAAAACAAAACTAATGTTAAAATGTGAATCAATCAACAATCAAATCAATCAAAAAAAAAAAAACGTAAAACATTGTAATTATTTTGCATAACTTAAACATTCATCATTTGTTATGTTCTTCCCTCTACCTTTTGTTTTTTTTCTTCCACATATATCTCTATACATACAACATATATATAATCGTTTTATTTAATTCATTTAAAAAAAAAAAAAAACCGAAAAGAAACCTAAATAAATAAATATTGTTAAACATTTTTGCCTGTAGCATATCTTTTTTTTCGAAGTCAGTATTTAAAATGGGCTGGGAGTTAAGAAAATAGAGGGTCAAGGGAAAGTGGGAGGGATCATCATGGCCCTTACAAAAACATACATGGGAATTTTGGAATGTTTTCTCAATGGGTTCGATTCAGATTATTTCGATCCATAGATGGGAAATTTAACAATTGAAAATACTCAAGGATGTGAGGATATTGGAATTATTGAATACTATACATTTATATAATTAAAAAAATTTCCCATAAATACTTTAAAACAAGTAAGCAAAGGCTATAGACATGCGGGGCCGACCATGTGATACCCTACAACACCATAATATATTGGAAAAGCTCCTTAGTCCAAACACATTTATTTTAGTCTATTATTTGAAATTATGTTAAACTGTCTTGCACATATGTTGGCTTTGGTTTTTAATCGGGACTATTTACCTTATATTTACACTTTATGTCGTGCTGATTGTGGTCCATTTTTCCCGCTAACTATAATTCACGGATCGAATGCTACATCTCTACGCTGTGCTAACCCTTGATTTAATGCAAAATTGTAGAGCCTCTTCAAGATCAAGAAAATTTTTAATTTTTTGTCCATTTGATCCCCTAAATATATGTCTTGAAAAACAATTGGCTTCAATTCTGACCCTAATTCTATCCACATGCTAAATTTCTTGACATAGTGTTATAAGGTGAAAAAACATTACCAAACGTAAAATTCAATATTGTAAGTCAAATATGAAAAAATCGCATGCGATAAAAATATGACAAAAATAAAAAAAATTTTCACTTTTTTATACCCTAGACCACAAGGTGGTCAGGGTATTATGTCTTTGTACATTTGTTTGTAACAGGCAAAAGGAAACGAGATAGACCCATAGTTCCTTTTGATGATCTGCATAGAATCACTTTCTGAGTTGATTTATGCATGTCAGTCCGTCTGTCCGTCCGTCCGTCCGTCTGTCCATGTATTCTTGTGAACAAAATGCAGATCGCATTTATTATCCGATTGAGATGAAATTTTGCAAACAACATTTGTTTGGCCCAAGGACGAACCCTATTGAAATTGGAGATAATCGGTAAAAATTTAGATATAGCTCCCATATATATCTTCGTCCGATTTGCCTTTTATTGTGCACCAAACGTGTAATATCAGCCCGAATAATATGGAATTTCGCACATACAACCAAATTAGGCCTGAAAATAAGTATGCCAAATTTTATCGAAATCGGTTCAGATATAGCTATAGCTCCCATATATATTGTTCATCCGATTTGTTATTTTTGTCCTCCGCAGCCGTAATATGCACTCTGTAACAACAATATTTGGGGAAATATATCAAATGCAGCTCAGAAATACCTTTGCTCAATTTTATCGAGATCGGTTCAGATTTGGATATAGCTCCCATATATAACTTCGTACGATTTACCATTTATTGTGCACCAAACGTCTAATATTTGTCCAAATGGGATGGAATTTGGCACATACGACTGAATTTAGTCTAGAAGGTAGTATGCCAAATTTGGTGAAGATCGGTTCAGATATAGTTATAGCTCCCATATATATTGTTCATCCGATTTATTGTATTTGTTACCCACAGCCGTAATATGCACTCCGTAACAACGATATTCAGGGAAATATATCAAATGCAGCTCAGAAATATCTTTGCCAAATTTTATCGAGATCGGTTCAGATTTGGATATAGTTCCCATATATATTTTTATCCGATTTCAAATTAATTTCGCACCAAATGGGCAATGCAAGTCCGAATTTAAGAGATACAAATGCTTCGGAATATTTAGTCCTTTGAATTTTAAATTATAATTATAATCATAGCGTGTATGATTGAATTCTCCCATAAAAACTTTTAATTATTAAGTGGAGCTCAACTAAATTAGCAAAATGGTGTAGGGTATCATAAAGTCGGCCCCGCCCGACTTTAGGACTTTCTTTACTGGTTATGGCAAGAAGACGTTTCGAATTTGTGAGAATTGTCAGAATCCATCCAGCCGTTCTTGAGTTATAAGCGGTCTAACTAAAATACCCTTCATTATGTATGAGACTGTCGAAATTTTGTTATATATGCGATATCTTGGATATGAGCATCGGTCAGAAATGATATTTTTGTTCTTTTGTGATTTCAGCAGATTTATAAATATTTGCGATTTAGTGGAAATTTTCTTTTTTTTACATAAAAGTTCCAACGGAATTCAGCCTAAAAGCAAGTGCTTTAAATTTTGTTGAAAATCCAATATATATGTTTCATCCGATTTGGTGTTAAAGTCCCTCACATGCGTAATATGCACTCCACAACAATATAATGATATATCGTATAGAAATACCTCTGCCAAATTTTAACGAGATCGGTTTAGATTTTTATGTAGCTTCAATATATATCTTCATCAGATTTTACGGTTATTACTTACTATATATGTAATATCAGCCCAAAAAACTTTTTTGTTACGGGGCCTCTACTAAATACTGCATTCTGGTTATATGCAGAAGGAAAATGGAAAATCTTCCAATTGAAAATATTTTATTGGATTTTTTATGTATCTTGTAGAAATGATATGTTGAAATCCTTTGAGGGTTTATTAATTAAAAAAAAAACAGCTAAGTTCGATAGGACAGACCTTTTATTGACCTCCAGAATTTGGAAGGAAATTGAAATACTTAAAAAAAAGAAAAAAAAAAAAATAAAATAAATAAAATAAAACCGTTAAAATTATTTAAATATCCTGGACATATATGGTTCATTATTAGCTGGATAAGGCTTTACCCACTGCCAACTCCAAACATAGATTTTGAAAAATAAAATACCCTTGAACTATCGAATTTTGGAAGGTGTCATTGCATGGGGATTTTCTGTCATAGGAATTGGTATCCATTACTTACACCAAACATAGAATTTTAGAATTTTTGATCATCAAAATACGGAATATGGTTAGGGGTCTATACGAAAATGTGAGGGCATGTAGATAATTTTCTAACAGAGAATATAGTACCTATTTTTAACACCAAATTCCAATTTTTGAGTTAATTCCGCTGAACAATGTAGGCTAAAATCAACAAAATAAATTCAGGTTATATGGAGGATGTACAAAGATGTGTTCCTTATCCTTAAAAAGTAGGACGTAGAGCAGCAGAACTCTTAATACCAAAATACCTGAAATAGCTATTAGAATAATTGTAATCGTTCGAAACTAGAGTTATATCTATAAATGGACAATCAGACAGGCGGATATGGCCTGTATCGATCAAGAACATACATACTTTGGGATGTAAAATGGATATTTCGAGGTGTTACAGCAGGAATAAAAAAC
Source organism: Musca domestica (assembly GCF_030504385.1). Classification (NCBI taxonomy): domain Eukaryota; kingdom Metazoa; phylum Arthropoda; class Insecta; order Diptera; family Muscidae; genus Musca; species Musca domestica. Next base: position 11,833,407 of record NW_026712114.1, on the reverse strand, counting down.
TCAATATATTTACCATACTACTATGAAGGTTAAAAAATAATGCTGTTCAACACAGGAAAACTTCAATTGCAAAAAAAAAAAAAAGAATACCTACAATTTTAATTCAGCTTTATATGGCAATTTTGCAAAAACAATGAAAAATATTGAATAATTTTCCAAATATTCCTGTAGCGGGGGTGAACAACTTCTAATTGCCTAATGTAAATCAGAAATTACAACCGCATCGTTAGCAAAATGTTGCCAAATACCTTCAAAAATATATAATACGGCTGGGTCTTATGTTAAAAGTTGGCCCGATATAAACTTTTTATCCAATCAGAATTTCAAATGTTAAATTAAAGCTGTTTTAATTGACTCGCCGAATAACCAAAACCAGAACATACAAAGCTGTTTACAAATTTTAAAAATTATTACAGCCTGAGTTTATATTCATATTCAGCACAAATTACAACACCTAAATCTCTCGAGAGGTACCATATATAGGGATATCATATTATATAGGGACCCAAATTAATATTCGGCGGTAATGGAACGATAACCATTTTTTTAATTGGTTTACGTCTTTTTTGTTGCAAAATGGTCCCTTTATTGTTGTTTTTAATCCCTTTATTGTTGTTTTTATAAAATCAACGTTCGTTTATTAGTGGAGAACGATGGTAATGTTTACCAGGGGGTAAGGCAGGGAATACCTAGATTTCGGAAAGAGCCACCAATCCTCAACATTTCCCTTTTTTGTCTAGGATATTTTCCCCAGAAATTATTTAAAAAAAAAATAACTTCTATGACAAAAACTTTTTTTTTACCCAAGTGACGAGATAAGTTTGAATACGAACGATTTGAGGGAAAGTATTTTTTCTAAAAAAAACAACAGTAATTATATCCAATCTAGGTGCATTAATTTATCTATCTAAGAACAGCGCCTATTTATTGTGTGAGAATTTGGAACTTATCTATATATATTCAATAATTAACATTTCCCTTCCAAGGTAGAATTTTCTTTTAAAAATGTTTATTGAGGAGAGTAAAAATCTAAAAGAAATTGTAAAGGTCTATGGAGAAGATCGGTAGAAATGCATTAAATGACGGAGTTTAAGATATATCTATGTCAGTACTTTTGAAATACGTTAGTGCTTTTGCAGTGGTAAGAGTGTCTTTCCATTACTAAACCACGACAAATGAGAAAGCGATTAGATTTATTTATGCTTTTTCATTCGAGACTACTTACAGCCGATCTAAATTTATCAGAAATTAAATTTTCTAGATTGAGTGCCGTTGCTGTGTGGTAAGTAGCGAATAACATATTCTTTTACATATTAAAAATAACATTATTTTTCTTTTTGACCCAATGGGCAATTTTCGAAACATCCAACATAAAATTGCAATTCGCATTGGTGACTTAACCGTAATTGATAGGACGAAATAATAATTAGTTAAGCTTAATGGTCGAAGCTAAAAATTGAAGGGATCTTAGAAATTTGTTATTTTTATTTTACAACAATATAAATCTTTAGTTCGGAAATTATTTTTAGAGATATCTTCTCTAAAAAATCTAGTGGGGTTGTGAAAAATATGTTTGGAAAAGACAAACGATATTGAAAATTTGATTGAGAGAACATGACAAATACGACCCTTAGTATTGTTCTACATATAAAAGCAAGAAGGAAGAAAAAAATGTAGAGGTTGAAACCTTTCTATTATTATTGCGCCATGGGTTAAAAGAATAGTGGGAAAATTTGAAATTTGAAAAAATCTAAAAAAGGTTTGTAGGCATTCGGCGTAAGAAATACCTCGTCCAGTTAAAGTAATTTCCTTCTAGTACCAAAAGAGCGAAGCGTTGTAAAATTAAAGAGGTAAAGTAATTTCACATAAGCATTCCCATCTCTGAATTTTCTGTAATTTACCTTGTCAAATTTCACACATAAAAAATAGGTTCCCATCTCTGATTTGTGTATTTAAAATGGTTTTACAAATATATACTTTTGACAATGAGATGTTGTCAAACGAATGACTTTGAAAAAATGAAAATGTCTAATAGTTACGTATTTTCAAGATGTTATCATCATCGATTTAGATCTACTCACGTTATATAAAAAATTTTATAGATTTAACTAGGCGAATTTTTTTAAGAATGACGGATTCTGCAAAAATAAAATAGATTTAGATATTGAATTCGACATATCCTTAAAAAATTAATTGAAAATACAACATTTTTCTCGGAGAAGTCCTTGATAAATTATTAAATTAAGAAAAAAATTAATATTAAGAAACTATTTTTGACCAGCAGGTCCTTGGAAATATAAAGTCCGTAATTTTTGACAAGGAATTCATTAAAAGAAAATTCTTAAAAATCAAATTTTTTGATTCTTAGATTCTGAAAATCCAATATTTTTTCTTGGAGAAGTCCTTGAAAAAATAATATTAAGAAACTATTTTTGACCAGCAGGTCCTTGGAAATATAAACTCAACAATTTTTGTCAAGGAAGTCATTGAAAAAATATTTCTTAATAATCAAGATTTTTGATTCTTAGCTTCTGAAAATCCAATACGTTTCTTGAAGAAGTCCTTGAAAAATTAATGTTAAGAAACTATTTTTGACAAGAAAGTCCTTGAAAATATAAAGTCCGAATTTTTGACCAGGAAGATTTATGATTCTCAGGTTCTTAACAAAATGTTCTTAAGAACTTCTTGGTCTTTTCTTAGAAAATCTACGATATTTAATTTGGAGGTCCTTGAAAAATTCAAGATTTTTTATTGGGACGCCTTTTTTAAATATATGTTCTTGTTTTTCTACTAAAAAGATACGAGAATAACGTTGTAACGATTTAAATAAAATCCTTTTATTATAACTCGCTTTAGATACTGACTTCGAAATATTTTTTAGATTTTACAAAAAATAAATAAATAAATAATAATAATAATAATAATAATAATATAATAATAATAATAATAATAATAATAATAATAATAATAATAATATAATAATAATAATAATAATATAATAATAATAATAATATAATAATATAATAATAATAATAATATAATAATAATATAATAATAATAATAATAATAATAATAATAATAATAATAATAATAATAATAATAATAATAATATAATAATAATAATAATAATAATAATAATAATAATATAATAATAATAATAATAATAATAATAATAATAATAATAATAATAATAATAATATAATAATAATAATAATAATAATAATAATAATAATAATAATAATAATAATATAATAATAATAATAATAATAATAATAATAATAATAATAATAATAATAATAATAATAATAATAATAATAATAATAATAATATAATAATAATAATAATAATAATAATAATAATAATAATAATAATAATAATAATAATAATAATAATAATAATAATAATAATAATAATAATAATAATAATAATAATAATAATAATAATAATAATAATAATAATATAATAATAATAATAATAATAATAATAATAATTTAAGAAAATATATTTGATTTGAAAGATGCGTTTATTGCCATGTTGTTTTTTTAAATTATACACTATATTATAATTTTTGGAAATAAAAGTTAATATTTTTCATTTCACTATTTCACAAAAAAGCACCATCCTCCTCTGAATAAAAAAAAAAACAATTAATAAATCTTTTTTTTTGTTTTAAAAGTACAACAAATTGTACGAATACATGTTGTTTTATGAGCGTTATAAGACAAACATTAAATAATTATTATATAAACTCCCTTATTTAAAGATATAATAAAAAATAATACAAAAAATACACAAAGTATATTTACAATTTTATTGATTAATTAATTGCTAGTGTGCCTTGATATAATTAACTATGCTTATAACAAAAATTAAAAAAAAAAAAACAAAAACAAAACATCTGGAAAGTAAATAGATGGCGATTTGAAATAACGAAAATAATTAAAACGATAGCAACAAAATGAGCACCATAAATTATTTAAATTAAAAGAAACAAACAAAAAATAATAAAAGAAAACAAATATTGAAACCAAATAGATACAAACTAATTTTCAACACTTTGAACTTGTTAAACTTGAAAACTAGAAAAGAAAACTACAAAACTATGGGTTTCTGTAATAATTATTATATATTTTTTTAATTTCTTTCTTTTCTTACACTTATTAAAAAATCACACTTTTACATACATATTGTTGATTTATATATAAATTTAAATGTTAAATATATACTTTTTCTTGTAGATTTTTGAAATTTGATTTGATAAATATTTTAAAAAAATAAATATTTCATCGATAAATATAAAAGAATATAATAAATATGATAATAAATAAAAAAAGAAAAAAAAAAAACAACAACAAAATTCATAGCAAGCATATTCATCACAGCTCAAAATAAATAAATATTTCACATTTTCTTTCTATCAATCATTTGCACTCACAATTGGTTAAGAAACATGAAGACATCTTTCATTTTCCTTCCTAACACTGGTCCGTATTAAAAAAAAAACATGAATTCATCGGAAAGTTTATGTTGTTTCCTTATAAAAGAATGCGTATATGTGCAATTTAATACAGATGTTAAAAAAAATAATTTTTTGATCAGTTTGTAAAAACAATAACTTGGGAAGCAGTTGAATTTTGATTGAACAAAAAAAAAACTTTTTTGACATTTAATAGCATTTTTATGAATAAATCTCAAATTAAAGTTGATCCACGGGAAAATAATCTACGAATTATCATCATTAAAAAAGTTATATAATAATATGTGGGAATAAACACAACATCGATAATGGATATTTAAAAAAGTCGAAAATAGGATCAAATTTTAGAATAAGTTTGGATTTTTTCGAATTGGTCAACTGTGGCACGAATTATGGCCTTCAAACGGCCCATGAAACCTCACACGCTGCCCGAATGTTGCTCTGCGGTATTTTGACCCTAATTTCTTTCTCTCTAACTCTCTAACTCTCTCCACATGCAAACATCCATGTCTATAGGTTTTTAATTGAGACCTGTAGAGCGACTGCAAATTCAGGAAAGTTTTAAATTTTTTGTCAATTTAAACCTCTAAATGTAGATCTTCAATAATTATAGGCTTAAATTCTGACCCGAACCCTACCCCCTTGCAAAATTTCATGAGGAACGGACGATAATTGCGACCTCTCAACACATATTGTTGCGGTGTGTAGAAAATCTTTAGAAAATTTACAATTCAAAATTGTAAGTCAAAAATCGCATGCGATAAAAAATATGACAAAAATGTAAGAAAATAAATTCCCTTCTTTGTTGTCATATTTTTTTTTGGCAAGAGACCATTCCGAGCTAATTAGAATTGTGAAAATTAGTCCAGTGGATCTTGACATTTCTCAGTTATTCTGGTTTTTCGAAAAAGAAAAAAAAAATTAATAAAATAAAAAACGGTAATTAGTCCATCCAAGATTTTTGATCAGCAGATCAAATTTTTAATTGAAATAATCTTTTCAGAAAACCCGGATTTTGACCAAGAAGGGTTCTTGAAGATATATTCCCCAGACATACGGGATTATGAAACAGGAAGTCTTACAAAAAAAAAAAATTAATAAAAATAAAAATGTAATCGCAAATCCTTAATTATATCTTTTAATCTTAACGACCCTCAGCCAGTGTTTCAAACAAGTAAATAATTTGTGGTTAGAAGAAGCCATTCGAAAAAAAATCTTGAAAGTTTTTTACTTTGAATGTCTAAAAAATTCGCAGCATTTCATAAAAAAGTCTTTGAACAAATTTTATTAAAAATCAACCTTTTTTTATTGGGAGGTCTTTAAATTTTTTTTTTGGCCAAAAGTCCCTTTAAAATAAACTCTTCAAAATTTAAAGCTTTGTCAGGATGTTCTTAAAAATATATTTTGGTCAGGATGTTCTTGAGGGAGATATTTAAAGGAATCCACAATATTTAATCAGGATGTCCTGGAAAATATCATAAATATTGCATTTTTTGACCAAGTAGTCCTTGGAGAGTATTCTTTCGACTCAAGGATTCGAACTGCAGGTCCAGGAAAATCCTCAATCTTAAACATAATGTTCTTTAAAAAGTATTCTAAAAATTCGGTTTTGGGCCACGAAGTTCTTGAGGAAATCCGCGGTGTTTGACAAGGGGTTTTTTAAAGAATTATTTATAAAAAAAATCAGGATTTGTGACCAGAATTTATTTTTTTTTTTTTTAATCTAAATTGATACACTTTGAAAATCCAGAATGTTCTTGAAAAAATTTTAAACAAAATTTATGACGTTGGTCCTAAAAAGCATAATTTTAGAAAATCCACGGTATTTAAATAGCTATGGCTCCCATATATATGTTTTGTTTGATTTGGGGTTTCAAATCCCTCACATGCGTATTATGCACTTCACAACAATAATATTTGGTACCACATATCAGATACAGCTCAAAATGAGTACCTAACATTTTGTCAAGATCGGTTCAGATTTGGATATAGCTTCCATATATATCTTTATCCGATTTCAAGTTTTTTGTACTCCAAATGGCAAGTGAACAGAATTTTGGCACTTCCGACGAAATTCAGCCTTAAGGCAGGTTCTTCAAATTTTGTTGAAAATCGGAATCATCGAAACAATGACGATTTTTGATACCAGGCATCAGATACTACTCGAAAATATATATCTACCAAATTTTTGTCGAGATCGGTTCAGATTCGATAAACATCTTCATTCGATTTTGCGGTTATTGTTCTACATATATGTAATATGAGCCCAAATTGAATAGATTGTTTTTATATTCAACCGAATTTTACTATTTTTATACCCTCCACCATACTATGGAGGGTATATTATCATTCCATTTGTAACTCCACGAAATACTCATGTCAGACCCAACAAAGTATATATTCTTGATCAGCGTAAAATTCTAAGTCGATTTAGCGATGTCCGTCTGTCTGTCCGTCTGTCTGTTGTAATCACGCTATCTTTCGAACGAATTGAGATACAAGGCTAAAATTTTGCACACAGGTTTATTTTTACAGTAGGCAGGTTAAATTCGTAAATGGGCCATGTAGGTCCACGTTTACATATAGCCCCCATATAACGGTACCTCCCTATATTCGGATTTTGATGATTTTAGCGACATTATTCACCGGAATTGTTTCAAATTTGGTATTTGAAGTTCGAAATGGATACTACAGCCTAAGACAGAAAATTGTCTGTGCAGGTCCACGTCTTCGTATAGGCCCCATATAACTGTACCTCCCGATATTTGGTATTTTGATGATTTTAGCGACATTATTAATCGGAATTGTTCAAAATTTGGTATTTGAAGTTCGCAATGGATACTACAGCCTAGGACAGAAAATTGTCTGTTCAGGTCCACGTCTTCGTATAGCACCCATATAACGGTACCTCCTCGGTATTATGACGAGTTTAGGTACAATACTCACCGTTGTTTGAAATGTCGTATTTGAAGTTCGTAATGGATGCTACATAATATGACAAAAAATTGTCTACGCAGGTTCAGGTCTTCGCACAGCTCCGATATAACGGTACCTCCCTATCTTCTATATTTTGATGATTTTAGCTACATTATTCGCGTTTATTTCAAGTTCCGAATTTGAATTTGGTAATGACTCGTGACAAATAATGCCTGTGTGGGCCCACGTCGTATAGGCACCAATATAACGGCAATATTCGGTATTTTTAAAATTTTACCAAAAAATTTTTCAGGATTTTATTTCCAAATTCGTTTCAAATGGTAGAGGGTATTCAAAGTTCGGCCCGGCCGAACTTACTGCTTTTTAACTTGTTTGAAACTAGGTTCGGTATATCTATTGCTAAATTAATATTTTTTCATATAATCCATATCGAAGTCATATCATGCACTGCACAGCAATGTCATTTGGTTCATAGTCGGTATGATCTACTGTACATAAATTCCCAATATAATAAATACGTATAGTGGTGTAAGGTATCATGACCTTTCCTTTGACCTTACTGGTTTCTTATAGAAGCATTATGAACTATTTCAGTTAATATTTTTTCCTATTAAGAAAATAACTCTTGAGGACGTGAGAAATTTTCATTCTACAGAAAAAAACTTTGCAAGGACTTTTCCAAAAGACCTGAGGAGTTTTTTTTAAATTTCTAAAATCTTTTCCCCGTATATGTAATTAAAATGTTCTTCTTTCGTAAACAGGCGAATTATTGTCAAAGACCAGTGATTAGGATTTCATTTTTACAGTCAACTCAACCACAACAACAACAAGCAGTTGTTCAAACAAAATTTCACCATTTTCAAAGCGATGTCAATCCAATCACACCACCCTATTCGCCAGATCCATTTCATATATGCATAATATACCACAGACAGAATGATACGAAAATTCGAAATCAGATTCAATTTCAAAAACCAAAACATTTCTTTTCAAATTCGTACGATTTCATTTCCAAAAACCGCAACAAAATTCAATTCATTCAATTTACGAAAATATCTTTTGTACCTAAACGAAATGCAAAACAAAAATGTAACGTGATCATCAAGGACAAAAAGAAAAGCTACAGCAGCAACAACAACAACAAGGATAAATGAAATCAACAACCAACAAAAACAAATGTTGAATTAAAAATAAAACGAAAACAAAATGAAATCATGTTTTTAATTTTTAACAAGTACTGGATCTGTGATATGTATTAAAAAAAAATAAAATTAAAAAAAAAAAAAATAAAATATTTTTTAAAAATTAACAAAAAAAGATAATTATAAAAAGTCATATAAAATGTTATTAAATGTGTAATTAAGTGAATGTTACAGAAAAAGAAACAAACAAACAAAACAATGATGAACTTTTACAAAAAAAAAAAAAAAAGTTGGCGAGTGGTTGGATAGAAAAACAAAACAGACACACACACATACACTTACATTGCGTCGAAGGCTAGAACGAATAGAGACATTTAATGTCAAACGAAAAGGAAACGGAAGCAAAAAGTTCACTAACATAAGCTTTATATAGACATAAAATATTTATGTATTATCAAATAATGAGTAAAAACAACAACAATTTAAAATATATGTGATTAAGGAAACAGCTAAGCAAAACAACCGAAAAAAGGTACCAAACAGATGTAGGAAGGAAGTGTTTTATTTTGGATGTCATCGAGGACAAAATAGAATGTTTGTAGAGTAAATTTTTTTCAAAATTCTATGAATTTTTTATAAAAAAAACAAACGAAGATGTGTAATAAAAAAAAACAAATGATGTTTTGCTTGTTAAGAATTTTATTGTTATTTTTCGATCTCCCACGTATTTAAATAGACATTTCAAATTTATATCACTGTACTACAAAAATTAAAACTTGAAAATTGAAATTTGAATTTATTTATTGAATGTAAATTCATTTAATTTTGAGTGGAGCTTAAAAAAAATAATTTGGTAATTAGTTAAAGTTCAAAATGCGAGGTTAGGAATTTAATATTTGACACATTTTGTAATAAAAAGTATGATATGGAGGAAAGTGTGATAAAAATCTTAAACCTAACGAATAGCGGGGGACCTAGTGGTCTAGTGGAAGTCCATTTTTTTTTGGTGGAAAGTCAAATCACAGACTTTTTAGATTTAAATTTGTGTAAAATGAATATTGGCGCATTAATGGCATTTTCCATTGCAAAATGTGATGAGAATGTTAAAATACCTATAATGGGGTACCGTTACAATGGGTCTGTACTAAAATTAATAAAAGATATTGAATGTTCTGTCATGATTAAGATCGATTGGGTAAAGCTGGAATATTCGATTTTGGATTGTGGGTAATTTTTGGGTGACTTAAGGCAACATTTACGGAAATCGTAAATAAATTATGAATTATTAAATGAATAACCAGTAAAGAAAGTCCTAAAGTCGGGCGGGACCGATTTTATGATACCCTACACCACTTTGCTAATTTAGTAGAACTCCACATAACAATTAAAAGTTTTTATGGGAGAATTCAATCATACACCCTATGATTATAATTATAATTTAAAATTCAAAGGACTAAATATGCCGAAGCATTTGTATCTTTTAAATTCGGACTTGTATTGCCCATTTGGTGCAAAATTCATTTGAAATCAGATAAAGATATATATGGGAGCTATATCCAAATATGAACCGATCTCGTTAAAATTTGGCAAAGATATTTCTGAGCAGTATTTGATATATTTCCCGAAATATTGTTGTTACAGATTGCATATTACGGCTGTGGGTAACAAATACAACAAATCGGATGAACAGTATATATGGGAGCTATAGCTATATCTGAACCGATCTTCACAAAATTTGACATACTAGCTTCTAAATTCAATTCGGTCGTAAGTGCCAAATTTCATCCCATTTGGACAAATATTAGACGTTTGGTGCACAATAAAAGGTAAATCGGATGAAGTTATACAAGGGAGCTATATCCAAATCTGAACCGATCTCGATAAAATTTGGCAAAGATATTTCTGAGCTGTATTTGATATATTTCCCTTAATATTGTTGTTGCAGAGTGCATATTACGGCTGCAGAGGACAAAAATAACAAATCGGATGAACAATAGATATGGGAGCTATAGCTATATCTGAACCGATTTCGATCAAATTTGGCATACTTATTTTTAGGCCTAGTTTGGGTGTATATGCAAAATCCCATGTTATTCGGTCTGATATTACACTTTGGTGCACAATAAAAGGCAAATCGGACGAAGATATATATGAAGCTATATCTAAATTTTTACCGATTATCTCCAATTTCAATAGGGTTCGTCCTTGGGCCAAGCAAATGATCTGTGCAAATTTTCATCGGGCAATAAATGCGACCTGTACTTTCTTTACAAAAATACATGGACAGACGGACGGACGGACATGCATAAATCGACTCAGAATGTGATTCTTCAAAAGGAACTATGGGTCTATCTCGTTTCCTTTTGCCTGTTACAAACAAATGCACAAAGACATAATACCCTGACCACCTTGTGATGTAGGTAGGGTCTGTCTGTTGTAGTCACTCTATCTTTCGAACAAATTGAGATAGAAGGCTAAAATTTTGCACACATGTATATTTTGCCAGTAGGCAGGTTAAGTTCGTAAATGGGTCATGTAGGTCTAAAACCCCGATATGTATGTATGTTTACGTCTTCATATAGCCCCCATATAACGGTACCCCCCGATATTCGGCATTTTAATGATTTAGCGACATTATTTACCGGAATCGTTTCAAATTTGGTATTTGAAGTTCGTAATGGATACTACATCCTAAGTCAAAAAATGGGCCATGTAGGTCCACGTCTTCGTATAGCCCCCATTTACCGTACCCCCCGATATTCGGTATTTTGATGATTTTAGCGACATTATTTAACGGAATTGTTCCAAATTTGGTATTTGAAGATCGTAATGGATACTTCAGCCCATGCCAGAAAATTATCTGCGCAGGTCCACGTCTTCGTATAGCCCCCATATAACGGCACCCCCCAATATTCGACATTATAAATAGATTTTTCTTCAAGCTTCGCATTTAAATATTGTAATAACTTATGACAAAAGTTGTCTATGCAGGTCCACGTCGTCGTATAGGCATTCGGTATTTTTAAAATTTTAGCAGAATTTTTAACGGATTTTATTTTTTTTTTTATTTTTGGAAATTGCCAAATTTGTACCAAATGGTGGAGGGGATTAAAAGTTCGGCCCGGCCGAACTTAGAGCTTTTTTTACTTGTTTCCAAATTCTTCTGTAAAATTTTAGAAAGAGATATTAAGAATTTAAGTTATAAATTTAAGATAAATGCAAATATTTTAATATTTGTAGTACAGAGTATCATATTTTCCCCCCTTAAACGCTGTAATAAAGCCTATATTTTTTTGTATAATTTTCAAATTTGCATAGTACGATTAATACAGAAAAAATATGTTTTACAATTAGTTAAATGTTATACTGTCAAATATTTTTAAATGCGATATAAAATAAAATTCAACAAGAGATAAAATATAATATAAATAATAGAAATGGAAAAAAGGTACCATAATTAAAAAAAAAAAAACTAATTCACAAACAGCTCTTCAATTGTTATTTCATTATCAAAATATAGAACATTCAAAAATACATATGTGCAGAAATATAGGAAAACAACAAAAATAAAAAAAAAAACATAAAATTTATTCAGAAAAAAATATAAGTAGCAAAATAAAAATCGAGAAAAAAAAACTAAAATAAACAAAAACTCCAAACATTGAAACGTTATTATTTTATGAATTAACAACAGTCTATTAGTGAAAATTTTAGCCGAAACAAATTTACAATAAGTAAGAACAACAGCAACAAAAATACGAAAGAAAATAAATTACATATATATTAAAAAAAAAAAAACAATATTGGAGAAAGTAAAAGCCATCTCAGTTCATGATATTTTAAATCATTCTAGCAAATCTGCGAGTATAAAACTAGGGCATTAAAACCATAATAGTTATAATATTGAAACAAAGAAATTTTTATGAGTTTTGTTAAAACGTCTATTGTATCCATAAACTAAAATATAGACAACTAAAATTTTACAATTTATTGTTATTTATTATTTTAATTTCCAAAGCAAAACATAAGCAAACCTATAATAAAATTAAAAAAAAAAACAAGAAACATTAATATAAAAATAATACTAAATTGGGTTATCTAAAATATTTATTATATATTTTTTCGGCTATCGAAAAAAATAGTTTGAAGACAGAATTTCTGTTGCATGGAAAATGTAAGTATGGGAAAAATAGAAAAATAAAATTTTAAATTTAAATCAATTAGCTCGTGGATATTTTAATTTATTGTCCATCTTTTAAAATCCAAAAGAAGTTGGCAATTTGATCAGTAATGTTCATAAAATGTCGATTTGTAGCATGAGTTCTTTCTTTGTTTTGGTCAGTTTAATTTGGATTGCCAGGAAGCGAAGGAGTTCTGCAAGCATGTAACGGAAATTCAATAGAAAAAAACTCCTACGGATATAAAATCGAGTGTGTGTAACGATTTTCCATAGCTGGAAGTTTTTCTTGCTAATCTCTAAAGGATAGACCGCTTTTAATAGTTCTCCGGTCCCTATACTCAGAAGATATGACTAAAGAGGGTATATATCATTTGACATTTGGAATCGATCTAGCGATGTCCGTCCGTCCGTCTGTTTGTCTGGCCAACTGTTGCACACGGTCATCCGATTTGATCCAAACCTGGCACATCGTTATCGAAAACTTAGATCGAATTCGGAGATGGGCAAATTCGGTCCATTGCTTATGGTACCTCCCCTACATAAGTGCAACATTGTCACAAAAAAAAAAAAAAAAAAAATAATAATAAAAAATAAAATAAATAAATAAAAAAATTTACCTCATAGAAAGAGAAAGAGTCATTCGGATTTGGAATAATTATAACTCTTATAAAATGAGAAGTAAGCATCCGATTCTCTCAGCCATATGGCTAGAATGTATATATCATTTGATATGGTCAAAACGTGCCTCATCGTAATAACGGTTTAAGACCCTATGTATCTTCGGTCTCAGGACATTTGGAGTCGATCTAGCGATGTCGGTCTGTCCGCCTGTATGCCTGATTGGCTGGTTGATGCGCACGATAACTCTCGAAGGAAGTATTTGATTTGGTCCAAACTTGGTATATCGTAATATTGTTATCAAACTAGATCGAGTTCGGAGAAAGCCAAAATCGGTCCACTGATTCTAGTAAAGTTTTAAAGAAAATAATTTACCTCACAGAAAGAGAAAGGACCATTCGATTTTGTGAAAACTTTGCAAATCTTAATATAGACATCAGTGCTAAGCCAGGTGCGAAAATGGACAATGTCGGTTCACTCCTTCTGGTACTTCTCCCACAAAGAGTCAAAGTTTTGAATAATCAAAGCTATTATAAAATCTTAAATAAGCATCCGGTTCTCTTCGTATTTTACACATCCCATTATTTCTACTAACACAAGATCTGCAGTGTAGATTGGATATGTGAGTCAACTCCAGAAGGAGTACCTCTCCACAAAGGATAAAAATTTTAAATATCTATGAAGCTCAAAAAACGCGAAATTAACATCGGATCCCATTCAGACTTGGTGCATCTCAATAGAAGAGATCGAACCATTCCTTCTGGTAAACTATCATAAAACCCGAAATAAGCATCCGGTTCTCTTAATATTTCACACATCTCATTATTTCTATTAACACAATATCTGCTCGGAAGAGCAGATAAAAGAGTGAAAGTTTGGAGTATCCATGAAGCTCATAAAATGCGAAGTCATCTCAATATTTCCATCAACACAAGATCTGTTCTAAAGATGGTAGAGTCCGGGCCATTTCTTTTGGCACCTCCCCCACATAGGTTTTAAGATTTTAAAAAACAAAACGCCCAAGGAAACTGAAATAAGCATCAAAATCTTTTCAATTTTCACATATACAAAAATTTGTGCTAACACAAGATCTGTTGTAAAGACGATATATATCTGCGAACCCCTTCTGGTACCTCACCCACAAAGGCTTACAATTTTCAATTATTTTTTATCTGTCATAACTTGCAAAAAAAATTCAGTGATTCTAAATATGTCTCTCAAGCAGAAACCTGCGATGAATGTGGAATTTATGATTTTGCATGAAATTAGATATAAATGTTCGATTTGCTTGTAATTTTGCCCATGCCAATGTTTTTATCTGTGTTAGACGAGGTGTGAAAATAGGAATACTTTGGTCGACTATATGTAGTACCTCAGCACATTTTAAAATTTTCTAAAAATGATCACATGTCTCATATAAATTGAAGGAAGTAGTTGATATATTCCAAACCTGGCACGTCACAATATTTATATAATATTTATTTAGGTCCGATACGGAATGGTCAATAATGGCCCATTCCTTCGGAACCTACGCCATAGAGGGTATAATAATCATAACAGAAGTCAAAATATTTTTAAATAATCGAACATTGGCTGAGGCTATACATCTGTTGGCAAAATCGACTGATACTTTTTAACTAGTTTAGATTATTTTTTGGGTGCAATGTTATCTATTGGTTTTATAAAGATAGACTACATTCTAAAAACCTGTTTTCAATGGTGTTTTGCCCAAGGGATTTTCTTACGAGATATAAAATACCTTTGTGGTACCAAGTTATTTAATAATTTCTTGAACAATGGCTTACGATAGAAACAGCTTGTTTTGAATGATGATGATTGTTGGTCCGTGCGTATTTCATGTTCTTCTCATTTCTCTAGAGCGTATACGCAACGACATTACTTATACGCCCTTTAACCAAATAAATATTTTAGATAACTCTTAATTAAATTTATTACTTGTTGAATTTCTACTATTAATTAATTTTAATATTTCTATAAAAAAACATTTTTATTAAACAGTGAAAACAAATCATTAACTACATTTATAAAACATTTAATCATTGCAGATATTTGTAGCTTTTAGCGCTAATCAATAAAAACATGCAAACATGGAAAAAAACCTAAAAACCAGTCATTGATTAAATTAAGTGTTAATATTCATAAGCTGTTCAAAAATAAAAGACATAGTTACAAATAAGTCATATATAAACAATAGTTAAATAAATAGAAAAAAAAAATCATGAAAAAAAATACAAGTGAATCTTATTGAAAATAAGATAAAGCGAAGAACTCTGAGCTCTGATTATAAACAAGTATGAACGTCTGTAGATAGTAGTCTCCAACTCCTTAGGGGCGTATGTGTGGCTAGAAAATAGATCATGTTAATTTTTATTTATTTTCAAACTTTTTTTTTATCAATTTTTCTTAAATTTTCAGATAATGAAAGATATGCCTAAAAGAGAGGTCCCAATGTGACAAATGAGTATAGTTCCAATGGTAGCCTCTCAGATACGACTTAATGGAAATTCTTCCACAAAGACCCTTTATTTTTTTACAAATGAGAAACCAAAAAGGTTTCCTTTAAAAGAAAAAGACTTTTTGAAGTCAACATTAAAAAAAATAATTTTAAAAAAATTCAATTTTTAAATAAACCTTATTTTTATAGAAATACAGGGCGAGATAAAAAAACTGCAACAAAGTCAAACGCCATAATTTTTACATTTTTTTTCAAATCTTATTGAATGAAACCAAAAAATGTCGGAAAAAAGAATTAAATTTTAGAATAAGTTTAGATTTGTTCGAATTGGTCACCATTGGCATGAATTATGGCCTTCAAACGGCCAATGAAACCGTCACACGCTGCCCGAATGTTGCTATGTGGTATTTTGGCCCATTCCCGGCGAAGCGCTTGCTTGAGGTGATCGACACATTGTGCCAACCTTGCTTTCCAAAATACTCCAGACACAGTAGTCCAACGGATTGGTTTCCGGATATTTTAGTGGCCATTGTGCGCTGGAAATGTAGCGAGAAACCTCATTTTGTACCCATTCTTGGGTGGCGCGTGCTGAGTGCGATGGTGCTAAGTCCTGTTGGAATGTCCAAGGTTTGCGGCCAAAATGTTTGCGTGACCAAGGACATTTTCCAGAATATTTTCGCTATAATATTCGGCATTTATTCCGATGCCACGGTCGATTAACACGAGCGGAGAGCGGCCATCGGCTGTTATGTCGGCCCACACCATCACCATGGCTTGCGCTTGAGTTCTGGTGCACATTTTCCGCTGACCACTTTTCAGCAGTTCTGTTGGAATGTCCAAGGTCTGCGGCCGAAATGTTTGCATGTCCAAGGCTTTAATACACCATCCAGAATATTTTTGCTATAATATTCTGCATTTATTCTGATGCCACGGTCGATTAATACGAGCGGAGAGCGACCATCGGCTGTTATAACGACCCACACCATCACCATGGTCGGCGCTTGAGTTCTGGTGGCCAACCGAAGATGCACATTTTCAGCTGAACTCTTTGGCAAATAAAAACACGATAATTTTGTTTGTTTACAAACTGCTGGACAACGAATATTTTCTCATCGGAGAAAACCAAATTCGGCAGTTCACCCACTTTCGCCCAAGCGAAGCAACTCTTTAGCTCTTTTGAGTCTATTTTCTTTCTGTTGCGGTGTAAGTTTTTGCACTTTTTGGAATTTCAATGGCTTTACCCCGAGTTAATTTTTAAATATTTGCCAAATGGAATATTGTGATATGTGTTCAGCTCACGAGCCATTTTTCGACCACTGGGACTCGGATTTCCATCATGTCGCTTATTTACTTTTCGAACCATTTCTGCTGAAGTTGCTGTTTGCTGCCGTCCACTTCCTTGACGTAACGTGCGATTTATCACGGTAACATGCGATACTACGAGGCACAAAAGATTTATTCACATATAAATGGAGTGAAGTGCTCTAACGATAGCCACTTGTGGTTTTCCAGCCAAATATAAAGAAATCACACTATCAGGCCATCGCGAATAACTTTTTTTTCTGGAAAATTCTCACCAAAATGCTTTTGTGCGCTTGTAAACAATTTAATGAGCTGTCACTGGAATAATTTTAACAGCTTGCGAACGAATGGCTTACATATGAC
This sequence comes from Musca domestica, assembly GCF_030504385.1. Taxonomy (NCBI): domain Eukaryota; kingdom Metazoa; phylum Arthropoda; class Insecta; order Diptera; family Muscidae; genus Musca; species Musca domestica. The sequence continues at coordinate 11,815,912 of NW_026712114.1, read as the reverse complement.
AGCAGTCGGTTGCAGTTTTTTCATCTCACCCTGTAGTTCCAAAAGTAACATTTTAGATTCGAATAAATGGAAAATTTTCCACAAAGAGTATTTTTTTAGTAGTATTTTTTTTAATATGTAAGAGCATTTGATTCTTATAAATTTTCGCTTATTTTAAACTAAAAATGTTTCCATTAAAAGAAAGAGATTTTTTGAAGTCAACATTGAAAACAAAATTTTAAAAAAATTGCAATATTTTAAAATAGACGTTTTGTTTGTAGAAATGCTCCTCCTCTGATAGTTAACGAATTTGTTTAATTTTTTTTTTATTTTTTTTAAATTTTAACAGTTGTCGGACGAGTGGCTTAGAAATGGCAGCAGTCTGAAAGTGGTTGCAGTTTTTTTAATCTCACCCTGTAGTTCCAAAAATAACCTCTTAGATACGATTTAATGGAAAATTTTCCGCAAGGACTCTTTAATATTTTTTTTAATATTTAAGAACATTTGATTCTTATGAATTTCTCTTATATTAAAACAAAAATGGTTCCATTAAAAAATAGAGATTTTTTGAAGTCAACATTGAAAACAAGTTTTCAAAAAATTGTTTGTAGAAATATCTTTTCTACGAATTTGTTTATTTTTTTAAGTGTATTTTAATTTTTTTACACAAATTGTGTGAATTATTGAATATCTTAAAATGGCCATAGCTCCTTAAATATTGAGTTTTCGGTGTTTTTAGCTATTATTTGTGATCACTTTTTTAAGTGTGAAATAATAGGAATTTTAAAATGGCCATAACTCCTTAAATATTGAGTTTTCGGCATTTTTAGCTATTATTTGTGATCACTTTTTTAAGTGTGAAATAATAGGAAATTTAAAATGGCCATAACTCCTTAAATATTGAGTTTTCGGCATTTTTAGCTAGTATTTGTGATCACTTTTTTAAGTGTGAGTTATTGGATATTTTAAAATGGCCATAACTCCTAAAATATTGAGTTTTCGGTGTTTTTACCTATTATTTGTGATCACTTTTTTAAGTGTTAAATAATAGGAATTTTAAAATGGCCACAACTACTTAATTATTGAGTTTTGGGCGTTTTTACCTATTATTTGTGATCACTTTTTTAAGTGTAAAAAATAGGAATTTTAAAATGGCCATAACTTCTTAAATATTGAGTTTTTGGTGTTTTTAGCTATTATTTGTGATCACTTTTTTAAGTGTGTATTATTGGATATTTTAAAATAGCCGTAACTCCTTAAATATTGAGTTTTCGGCGTTTTTAGCTATTATTTGTGATTACTTCATTTCATTTATTTTCGTTTTTTTTTATTTATTATCAATTAAATAAACTTTAAAATATATACTTGAATCAAAACTAAAAAGTTCAAACAAAGATATATTAAAAACCGGACATTACTATGCAATGTTTCATAATAGAAAAATATATAAAAAAAATAATTATGCATAATATAATATCCATTTAAAAGAAAAAAGAGGAAATGTGTAGTAAATGTACAAATTAAAAGATAAAAAGGTCATTTTGGAAAACACTTGTATATGTATGGGTTTGTTTATGGTAAAGATGAGTAATTGTCTCATTCGAAACTGTAGATGATTGATTTGTGGCAATTTGTTTCCTTTTCCTGTTCGATAACAAAAAAAAAATAATAAATAAATAAATAAATAAAAATAAAATAAAAAATAAATAATATAAAAAAAAAACATATTTATCTATATATATAATATGTAAAATAAGTAAGTAAATGAAAGCCGAAACAGCAAATGTAAAAAGAGGACGGGAAGATTATTTGAAATAAAATAATAATAATAAATGTTACTGTGTACCTTAGATCATATATTTATTCAAAGAAATTAACAATGTTAAAACACAACAACAACAGAAAACATTTTCCATATAAATATCATAATACATATAGAGAAAAGAATTAAGAAAAAAAAAAAAAAAACAACAACCAAAAAAAAAAAAATTCAAAATATTTGAAATAAAATAAGCAAACACTTCGAAGGATATATACCAAAAAAATATATATATAGAAATATGTGTATATATCACAAAATGTCTCTCTCACACACACACAGTTTTCATTATGTTTCAAAATCATAAAATACCAAAAACCAACAAAAATCCATTCACACAAACAAAATAAAATCTTTTATGATTTGACTGTGATAATATGGAAAATATATATACATAAATTTAAAAACAAAAAAAAAAATCCAAAAAAGTAACAAGAACAACAAGTGTTAGGACATTTAAGAACGAAATTACAATTGACAAGCAAAAAATGCAGATGAAGTGGCGTTTTAAAAAAACAACAAAAAAAAAAATACTTTTTATTACAATAAATTTTATTATTAAAAATAAAAGAAAAAATAAAGAAACTAAAATATTATTAAAATTATATATATTATTTAGGAAACTTTAAAATATAACATTGTATTTATTACACATATTTAGAAGGAATATATAAATATTTAAATTAAACCAAACGAGGTAAAAACACATTAGGTAAAGAAGATGAAGAAAGCAAAAAAAGTATTAAGTAACATAATTCCGTCTTGACTTGGTACTCAATTATGACAATGTTAAAGTATAACATAAAAAGAAAAACAAATAAAAAATTAAAAAAAAAATAAACAAAAATAATTACGAAATAAAGTCAACTTCATAATTCAAACCAAAGTCGAAGGAAATATAAAATGGATGGTTAAAGAACCGGCTTCTCTTTTGTGCCATATTTAATAAGTTTAATTTTTATTCGAAGTATAACAAAAATAGAATAGAGAATCGTAGTGTATAAAGATATGATATTTATAATAATTTCAAAATGTTTGTTTTTTATAACTATATTCATTTATATAGCAAATATTAAAATTACATCTCGCTGAAGAGCCGTGTTTCGTTATATGACACTAGATCTTGTGTTGGTAAAAATATTGGGCTATGCCAAATTTACAAAGATTCCAATACTAATTTTATATTATGAGAGACTGGATATTCAAAATGTTGACCTGTTGTAGGAAAAATACCAGAAAGAGTTACCCGTATGAGATCTTGTGTTCGTTGATACATGTGCTTAATTCGAAAAAATTGGATGATAATTTTGCATTTTTTGAGTGGTATGCCACAAAGTGTCAAAGGTATCTGAAGAAGTGATCCTCTAAATCCCATCTTTACACCACATCTTGCTTTGATTGAAATACAGGGTGAGATAAAAAACTGCTACAAAGTCAAACACCATAATTTTTATATTTTTTTTCATATTTTATTGAATGAAGTTACAAAATTTATTTTAGTGCCAACCTTGCTTTACGAAATACTCCAGACACAACGGATTGGTATCCAGAGATTTTGGTGGCCATTATGCTCTGGAAATAAAGCGAGGAACCTCATTTTGTAACCATTATTGGGTGGCGCGTGCTATGTTGTTGAGTCCTGTTGGAATGTCCAAGGTCCACACCCTCCAGAATATTTTCGCGATAATATTCGGCATTTATTGTGATGCTAGGGTCGCTTAATAGCACACACCATGGCCGGCGCCTGAGTTCTGGTGGCCAACCGAAGATGCACATTTCATCTAACCTCTTTGGCAAGTAAACACGATCATTGTGTTTGTTAGCAAACTGCTGGACAACGAATGTTTTCTCATCGGAGAAAACCAAATTCGGCAGTTCACCACTATCGGCCAAGCGAAGCAACTCTTTAGCTCTTTTGAGTCTCTTTTCATTCTGATGCAGCGTAAGTTCTTGCACTTTTTGGAATTTCAATTGCCGAATGGGATATTGCGATATGTTCAGATCACTAGCCTTTTTCGGCCACTGCGACGCGGGTTCCAACCAAGTCGCTTCTTTACTTATCGAACCATTTCTGCTGATGTTGCTGTTTTCTTCCGTTCACTTCCTTGACGTCGGGCTACGCTGCCAGTATCACGGGGCGTATATTAAGTTTGTCATTCCGTTTGTAACACCTCGAAATATGCATTTTAGACCCCACAAAGGATATATATTCTTGATCAGCATAAAATTCTATATCTATTTAGCGATGTCCGTCTCTCTGTGGAAATCAGATCGAAATGAAGAAGGTTGATAAAATGTTACTCAAATGCATATTATGTCTGCAGGCCATGTTGGTTCACGTCTTCGTATAGCCCTCATATAACTATACCTCGCGATATTCGGTATTTTGATGAGTTTAGTGACATTATTTACCGGAATTGTTTCAAATTTCGTATTTGAAATTCGTAATGTGTACTACAGTCTAACACAGAAAATTTTCTGTGAAGGTCCACGTTTTGGTGTAACCAATAATTGTACCTCCCGACATTCGGTATTTTGACGATTTTAGCACATTATTCGCCAGTTTTTTTCAAGTTTCGCATTTGAATGTTGTAATGGTTTATGACAAAAGTTGCCTATGCAGGTCCACGTAGTCGTATAGACCCTAATATAACGGCTACATAAGGTATTTTTAAGATTTTAAGAGAATTTTTAACGGATTTTATTTTTTTAAAAATTGTGAAAATCGTTCCAAATGGTGGAGGGTGTTCAAAGATAGACACGGCCGAACTTACAGCTATTTTGCTTGTTTTATGATTCGAACTACAAGTGTGCTAAAATGTACTAAAAAGCAATTCATTATATGGGGCACAGGGATAGAGCTTGAATATTGAAATTCGGAATGAGGGCCGATGATAATTTGCCAAATTATTTGTAAAATAATTTGCCAAAGGTTTGTTTTGAAACTTCTAAAATTTACTAAATTTAGTACCATTTGTAAGACCTGTACAAGATTTGTTA